>NC_057809.1:142003288-142603288 GCF_018294505.1 Triticum aestivum
TCTAATGTTCATCCATCCCTCCACACCACGGGGTCCTGTTCAACCACCCCTCCACCGTCTACTGTTCATCCAGCCCTCCACACCACGGGGTCCTGTTCATCCACCCCTCCACGGGCACCCCTCCATAGTCTACTGTTCATCCAGGCCTCCACCGCACCACGGGGTCCTGTTCATCCAGAGGCAATGCCACCGCTCACTGTTCATCCAACCCCCCCGGCAACGCTCACTGTTCATCCCATCGATCGGCTTCAGTTAGCAGCATTAGCGAAGGAATAGCTCGATCGGGTTCAGTTAACAGCCATCGATCGATCGCTCGGGTTCAGTAACGCGTAGCCTGCAGTGCAATCGCTCGGGTTCAGTTAGAGCCCAACGCCTCGCTCGGGTTCAGTTAGAGCCAACGCCTCGCACACACGCGCGTACATGTACGAGAGAAAGGCGCATTGCTCGGCCCCCGACCTCCCACCGTAATAGGGAACTCCCCAAAATTTTCCTCCCCCTCGCTTCTACCACGGGTTTTTTCTGTCATGGACGGCCCAAAGAATGTCATGTAGCTGCGTCTCTGGCCTGCCCAGGACGAAAAGCCCATTTTCTATCATGATTTTTTGTCATAGAAGTAGGAGCCCACCACATCTACGATGATACCGGGTTTTGTCACAATTATCGTCATAGAAGTGTCATATGTATGACAGAAAAAAATTTCGTTCGGCCCAAAATGTCACGGATGTGTCTTTTTTGGTAGTGCTTGTGGGAGACTCTCTTCTTCAATTTGCACAAAATTATATATATCCCTTAAAGCAGCTTGTTTCTTTTGAGCAGGAAATATTTAGCAGAGAAGTAATAAATCATATCCTAGGGACTACGCACACAACCAGGATCAAGAGAATTAAACCATATCTTAGCATCACCCTTTAACGAGAACGGAAATATTTTAAGGATATAAAAGTAACGAGTTCTCTCATCATTAGTGAATAGGGTGGCTATATCATTTAATTTAGTAAGATGTGGCACAATAGTTTCAGATTCATAGCCATGAAAAGGATCAGATTCAACCAAAGTAATTATATCAGGATCAACAGAGAATTCATAATCCTTATCAGTAACAAAGATAGGTGAAGTAGCAAAAGCAGGGTCAGGTTCCATCCTAGCATTAAGAGATTGCTGCTTCCATTTAGCCAATAACCTCTTGAGTTCGTATCTATCTTTGCAAGCTAAAATAGCTAAAGAAGCTTCTTTATCAAAAACATAACCCTTAGGAATAACAGGTGAGTCTTCATCATCACTTTCATCAATATTATCAGATTCAATATTTTCATTCTCTCTAACCCTAGCAAGTTGTTCATCAAGAAATTCACCAAGTGGCACAGTAGTATCAAGCATAGAAGTAGTTTCATCATAAGTATCATGCATAGCAGAAGTGGCATCATCAATAACATGCGACATATCAGAACGAATATCAGAAGCAGGTTTAGGTGTCGCAAGCTTGCTCAAAACAGAAGATGAATCAAGTGTAGAGCTAGATGGCAGTTCCATAACTCCCCTCGTAGTTGAGGGATAAATCTTGGTTTTTGGATCTCTCAAGTTCTTCATAGTGATAATCAGATATAAATCCCAAGTGACTCAAAGAATAGAGCTATGCTCCCCGGCAACGGTGCCAGAAAATAGTCTTGATAACCCACAAGTATAGGGGATTGCAACAGTTTTCGGGGGTAGAGTATTCAACCCAAATTTATTGATTCGACATAAGGGTAGCCAAAGAATATTCTCAAGTATTAGCAGCTGAGTTGTCAATTCAACCACACCTGGAAACTTAGTATCTGCAGCAAAGTGTTTAGTATAAAAGTAATATGATAGTAGTGGTAACGGTAGCAAAAGGTAACAGTAGCAAAAGTAATGTTTGTGGTATTTTTTTAGTGATGATATCAATAGCAACGGAAAAGTAAATAAGCGAAGAACAGTATATGGAAAGCTCGTAGGCAATGGATCAGTGATGGAGAATTATGCCAGATGCGGTTCATCATGTAACAGTCATAACCTAGGGTGACACAGAACTAGCTCCAATTCATCAATGTAATGTAGGCATGTATTCCGAATATAGTCATACGTGCTTATGGAAAAGAACTTGCATGCCATCTTTTGTCCTACCCTCCCGTGGCAGCGGGGTCCTAGCGGAAACTAAGGGATATTAAGGCCTCCTTTTAATAGAGTACCGGACCAAAGCATTAACACATAGTGAATACATGAACTCCTCAAACTATGGTCATCACCTGTAAGTATACTGATTATTGTCACTTCGGGGTTAACGGATCATAACACATAATAGGTGACTATAGACTTGCAAGATAGGATCAAGAACTCTCATATATTGGTGAAAATATAATAGGTTCAGATCTGAAATCATGGCACTCGGGCCCTAGTGACAAGCATTAAGCATAGCAAAGTCATAGCAACATGAATCTCAGAACATAGTGGATACTAGGGATCAAACCCTAACAAAACTAACTCGATTACATGATAAATCTCATACAACCCATCACCGTCCAGCAAGCCTACGATGGAATTACTCACGCACGACGGTGAGCATCATGAAATTGGTGATGGAGGATGGTTGATGATGATGATGGCAATGGATTCCCCTCTCCGGAGCCCCGAACGGATTCCAGATCAGCCCTCCCGAGAGGTTTTAGGGCTTGGCGGCGGTTCCGTATCATAAAACGCGATGATTTCTTCTCTATGATTTTTTCTCCATGAAACCAAATATATAGAGTTGGAGTTGAGGTCGGAGGAGCTCCAGTGATTTCTTCTCTATGATTTCTTCTCTATGATTTTTTCTCCTTGCCCTTACAAACTCCTTGGTTCAACTCCACAATCTTGTCGGAGGCTCCCAAGTGACACCTAGCCAATCTAGGAGACACCACACTCCAAGAAGTAACAAATGGTGTGTTGATGATGAACTCCTTGCTCTTGTGCTTCAAATGATAGTCTCCCCAACACTCAACTCTCTCTCATAGGATATGGATTTGGTGGAAAGAAGATTTGAGTGGAAAGCAACTTGGGAAGGCTAGAGAACAAGATTCATATGGTGGGAATGGAATATCTTGGCCTCAACACATGAGTAGGTGGTTCTCTCTCAGAAAATGTGTATTGGAAGTGTAGGTATGTTCTGATGGCTCTCTCCACGAATGAAGAGTGGGTGGAGGGGTATATATAGCCTCCACACAAAAACTAACCGTTACACACAATTTACCAATCTCGGTGAGACCGAATTAAGAAACTCGGTCGGACCGATTTAGCAAACCTAGTGACCGTTAGGATTTTTGGTGGGACTGAGATGCAACTCAGTAGAACCGATATGGTTAGGGTTAGGGCATAACGTAATGTTGGTGTGACCGATTACACAAATTCAGTGGGACCGATTTTGGTAATAAGCTTACCAGAGAGTTGGTCAGGTAAACTCGATGGGACCGATCGCTCATTTCGGTGGGACCGAAATGTTACAAAAGGGAAACAGAGAGTTTAGATTGCAATCTCGGTGGGACCGATCGCTCATCTCGGTAGGACCGAAACGTTACGAAGGGAAACAGAGAGATTACAACCCCATCTCGGTGTGACCGAGATCCCTATCGGTGAGACCGATTTTCCTAGGGTTTGTGGCAGCGGCTATGACATCTGAACTCGGTGGCGCCGGATAGAAAGAATCGGTGGGGCCAAGTTTGACTTTTGGTTTAGGTCATATGTGGATGTGGGAAAGTAGTTGAGGGTTTTGGAGCATATCACTAAGCACTATGAAGCAAGAACCTCATCAAGCAACACCTCATCCCTCCTTGATAGTATTGGCTTTTCCTATAGACTCAATGTGATCTTGGATCACTAAAATATAAAATGTAGAGTCTTGAGCTTTGAGCTTGAGCCAATCTTTATGTCCTTAGTATTTTGAGGGGTCCACTTTCCTCATCCATGCCATGCCATTCATTGAGCTTTTCCTGAAATATTAATCTTGGAATAGCATTAGCTCAATGAGCTATATGTTGTTAGGAATTACCAAAACCACCTAGGAATAGTTGCACTTTCAATCTCCCCCTTTTTGGTAATTGATGACAACATATAGATCAAAGCTTCGGCGAATGATAATAAGAGTGAAAAACATTGTCGCTTTGAGAAGTATGTGAATAGCAAGAGCTCCCCCTAAATTTGTGCATAGTTTATGATTTGCTTTGGACTACAAATGCACAGAGAGTTAGGCTCATGGGTTACTCTTCCATGTCACATACATCTTGGTGGAGCGCTCAAAATGATAATAATTAAATACATGCACTCATCACCAAGCAAAGTGAATGATCATATAGGGATAAAATGATAATGTCATCCAACAAGCATTAATGTAGCATATGATCAAACACACGTGATCATCCAAGTATCACACAGACAGCAAGTATCTCAAACAAGCAAAGCAAATAAAGTTCAACCACCAAAGCAAGAGAGATTAAAAAAAGCAACGCTCTCTCTCGAAGCCTATGATCTATACCCCCTTTGGCAACAAGTTACCACAAAGTTCCTAGAAAATGCATAGCACTGAATCATCTCTCAGGCTTGGTCTTTAGGTGGTGGTGTCTGGATAACTCCAAGAACGAAGGCTTCAGTCGAAGTAGATGGAGATGATGGAGTAGGTGCTGGAGCTGGTGGCATTGAAGCTGTAGCTGGTGCAGATGAAGTGGCTCTGGTGCCTGGAACTGGCACTGCAGCTGACCTCTGAGATCTAGGCACTCTGTCAAATGCATCAGTGGTTGTCTTGCCCTTCCTCCCCTGCATATCATGCTGAAGTTGCTCCACAACAGACTGGATCTCAGTTACCTTGACATCCAAGTCATAGAACTTATGCTCCACGATCCTTTCCAGGCTCTCCTGGTTTTGAGTCAGGGTGGCCAGTCCCTTCTCAATCCTCAGAGTGGAGGCAATCAAGTAGCCAAGAAGATCTTGCTTGCTCTTCAGAAGATACTGAGATGCTTCTTCAGTAGTTGGCATCCTTGCAGCCTTTTCAGCCTTTGCCTTCTCATTCTTGTCTTGTGCGTGCACAGAAGATAGTCCATTTTCATCCATCACCACGGTGTTGTCCTCAAATTCTGGGTAGATGGGCAGGTGCTCCTTGTCCATCAGATATGTGCCTGTGCCCATCTTGGAGTTAATCAGCTCCTGGATCTGTGGGGCATACCCACAACTCCTCTTCTGATCTGCAGCTGTCCTCTTTATGGTTTCCACTATGAGGCTCATGACTTTGAACTTCTGTGGGACATCAAAGATGTGAAACAAGTTAATTGCATGGCCTCTGATCATCTTGTGATCACCTGACTTTGGCAAGAGAGTGTGCCTGAGGATCCAGTTGATAGTTGGCAATCCTGACAGAAGGTAATGTACAGATCCAAACTTGTGTGTCTCAAGAGCAGCATTTGGGATCTCCTTGTACATGTGTGCCATGGTGTTGTGATCCTTCTTCTTGTTGGCATAGACATCCAAGTCATCTTCACTCTCTTTTGGGGCATTGATCAACTTAGCCCATTCTGCAACTGTTGACTGGTACCTCGTACCTTCAGACATCCAGACAATCCTTCCATCTGGGTAGAAGTGAGCTGTGGAGTAGAGCTGCATGATGAGCTCATCATTCCATTTTGTGAGCTTCTGAGCCACAAACTCATCAACTCCACAAGCCTTGAAACTGTCATACACACCTGGATAATGTTCATCATTCTCCTTGATGTAGTCCCAGTCGACCCATCTCATGTCACACACTATTGGTTTCTTGTCAAGCAACACTGTCTCATAGAAATCCTGTTGTTCCTTTGTATGGAACCTATAGTCCACATCAGTCCTTTTCCTGGTGGCATATGGATCAGACTCTCTCCATAGCCTTAGACCTGAGTCCTTCCTGATCTTCATGTTCTCTGCAACTGGATGAGCATCATTGTGATCTAGAATTTTTGGCTTCAACTTCCTCAAGACATGTGACTCATCATCTTCTTCTTCCATTTCAGCTTCAGGCACTGGGGCCTTGTTCTTCTCCTCAGCAGGCATGTTCCTGGTGCTCCTCTTTGGTTTTGGATTTGGAGCTGGAGCAGCAGCCTTAGGAGCAGTCTTACGCTTAGATGGAACAGCCCCTGCCCTGATGGCATCACCCATAAGCTTCTGAGCTTTGGGTGCTGGTGCAGCATCTTCTTCCTCTTCCTCTTCAGAATCTCTCATGATTGAGGATCTCCCAAGCACTCTAGCAGTGGTCTTGTTGACCCTCTCTTTCCTCTTCTTCCCTTCTGCAGCAGCTTCTTTGGGTTCAGATTCCAAAGGTACTTGAGTAGATGCTCTGGCTTTAGACATTGGAATTCTCTTGGCAGGAACCTTTTGTTTCATGCCTGGATTGGTGGCAACAGCTGTGCCATATTCCTTCTTCAGGACTTTCCTCTTTGAGGTGGTTTCTTCTTCCTCAGCCACATAGTCCTCATCCTCTGACTCTGAGGTTCTTTTCTTGCTGGCCCTGGTGGCAGCCTTTGGCAGATTGCTTGGTGTGCTCCTGCTGCCATCATCTGAGCTGCTAGAGGGACTAGTTCCCTCACTCAAGTGAACCTGCTCCTCTGGCTTGTTCAGGCAGTCACTCTGATCAGACATATTGCAAACACTGACAGCAGACCCTGTGAATAGATATAGATGAGATAGAGGGGATGAGCATCACAAAATGCAGAGGTTTTTGCAAAAGAATGAGTCAAAAACTTAGTTTTAGTTTTCCACAGAAAGCATTTCGGATCAACCGATTTGTAAACTCGGTGATACCGAAGCATCTGTTGGAACCTAAACTAGTGAACTCGGTCAGACCGAGTCACAGTTCGGTGGCACCGAGACTGCTAGGGTTTCACAAAGTCCTGAACTCAGTCACACCGATTTGCAATTCTCGGTCAGACCGAGAATCACACGTGCAATGGCCTGAGCCGAATCGGTGGTACCGAGTTCCACAACTCGGTGGGTCCGAGATGGTTTCGGCAGAAACCTAACCCTAAATTCTTAATTCACGACTAAACTACGGAGTGTTTTCGATGGGTAGAATGATCTCAATCATGGTAAGATACATGGAGAACGCAATGTGCTAGGAATCAGATAAGAATAGCACAGTGATCGAGTTCATACCCTAGTTCGGCGATGAACTCGCTACAGTGGCAACGGCGGGGATGATTCCCGTTGACGGCGGCGGAGACCAGTGGCAGGAGGCGGCTGGCGACGAGGAGGACGATCCGGAGACCCAGGAGGCAGAGCGGGCTAAGCACGGGTGAAAGAGTTCGGAGAAAATTTCCAAAATTTTGCCCCTGGGTATATATAGCCCAACCCTGTCGGTGTGACCGAGTGGAACGACTCGGTGGCACCGAGATGCATAACTGCAAGCAGTTACTGCAACTCGGTGTGATCGAAAAGTTCAAATCGGTTGCACCAAGATTGAAAACCTAGATCGACTTAGTGATCTCGGTATGACCGAAATGGGTGAATCGGTCAGACCAAAACGCACAAAGAAGTTTTGGAAGTTTAAGTCTATGACGAATCAGGGACTCCGAGTGCTCCTCACACAGAGTGGTTCGAATCTGACTTGATCAAATTTTGTGATGCAACATGAATAGAGTTTGAGACGAGAAAATCATAGGTAGCTAGAGAAGGTTCTTAGGCATTCTTGTCCATCCACTTGGCCAAAATAAAAGGAAACCAAACAATCAAAACAACAAGTGGATGTCCTCGAATGAGTAAATTGCGCAACCAACATGCTCACACAATAAAATGACAAATGAAATATGTGGCAAAGCATGCACAAACAATTCTAGCATCTATCAAGCAATTGGCGATGACTAGGTCATCTATATATGAGTATATTGACTTAGGAGTCAAATGAGAACATTTGATCATAGGTCATACTCATCGTTTAAGCACAAGTGGGGTTACTAGTTTTACATAAAGCGTTGTTGTGTTCACACCATTAGAGTTGCTTTAACTCAATTGTTAGAGTAAAGCTCCCCCTAGATGTGAGATCCCCCCTAAGAGGGATGAACTAACCTTGGGTTTTGTCGATGATGACTTCATGTAGGTGTTGAAGATGTGGATGCTCTATGTTGATGTAGATCATTTGGAGCTATCATTTGGAGTGAGTTGCACTTTCAATACCTACATGGGTTAGTCCCACAAGGAACAAACAAGGATATCCATAGACATAGAGTGATGCACACACAAGATGTTGTCTATGAAAGCTTTAGGTTACCTTGTCCCTTGTCTTACCAACAAGAGGGTTTGTGACTCCTTGAACTAGTGAAAGATGTGGAAGTTGATTGCACTCGTTCTTGCCGAAATGATAAGAGTGAAGTATGTTGGCGAGTCACCCTCAAGAACTCTCTAGTTCTTCTTCTTCGGGATCCACACCATCTTGATGGGAATCCTCGGAGTTGTAGTTGTACTTGATGAAGTGGTACTTGATGTAGTCTTGGTAACCCACTTGACCAAGGCCTTAGGAGCTTCTTCAAATGCATCAATTTCCTCTTGAAGCTTGTCCTTGCCTTTTTTGCTTGTGGTCTTGTGGTGGAAGATCATCTTGAGCTTGTGTCCCTTTGAAAGAAGTAGGATCATACTTCTCTTGTTGAGGAACAAACTTCGTCTTGGGGTATTGATCTTCTTCCCACTCAACTCCATTGGCATTGAACTTTCGTTCAAAACCAAAACCTTGATTCTTCCAGTGCCTTCCTTGCTTGCGTACAATTTCCTCGAATTGCTTACTCCCGGCAAGGCTCTTGTAAACACATTTCTCTATAATTCCCTTCAATAAGCTATTTTCTTTCTCAAGTGTAACTTGGCTAAGAGAATCATTAGTGGAATCAAGAGAACTACTAGAAGCAACAACATTGGATTTAGCATGATTATTGTTACTACTAGAAGAAGAATCCTTCTTGTTCTTGTTAGTAGACTTGACTTGAGGCATGTAAGTGGATAAGAGTAAACGCTTGGCAATGTAAGAAGAACTTTTCTTGCGAAGATCATCATTTATTGCCTTTAAGAACTCATGCTCTTGATCAAGGTTGAGCTTTTCAAAACGTAATTTCTCATGAGTCCTTAAAAGTTCTCGATGATCTCCCAAGATAGTTTCATGAGCTAACTTAAGAGTGTATAGTTCTTTAGTTAGAGACTCAATCTTCTCCTTATCATTGTCATTCGTTTCATCATAGTATTCATCACTATAGTTGTCAACAAGTAAATCATCATCACCTAACAAGTCATCTTCATCACTATTGAAATCAACATACTCGGGGTGTGATACCTTTGGACCTTTGGCCATGAAGCATCTTCCAATTCCTTCATTTGGTGAATCAAATATGTCACAGGAGTTGGTTGACACAAGTGCTAGACCGGCAACACCTTCATCTTGAGTATATTCGGAGTCGGAGTGATAGCTTCTCTCGGAGTCATTGTCGGAGTCGGTTCCGGATACCCATTCACCAACATGAGCTTGATTTATTCGTTTTGTGTAGCTCCTTGATGACTTGTCCTTCCTTTCCGAATCCTTGCTTCTCTGAGAGGGTCTTCGTTCATATCGATCATCCCTACTCCTTCTCTCCCTTGATGGTGATTCTTCTCTTCTACTTCTTCTTTTGGGAGAATCTTGTCTTCTCTTGTGGGGAGCCGTATACTCATTGGAGTAGTGTCTGGGTCTTCCACAATTGTAGCAGTTTTGCTCTCGACTAGAAGATCTTTTCTCATTGTAGGACCTTGACTTGGAACTTCTCTCTTTGCTTCTATTCTTGTAGAACTTGTCGAAGTTCTTCACCATTAGGCTCAATTCTTCATTGAAGGTTTGTTTCTCACTTAATGATGTGGGAGCTTCACATGAGGATTTGTATGCACCACTTGACTTGTTATGGAGCTCCTCCTTATCCTTGAGTGACATATCATGAGCAGCAATTCTTCCAGTGACTTCCATTGGCTTGAGATCTTTGTAATTTGGCACCATTTGTATCAATGTGCATATGGTATCGTATTTTCCATCCAATGCTCTTAGGATCTTCTTGATGATGAATCTGTCGCTCATCTCTTCACTTCCTAAGCCGGCAATCTCATTTGTGATAAGAGCAAGCCTAGAGTACATCTCAGCGACACCTTCACCATCCTTCATTTTGAACTTGTCAAGTTGACTTTGAAGCACATCAAACTTGGATTCCTTGACGGAGTCGGTACCTTCGTGCATATCAATCAAAGTATCCCAAATTTCCTTTGCATTCTCAAGACGACTGATTTTGTTGAATTCTTCGGGGCACAATCCGTTGAAGCGGATATCACAAGCTTGAGCATTGTATTGTAGCATCTTCAACTCATCCGCGGTAGCTTCACGAGTCGGTTCTCTCCCATCAAAGAATTCACCTTGCAAGCCAACACACACAATAGCCCAAACGGCAGGGTTATGTCCAAGAATATGCATTTTCATCTTATGCTTCCAACTAACAAAATTAGTACCATCAAATTAAGGACCTCTATGGTGATAATTTCCCTCGCTAGACGCCATACTCTCCTAGGTTGTGAAACCAAGGCTATGACCACCAAAAGCTATGGAAATCAAAGCAAATGGAGACCAAAGCTCTGATACCACTTGTAGGATCGAAAGTATGTCTAGAGGGGGGTGATTAGACTACTTGACCAAATAAAAATCTATCCTTTTCCCAATTTTAGTCTTTGGCAGATTTTAGCTATCTTAGCACAAGTCAAGCAATCTTAACACAATTCAAGCAAGCATGCAAAGAGTCTATGAGCAGCGGAAAGTAAAGCATGCAACTTGCAAGAATGTAAAGGGAAGGGTTTGGAGAATTCAAATGCAATTGGAGACACAGATGTTTTTGTCGTGGTTCCGATAGGTGGTGCTATCGTACATCCGCATTGATGAAGACTTCAACCCACAGAGGGTAACGGTTGCGCGAGTCCACGGAGGGCTCCACCCACGAACGGTCCACGAAGAAGTAACCTTGTCTATCCCATCATGGCCATCGCCCATGATGGACTTGCCTCACTAGCGGTAGATCTTCACGAAGTAGGCGATCTCCTTGCCCTTACAAACTCCTTGGTTCAACTCCACAATCTTTGTCGGAGGCTCCCAACTGACACCTAGCCAATCTAGGAGACACCACTCTCCAAGAAGTAACAAATGGTGTGTTGATGATGAACTCCTTGCTCTTGTGCTTCAAATGATAGTCTCCCCAACACTCAACTCTCTCTCACAGGATATGGATTTGGTGGAAAAAAGATTTGAGTGGAAAGCAACTTGGGAAGGCTAGAGATCAAGATTCATATGGTAGGAAAGGAATATCTTGGCCTCAACACATGAGTAGGTGGTTCTCTCTCAGAAAATGTGTATTGGAAGTGTAGGTATGTTCTGATGGCTCTCTCCACGAATGAAGAGTGGGTGGAGGGGTATATATAGCCTCCACACCAAAACTAACCGTTACACACAATTTACCAATCTCGGTGAGACCGAATTGAGAAACTCGGTCGGACCGATTTAGCAAACCTAGTGACCGTTAGGATTTTTGGTGGGACTGAGATGCAACTTGGTAGGACCGATATGGTTAGGGTTAGGGCATAACGTAATCTCGGTGTGACCGATTACACAAACTCGGTGGGACCGATTTTGGTAATAAGCTAACCAGAGAGTTGGTCAGGTAAACTCAGTGGGACCGATCGATCATTTCGGTGGGACCAAAATGTTACAAAAGGGAAATAGAGAGTTTACATTGCAATCTCGGTGGGACCGATCGCTCATCTCGGTAGGACCGAAACGTTACGAAGGGAAACAGAGAGATTACAACCCCATCTCGGTGTGACCGAGATCCCTATCGGTGAGACCGATTTGCCTAGGGTTTGTGGCAGTGGCTATGACATCTGAACTCGGTGGCGCCGGATAGAAAGAATCGGTGGGGCCGAGTTTGACTTTTGGTTTAGGTCATATGTGGATGTGGGAAGGTAGTTGAGGGTTTTGGAGCATATCACTAAGCACTATGAAGCAAGAACCTCATCAAGCAACACCTCATCCCTCCTTGATAGTATTGGCTTTTCCTATAGACTCAATGTGATCTTGGATCACTAAAATTTAAAATGTAGAGTCTTGAGCTTTGAGCTTGAGCCAATCTTTTTGTCCTTAGTATTTTGAGGGGTCCACTTTCCTCATCCATGCGATGCCATTCATTGAGCTTTTCCTGAAATATTAATCTTGGAATTGCATTAGCTCATTGAGCTATATGTTGTTAGGAATTACCAAAACCACCTAGGGATAGTTGCACTTTCAAAGAAACGCCGAAGTTGGCGCCCATGGAGCCCCCAGGAGGAAGACAATGGAGAAGTCCTGTACCTGATGAACCGGATTAAAGCGTTGGCCGAATCAGGATTAACAGTAATCGAAGTTATGTCGATTTGCATAATGCGGGGAGTGCAACCACTTCAAGATCGAGGGCACCCCCTATGGTGTTTTAACGGGGAAGATGACGCCACCCGTTGCAGGGGCAAGGGTTCGGACAATGCTACCGCTTTAGCAAAAATTCTGTCCGAACTGTTCAGAGGAGAGGAAGAGGAGTTCATCTGTATCAAGCCACGGGATGGATTTTCCATGTACAACCCTCCAAGCTGGGTAAGTTATATCTCCTTATTCCCATTCTTCCCGCATTCTTTGTCATAGATACTCACCTTGCCATTTTGCGGCAGGAACTGCGAAGAGCCATAAAGGAGGTCAGCAGCCCATCACCACAACCAGAGGACCCTGACCGGGCCCTCGATTCCAGACTCGAAGAAGATCCGGTCATATCCGTGGAGCTGATAGACCGGCAGTTCTATCAATTAAGCTGCGATGACGCCATGGTGGCCATTACGGCCGACTATCCCGGACTACTTCCTGCGTCGCACATAAGAAAAACCAAAAATCCCAACTCCAAAAACTAGGATCCCCTTTTAGACACTTCACCTACCATATACATATGGTGTTTTTACTGGGAAGGCATTCGGGACGCCCTGCCAAACCCGCAACAACTCGCCAATAAGAGGCACCGAGGTCGGGAAGGCCAAAAAGGAAGGCGGTCAGGACAGAGACGTCGGCGCCAAGGTATAACAGAAACCCCGCTCCGTGGTTGTCGTCTTTCTCGAAATGTAATGACATCCATATTTCTTTAACAGAAAAAACGCTCGCCGGAATATGTCCGGTAATGCCGCCGATCACGCTTCCACCAGTCGGGCTCTAAGACCGGACATGGAGGCGGAAGCCGATATGGGGCGGACGCCGGATAATCCCCCTACAGAGGATGCAGATAGATTATCCGCTACAAATTCAGAAGTGGAGAGCACCATGAATCATAGGCGTCGCCGGGCCATACTCCGCGACACTTGCTTCTCACCAGAGGCATTTGATGCCTTCAATTCTGGACAGGCGTACCTTTGTGCTGCTCAAGATGGTCTAGCCAGAGCCACGGACCAGTATGTAAAGGATGTACGGGTAAGTAAATCTGACGATTATATGTATCAGTAGCCCCTGAGACTTGAAACAGTTAGCAGAACTGATTTAAGGATCATCTTTATTGTGCAGGTTCTTACAGAGAAGAATACTCAGCTGTCACAGGAGCTGGAGGAATGCGAGACCCAACTGCGGGCCGCTGTTGCCGCATTGAAGGAACCTAAAAAGTCCCCCGCTGGTAACATTTGCTTTAAAGAATGATGGTTACCATATAGTGTGCGGTGTGGCTGCAGATCTAACAATAGATGTTGCAGATGAATCCGGAGAAAATCCGGAGGACCAGCATGTCGTGCGACAGCTAAAGGCTGGTGAACACATGCTGACTAAGGTCGGGCGAGAGAAAAACAATCTCCAAGATGCCAATACCAAGCTGAGCGTGGAACTAAAAGATGTTCGAGCCCAGCTTGCAGACTCTGAGAAGGAGAGTAAGCGGCTTCGACGCGGTATTTTCAGTAAGTGCTTGAACGAATCCTTTTGAAGGAGTTCGGCGAAGAAGCCGGCTAACAACGTTATGTCTGTAGCTATGCGGACGGGTTGTCCCGCGGAGGAAATGCCCGGGTCTGCGGGTGATCTTCTATCCGAGCTCTCACAACTGCATGAACAAGTTCGGCAGGTGATGCAAGGTGTTGCCCAGGCCTTGTGGCCATCCGTCTTCCTGCCAGAAGGCATTGTAGAGCTTACGGAGAAGCCCAAGGGAGCACGGCGGCCCTTCCGATTATGGAAGATATCGGCCTGCCGTCAAGGTGCCAGGGAAGCCTGGTCCATGGTGAAGACGCGGTATACCAAGGCTGACCCAAATCACATGGCCGAAGTTAGACCTGTGGGGCCCGACGGAAAAGAGATCCCCGTTAACTTAGTTTATGGGCAAGTAGAATTAGCCGCAAAGTATTCCCAACCGGATTGTAGGCTAGACCGCCTGTTGGATGGTATAGAAGATGAATTTAGTTAGTCTGCATGACTATGTAATTAAAGTGACATGTATAATGCCTTCTAGCCGGATTGTAGATCATTTGTCATGGCAGACCTTTTCGCTTCAACCTCGGCACCCGATAGTCCGGAGTGTATCTGAATACCCGCTCAGTTATATAAGAACTGGGGTATGCGTAGAGACCAGGCATAGGGGTCATTAGTGCTTGAACAGACAAGTGCCCAACTAGTTATGTTATATTACATGGGTAGTAAGAAACATCTTCCAGGGAGAATAGTTCCGTTAAGGGTTCCTTTCCCTGGGTACGCATGCCCTAAAGTGCATGTTCGGATTGCTAGAGGAAACGCAGGAAAAAACATCTGGGGGCACATATTGAAAATAAAGAAAAATCATCTTTTGTTCACCGACCGAATATTCCCTTAAGAACGCTAGCTTTCGGCTTCACCCAGTCTGAGGTACACATCCGGCTGACCTGGCAGTAACAATCGCAGAGGTGCTCCCCTTATGCCCTAGCCGAATTAACGGGAACGTAGGGCATAAATACAAGAGCCAGGCAACCCAGCTTGGCCAAAACTTAAGTCATATTGATGCATATAATGGCGAAAAAAGGGTACATGCAAAAGAGTAACACATGTGCGGGGCATGAAGCCCAGATAAACAATTAAGCTTCTGTGTAAGAAGCCCCCAGGTATGATGAGCGCGGCTAGCACATCTATAGTGTGCAAGCGAGGCACAAGTTGGCCCTTGAAGGCCTAGAGAAAGAATAAAAGAAAGAAAGAAAAACAAGACAGATGATGTATGTGCGAAAAATGGACAGAGGAAGGAGACGAACATAGAGTCCGGCGCTAGGCGTAGAATCTTCGGAGCCTAGCTGCGTTCCATGGGTTCGGATCAGTCGATTATTCGATGCATCCCGTAGATGGTACGCTCCACCAGTCAGAACTTGGTCAATAATGAAGGGACCTTCCCATTTGGGCTCGAGCTTGTTCTTTTTCTTATCCGGCAGGCGTAGAACTAGTTCGCCAACATTATAAGTTTTGGCCCGTACTTCTCTGCTTTGGTATCTACGAGCCTGCTGCTGATAGAATGCGGAACGGGCTTTTGCCACATCGCGCTCCTCCTCCAGGGTGTCTAGACTGTCCTGCCGATCGAGCTTGGCCTCTCTTTCTTCGTACATGTGCACTCGAGGTGAGTCATGAATGTCGTCGCAGGGCAGAACTGCCTCTGTGCCATACACCATAAAGAAGGGTGAGTATCCGGTAGTACGGTTCAGCATGGTCTGCAGCCCCCAGAGTACGGAGTCGAGCTCCTCTACCCAGTGCATGTTAGACTTCTTTAAGTACCGCACTAGTCTGGGTTTAATGCCACTCATAATAAGACCATTTGCTTGCTCAACTTGACCGTTGGTTTGTGGGTGATAGACGGAAGCATAATCGATCTTGATGCCCATGTTGCTGCACTAGAGTTTTACCTCACCGGCCGTGAAGTTTGTGTCGTTGTCAGTAATGATGCTGTGGGGGACTCCATAACGGTGTACGACCCCGGATATGAAGTCTATCACCGGTCCGGATTCGGCTGTTTTAACCGGTTTGGCTTCTATCCATTTGGTGAATTTGTCCACCATGACCAGTAAGTATTTTTTTCTTGTGGGTTCCCCCTTTAAGGGGTCCAACCATGTCAAGCCCCCAGACCGTGAAGGGCCACGTAATGGGGATTGTTTGGAGGGTGGTGGGTGGCATGTGGCTTTGATTTGCAAAAAGCTGGCAACCGGCGCAGCGTTGGACCAAGTCCTATGCGTCTGCCCGGGCCGTCGGCCAATAGAATCCTGTACGGAAGGCCTTGCTTACAAGAGCCCGGGCTTCGGCGTGGTGGCCGTCGAGTCCGGCATGAATTTCTGCCAAAAGTTTCCGCCCTTCCTCTTCAGAGATGCACCTTTGAAGGACTCCGGTAGTGCTTTTTTTATACAGTTCTCCCTCATGGACTCTGTAGGCCTTAGATCGCCGCACTATGCAGCGTGCCTCATTTTGGTCCTCCGGAAGTTCCTGCCTATTTAGGTAGGCTAGGAATGGTTCTGTCCACGGGGCTATGATGGCCATTATTACGTGGGCTGAAGGTGTTGTTTCGGTGGCAGAGCCTCCGATTATGTCAGAGTGTTCGGTATCGAGCGTTGTGGCCGGGTCCGAACTAATATTGCCGGTGTCCCCTTCCCATACCACGGATGGCTTAAACAACCTCTCTAAAAAGATGTTGGGGGGACCGGATCACGTTTTGCGCCGATACGGGCATGGATATCTGCCGCCTGATTGTTTTCCCGAGCCACATGGTGAAATTCGAGCCCCTCGAACCGAGCTGACATTTTTAGGACGGCGTTACGATAGGCCACCATTTTTGGATCCTTGGCATCAAAGTCTCCGTTTATCTGGGATATCGCGAGGTTCAAATCCCCACACACCTCCAGGCGTTGAATGCCCATGGAAGCTGCCATCCAAAGACCATGTAACAGGGCTTCCTATTCGGCTGCATTATTGGAGTCTGTATACAGTATCTGCAGTATGTATTTAACTGTATCTCCGGTTGGGGACGTCAGAATGATGCCAGCCCCCAGTCCAGCCAGCATTTTAGAACCGTCGAAGTGCATGATCCAATTGGAGTATGCGATGTACTCTTTAGGGAGTTCGGCTTCCGTCCATTCGGTGACAAAGTCGGCCAATACTTGCGATTTAATGGCTCGCCGAGGTTTGTATGTTATGTCGAACGGGAGGAGCTCAATGGCCCATTTGGCAATCCGGCCCGTGGTGTCGCGGTTGTTTATAATATCATTAAGTGGTACTTCCGAGGCTACTGTAATCGAACACTCTTGAAATTAGTGTCGCAGCTTCCGGGATGCCATGGATACCGCATAGGCTATCTATTGATAATGTGGGTACCGTGATTTGCATGGAGTGAGGATAGTGGATACATAGTATACCGGCTTTTGAAGAGGGAATTTGTGTCCGCCTGCATCTCATTCGACGACGAGCACTGCGCTTACAACTTGATGAGTTGCCGCAATGTATAATAGCATTGGTGCGCCGATGTTTGGCGCGGTCAGGATTGGGCTGGTTGCCAATATGGCTTTTATTTCTTCCAATCCGGCTGTGGTAGTGTCTGTCCACTCAAAGTGTTCGGTGCGCCGAAGGAGGCGATAAAGGGGCAATGCCTTTTCTCCTAAGCGGGAGATAAAGCGGCTTAGATCCGCCACACATCCAATTAATTTCTGGATTGGTTTGAGGTCCGTTGGGGTAGCCAACTGTGACAGAGCTCGTATTTTGGCCGGATTAGCTTCAATTCCTCTACTGGAGACAATGAAGCCCAGGAGCTTTCCGGCTGGTACGCCGAAAACGCATTTTTCCGGATTGAGCTTGATGTCGTATGTTCGGAGGTTGTCGAATGTGAGCCTTAAGTCGTCTATTAGAGAGTCGACGTGTTTGGTTTTGACGACCACATCATCTACGTATGCCTCTACTGTTTTGTCAATTTGTTTCCCCAGACATGTCTGAATCATGCGCTGATATGTTGCGTCGGCGTTTTTGAGCCCAAAAGGCATTGTGTTGAAACAGAAGGGGTCGTATAGTGTGATGAATGCCGTTGCGGCTTGGTCGAACTCCGCCATCTTGATTTGGTGGTAATCGGAGTATGCGTCGAGGAAACACAATGACTCATGTCCTGCGGTAGCATCGATAATTTGATCAATGCGGGGGAGGGGGAAGCGATCCTTTGGGCAAGCTTTATTGAGGTCCTTGAAATCGACACATAGGCGCCAGGATTTATCCTTCTTTGGTACCATCACCAGGTTTGCTAGCCAGTCCGGGTGTTTAATTTCTCTGATGAATCCGGCCTCCAATAACTTGGCTAGTTCCACTCCCATGGCCTGTCTCTTAGGTTCGGAGAAACGCTGAAGAGCTTGCTTGACCGGCCTGAATCCCTTTAGGATATTGAGGCCGTGCTCGGCCAGCCTACGTGGGATTCCTGGCATGTCTGATGGATGCCAGGCGAATATATCCCAATTCTCGCGCAGGAACTCTCGTAGTGCGGCGTCCATGGCAGGGTTTAACTGTGCCCCGATGGAGGCTATTTTTGTAGGGTCCATTGGGTGGACTTGGAATTTGACTATTTCATCCGCTGGTTTAAAAGAGGTGGACTTGGATCTCTTGTCGAGTATCACGTCGTCCCTGTCCACTATGGAGCGTAGCGTGGTTAATTCCTCGGCCGAAAGGGCTTCGGATAATGCCTCGAGGGCCAGTGCGGCTGTTTTGTTTTCGGTGCAGAGTGCTGTGTCCGGATCACTAGCGAGAGTGATGATTCCGTTGGGCCCGGGCATTTTGAGCTTCATGTACCCATAATGGGGTACGGCTTGGAAGACCGTGAACGCCTCACGTCCTAAAAGGGCGTGGTATCCACTACTAAACCGGGCCACTTGAAATGTAATTTCTTCGGACCTATAGTTCTCCGGCGTGCCGAATACCACATCTAGTGTGATTTTCCCAGCGCAGCGTGCTTCCCGACTGGGGATGATTCCTCTGAAGGTTGTGCTACTTTGCTCAATGCGGTTCCAGTCTATTTCCATTTTTTGAAGAGTTTCCTATTAGATGAGGTTTAGTCCGCTGCCGCCGTCCATGAGTACTTTGGTGAGTCGAAAGTCGTCCATGATTGGACTGAGGACCAGTATGGCTGGTGCTCGGGCTGTTCGGAATTTAGTTTCGTCACTGGCATTGAAGGTAATAGCCGTGTCACTCCATGGATTTATTGCTGCCACGTGGCAGATTTCGACAATGTTGCGGAGTGTTCGCTTGCGCCTATTATTTGATGCGAAGGTCTCAAAGACTGTTAATACCATATTGTTATCCACGGGATGGTGCTCTGTGGCATTTGGGATAATAAGATCCTCACTACTTTTGGCCACCTGCCGGAGTATCCAACATGCTCTAAGGCTGTGCGTTGGTATGGTATGCGCTGTACTATGAATTTTGCAGGGTCCGTTAAGCCATACCTCCAATACGGTTCCGTGCCCTATAGAGGATTTTTGCTTCTTTGTAATTAACTCGGGTGTCTTATGATAGTGCACCCTTTTACCTCGGACTGGGTGCATATTCGGAGCCGGATTATCCCAAAATTTCATTTCGGTTTTCCAGGCACTTTCCATCGCACAGTACTTTCGTACTATGGACGCCATGTCGGAGAAGCATGATATGTCTCGGCGACTTATGGCGTTACGGATTACCTTGTCTGTGCAGTTATTGCAGAAAAGTGAGACCGCGTCTTCCTCGTGGCAGTCCTTAACCTTGTTCATCACAAGGAGGAATATGGCCCAATAATGATGTACTGTTTCATGGGGCTCTTGCCCGATGTGGGAAAGTGTCGGATTTCAGGTTCCGGCAGACCCTTGAGGTTCGAACACTAGGGTGCGCGCAGAGATTTCGCCTTCTACCTACCTGCACCCCTCCGCCTCGCTAAGATCTAAGCTATGGAAAGAACAACACAAGAGACACAGGGTTTATACTGGTTCGGGCCACCATTGTGGTGTAATACCCTACTCCAGTGTGTGGTGTGGTGGATTGCCTCTTGGGCTAATGATGATGAGCAATACAAGGAAGAACAGCCTCGCGAGGGTCTGTTCTTGGCTGGGGCGATGAACTCCTGGGAGGAGTTCAATCACCCTTCTCTCTCTCTCTCTGTGATGCTACTCGATCCGATCCTAGCTTGTTTCTGGGTTGGCCAATTCTAGATCCCTCTACCCTGTGGGTGGCTAGTCCTATTTATAGGCAAAGGCCCTGGGCCTCTTCCCAAATATTGAGCGGGAAGGGCGCCAACAATTGGCCATTTTTAAGGGGAACATCTGGTACACTTATCCTGACTAAAGTTGGTCCTCGCCTGCCAAAGGCTCTGGTGGTGACGCTGGCTTGGGCTCCACAATGACTTCCTCCCTGCCGTTGGACTGGTCTTGGTCTCGTTGCACCGAAACGGGTGCGTTTGCTTGATGCTCTCGCCTGCGCTTGCTCCCTTTGCACCAAAGAGGAAAGGAGGATACTGTGCGGCTGGCGCCCGCCTGGCGCCTTTGGTCTCCATGGCTTGCGTCACGGACACCTCGTGAGGTACCCCGCCTTGATCTCTCCGCCTCCTCGCGAGCCAGCCTGATGAGGCTGTGCTTGAGGAAGTTCCGTGTCGTCCGCCCCGCGAGGCTTGGCCCCTCGCGAGGGTCTTGGGTCTGTGTTGATGAAGATGGGCCATGCTGGGCCCCCCTTTGAGCCATGCCACAGGCCGCAGGCAGGCAAGTCTGGGGACCCCCGTTCCCAGAACGCCGATAGTAGCCCCCGGGCCCAAGGCACGCCCGGACTTGGCCGTGCAGGGAGGTGAAAGGGCAAGAGCGAACTGCCGCGGGCCCTAACAGCATGCGGCCTTGGGCGACGCGTGGCGGTTGATTGGACGTGGGTGTCTCCACTTCCCACGGCGCCTCGGCAACTGCACGGACTGGACAAGTCCCTGCATGCAAAGCGGGTCATGATTACCTGCGATCGTGGAGGTCGGCGGTTGGCCTTCGCCGGCCATAAGTACGGAACGGCGTGCGCCCTTCCAGTCCATCCCTTCTTGCTTCTCCTTCTTCCCGGTCCTTGCTCCGTCTTGCTGCGATGGCTCCGATCCGCCGGTTCTCGGCGGCAGAGAAGGGAAAGGCTCCCCGAGAGGAACCAGACCCGCTCCCGCTGAAGAAACGGCTCGCCCTCCGCGGCCGGCACGAGGGGGCCCATCAGGTGGTATCGAGGCCCTGGTGCGAGCGGCCACAGCCGGGGTTCCCGCTTCCCTTGTACGCCCACATCGAGGGCTCTGAAGGAGTCGATGCCGATCGCCACGGGCGGCGCCGCCGTCGGCGCCGACGGGTCATGAAGGTGTGGGTCGTCCCCCCTAGGGTCCACACCGAGGGCTCCTCCCGAGAGTTCATGCTCCACGCCGCCATTCCTCCTCAGTCTTGGATTCGCCTTCCTCCCTTCTTCGCCTCCATCATCCCGCAGGGAGAACTCCTGAAGCTTTGGCTGCAGCACACCGGCTGCAGCACCCTCGCGACCGAGGCAGAGGTCGCGGTCGTTGCCCCGGGCGAGGTCTTCATTACTCGAGGCTGGAGCGAAATCGCCCGGGTTTGCAGGACAAGAGGCGCCCTCGCGATCCACTTGGAGTACGACGGTGCTTCGGTGATGTTCTTCAAGGTCTTCGATGCTAACGGGCGCCGGCTGGAGTGCTGCCCCGGGAGAGGTGGTCGGGACCCTGCTACGGTGAGGACTGGGCCCGCCGACCGCTCCCTTGGCGGCTCCTCAGGCGGCGGAGGCGGCGGAGATTCCAATGACTCCGGCGAGCTCTTCGCGACTCCAGAGACGAGCGATGATAGCTACGAGCCCCCGAGCCGGCGCCGCTCCTAGAGCAGGGCGGGCTTGTCAGGCCGTCGCCGACTCTGATCTGGATGGGGTTGGCGCCGGTGCTTGACGGCCCACTATTGATGATGGCATCTTTTGCAGGGGCGCGTGTAGTTAGCATCCTTTTAGGACTGTTCCCTGTGAGGAATCAAAGACGCGTCCCGTGGGGGCTTGTAAGGTGCCTGTGATACTGTTTTGTTAATATAACCCTCATCATAGAATTGTGCGAGTTGCTCATTCCGTCTTAGCTCAGTTCTCCCTTTCGAACCTCACGAGGGCTTGGTGCTCTGCGCCGACAGGTCCCAATCCCAATGCGGCTTCAGCCGTCGTTGGTATGCCAGGTCGCGATGCCGTGGTCAAGGCCAGGAGGTGAGCGACCGGGGTCCGGTAAGAGCCCCTGAGTTGCGATGCTCAGGAGGTCCCCTTTGGCGCTCAAGCAGCCGTCGTTTGGTGAGAAAGGAGAGTGGCGTCGCTAACACGGGATTGCATTAGGTGCGGGAATGGTGCCACGGTAGCTGGTGCTTCCGGGTGGTGACTTATCTCGAGAATCAGGGGCCGCTCTCTGGTGTGTCGTCGGGTCTGTGCATCGGCAGGCGTGAGGTTGCTCGGCGAGGTCCTCGCGTGTCCCTCCCCTCCCGCCTTTGCTCCCCTTTCTGCTCTACGTCCTCGGGTCCCGGCCCTCGAGCGAGTCTCAGCCGTCGCTGGTATGCCAGGTCGCGATGCCGTGGACAAGGCCAGAGGGTGAGGGCTGGAGATCCAGTAAGAGCCCTGAGTCGCGATGCTCAGGCACCCCCCCTTTAACGTGCAAGCGGTTCGCGCGGATGAGAGTGAAGGAGACACCGCAAGGGCCTCGCCTGACGCAGCTCCTTTAGGAGATCCTGTAGACCCATCATAGAAAGAACGAGGGGTTGCCATGACAATTGACAGTCAGCCATTGGTTGCTTCCGAGGGGCGATGAGGCACTGAAGGCTTGACGAGGTGGCGTCATGCGGGGCTGCCGCGGTCAGAGCTCAGCCATTCAGGTTTGTCGGCGTTGCAGGGACGGACCCATGCGCAAGCGTCATGCCGTTTGGGAGCAGCTCCGTCAGTTGGCGTCAGTTGAGCGGGCAACTAGGTCAAACACATTAGCCGCGAAGGAGTGGATTGATTCAAATAGATGCTGGGAAGGTGGACATCACTGGGTCAGGCCCGAGTGACTTGGGGATGATGCAGCCCGTGGGGCGCCCCCAACAAAGTAAGCTATCAACATGAAATAAAAGGGATACATGCCGCAGGGATGGACCCACGCGGCCTGGGAATAATGCAGCCCTGGGGGGCACTCCTAGCTAGAAATGAAACTTGAAAGATGTCACCTGATGATGTTGAGGACGAAGGAGTGTTGGTGTAGCAGACTCGGTGGGCTGCGGAAGCCGGTCCTCACGAGCCCCCAAGCCCACGGGCCTCGAGAGGCTCCGGAGGCGGTGGTGGCTCCTCGCGGACCATCTCCATCTCCGCCAGGGCTGCGGAACGCCTGGCCTCTTGAGCCTCCATGATGCCCCTCATGAGGCGCTGGTACATGACAGCCGCGTCCGACAAGCCGTAAGGCATGCGAACATAGCTGTGGGGTGGACCTTCACAACGCCCCACTCGCGAGGGCCAGAGGCGCTCCAGAGAGGCGACTCGATTGAGCCCTGGTATGTCGATGCAGACGCGCAGCCCACCATCCTCGCCTGGATGGGGAGCCACAGCTGGTAGGCGGCGGCCGCCTCTCATGACTCTTGACTCCTGTATCTCCTGAATGGCCTTGCTGACGGACTCCTGAGGGTCTGGCCCTCCTTGCCTTACTCCTTCTTGAGGGAAACGCGCTTCGAAACACGCCTCCATGTGGTGCCCAAGTGCCTCCCTCGTGACCTTAGCCAGGTCGGTGGCCCTCCAGGGGAGAGCCCCCGAGCCCTGCCTGAGGAGGGTGCCGGGCGTGCTTTCCTATGTGATGGAAGGAGGTTCCCCCTGGGCAGGCGCGGGCCCTGAGGGGCCTGCCTCCTGAGGGGCTGGGACGGATGATGTCTTCTTCTTCTTGGGGGCTGTCTCGGGAAGCCTCCTGCTTCCGCGATCCGGGTCTTCCAGCGATGCGGCCTGAAAGGCTCGTTCCAGGGAACACACCGCGTCCTTCTCTTCACAGGGCACCGTGATGACTCCGCCACTTCCTGGCATCTTGAGGACGTTGTAGCCGTGGTGAGTTACGACCATGAACTTGGCCAGCACTGGGTACCCAAGGATGGCGTTGTACGGCAGGCAAATGTGAGCGACGTCGAAGTCGATGAGCTCAGTGCGGGAGTTGTCGCGTGCCCCGAAGGTGATAGGGAGGTAGACCTGCCCAATCGGGACCGTGGAGCCGTCGGTGACTCCGGAGAAAGGCTTGGTTGGCTGAAGCTGGTTGTAGGGCACTTGGAGATTGTTGAATGTTTCCACGGACAGGACGTTGAGCCCTGCCCCGCCATCGATGAGGGTCCTGGTGACCACCACGTTGCCGATGATTGGGGAGCAAAGCATCGGGAGGACTCCGGCTGTGGCCGCACACTTTAGCTGATCTGCTGAGCTGAACGTGATGGCGCACGCCGACCACCTGAAAGGGCGCGTGGCTTCGAGCTTGGGGAGGACTGCATTTAATTCACGGGCGAACTGCTTGAAGATGCATTTAGAGGCTGGGGCTTGAGCCCCGCCCAGGATGCAGGCGATCGCGCGCGGCTCCTGGAAGCCCCTAGCCCCCTCATCCTGATGGCGGTCCTTGTTTCTCCTTGGCTGCAGCGGCAGCGGAGCGAGGCCTGCGTTGCCTGCCGGGCGATCCTCGCGAGGCTGATCCCTCCAGTCTCCCTCGCGAGGCGGGTCTTGCCATCAACCCTCGCGAGGTCGATCGCGCCACCCTTGGTGTGGGCAGCGGTCTTCCCAACGTCCTGCGTTCCTTCCTCCTCCTCGACCGTAGCCCCGGTCATCGCTGTCGGGGCGACGGCCGATCCTTCCTTCTCGCACGGCTCGGAGCTCTTGACATTCGTTGGTGTTGTGGGTGTGGAGGTTGTGGTACACACAGTACCGACTGCCCTTGGAAGATTCGGGTTGATCTCTGCCCCGCTTGGTGTCTGGTTCTGCCATGAGCACGGCAGCCCCCTTGCGCTTCACATCCTTGGCCTTGGGCTTCTTCTCTTCTGGGTCCGCGGCAGGCAGCTCGAGGAGGGAGAGACGCCCTTCTTCAGCCCTGGCGCACTTGGTTGCCAAGTTGAACAACTCCAAGGAAGTGCACATGTCTTCATGCATTGCCAGCTCCTCCTTCATCTTGATGTCACGCACGCCGTCGGAGAAGGCTGAGATGATGGCCTCCTCGGTCACCTTGGGAATCTTGAGGCGTGCGTTGTTGAAGCATTGGATGTACTTCTGCAGGGTCTCTCCGGGTTGTTGCTTGATGCGGCGCATGTCACTCACGGTGGGTGGCCGGGCGCGAGTACCTTGGAAGTTGGCGATGAAGCGGGTGCGCATCTCGTCCCAGGAGGAGATCGTGCCTGGAGCTAGGTTCAAGAGCCAGGTGCGGGCCCCGTCCTTGAGCGCCATGGGAAACCAGTTCGCCATGACCTTCTCGTCTCCGTTGGCAGCTTCGATGCCCAGCTCATAGAGCTGGAGGAACTCCGCAGGGTCGGCTGTGCCGTCGTAACGAGGAGGCAGGTCTGGCTTGAACTTGCCAGGCCACGCGATGCTGCGTAGCTCGGTGGTGAAGGCACGACAGCCTGCTGCGGCCACGGGAGGCCTTGGGTGATGGAGAGCTTGCTCTTGCATGTCCCCACGCGCTGCAGCTGGAAGCAGCGTGGGGTGTTGACGTGCGGGAGCAGGAACATGGTCGCGACGTGCTAGAGGAGGGAGCGCCCGGGCAGCTTCTTGCGGGCGAGGGACTTCTTGGCAGCTCTGCTCTTGCCGCGCTGGCACCTGACGGAGCGGGTTCCGCCCAGGGGCCACGCGCCTTGGAGCCATGGCGCCTTCTTGAGGAGGAGGCGGCTGGGGCGCCGCCGGAGCTTCGTCGCACACGCGGGGCGGGGTGCGATGCAGCGGAACGGACGGCGCAGGAGAGCCCCCTGCGGCGCGGACGAGCTCGGTGACGCGGTCGAGCCATTCTTCATAGATGTCGTCGACGGGACGGTAACGCAGGAGCTCATTTGCCGCGATGAGCGCAGCTCGAGCCTCCATGGGTGCACGGCGCGCGCGGGACGAAGAACTAGCTAGGGTGAGCGAGGGAGAAGCGGTGCGGCCGTCTTGCCACACGGACGGATGCTGAGACGACGCTTGCTGCTCGTCCCCCGCCGGGCCGGTGGAGGCGTTGACAGCAGGTGATGGGGAACAGCAAGGACGCCCGCCGACAGGAGCTGTCTGGGCGACGCGGGAAGCGAGAGCGGCCCGGCGCTCGGCGCGGGCTTGACGAGCATCAGACATGGATGCGATGGTCGGAGGAGAACGGGGTGGTGGAAGACGAATTCCGGCGCACCCCTACCTAGCGTGCCAAATGTCGGATTTCGGGTTCCGGCAGACCCTTGAGGTTCGAACACTGGGGCGCATGCGGAGATTTCGCCTTCTACCTACCTGCACCCCTCCGCCTCGCTCAGATCTAAGCTATGGAAAGAACAACACAAGAGACACAGGGTTTATACTGGTTCGGGCCACCGTTGTGGTGTAATACCCTACTCCAGTGTGTGGTGTGGTGGATTGCCTCTTGGGCTGATGATGATGAGCAATACAAGGAAGAACAGCCTCGCGAGGGTCTGTTCTTGGCTGGGGTGATGAACTGCTGGGAGGAGTTCAATCACCCTTCTCTCTCTCTCTCTCTGTGGGATGCTACTCGATCCGATCCCAGCTTGTTTCTGGGTTGGCCGATTCTAGATCCCTCTACCCTGTGGGTGGCTAGTCCTATTTATAGGCAAAGGCCCTGGGCCTCTTCCCAAATATTGAGCGGGAAGGGCGCCAACAATTGGCCATTTTGAAGGGGAACATCTGGTACACTTATCCTGACTAAAGTTGGTCCTCGCCTGCCAAAGGCTCTGGTGGTGACGCTGGCTTGGGCTCCACAATGACTTCCTCCCTGCCGTTGGACTGGTCTTGGTCTCGTTGCACCGAAACGGGTGCCTTTGCTTGATGCTCTCGCCCGCGCTTGCTCCCTTTGCACCAAAGAGGAAATGAGGACACTGTGCGGCTGGCGCCCGCCTGGCGCCTTTGGTCATCATGGCTTGCATCACGGGCACCTCGTGAGGTACCCCGCATTGATCTCTCCGCCTCCTCGCGAGCCAGCCTGATGAGGCCGTGCCCGAGGAAGTTCCGTGTCGTCCGCCCCACGAGGCTTGGCCCCTCGCGAGGGTCTTGGGTCTGTGTTGATGAAGATAGGCCATGCTGGGCCCCCCTTTGAGCCACGCCGCAGGCCGCAGGCAGGCAAGTCTGGGGACCCCCGTTCCCAGAACACCGACAGAAAGATCATTTATGTCTGGGTGGGTGGGTGGATTTGAGTCCGAACCCCTACCCGATCTGAGACCCTGGGGTCGAGGAGTTTCCGATCTTGGAAGTTCGGATTCCGGTATGTTGCCCGATGAGTCTGGCCCGCTGCCTGACTCTAGGTTCAGGGTTTGGGTGATGTCCTCCCGTAAACGGGTATCCGGCTCGGAGAGCTCAGGAATTCGGACATAGTTAGTCCTCAAGATAGAGGAAGAATCACCGCATTGTTCCTCCACCACCTTAACATGATGGGTGACCGGTGGAGAGTTAATCTCCCTTTGATCGGGTTTAAGCCCAATCCGATCATAGTCCGTAGCAACTCCCAAGGTGGCAATGCGATCCAAGAGCTCATTTAGGGAAGAGAGCTCCATTGGATCCATCTGCTCGGCGAATTCCGAGCCGACGTGGAGGCTGTTTTCGATGACCCGAGAAGTCATCGTCGGTGCGGCAGCCGAACAGGTGGTCATGATGAAACTACCTAGCCGGAGAGTTTGGCCGACAGCCAGGGCTCCCCTGGTAGTAATGTTTTTTTTAACAACAAGATGAGGCATCCTTCCATACGGCGACGTCACAGAGGAACTCTCAATGAAAGCACCAATGTCGGTGTCAAAACCGGCGGATCTCGGGTAGGGGGTCCTGAACTGTGCGTCTAAGGCGGATGGTAATAGGAGGCAGGGGCCACGATGTTTTACCCAGGTTCGGGCCCTCTTGATGGAGGTAAAACACTACGTCCTACTTGATTTATTCTTGATGATATGAGTATTACAAGAGTTGATCTACCACGAGCTCAGAGAGGCTAAACCCTAGAAGCTAGCCTATGGTTTAAAACCCTATGGCTAAACCCTAGGCAATACGGATATGGATATCTCCTCCTTTGTAACTGACCTTGTGTAACCCTAGCCCCCTCCGGTGTCTATATAAACCGGAGGGTTTTAGTCCGTAGGACAACATACAATCAAGAACCATAGGCTAGCTTCTAGGGTTTAGCCTCTCTGATCTCGTGGTAGATCATCTCTTATAATACTCATATCATCAAGAACAATCAAGAAGGACGTAGGGTATTACCTCCATCAAGAGGGCCCGAACCTAGGTAAACATCATGTCCCCTGCTTCATGTTACCATCTGCTTTAGACGCACAGTTCGGGACCCCCTACCCGAGATCCACCGGTTTTGACACCGACAGTGGTGCTTTGATTGAGAGTTCCGTTGTGTCGTCATCATAAGGCTTGATGGCTCCTTCGATAATCGGTAGCAATGCGGTCCAGGGTGAGGTTTTCCTCCCCGGACAGATCTTTGTATTCAGCGGCTTTGCACTGCGGGCCAATTCGTTTGGCCATCTGGAGCAGATCGAGAGCTACGCCCCTGGCCATCAGGTCAGATTCGGAAACTTAAACTACACTGCCAACGTCCGCGGAGACTTGATCTTCGACGGATTCGAGCCCGTGTCAGGTGCGCCGCACAGTCATGACGAGCATGACGTAACTCTGCTGTCGGACAGTGTTCGGGAGATTGCATCTGCAACTACTCCGGTCATTAATCCTGAGCAAATCGCGCCATCCGAGAGCGGAGGGATAGACCCCGCCATGGAGACCGCACTCTCAGTGGCGATGGAGCCGGATACTGACTTCACCCCTTACGATAGCCGTGTCGCCGAACCACTGGATTCACCTCCGGCCATGGACTCCGAGCCGCTTACATCCGTGCCCGTCCAATCTGACTGGGCGCCGATCATGGAGTTCACCTCTGCGGATATCTTTCAGCACTCGCCCTTCGGCGATGTGCTAAATTAATTGAGGTCCCTCTCCCTGTCAGGAGAACCTTGGCCGAACTATCTCTGGCTGAATGGGATGCGGACGACGAAGAAATTCGCTGCCCACCCACCACCCACTTAGTAGCCACTGTCGATGATTTAACCGACATGCTTGACTTTGACTCTGAAGACATCGACAGTATGGATGACGGTGCAGGAGACGAGCAGGAACCACCGCCCACAGGGCGCTGGACCACTACCTCATCATACGACATATATATGGTGGACACCCCTAAAGAAGGCAATGGCGACGAGACAGCGGAGGATGACCCCTCCAAGAAGCAACCCAAGCGCCGACGTCAGCGGCGCCGATCTAAGTCCCACCACAGCAAAAGTAGTGATACCGACACAGGAGATAATAACACTCCGGATAGTGCCAAAGACAACCACAATCCCCTCCAGCACGATGTAAAGCCGGAGGATGAACAAGCATGCCCTCCAGAGCAGGAAGCAGATGGAGAACCAGAGGAGGACAATTACATGCCTCTCTCCGAAGACGAGGTGAGCCTCGGCGATGAAGAATTTATCGTGCCTGAGGACCCCATCGAACAGGAGCGCTTCAAGCGCTGGCTTATGGCCACAACAAATAACCTGAAGAAAAGGCAACAATAGCTTCAAGCTGATCAAGACTTGCTAGCAGACAGATGGACCAAAGTCCTTGCGACCGAGGAATACGAACTCGAGCGCCCCTCCAAGAGTTACCCAAAATGCAGGTTGCTACCTCACCTCGAGGAGGAAGCATTGAAACCCCATGCACCAGTGTATGATGCGGCTGACCGGCCACTACATGGCCGAGCCAAAGAGGCGTTTTAGCCTGAAGTTCAGCCTGCACCCCACCACCACTCAATCCAAAATACCAAGGCTCGGGGCAACACACGGGACCTGCGAGACGTATTGGATAGTAACTCAAAACTTGCAAGGTCAATATATGGGTCACGGGCACGCGCACCAACACGGGATGATGATCGTCACGCCGGATACGCCAAAAGCAAATCAGGCCGGGCCGAATACAGCAGACAAGACTCATATGAACTGCGTCGGGATATAGCCCGGCACAGAGGCGCCGCACACCCCCTATGCTTCACTGATGAAGTTATGGATCACGAATTCTTGGAGGGTTTCAAACCCATAAATATCGAATCATATGATGGTACAACAGATCCCACTGTATGGATTGAGGATTTCCTCCTTCACATCCACATGGCTCGCGGTGATGATCTACACGCCATCAAGTACCTCCCACTAAAACTGAAAGGACCATCTCGGCATTGGCTGAATAGCTTGCCAGTAGACTCCGTCGACAGTTGGGAGGATCTGGAAGACGCATTCCTTGACAACTTCCAGGGCACTTATGTGCGACACTGAATGCTGATGACTTGAGCCATATAACTTAGCAGCCAGGGGAACCGGCCAGACAATTCTGGACTCGGTTCCTGACTAAGAAAAACCAAATTGTCGACTGTCCGGGCGCAGAGGCCCTCGCGGCATTCAAGCACAACATCCATGATGAGTGGCTTGCCCCCCACCTTGGCCAGGAGAAGCCGAAGTCTATGGCAACCCTCACGACACTAATGACCCGCTTTTGCACGGGCGAGGATAGCTGGCTAGCTCGCAACAATAACACATCGAGGAATCAGGGCACTTCGGATACCAAATATGCCAACGGCAGACAACGTCGTAACAGACCAAAGCGCCACAATAACGGCGATAACACCGAGGATACGGCAGTCAATGCCCGATTCAGAGGCTCTAGATCCAGTCAGCGGAAAAGCCAATTAAAAGAAGTACTCTGGCTCCGTCCAGTTTGGATCGCATACTGGATTGCTCGTGTCAAATCCACGGCACCCCCGACAAGCTAGCCAATCACACCAACAAAGAATGTTGGGTGTTCAAGCAGGCCAGCAAGTTAAATGCCGAAAACAAGGACAAGGGGCTGCATAGTGATGACAAGGAGGAGCCCTGGCCGCCGAACATGGGAGGACAGAAGGGGTTCCCCCACAAGTGAAGATAGTGAACATGATATACGCAACCCACATTCCCAAGAGGGAGCGGAAGCATGCACTAAGGGACGTCTATGTGATGGAGCCCGTCGCCCCAAAGTTCAACCCATGGTCTGCTTGCCCGATCACCTTTGATTGCAGGGATCACCCCACTAGTATTTGTCATGGTGGATCCACCACACTGGTCCTAGACCCCATCATCGACGGATTTCATCTCACTCGAGTCCTTATGGATGGTGGCAGCAGCCTGAACCTGCTCTATCAGGATACAGTGCGAAAAATTGGTGTCGATCCCTTGAGGATCAAACCCACCAAAACCACCTTTAAGGGCGTCATCCCAGGTGTAGAGGCCCATTGCATGGGCTCAATCACACTGGATGTAGTCTTCGGATCACCAGAAAACTTCTGAAGTGAGGAGTTAATCTTCGACATCGTCCCGTTTCACAGTGGCTATCATGCACTGCTCGGACGAACTGCATTTGCAAAATTCAATGCAGTACCACATTACGCATACCTCAAGCTCAAGATGCCAGGACCTCGGGGGGTCATAAGAGTGAATGGAAACACAGAACGCTTGCTCCATACGGAAGAGCACACTGCGGCCCTCGCAGTAGAAGCACAAAGCAGCCTTTCAAGGCAAACCACTAATTCGGCGATACAGCCCCCGAACACCTTCAAGCGTGTCCAGAGTAAACTGTAACAGGATCGCCTGGCACGTTCAAAGCTCGCCTAGCAATTCGGCCCCCGCCCCAGTCCCAATCAAACGACGAAATCCGTGCCGCACCTACATAATCACACACGGAAAATACCATGCACATAGGCGGGGGCACGATCAAGGCACGTCCCACAATGCGGCTTACCCGCCCTAGGGGTTGTATATCTTTATCATTTTTTTCTCTTTCAGGGCCTAACTCTCTGGAAGCCCTTTCCGGCAGTATGATTGTCGGACACATTATGGGAAGGAACAACCAAGGCGGCAAGAAGCTAAGATGTACATGGGAAGCCCCAGGTGGTCTCTAATAATAATACCCGCTTTCTACTATCCATACGCAGCTTGCCCTTGGATAGGACATTTCGAATAGTCCTACTTTCTGCTTATTACACTACATGTACCAGTACGCTTCGACGTATTATTTAAATAACAATGCATAGCATTAGTCTATTATTGCATTATTCATTCTTCTTTTTTTCCTTTATGTCCATTTATGACAATCCGCACCTGTAAATACGGGTACGGTCAGTACGCCAGGGGCTTTCGTTTACCCCATAATACGGCGCGAGAAATCCGAACACTTTCGACAGTGCGGCACCCCGAACTTATAGCATTATATGCATCAGCTCTGAATCATGTCTTGGGTCAATAGTTGTGTTTGCTCGGCTCCCATGCTTTGGTACCTTACGTTCCGCTATATCGGCTAAGATAGCGGTGGCAGAACTACTGCGATTGTGTCCCGGTTCTTCCGAACGAGCACCTCAGTAGAGAAAGCCGAAAACTGACTGTCATGATAAGGCGAGAGACTGGTCGCTGTTCGAGAGGTCTCAAGTCCTTAAAGACTTTTTCCGCTTCGGGCGAGGAGTCGGCCTTGTCCGGCTTGGGCGTGTATAGCGCCCCAAATTCGGCCTTCTGAATACCAGGGGCTTCGCCAAAATTTAAAATTGTAGACTTCTATGGCTAACTGAGAGTGATAAAGCATTATAGTCCGATTGCCTCGTTCGTTGCGCTGAACAACTCCCTTGAAGGACCCAAAATTGGGGTAAAGAGTGCTCAGGTTTATCCCGAACACCCCAGTACTAGTTACATGGGGGCAGAAGCCGATGACTGGCCAATTCTCAGATTTTATAAACGGCCGCACATAAGATAATATTTTAAATTAAAAAAGCGTCGCATGGCGCAAATGAACTCGTTTCATATTATAGGATCACATGAGCATGTTCATTCAAAAATTACGTCCTTGGCACACTCATCGGCCACAAGGCGGGAGCCCTTCAGGACACTCTCATAGTACATCTTGGGGCAGCGATGCTCCTTGCCCTCCGGCGGCCCCTCCTTCACCAGCTTCACGGCGTCCAGCTTCGCCCAGTGCACCTTCGCCCGGGCAAAAGCCCTGCGCGCGCCCTCGATGCAGACGGACCACTCTGTGACTTCAAGCCGTGGGCAGGCATCGACGAGCCTCCTTACCAGACTGAAGTAGCTACCAGACAGGGGCTCGCCAGGCCACATCCGGACTATAAGGCCCCTCATGGCTTGTTTGGCTGCCTTGTGAAGCTCGACCAACTGCTTCAGCTGGTCGGTCAAGGGCACGGGGTGTTCGGTCCTAGTATACTGAGACCAGAACAACTTCTCCGTCGAGCTCCCCTCCTCAGCTCGGTAAAATTCCGTGGCATCCAGTACACTACGGGGAAGATCTGCAAACGCTCCTGGAGAGCTCCGAACTCGGGTAAGAAAAAGGAAAGTCTCCTTCACGTGCTTGCTTTGCATAATGAATGCCTTACCCACTGCTATCTTCTTCACCGCATCAATCTCCTGGAGGGCCTTGTGGGCTTCAGCCTTGGCGCTCTGGGCACTTTCAAGCGCCTGCGCCAGCTCAAACTCTCGTGTCTTAGAGTCAAGCTCCAAGGACTCGTGTTTTTTGGCGAGAGCCTCGAGCTCTTGCTGCACCTCTCCTACTCGGGCTTCTTACTTCTCCCGTTCAATGCGCTCCTTGGCTGCTTTGTCTTCGGCCTCGGACAACGCCTTCCTCAGGGTTGCCACTTTGATCGTGGCCCTTGGCAAATCCATGATGATCCTATTACTTTACACCCGAATTTCTTTTTAAATATATAGACAAGGGTATTGCTTACCTTTGCTCTCCTCGAGCTGCCTCTTGGTAAGGCCGAGCTCATCCTTGGACCGCTCCAGGTCCTGCTTCAGTGCAGAGACCTCCGCAGTACGTGCGGCAGCGGCCAGCAGTGAAGCCTGCACATACACATAGACATTTTTCTGATTAGACTCCTGAGTTATCATTTGATCCTCTATCCGGCCTTTCTTTCCGAACGTCGAACAGAGCATCAGGGGCTAGTATCCATGCGGGCATATTTTCCTATATCTGCATTGCTTACCTCAAAGCCTGGTAGGAGGCTGGCGCAAGCTTCGGTCAGTCCGTTCTTGGCGCACTGAACTTTCTCGATCACCGCACTCATGATAGTGCGGTGCTCTTCGTCGATGGAAGCACCGCGAAGCGCTTCCAGCAAGTTGTCCGGTGCCTTTGGCTGGAAAGAGGCCACCGACATGGGCGGCTTGCCCCTCTTAACGAGGGGTCACCTGCTGGAGTCCGGAACCATCGAAGGTTCCGGTGCAGTGTTCAGCTGGGGGCCGAACATGGAGCTCGTGGGGATTTTCCTCCCTTTGCGCCCAGGGTTCGGAAGGTCGCCTCGAGGCACCCCCAGGACTACCTCCCCTTGGCCAGGTGCCTGTTGAGACAACACTTCGACATTTTCTGCAGGGCAAGGAGTGGAGGCGGTCGGAAGTGAATCGCTATTCATATCCGATGAGTCCAAAGAAACGTCCGACAAAGATACGTCGATACGGGCTCGGGACGGGCTGCATAATCATATTCGGCATAAGTAGAAGCAATGCAACAAAACATACCAATTACTATGGTATCCGGATACTTACGACTTCGCCAGGGGCTTGTCCCTGGGGAACCACTCGTCGTCGCTGTAGGCGGCCGTAGTGGAGCAGTCCGGATGGAGGGTCCTTCCCTTCTTAGAACCTTCGGCCTCCCCGGTTTGGTCGGCCTTCCTTTTCTTGTCTCCCCCGGCTGGGGGGGATAACTTTCCTCTTCCTCCTCCTCGTCTTCGTGGGAGGAGTGCGCGTCAGAGTCATCGGACGACGAGTCCGATACAACCTTGCGCCGGAGACCCTTTCGGGTCCCCGTGGCATTCTTCTTGGTCTTCTTCACCGGCACCTCGTAAGGTGCCGGAGTCAGCATCTCCTTTAGGAGAGCGCCTGCAGGATCTTTGGGCAGGGGGGCTGGGCAATCAAGCTGCTCCGCTATCTTTATCCAGTCCTGTTTATGACATAGAAGCTTAGATCCTGCATATGACTAAACCGGGGCAAATAAATACCCTGAGAGATATAAAAACTTACCGGATTGGCGCGGCGCTTTGCGCTGAGTCTGCAGTCCTCGGTGAGGGAAGGAGGTACCTCGGCGCCCTCGAACAGCACCCTCCAGACGTCCTCGTGCATCGTGTCATAGATCTGTCGCAGTGTCTGGTGCTTGGCCGAGTCGAACTCCCACAAATGGAATGCCCGTCGTTGACACGGGAGGATCAAGCGGAAGAGCATGACCTGGACCACGTTTACGAGCTTGATTTTCTTGCTCATCATGTTCCGGATGCAGGTCTGGAGTCCGGTAAACTCTACTGAAGAACCCCAGGACATGCCCTTCTCTTTCCAGGAGGTGAGCCGCGTGGGGATTCCGGATCGAAATTTGGGGGCCGCCACCTAATTGGAGTCGCGCGGCTCGGTGATGTAGAACCACCCCGATTGCCACCCCTTTATGGTATCCACATAGGTGCCCTCGAGCCAGGTGACATTAGGCATCTTGCCCACCATGGCGCCTCCGCACTCTGCTTGCTGGCCACCCACCACCTTTGGTTTAACATTGAAGGTTTTCAGCGGTAGGCCGAAGTGGGGCCTGATGCGGAGGAAGGCCTCGCACACGATAATAAACGCCGAGATGTTGAGGATGAAATTGGGGGCTAGATCATGAAAATCCAGCCCGTAGTAAAACATGAGCCCGCGGACAAATGGGTGGAGGGGAAATCCCAGTCCGCGGACGAAATGGGTAAGAAAAACTACCCTCTCATGGGGTTCGGGCGTAGGGACGATCTGCCTTCCGTCTGGCAGCCGGTGCGCGATATCCGCAGCCAGGTATCGGGCTGCCAGCAACTTTGCGATGTTCTCCTCCGTGACGGAGGAGACCATCCACTTGCCTCCTGCTCCGGACATGCTTGGAGTGGTTTGAGAAGTAGAACACGAGCTTGGGCATTGGAGCTCGAGTGCGTGAGAATGGATAAGCGAGGAGGTAGAAGGCGTGGGTAAAAGGGGGTAAATCCTTGTCCCTTTATAAGGGCGAAAGAGGCGATGCGTCTCCCCACTTGCCTGGTAAAACCGCTTATTCCCCAGGCGCCGTAATTGATGGCGCGGTTGGGTTACCCACGTCCGTATTGATGAGAATCCCGTAATAAGGGGGACACGATCTCTGCTTTGACAAGACATGTCGAGAAAACCACCCCATGTTATGTGCGGTGCTGGTTGAGAAAACCGGTTCGAATAATGACCGAACCATGACATGATGTCGTGCTGTCAGAACGCGTCAGCAGATTAGATTTGTGGAAATATTATTCTCTCTGCCGTAGTATGTGGAACTTGTTTTACAGAGCCGGACACTATTCTGGTGTTCAAAATCATCTATGGAGTATTCAGAGGAGGAACCCGCCTTGCAATGCCAAAGACAATACTGCGCGCCGGACTCATCGTCATTGAAGCCTGGTTCAGGGGCTACTAAGGGAGTCTTGGATTAGGGGGTCTCCGGGCAACCGGACTATATCCTTTGGCCGGACTGTTGGACCATGAAGATACAAGATTGAAGACTTTGTCCCGTGTCCGGATGGGACTCTCCTTGGTGTGGAAGGCAAGCTAGGCAATACGGATATGTAGATCTCCTCCATTATAACCGACTCTATGTAACCCTAGCCCCCTCCGGTGTCTATATAAGCCGGAGGGTTTAGTCCGTACGACAACATACAATCATACCATAGGCTAGCTTCTAGGGTTTAGCCTCTACGATCTCGTGGTAGATCAACTCTTGTAATACTCATATCATCAAGAACAATCAAGTAGGACGTAGGGTATTACCTCCATCAAGAGGGCCCGAACCTGGGTAAACATCGTGTCCCCTGCTTCATGTTACCATCCGCCTTAGACGCACAGTTCGGGACCCCCTACCCGAGATCCGCCGGTTTTGACACCGACATGGACCCTCGCACTGACTGACGCGCGAAGGCCAAAAGCGCTCTTGAGATGCGGCCCTGTTGAGCCCTGGAATGTCGACGCAGACGCCTAGCCCGCCGTCCTCGCTAGGATGGGGAGCTACGCCGGGTGGTGGGAGACGGCTGCCACGTATGGCCCTTGCCTCTTGAAACTACTGGGTCGCCTTGACGATGAACTTCTGAGCACCGGGCGCTCCTCGCCCAGTGCCCTCCTGAGGGAAATGTGCGGCGAAGGACGCCTCCACATGGTACCCGAGCGGCTCCCTCGTGATGCTGGCTAGGTCTGAGGCCCTCCAGAAGAGAGCCCCCGAGCCTTGCCCGAGGAGGGCGCCAGGCATGCCTTCCTATGCAAGGGAGGGAGGCGCCCCAGCTGCGGGCGCAGATCCTGAAGTGGTGCCGCTGGAGTCGCCACTCTCCTGAGGCCCTAGGTGGAGTAGCTGCTTCTTTTTCTTGGGGATGGCCTCAGGAGGGTACGGGGTGCCTTCGTTGTCGGGGTTTTCGATCGCAGCAACTTGGAGCCACGCTGAAGGGAGTACACTGCATCTCTTTCTTCACAGGGGACCATGATGACTCTGCCGCTCCCGGGAATTTTGTGGACATTGTAGCCGTGGTGGGTCACTGCCAGAAACTTGGCCAATGCTGGATACCCAAGGATTGCATTGTATGGTAGGCATATCTAGGCGACGTCGAAGTCAATGAGCTCAGTGCGGTAGTTTTCACGCTGGCCGAAGGTGACAGGGAGGCGGACCTGCCATATCGGGGTGGTGGAGCCATCGGTCACTCCTAAGAAAGGCTTGGTAGGCTATAGCTGATCATATGGCACTTGGAGGCTATCGAATGTCTCGACGGACAGGACATTGAGCCCTGCACCACCGTCGACGAGGGTCTTGGTGACTTGGACGTTGCTGATGACGGGTGAACAGAGCATCGGAAGGACGCCGGCGGTCACCGCGCACTTGAGATGGTCCGCCGAGCTGAAGGTGATGGCGCACTTGGACCACCTGGGAAGGGCAGCGTTCACCTCACGCGCAAACTGCTTGAAGATGCATTGGGAAGCTGGGGCCTGAGCACCGCCCAAGATGCAGGAGATAGCGCGTGGCTCCTGGAAGCCCCCAGCTCCATCGTCCTGATGGTGGTCGTCGTTCCTCCTTGGCGGTGGAGGCAACTGAGGGAGGCCAACATTGACCTGAGGATGGTCCTCACGAGGCTGGTCCCTCCAGGCGCCCTCATGAGGCTGTTCCTACCAGTAGTCTTTGCGAGGCCGGTTGCGCCACTCCTGACAGGGGCCGTGATCACCCCAGCGTTCCCCACTTCATCCTCCTCCTCGGTCGTTGCGCTCGGGGCGCCGACCAAAGCGTCCATCTCGAATGGCCCTGAGCTCTTGCCAGTCATTGGTGTTGTGGCTGTGTACGTTGTGGAAGGCGCAGAATAGACGACTGGTCTTAGACGACTCGGGGTGGTCCCGGCCGCGCTTCATGTCCGGCTCCGCCGCAAGCACGGCAGCCCCCTTGCGCTTCACGTCCTTGGCCTTGGCTTTCTTCTCTTCTGGGTCGGCAACAGGGAGCTCGAGCAGGGAGAGGCGCTCCTCCTTAGCTCTTGCACACTTGGTCGCCATGTTGAACATTTCCAATGTCGTGCATAGGTCCTCGTGGATGGAGAGCTCCTCCTTCATCTTGACATTGCAGACTGTCGGCATTCTGGGAACAGGGGTCCCCAGACTTGCCTGCCTGCGGCCTGCGGCGTGGCTCAAGTGGGGGCCCAGCACGGCCCATCTTCATCAGCTCAAGCTCAAGACCCTCGCGAGGGGCCAAGCCTCGCGGGGCGAACGATCGGAAGCTTCCTCAAAGGCGGCCTCATCAGGCAGGCTCGCGAGGAGGCGGAGAGATCAAGGTAGGGGTACCTCGCGAGGAGCCCGTGATGCAAGCCATGACGATCAAGACCAGGCGGGCGCCGGCCTGCGTAGTGTCCTTGTTTCCCCTTTGCTGCAAAGGGGGCAAGCACAGGCCAAGGCACCAGGCAAAGGTTGCCATTCCTGTGCAATGAGACCAAGACCAGCAGAGAGGCAGGATGGAGGTCACCGTGGAGCCTAAGACGGCGTCATCACCAGTACTTTTGGCAGCCGAATACCACCTTTGGTCAGGATAACTTGTACTAGATGTTCCCCTTCAAAATGGCCAATTGTTGGCGCCCTTCCCGCTCGTTTTTTGGGGAGAGGCCCAGGACCTCTATAAGTAGAACTAGCCACACAGAGTAGAGGGACATCTAGAAATCTGGTAGAGCCCTAGCAGAGAGAGAGGGAGAGAGGCGACTGAACTCACCCTAGCAGTTCATCGCCCCAGCTCAAGAACACCTCTCACGAGGCTGTTCTTCCCTTGTACTAATCATCATCAGCCCCTGAGGCAATCCACCACACCACACACTGCAGTAGGGTATTACACCACAATGGTGGCCCGAACCAGTATAAACCTTGTATCCCTTGTGTTGTTTTTTTGAATATGTTCATTGTTTTCCAGCTTAGATCACATGAGGAGATTGGACGTAGATCAGTAGGGGAGAGATCTCCGCGTGCACCCCAGTGTTCGAATCTCAAGGGTCTGCCGGAACCCAAAATCCAACATTTGGCACGCCAGGTAGGGGTGCGCCGGAGTCCTCCCTCCTGACAACCCGCTCTCCCTCGACATCACATCCCGCCCTCATGGCGGACAACACGCCGCCCGCTCCAGCAATGGACGCCGACACTGGGGCCAGGGGGCTCCGGGCCTTGGCCCCCGCCTTGCGACAGGTGCAGTGGCCGCGCAAGTTCAGGCCCGAGACGCCGCCGCGCTAAGACGACGCGACGGACCTGATGATTTTCCTGCTGGCATACGAGGAGGCCGTCCTCAGAGCCGGGGGCAACGACCGGGTGATGGCCAACTGGTTACCCATGGCCCTCAATGGCGTCCCGCGCGCGTGGCTCCTCCACCTGCCGATGGCCTCTGTCACCTCCTGGGAGGAGCTGCGCGACCTCTTCCTCGCCCGTTTCGCCGCACCAGCGCTGCCCATCGTCACAGCTCTCTTGGGTGGCTCCCAGGCACCACCCTCGAGCCATCACATCAAGCCATTCACCCGCCAGATCAGTGCCGCCTCCAAGCGCCGAGAAGCCCCCCCGGGCTGGGTGGCGCCCGAGGCCGATCTAACCTTCGACTCGGAGGACCAACCCTTCAACCCCATTGGTTCGGGCGCGCTCCCGACGCTGTGCACCCCCACCATCTGCCAATTGGCCGTCACCAGGACCCTCATCGAAGGTGGTGCCGTCCTCAATGTGCTCTCGGTGGAGGCCTTCAGCCTCCTCCACATGCCGCTGGAGCGGCTCCAACCCAGCAGGCCTTTCTCAGGCGTCGGAGCCGGTTCCACCGCCTCCTTGGGACAGATCCGCCTCCCACTGACCTTCGGCACCTGCGACAACTTCCACACGGAGCTGATTGACTTCGACATCGCCCCCGTTGGCCTCCCCTACAACGCCATCCTCGGCTATCCGGCCTTGGTTCGGTTCATGGCAGCAACTCACTCGGCGTACAACCTCATGAAGATGCCTAGGAGCAACGGCGTCCTCACCATGTCAGGAGACACAAAGGATGCGCTGTAGGTGCTCCAGCTTGTTTTCAGGGCGGCCGCTGTGGTATAGCCCACTAGCACCGACGCCCTTGAGCCCAAGGGGGCTGCGCCGGCTAAAAAGAAGCAGTTGTTCACCCAAGACAAGGCGGAAACCAAGCAGGTACCAGTCGACGACGACGGGTCCACTAGCGCCACCTTCATCATAGCGGCCAACCTCAAGCCCGAGCAGGAGAAGGCCTTGATCATGTTCCTGCATGTGAACAAGAAGGTGTTTGCATGGGAACCTGATCAGTTAGCAGGGGTCCCAAGGGAAGTGATATAGCATCACCTCAATGTGTGCCCCAATGTGCGCCCCGTGAAGCAGAAGGCAAGGCGGTAGTCTACTGAGAAGCAGGCTTTCATCATTCAAGAGACCCAGAAGCTAGAGGCGGCAGGAGTTATCCGCGAGGTCCACTACCCTGATTGGCTAGCTAATCCGGTCGTTGTGCCTAAAAAGGGAGGAAAGGAGCACATGTGCATCGACTTCACCAACCTCAACAAGGCCTGCCCACAGGATCCATTTCCGCTCCCCCGCATTGACCAGATAGTCGACTCCACCGCAGAGTGTGACCTATTGTGCTTCCTGGATGCCTTCTCGGGCTATCACCAGATCAAGATGGCGGTAGAAGACGTGGAGAAGACGGCTTTCCCGACCCCGTGTGGAGTGTACTGCTATACGTGCATGCCGTTTGGGTTGCGCAATGCAGGAGCGATCTTTCAGTGGCTGATGCACATCGCCTTAGGCCGGCAGCTCGGGAGGAACGTTGAAGCTTACCTCGATGACATTGTGGTGAAGTCTCGTGAGGCAAGAACCCTGATACAGGACCTGGAAGAAACCTTTGCGAGCCTCAACGAAGTGGACCTACGGCTCAACCCGAAGAAGTGCGTGTTTGGAGTCCTCTCAGGCAAGCTCCTGGGTTTCCTCATATCCCACAGGGGCATCGAGGCCAACCCGGAGAAGGTCAAGGCAGTCGAAGACATGAGCCCGCCAAGGACCCTCAGAGAAATGCAGAAGCTCACCGGGCGTATAACTGCGCTAGGGCGCTTCATCTCCAAGCTGGGGGAACAAGCGCTGCCCTTCTTCAAGCTAATGAAGAAAAAGGGCCCCTTCGAATGGACTGAAGAGGCCGACAAGGCATTCCAAGACCTCAAGAGGTACCTTAGCAGCCCACCAGTGATGGTAGCTCCGCGTCCTTGGGAGCCCCTGGTGCTCTACCTCACGGCCACCCCCTACTCCGCTAGCGCGGCCCTGGTGGTGGTCAGGAAGGAGCGCTGTGCCAAGGCCGCATCAACTGTCCGAACTGAAGCAAAGCAGAGCCAGGAGGGCCTCGCAAAGGCTGCAACCACATCCGGAAAGGAACAGCCGCAACAGGAGAACGCGCCCGGAGCAGGAGAGGCCTCTTCAGGCGACCTAGTGCTGGGGGCTCTGTCGTCTCAAGAGATGCCTCGACCACTGGAGGACAGAAGCTGCGCCAGCACCCTCAAATTCGTCGAGCATCCCGTGTACTTCGTCAGCATGGTGCTACAGGACGCAAGGGCACGATACCCCATGCTTCAGAAACTCCTCCTTGCGCTACTAGTGGCCTCACGCAAATTGCACCACTACTTCCAAGGCCATCCCATCAAAGTTGTCTCAGCATACCCCTTGGAAAGAGTACTCAGGAGCCCCAACTCAGCTGGGAGGGTCGCTGAGTGGAACATTGAGCTACAGGCATTTCAGCTAGAATTCAGTACGACCAGAGTCATCAAGGGAGCCACACTTGCGGATTTTGTGGCAGAATGGGCAGAAGCGCCGGGTCTCGAGGCAGGCAAAGACCGATCACTTTCCCCGGGAAGCGAAGCACCGGATGGCTGGGTCATGTACTTCGATGGGGCATTCTCCCGACACGGTGCAGGAGGTAGCGCAGTGCTTGTGTCCCCTACCCAGGACAAACTCTATTACGCCGTACAACTCTGCTTCCAGCACGGAGATAAGGTCTCCAACAACATAGCGGAGTACAAAGGCCTAATAGCAGGCTTGAAGGCCGCAATTGCCTTAGGGGTAAAGCGCCTCGTCATCAAGGGCGATTCGCAGCTCCTCGTCGACTTCACCAACAAGATATACGAGCCAAAGGACGAGCACATGGAAGCCTACCTCGCTGAGGTTCGCAAGATGGAGAAACAGTTCTGGGGGCTGGAGTTGCAGCATGTGCCTCGTGGCACCAATCAGGGGGCCGATGACATTGCCAAGAGGGCGTCCAGGCGGCTGCCTCAGGAGCCTGGCGTTTTCGAGGAGCGGCTCTTCAAACCCTCGGCGGTGCTGCCACTGTCAAGCACAGCGCAACCAAGGGAGGAGCTCCCTCAGCCACCTGCCTCAGGAGCCCCGGTCTGCGGCCAAGCCTCAGGGGCGCGCCTGCTCCCGGCGTTAGAGCCTCAGGAAGGGTGTTGGATCCCGGAGCTCAAGAACTACCTGATGCAAGGGACTCCGCCGGAGAATGAGGAGGAAGCGGAGCGTGTGGCGTGGTAGGCCACGGCTTATTGCATCAGGGATGGAGAGCTCTACAGGAAGCGACCAAATGACGTGTCCCTACGTTGCATCTCCCGAGAGCAAGGGAAGGAGCTACTGGCGGACATACACGGCGGAGACTGCAGGCACCACTCGTCGTCCCGGACCCTCATCGGCAAGGCATTCTGTAGTGGATTCTACTGGCCTAGGGCGCTCCACGACGCTGTTGAGCTTGTGAAGGCTTGCGAGGCCTGCCAGTTTCACACAAAGCAGATCCATCAGCCTGCAGGGGGTCTACAGACTATACCCCTCTCATGGCCGTTCGCAGTTTGGGGGCTGGACATTCTGGGACCGTTTCCTCGAGCGCCAGGGGGCTATCGCTACCTCTACGTCGCCGTGGACAAATTCACCAAGTGGGTTGAGGTGGAAGCCGTCCGCACAATCCCGGCAGGCTCTACGGTCAAATTCATCAAGGGCCTCGTGAGCCGATTTTGGGTGCCCAACCGCATCATCACTGACAACGGTTCGCAATTCACCAGTAATCTCTTCAAAACGTATTGTGCTAACCTAGGAACGCAGATATGCTACGCTCCGGTAGCACACCCCCGGAGCAACGGCCAGGTCGAGCGGGCCAACGCGGAGGTCCTGAGGGGCCTTAAAGTCAGGACCTTCAAGAAGAAGCTAGAGGCCTATGGCAGGGGCTGGTACGACGAGCTCTAGTCCGTGTTGTGGTCAATCCGCACAACTGCGACCAAGCTGACTGGCGAGACCCCGTTCTTCCTCGTCTATGGAGCAGAGGCTGTTCTCCCTCACGAGGTCAGGCGTCGCTCCGCACGGGTCCTGGCATTTGACGAGGCGCAGCAGGACACCATGCAGGGGACGGATCTTGTGTTGGGGGAGGAACACCGTCGAGAAACCGCGCTGCGAGCGGCAAGGTATCAACAGGCGCTCCGACGATACCACTGCCGCAACATCCGCCCCAGAACTCTTGAGGTAGGGGATCTCGTGCTCAGGCGGGTTCTCTCTAGGGAGGGGCTGCACAAGCTCTCTCCCATGTGGGAGGGCCCATTCAAGGTTGTTCATGTCTCCAGGCCTGGCTCCGCGTGCTTGGAGACCACGGAGGGGGTACCCATCAAAGAACGCATGGAACATTCAACATCTCCGGAGGTTCTATCCCTGAGCGAGGCTTAGCGCCTAGGAAAGGCCCGGTGCCTGTGAAGAAGGCGAATGCCTGTGAAGCTGTTGCGTTTTGGGAAAGGCCCGGTGCCTGTGAAGCTGCTACGTTCTGGGAAAGGCCCGGTGCCTGTGAAGAAGGTGAATGCCTATGAAGCTATTGCATTTTGGGAAAGGCCCGGTGCCTGTGAAGAAGGCGAATGCTTGTGAAGCTGCTGCGTTTTGGGAAAGGCCCGGTGCCTGTGAAGAAGGCGAATGCCTGTGAAGCTGCTGCGTTTTGGGAAAGGCCCGGTGCCTATGAAGAAGGCGAATGCCTATGAAGCTGCTGCGTTTTGGGAAAGGCCTGGTGCCTGTGAAGAAGGAGAATGCCTGTGAAGCTCGCAGCCCGTGACACTCTCACGTAATAATGAGTGGGGCTGTATACGCCCCGGAGTCTCTGGAGTGCCGCCCTCGGGCCTCGGGGGCTCCCGCCCATGCCCAGTGGAAGCACTTAGCTCCGCACTGGTGAGAAGACGTCGAAGACTAGAATAGGTGCCGGACGCGGCTTTCCCATTTGCTTTCTGCAGTTGGCTTGTTTATTCCCGTTTGAAGTTTTATTGGAGTTACTGACGTTCCCGGCTTGTGACTCTTTGTCTTTCTCGCTCGCTTGCCTCGTTTTCTCTCGCACAAGTCTCGCGAGGGAGGTTCGCGGGCACCCTCGCGAGTGTTTTCTGCCCCGATCGTTTGGAGCATTCCTATCCGAGTCCTCTGCGGGAGCACCCCTCCCAGTCCGTGCCCCACGGGCACCGCGACACGAGCGCAGGACCTGGGCCGATCGCCCCCACAACCAAGACCGTAAGTTACCCCTCCTACTGATCCTTGTAGGGCACGAAGCGCACGAGGAGGCCACGACATCGGGTGGCGAGGACCGCGCCAAGCCCCACCGAGCTAAAATAGTTCGCGCACATGGGTGTGCGACACGGAAACACAGCACAGAAATAGCGGAAACGGCGCGATGGTTAAACAGCAGTAGTTCTAACACGCCCCCGCGGGGCCCTACATTACTTTCTGTTTTTGCGTAGCATAAGAAAGAAAACAAAACGGGCGTGATTCGTCCTGCGCCAGCCCACAGCGAAGGCTCGAGTTTCTCCTGGGGCTCAGGCGGATCCCTTCTCTCGCTTCACCGGGGCGCGACGGCGGGCTGATCCGCTACCTTCACCCAGGCGGGCGCGACGGCGCAGGGGCTGGTCACGGCCACCACTGGAGGAGCTACTGCCTGAGAGAGGGTCGCCGAAGCTCAGCGAACCCGAGCACCTCCACCTGTATGCCAGTCGTCATCTTCATCCTGGTCAGAGCCAGGGCTGGGCAGGCGGCCGCGGTCATCGTCTTCAGGGCAGCACCTGACACGGCGACCATCTTCCCCGAACACCCTCACGTAGAGGGTGGCGTCGCCATCAAACTTGAAGTGCAGGGTGCACCACCGGCCCAGGCCGCGCGCGCGGGCAAACGTTTGCCAGCCGCGTGTCAGAGCCCCATTCCCAGAAACGGAGACCTCCAACGAAGCCCAGGAGGCCCTGCTGCAGCAGCCGTCTGCCTGGAGTCAGAAGCCGCACCGAGCGCTGGCCGGCAGTTCATCTACGAAGAAATGGGGGAGCTGGAGCCTGGTGCTGGATGGGTCCGCCGACCACATGACAAACTCCGGCAGCACCTCCGCAGAGCGAAAGCGTGGCCTAGGGGGCGCACACCCACGTTGTGCCCCCTGCCGGCAACCGGGCGCTCACCACCGTGTAGGGAACCACCTCCATGGCCGCGGGAGGCCACCACAGGGACCGTGGTATACTTACGAGGGCGGCCTCGGCCATGCTTGGTCGGGGGGAGTCAGGCCCTACCTGGGGGGGCTTTCCTTTCTCTGCGGCCAAGAACCTCTTTGGGGCCATGGGGATGGCGAGTAGCCAAGAAGAAGAAAAGGAGCAGCAAGAAGGGACGGGATGAAGGGGCTCGCGCGGCCCCGTACTTATAGCCGGAGGAGGCCAACCGCCGAGCACCACGATCGCAGGTAATCATGATCGGTTTCTCTGCATGCAGGGACTTATCAAGTCGTGCGGTCGCCGAGGCGTCGTGGGGAAGCGCAGTCGCCCACGTCCAATCATTCGCCATGCGGCTCCCAAGGACGCAGGCTGTTAGGGCCCGCGGCACTTCGTGCTTGCCCCTTCGCTTTCCTGCTGGGCCAAGCCCGGGCGCGCCTTGGGCCCGGGGGCTACTATCGGCGTTCTGGGAACGGGGGTCCCCAAACTTGCCTGCCTGCGGCCTGCGACATGGCTCAAGTGCGGGCCTAGCGTGGCCCATCTTCATCAGCTCAAGCTCAAGACCCTCGTGAGGGGCCAAGCCTCGCGGGGCGGACGACCGGAAGCTTCCTCAGAGGCGGCCTCATCAGGCAGGCTCGCGAGGAGGTGGAGAGATCAAGGCAGGGTTACCTCGCAAGGAGCCCGTGACGCAAGCCATGACGATCGAGACCAGGCGGGCGCTGGCCTGCGCAATGTCCTTGTTTCCCCTTTGGTGCAAAGGGGGCAAGCACAGGCCAAGGCACGAGGCAAAGGTTGCCATTCCGGTGCAACGAGACCAAGACCAGCAGAGCGGAAGGATGGAGGTCATCGTGGAGCCCAAGACGGCGTCATCACCAGTACTTTTGGCAGCCGAGGACCACCTTTGGTCAGGATAACTTGTACTAGATGCTCCCCTTCAAAATGGCCACTTGTTGGCGCCCTTCCCGCTCATATTTTGGGGAGAGGCCCAGGGCCTCTATAAGTAGAACTAGCCACACAGAGTAGAGGGACATCAAGAAATCTGGTAGAGCCCTAGTAGAGAGAGAGAGGGAGAGAGGCGACTGAACTCACCCTAGCAGTTTGTCGCACCAGCTCAAGAACACCTCTCGCGAGGTTGTTCTTCCCTTGTACTAATCATCATCAGCCCCTGAGGCAATCCACCACACCACACACTGGAGTAGGGTATTACACCACAACGGTGGCCCGAACATAGTATAAACCTTGTGTCCCTTGTGTTGTTCGTTGTTTTCCAGCTTAGATCACGCGAGGAGATTGGATGTAGATCGTTAGGGGAGAGATTTCTGCATGCACCCCAGTGTTCGAACCTCAAGGGTCTGCCGGAACCCGAAATCTGACACAGACGCCATCAAAGAACACCGATATGATGGCCTCGTCTATCACCTTGGGGATCTTGAGGCGGACGTTGTTGAAGCGCTGGATGTACTTTTGTAGGGTTTCCCTGGTTGCTGATTGATGCGCCACAGGTCGCCTGCGGCTGGCAGTCGCGAGTGCCCTGGAAGTTGGCGACAAAGCGGTCACGCATCTCACCCCAGGAGGAGATCGACCCCGCAGGCATGTTCAGGTGCCACGAGCGAGCACCATCCTTGAGAGCCATGGGAAACCAGTTCGCCATGACTTTTTTGTCGCTGTTGACCGCCTCGATGCTCACCTCGTAGAGCTGCAAGAACTCTGCAGGGCCGGGGGTGCCGTCATAGCACGGAGGCAGGTCTGGCTTGAACTTGCCTGGCCAGACGGCGGTGCGCAACTTGGGAGTAAAGGCTCGGCAGCCTACCGTGGTCACCGGAGCCCGTCGCGGTGGTGGAGCCTGGTCTTGGTACCCATGCACCGCCACCGCAGGCGGCGCGCGATCTTGACGTGGTGGTGCAAGGAGTGCAGGAGCATTTTCTTGCGGTCGAGGAACCTCCTGACAGCTTCCTTCTTCGTGCGCAGGCACACGGCATGGCGGATCACGCCGCGGGATCGTGCGTCTTGGGGCGAGGACACCGTCTTGATGCGGAGGAGGCGGCGGTTCTCCGTGAGCGACGCGTTTCGACGCGAGGGCGCCGTCCGGATGCGGAGGCAGCGGAAGCGCTCCGCAAGCTACGTCGCCCGAAGCTGGAGGTGGTTGAGGCAGCAAGAGGGCTAGCGCAGGAGAGCCCCCAGCGGCGCTGACAAGCTCGGTGATGCGGTCTAGCCAGTCCTCGTAGAGTCGTTGACCGGGTGGTAGCGCAGGAGCTCGCGTGCCATGAGCAACGCGGCCTGCGCGTCCGTGGGCGCTCGACGAGTGTGGGACGACGAGCCGGCCGGAGTCAGCGACGGGGTGGCGGTGCGTCCATCCTACCGCACAAAGGGGTGTAGCGACGACGCTTGCTGCTCGTTCACTGTCGGGCCGGTGGCGGCGTTGGCAGCAGGTGATGTTGAATGATGGGGAGGCCCGCCGATAGGAGCAGTCTGAGCGACATGGACGGTGAGGGCGGCCCGGCGCTCGGTGCGGGCTCGATGTGCGCCCTCCATGTACGAGGTAGAGCAGCGGAGTGTGGATCGATGGAAGGAAAGCTTTAGCGCACCCCTACCTGGCGCGCCAAATGTCGGATTACGGGTTCCGGCAAAACCCTTGAGGTTCAAACTCTGGGGTGCGCACGAAGATCTCTCTCCCCCTAGCTCACACTCTGACCACGATCTCAAAGCCTTGCTCGCTGAACCCGAGGAACAAGGGACACAAGAGTTTATATTAGTTCGGGCCACCGTTGCGGTGTAATACTCTACTCCGGTGTGGTGTGGTGGATTGCCTTCTAGGCTAGGGATGAACAACTACAAGGGAAGAACAGCCTCCTGAGGAGAGGTGTTCTTGAGCTCGATAAGCTTGTGTGTCTGAGGGTGATCCGAATGATTCGTCCTTTGCAACGGCGGTGGCTAGCCCTATTTATAGAGGCTCGGGTCCTCTTCCCAAACATTAGGTGGGAAGGGATCCCACAACGGCCAATTCGAAGGGGGACAACTAGTACAAGTTATCCTGACAAAAGGTGGTCTTTGCCTGCCCAAGGCTCTGGTGGTGATGCCGTCATGGGCTCCATGATGACCTCCGTCCTGCTGGTCTTGGTCTTGTTGCACCGATATGAAAACCTTTGCCTGAAGCCTCAGGACTCCTCGCCTGCGCCTGCCTCTTTAGCACCAAAGAGGAAACTGGTACTACGCGCCCGCTGGTGCCCGCCTGGCCTTAGTCGTCATGGCTCATGTCACGGAAACCTCACGAGGTGCCCCTTGCCTTGATCTCTCCGCTCCTCATGAGCCAGCCTAGTGAGGCTGCCCATGAGGAGGTCTTGTTTCGTTCGCCTCGCGAGGCTTGGACCCTCACGAGGGTCTTGAGTGTTTGCTGATGAAGATGGGGCGTACCAGGCCACTGGTGGAGCCACGCCCTGGGCCACAAGCAGGCAAGTCTGGGTACCCCCGTTCCCAGGATGCCGACACGCGGCTCATTTACTAAGTGGACTCAGGTCGTGGTCATCATGGCGCCCGCGCCCCATGTTCACGGGGTGGGAAACAGCCATTCCACTTGCCTTTTGAATCCTGGCTCGCCCGCCACGTGTACCCCATGCCTCAGGGAGGGTAGGTGGTGGACACAGAGGGCACGAGCTTTAATGCCGAGGCGGGAGGCCGGGCACCGCTGATTGGAGCAAGGGGTCGGTCCTGATTCCTCGCGCCTCTGGCGGCTGGATTGGTTGATTGGGTCGGCCGCCCTTAGGTTGGGGTCCGAGCCCGGGCCCCGCCCCTCTATAAAGAGGGGAGAGGGACAGCATCCTTCTGCATTCGTCTCCTCCTCGCCTGGTCTCTTTCTTTCCTTCGCCATGGTGAGATGGCGCGTCGGTGCTCCAGTGGTGGCGACGAGGGCTTCTGCTCGACAGCGTGTCCCCCCTCCTCCAGAGCCGATGGCAGCAGAGCCTGCTGTGAGAGGAAGAGGGAGGGGCGAGGCCGAGGCCGCCGTGGCACCCGGGGGAGAGGAGGACGGGGCGGCGCACCGGCTGTGCTTCCGCCAGTGGCTCCCCCCCCAATGGAGGGCCACGTCGGAGACCAGCCCCGCGAGTTCTTCATCAGGATGTACAAGCCGGTGTGCGGTCATCTTCGCCTCCCCACTCCGTTTTCCCAGGAGATGGAGCTCGACCCGCCACAGGCCTTGAGGCTGCACATGAGGGGCTGCGGGAATGGCGGCATGTGGGTCTACGTCGACTTCCCCGCCCCTCACGTCATGTATCTCCGCCGTGAATGGAAGACTTTCGCCCGGGTCCATAGCCTGTCGGAGGGGCTCGTTCTCCATTTCAAATTAATGGAGAATGGCCTGCTCTCCATCAAGGTCTTTGGGCACTTGGGAACCAGCTTAAGGTGCTGCGCGGAGAGCTCCACCGACAGTGAAACGTCCTCCTCGGGTGATAGTGATGAGGAAGAAAGCGACAACGACGATGAAGGTAACGGGCGGGAGGACGCCGATTCCGACTCCAGATGATCATCAGCGGCAACGTCGTCATCTGCATCGCCCTCCTCCCTCGGCCTTGCCGAGGGTCATCCCCACCATGCTCTCCATCGGCGCATTCCCGTCGCCCCTTCTTGGCCTTCACCTGCCACACCTAGGAGGAAAGGGGCAAGAACGAGGATCACAGGGCACTTATCTTTTTTTTTTCTTCTAAACTTGTAGGCATTTGCCAAATTTTAATTTCTATGTAATGTAATCTCTCGAGCCCACGCTTATGTTCTGCAACATATGTACTGGTATCACCATATTAATGAAAAATACTAACCTTGCCGGGAACCCGTGCATGGATACGCTTGTGCAGAGGCAAAATGCCTCTTTAATGCAAATAAACGAGTTCTCTCGGCAAGCCGTCCTGCTGGTGCCCTCTGCGCCTGCCGGAGAATCACATTTGCCGGGTTACAGACAAAGGGTCCAGCCCCACATCCATCTCTTTTTAGCAAGGGCTACTACGACCACTCAGACCGAACCAGCATTCGGGTCGGGAATGGGAGTACCCGAGTTTTTCAAAAGAGAGTGGTGAGGTTTTCTAATGCACAAGTCACAGGTTATGAACATGGATGGGCAAGAGGTAAACTTTATCTGTTTGGTTTGCCGAGGATCGCCGTGCTGCACGGTATTCTCAACTTCTTGCTGGAGCCGGGTCCTTGGCGGGATCGAGCATCCTTGTCGTGGCTGGAAGGAAAAGAGGGCAAGAACATGACCCTTGCAGCCCGTTGATATTTGTTGGAATCAAAAAGTAGTACAATACCTTGGATAAACATGCATATACATATACACATAATCATGGAAATCAACAGGAAACTGTACATACTAAGGGTTTCCTTCCCTGACTGCGCACAAGGTCTGCGCCTGGCTTTGTACATAGGGTTACATGCCTTGTCGGCAAGGCTAGTACAAAAAGGGGGTTGCCAGGGCTCCCGGCAACCGCTCCTTAAGGGTAAAACTTGCGAAGATGTTCGATGTTCCAGGAATTGCTCATCGGAATGCCATCCTCGGTCTCCGGGCGGACTGCGCCAGGCCCGGTGACTCGTATTACCCGATAATGGCCTTCCCACTTTCACGTCAACTTGTGTGAATTCTTGGCGGATTGGATCCGCCCATGAACAAGGTCGCCTTCCACAAGGCTTCGGGCGTGAACCTTGCGGCTATGGTAGCGGTGCAAGGCTTGCTGGTAACGAGCGGCTCACACAATAGCCTGAAGACGATCTTCCTCAAGGAGCATCACATCATCTTGGTGCAACTGCTCTTGCTCAAACTCATCGTAAGCGAGCACTCGAGGTGACCTGTATATGAGTTCCATGGGGAGAACTGCTTCTGCCCCGTATACCAGGGAAAAGGGTGTCTGGCCAGTGGCTTGATTTGGTGTCGTTCTGATCGACCAAAGAACCGTTGGCAAATCATCAATCCAGCGCCTTCCGCAGTTGTGCAGCTTGTCAAAAGTTATGGTTTTGAGGCCTCGCAGCACTTCTGCATTCGCCCTTTCAGCCTGGTTGTTGCTTCTAGGAAGAGCAACAGAAGCAAAACAATCCTTATCGCTGAGGTCTTGAATGTACTATATGAAGGTGCGGCTCATGAACTACGTGCCGTTGTCGGTGATGACTCTATTTGGCACACCGAAACGGCAAACTTGTCCCTTGAAGAACTTGACGGCTGATTGTGCTGTCACCCTTCTCACCAGTTCCACTTCCGGCAACTTTGTGAACTTGTCGATTGCGACATACAAGTACTCAAAGCCCCTGACAGCACGGGGAAAGGGGCCTAGTATGTTGAGCCCACAGACCGAAAAGGGCCAGGAAAGAGGGACTGTCTGAAGGGCTTGGGCTGGCTGATGAAGCTTCTTTGAATGGAACTGGCACGCTTCACACTTGGTTACTAGTGCAGTTGCATCCTGGAGAGCGGTGGGCCAAAACAAACCTTGCTGGAACACTTTGCCGGCAAGGGCTCTTGACCCTATGTGAGAGCCACTGATACGTCCATTTTGCATCATGCTTTTATATTGATATTTATTGCATTATGGACTGTTATTACACATTATGTCACAATACTTATGCCTTTTCTCTCTTATTTTACAAGGTTTACATGAAGAGGGGGAATGCCGGCAGCTGGAATTCTGGGCTGGAAAAGGAGCAAATATTAGAGACCTATTCTGCACAGCTCCTAAAGTCCTGAAACTTCACGGAAGTTATTTTCAAAACATATAAAAAATATTGAGCAAAGGAAGCACCACAGGGGGGCCACCCACCAGCCACGAGGGTGGGGGTGCGCCCTACCCCCTGGGCGCGCCCCCTGCCTCGTGGGCCCCCTGGTGGCCCTCTGATGCCCATCTTTGGCTATATGGAGTCTTTCGTCCGAGGAAAAATCATAAGCAAGCTTACGGGATGAAACTCTGCCGACACGAGGCGGAACCTTGGCGGAACCAATCTAGGGCTCCAGCGGAGCTGTTCTGCCGGGGAAACTTCCCTCCGGGAGGGGGAAATCATCACCATCGTCATCATCAACGATCCTCTCATCGGGAGGGGGTCAATCTCCATCAACATCTTCACCAGCACCATCTCATCTCAAACCCTAGTTCATCTCTTGTATCCAATCTTTGTATCCAAACCTCATATTGGTACATGTGGGTTGCTAGTAGTGTTGATTACTCCTTGTAGTTGATGCTAGTTGGTTTACTTGGTGGAATATCATATGTTCAGATCCAATATGCATATTAATACCCCTTTGATAATGAACATGAATATGCTTTGTGAGTAGTTACGTTTGTTCCTGGGGACATGGGAGAAGTCTTGCTATTAGTAGTCATGTGAATTTGGTATTCGTTCGATATTTTGATGAGATGTATGTTGTCACCCCTCTAGTGGTGTCATGTGAATGTCGACTACATGACACTTCACCATTGTTTGGGCCTAGAGGGAGACATTGGGAAGTATAAGTAGATGATGGGTTGCTAGAGTGACAGAAGCTTAAACCCTAGTTTATGCGTTGCTTCGTAAGGGGCTGATTTGGATCCATATGTTTCAAGCTATGGTTAGGTTTACCTTAATACTTCTGTTCTAGTTGCGGATTCTTGCAATAGGGGTTAACCATAAGTGGGATGCTTGTCCAAGTAAGGAAAGTACCCAAGCACTGGTCCACCACTACTAGGAAAAACCTTATACACAGAATCTTACCAGTAGCGCGTGTTAAAATGAGGCGCTACTGCTACTTAGCAGTAGCGTCTGGTCAGAAAGGGCGCTACTACTATCCACTTAGCAGTAGCACGGCAGGAATAAAACATGCTACTACTATAATTCCCACACCGTTGCCGACATGCTAGGTATATTAGTAGCGCCCTTCGACAAACCGCGCTACTGCTATCAAATTAGTAGTAGCACGCTTTTAGGGTAGGGCGCTACTGCTAAGTTTGAACTTGTCCCTAGGACGGGCCCAGCTTAGTAGTAGCGAGTTTGTGAGGAGCACGCTACTGCTACAGATTTTAGTAGCAACACGTTTTCTTTTCCCACGCTACTACTAAAGCTATTTTGACATAACCCCCACGTGGGCTTCCCTCCTCCGCTTTCTCCCCCAATTCCCCACTCTCTCTTCTCTCCTCGTCGCCTCCGCCGTAGCCCCTGCCCTCGCCCTCGCCGGAGCCCCTGCCCTCGCTCTTCGTCGGAGTCTGCCCTCGATGTCACTGTGCGCCAGTGCTCCCCCCTCGACCTCAACCTTGCCGGAGCCCCTGCCCTCGCTCTCCGCCACCGTCTCCCTCGACCCTGCCTCGCCGCCGTCTCCCTCGACCCTGCCTCGCCGCCATCTCCCCCGACCCTGCCTCGTCGCCGTCTTCCCCGACTCCTCCTCGCCGCGCCTCGGTGCCGCCGTCTCCCCCGACCCCATCTCTCTCTCCGCCCTCTGTAAGCACTCTCCCCTCCCCTCTTCTCTGCTCTCTGCTCTGCTCTCTCTCTCTCTCTCTGTGTGTGTGTGTGTGTGTGTGTGTTAGTATGAACCCTAGCTATTTAGTGCTAGTTAGTATGAACCCTAGGCTATTTTTAGTGCTAGTTAGTTAATTACAATTAGTATGAACCCTAGTTAAAAAAACCTAGGACAGATTATTGGCTATTTTCAGTGGTACTTAGTATGAACCCTAGGTTTCAAACTATTGCTATTTTTGAATTAAAGCAATTGTTGCTATTTATTATTTTTTAGTTAAAGCAATTGTTGCTATTTAAAAAAAATCTTGCATTTTTCTTCAAGTTCTATATTTTTCTTCCTGCTATATGCAAATTTGAAGTGGACATGTGATTTGGACATGTCACATTTGGAATTTGGACATGTCATATTTGTACATGTGATGTTTTGGACATGTTATATTCGGAAAATGATGATTATGTGCAGGGTAAATGATCCGAGCGGTTCTCGGGCGCCAGCCATAAATGGTTCAAAAGCAGACATGAAGTAGAAGCTAGTTACTTGAGGTTCACGCTAACGCGAGAGAGGACTCATAACCGCCGCCTCATCTACTACATAGTTCCGCTCTCACTCATAGTGATAGCTTTTCTTGTCTTTATCATTGTTTAGATGGATGATGATGTAGTTGCAAGTATTTGAGGCATCTCATAACTTGTATCGCTATTTCGAGAGAGACGTCATTTTTTGTTGGATGATGATTATGGTGATGACATGATCGATTTGATGTGGCTATTTGTATGTGTATGATATGATCAGATTTGTATGTGTATGATATGCTAGAGACTATTGTATAAAACACTAAACAAAATTCAGCAGCACAAAATATGGGGCAGAAAAAAATTCAGAAACTAATAACAGTAGCGCGGGTATGGCTTTAGTAGCAGCGAGGTCTTAGCAGTAGCGCCTTTTATACTAGGGCGCTATAGATATTAGTAGCAGCGTGTTTTTACAACGACCGATGCTGCTATCCCTAGATAGCAGTAGCGCGGGTCAACACGCGCTACTGCTAAGGGTTGGCTGTAGTGCCGTATCAGTAGCATAGCTGCCCGCGCTACTGATAAGCATTTTACCCGCGCTACTACTGGGCTTTTCCCTAGTAGTGCACCCACATATCAAATTATCAAAGTACCGAATGCGAATCATATGATCGTGATGAAAACTAGCTTGATGATAATACCCATGTGTCCTCGGGAGCGCTTTCCTTCATATAAGAGCTTGTCCAGGCTTGTCCTTTGCTACAAAAAGGATTGGGCCATCTTTCTACACCTTATTTACTTTTATTACTTGCTACTCGTTACCAATTACCTTATCAAAAAACTATCTGTTACCCATAATTTCAGTGCTTGCAGAGAATACCTTGTTGAAAACCGCTTATCATTTCCTTCTGCTCCTCGTTGGGTTTGACACTCTCACTTATCGAAAGGACTACGATAGATCCCCTACACTTGTGGGTCATGAAGACTCTTTTCTGGCACCATTGCCGGGGAGTAAAGCGCCTTTGGTAAAAAAAATTATAGTGTGCTAAAATTTACTGTCACTTGTTACTATGGAACATAATCCTTTGAGGGGTTTGTTTGGGGTATCTTCACCTCGTCCGGAACCACAATTAGTTACCCCTCAACCTACTGAACCTACTGAAATTGTTTTCTTTGACAAAATGCTAGCTAATCCTTTTGCAGGAGATGGAACATTGCATCCTGATTTGCATTTAATCTATGTGGATGAAGTCTGTGGATTATTTAAGCTTGCAGGTATGCCCGATGATGTTATCAAGAAGAAGGTCTTCCCTTTATCTTTGAAGGGAGATGCATTGACATGGTATAGGCCATGTGATGATATGGGATCATGGGACTATAAGCGATTGAAATTGGAATTTCACCAGAAGTTTTATCCTATGCATCATGTTCATCGTGATCGTAATTATATATATAATTTTTGGCCTCGTGAAGGAGAAAGCATCACTCAAGCTTGGGGGAGGCTTAATTCAAAAATTTTATGCTCGGCTTTCTGACAATGATCACTCCGTGCTCGATACTTCTTGTACTAGTTCTTTCATGATGAAGACTATTGAATGCAGATGGGATTTATTGGAGAGGATTAAACGCAACTCTGAAGATTGGGATCTCGATGAAGGTAATGAGTCAGGTATGACACCTAAGTTTGACTGTGTTAAATCTTTTATGGATACTGATGTTTTCCGTAAGTTTAGCACTAAATATGGACTTGAATCTGAGATAGTAGCTTCTTTCTGTGAATCTTTTGCTACTCATTTTGATTTCTAAGGGAGTCCTGGATTAGGGGGTATCCGGACAACGGACTATATTGTTTGGCCGGACTGTTGGACTATGAAGATACAAGATTGAAGACTTCGTCCCGTGTCTGGATGGGACTCTCCTTGGCGTGGAAGGCAAAGCTTGGCAATACGGATATGTAGATCTCCTTCCTTGTAACCAAATCTGTGTAACCCTAGCCCCCTCCGGTGTCTATATAAATCGGAGGGTTTAGTCTGTAGGACCAACAACAACAATCATACCATAGGCTAGCTTCTAGGGTTTAGCCTCTTCGATCTCGTGGTAGATCAACTCTTGTAATACTCATATCATCAAGATCAATCAAGCAGGAGTAGGGTTTTACCTCCATCGAGAGGGCCCGAACCTGGGTAAAAACATCGTGTCCCCCGTCTCCTATTACCATCCGCCTAGACGCACAGTTCGGGACCCCCTACCCAAGATGCGCCGGTTTTGACAGCGACATTGGTGCTTTCATTAAGAGTCCCTCTGTGTCATCATCGTTAGGCTTGATGGCTCCTTCGATCATCGATAGCGATGCAGTCCAGGGTGAGACTTTTTTCCTCAGACAGATCTTTGTATTCGGCGGCTTTTCGCTGCGGGCCAACTCGCTTGGCCATCTGGAGCAAATCGAGATGTCGCGACCGGTTTTCCGGGTATTAATTTCCAGAAAATGGCCGTTGTACTCACCAGCCCCAGGATTACTATTAACTAATGAGGCACCAACTTGGTACAGAAGTTCCAAGCAAAATACAAAACATGTAGTACAAGACCATTCGGGACTGAGAGTAAAACAATTGGTTTCTAGTGGTCGATGGCGGAAGCGGTTTGTGGAGTCATCAGTGTCTATGGGACTCCATTCCCACAGGAACAGCTGACCAGGTCAACTCCTATCTTTGCGAGGCTGCTATCACCGCCTTAGTTTCCGGGGCTGTCACCGCAACGCTCCTCTCCATGCAGAAATCTGGCCAAGACAATAGCCAGGGACAAGCCAGTGAGTACTTTGAATGTACTCGCAAACATTATGAACACTGGGATAATTAATTGATTAATCATGCACTGAAAAATTCTATGATCACATCGTCAGTCATAAATAAAACATCTTTTATGCATGCAAGCAGGTTGTTTATATGCACATGAATAAGCAATAATGGGAGCGGGAATAAAATTCCGGTCGGGCGTCTCAGCGACACCACATAAAGGGCTTATAAAGTAAATAAATAACAAGCAATGCCACAGTCGGGCGTCTCAGCGACACCACATAAAGGGCTTATAAAATAAATAAATAACAAGCAATGCACAGTCGGGCGTCTCAGCGACACCACATAAAGGGCTTATAAAATAAATAAATAACAAGCAATGCCACAGTCGGGCGTCTCAGCGACACCACATAAAGGGCTTATAAAATAAATAAATAACAAACAATGCCACAGTCGGGCGTCTCAGCGACACCACATAAAGGGCTTATAAAACAAATAATCACAATGAATATCCAGGAGGTAGAACCGTCCCAGGGATACTCAATGATATAATGGGTTAGTCCATAATAATAATAATCATAATCTTCACAAGTCACAAGTCACAGTCCAAGTTCTGGTTTAACAATCTCTCCTCCGAAGACCGACACTAAGACCAACCCTTGACCCATCCCAGACTGTAATCCTTAACCATGGACACGGCTATTCGAATAGGTTTAATCTCTGCAGAGGGTGTACTCTTTACCCACGAGTAACAGATTTCTTTAGTTCATCGGACTAATTCCGTCTACGGTCTTTTAGTTGAAAACACGCCTGACTTGCACACACCAGCTTAACCTTACTTGTGTCAGGAATCACCCGCGACACTTGTTAAGCAAAACTCTAAGTGGGGAGGCTACAACCTCGCGCAGCATGGGATCAAACTTATATCGCGTGCTCTAAGGGGTGCCCCCCTCTCGGTCCCAACCGGAAACATGCATGCCCCCGGACCAGGTGGCATGCCTACCGGCTACAACCGATATCTTCCACCATGGCCTCTCTGTATGGTGTGTGCCAAGACAAGGGTTAACAACTTACTGAAACGTACCCTACCTGTGGCAGGGACAAGTGGTAGTACGAACATGTATGGGGGTTACCGGAACAAGACTCGATCTACGGTTGACTCAGGAGGTTTATAAATTCCCTGCATGACATGTATAACAAATATATTTCAACCAACAAATCACCATGCATTATACCTTACTATGCCATACCGGACATAACCATCCCGACGGAGACCGGCGACAAGCTCACGCCTACCCAAGGCAGAGGCTTTCCCGGGTTCCTTTCCGGCATGCATGCAAGGCACATGAGGATGATTACCATCACATGTATATTCATTTCCAACAGCAAGGAAATCACTAATATGCATCCATGCAAATGACCATCATCACATGAAATAACGAGTTCTCCGAAATAAGGTGGTGTTATAAACGTGTCAACTAACACACCAAAAATATTATTCCAGGGTTCAGAATGCTTGCCTTCAAGTTGTGGAGGGGTGAGGTGCTCTCCAAAACTTTTGAAAGTTTTCTTCTCTCTCTCCAAAATCCTATTTAAAATATATTTGAATTAACACACATTCCAAAACAGCACAAAAAAGTTGTTTGAATTTTTTTGAAATAAATCTTAAAATAAACTAGACAAAATTTGAGGAAGGTAGGAAAAAGAATCAACTCATTTGGAGTTGAAATTAAAAAGTTATAGGCAGTCAAAGTTGTGGTCAAAATCTGTTTTTAAAATAAAACAGAAAAGAAAACGTTTCAGAAGGAAATATGCTTTCTAAGTAGGAGATACGTACTAGGGGTTTTGCGCTTTCACTTAACCCACGTGGACAGGTGCGGGGTCACTGACAGTGGGTCCAGGGGGCCCACTGGTCAGGTTTGACTAGTCCTCTCCCTCCTCTTCCTCTGTCCCGAGCGGAGGCGGAACTCCGGCGACGCTCGCCGGCGAACGGTGGCACCGTTCGAGACACCGAGGGTGGGGATGGATCCGCAGTTCGAGGGCGGTCCTTCCGATGGTTGTCAGTCAGGTGGGGATGAAGGGAGTCGCCGGCGGCGAGCTTTGCGGCGGCTGGTGGCTTCGGGAGTTTTTGGCGCTTGAACTACGGTGGCTCCCGGTCGGGTTTGAGTAGCTGGGCGGCTCCGCAAGTCGAAGTGGAGTCATTTGGTGGCGTTGGACGGACGGGAGGGGCTCTGGTTGCGGTGAATGGAGCTGGGACGTGGCGGCGGCCGAACCGGCCGGAGTTGGGGAAGACGGCTTTCCCCCGACGATTGCTGGCTGTGGGGGTGCCATGGGGGTGGCCTGAGGTCGCCTGAGTGCTCGGATGAGCTCGGGGGCCTCCTTTTATAGCGCGACGAGGTGGGCACTGCTCCAGGGGCGAGCTGGCGAGCGGGAGAGGCTTGGGCGGCGCCGACCTGAGCAGGGCTGTCGGGCGGCCGTGGCGGCTAGGTCCTGGCTTGCCGGAGCCGTGGCGAGGGGCTCTTGGCGCGTTGTGGTGAGAAGGGGAGCGCGTGGCACGGCTCTGCAGAGCGGGCCAAAACCAGGGGCGCGACGCGGCGGCTTGGGCGCAGCACGTGCAAAACGCGTGCTCTGCTCGCGCCCAGAGCATGCACGGAACGTGCTCGACAAAATGCCAGGGCATGCTAGAGGTCCCTGGTGAGGTTGGGGTTTAACAGACCTAGGTTAAAGTCATCTAGAGGCTTAGTGGACAGGTTAGTTTGATCAGAGGTGCAAGTTCACAGTGCAATGACAAAATTCATGTCAAAGCTGTTCATGCACTCTAGGTGTTTGACAAAATGCCACAGGCACCTAGGCATTTCTTGGAGTGGCCAAAACTTCTAGAGTGAGGTATCTTTAGATGAATAAGAGGGTGGTGAGGTTAGTTTGTGAAAATCACAAACTTGTTAGTGCAAGTTTTGCAAAACTACAATTCTGGACAGGAGATAAATGGCATTATTTCATGAACCAAAAATATTCAAATGGGTGCATGCTCCTGGACTTAGGGGTCTTGTAGGGTTGACTACAAGCAGGAGAAGGCACAAGGTCACTGGAGCAAAAATAAATAGGGTTGTAGTAGAAATCACAAGGCTGGACCAGAATGAAAATGAGGTTGATTCACTGAAATTTTTCAAATAACATCACTGAGTTTTTGCATAAAGTTGAATCATATGCTACTACCAACATCCCATAATTTTGGTGGAGGCCAGAAAGAAATATTTAAATGGGTTGTAGTGCAAAATTGCACTCTGGACCAGAGAAGAAAAATTGATGCAGGGCTCAAAATATTACATGAATAAAAGATATTTTTGCATAAAAGTGATTTAGAAACATCACATGACATCTCCAAATTTTGGTTGGAACTTTAAGTGAATTTATCAAATGGTTGTAGTTCAAATATGGCCATGTAACCTTGAAAACCAATTTTCAAGAAAATAAAGATCAGGCAAATTAATTATGTAATTAGTTCTACTAATAAAAGAAAAGTTTTTCTTGAGAGGTTAAACAAGTCCAAAAACATATTTGAAAAGTTTTCACTTTGGGGAAAAACTCCATAAATCAAGGGAGGAAAAGGTTCAAAAATAAAAAGGGAGCCCAGAAAATAAAAGTTTTAATTTCCTGGCAAAAATTTTAATTAATAAAACAAGGTCAAAAATTTTGGGGTGTCACAACACTACCCCCCTTAAGAAAAATCTCGTCCTCGAGATTTGCTAAGGATTGTTTTTGAAAAACAAATACTCCACGGTTACGTGTTTTTGCAAGCAGGGTATGTGTTCGAGCGGTTGTGAGTCTGCTGTCGTGGTGCTGTGTGAATCTAAATAATCCATGTCGTGAGAAGGTGTACGATGCAGCAGCTCCGGGAAAAGAAATCTTACTCCGGGATTTTTTGCGAGGGAAAACGGTTAACTTAAAGGAGCATAAACCACAACAAAAACTACACACATTAGTAGAAGCCAAATAATTGACTCGTCGCACAAGCTCAGGGTATCACGCATAAGTTACAACACATAAATAAATGTTGCAATAATGAACACAATAGCGACGTCTAAAATGGAAACGGTAACTGGACGGGGTCCTGAGAAAACGTCTCTGGTACTGGGACACACTCCTCTTCTATCGGGGAGAGCGAATTGATCAACCGATGAACGCGTCTCTCCTGGTCGGGCCTTAGTGATCTGCCGATGGCGATCTGAGGATTTAAATCTGCGAGGCTCTGGAGATAACCCACCACACATTGGGTTAAACGTTCTTGAGCGATGGCGTACTGGACAAGGTTGGCCAGGACTGGGTCTCTGTCAATTCGTCCACCGGGAAAAGATGTTACTCCTCTGGGTGCTGCACGGTTCGGAAAGTAATAATATCCTTGTTCGCTGGCATAGGGTACCGCAAATCGAAGGCGAGCAAGCGCTTCGTATGCAGCAACTTCTATGGCCATATGCGGGCTCGGCATAGATTTCCCTATGAAGGAGACCTCCGTTGGGTCTTGGTTTGAGTTTACGGGAGGGATGTGTACTGCTGCCCAATATCTCGAGGTGGAAGGGGTGATCCTTCATTTGTACAGCTCGTACTGGGGTGGCTGGGTAGCGCCCATGGTACTGCAGGTAAAATCGCACAATATTTTGACAAAACTACCCGGGGTTGCATCTGGGGTTCTCAGATAAACACTAGGGCTCGGCATGGCAAGAAATGGTTGTGAGGATGGTGCACAAGATGAGGGGTGCTTGGCAAGGTCATGCGGTGGCCTTTTTATAGCACCGGAGCTGGGTCATTTTACCGTGGTGAATGGTAATGAAATTTCCAGCTCTGCTCCACGGGTTGGGGTCAAGCCATAGATACACTAATGTGACGTGTTACTGTGGGGGTTGTCGGAGAGGTTTTTGGTAACTGTGTCTTGGATAGAAATTTATACTGCATGCTGTCATATCCATGTAAGGCTACAGAGGCACAACGATAGGCAGCGTTTATTTACAAGGTCACACGATTACAAAGTGAGGATACACTGGGACTCGACACTACTCGAGTGACTTAGTCTACCTCGTTTATATCCAAGCGGGCGTGCCTTGTGGATGTCGAGGCTTCTCCTCTGGTCTCACTGTCGGGATTAGCTGGAGTGGGTTGAGGGGCTGCAGGCTCGGGGTAGCGATGATGACCATCTTGGGGATTGTTGGCCACAACCCCGTCGGAGTGTGCTCCCAAGAGGCGACGAAGCACTTCTGGGGTCATCAAAGCACCTTGGCCGACGGCTGGGGCAGATCTCAGGGACTCGATCGGGTGTCCAAATAGCACGACTGGGTTGTCGGCATTGGGCTCGTTCTCTTCTCTCGCCGGGGCTCGACGAACTAGCTCTCCACGAGCTGTGATTAGATCAATGGTGATTTGATCGAACAGTTCCTCTAGTGCACCTACATAGAGCACTAGATGCAACAATGCAGGATCTGTCTCGTGATCTCCGTTGGCAACTTGGGGTGGCCTACCATACCCTTCACGTCTGGGGTAGTAGTGGAACGAGCGACAGTTAACTCTGGGCGACAAGTGCCGGAGATGAACTATAGCCTCTCGAGCAGCTAGTTGGATGGCTTGAGGCTCAAAGGAAGTTGTCCTTCCGGTGAACATGTAGAGGCGCTCGGGCGCTAGACCCCTACCGTAGATGCGTACAGTGGCCCAGAATTGTCGGCTCTCACTGCTCGTGGGTCCTTGGTACACAACATATTCCGGGGGCTCTTTTAACGCATAGGCACGACGGGTGAGGTTTGCGAGTATGGTCACAAAGCCTCCAAGGTTGGTTGCTGTGGTCTCATTGTGCACGACGGGGCCAGGCATTGTGGCTCGGTTTGGGTAGAGGTTGTGCAGTGTTGGGTTGAGGCTAGCGTGCCCTTTTATAGAAAAGGGGACGGAGTCTTCCTTCGCACGCTTGCGAAAAGACTATTCAGGATTCGGTCACTGGCGCATGAGCGACATGTTAGGTTGATAGGTTGGGCACTGACTGCCAAAAGGTGTTGGGTCACTGTGTGGCTATCTTGCACGAGAAGCTTGGCTGGGGTTTGGTTATGGTTTGGTGGGTTGGTTTGCCTAAGTTTATAGACCCGGCTAAGATAGGATTAGCCAATGGTCAGCCTGGCTCTGATACCAAGTCTGTCATGACCGGTTTTCCAGGTATTAATTTCCAGAAAATGGCCATTGTGCTCACCAGCCCCAGGATTACTGTTAGCTAATGAGGCACCAACTTAATACAGAAATTCCAAGCAAAATACAAAATGTGTAGTACAAGACCATACGGGTCTGTGAGTACAACAATTGGGTTTCTAGTGGTCGATGGTGGAAGCGGTTTGTGAGTCGTCAGTGTCTATGGGACTCCATTTCCCACAGGAACAGCTGACCAGGTTAACTCCTATTTTCGCGAGGCTGCTATCACCGTTGCTTAGGTCCCGAGGCTGTCATCACCACGCTCCTCTCCAAGCAAGCAATCTGGCCAAGACAATAGCCAGGGACAAGCCAGTGAGTACTTTGAATGTACTCGCAAACATTAAGAACACAGGTATAATATAATTGATCAACATACACTAAAATATTCTATGATCACATCGTCAGTCATAAATAAAATCTTGATGCACGCAAGCAGGTTATTTATATGTAACCGGAATATGCAATGACAGAATAGAAATAAAATGCACCGATCGGATGTCTGAAGCGACGTCTCGAAAGGATAGTAAAAGTGAGCATGCCTCAGTCGGGCGTCTTAGCGACGCCACATAAAGGGCTTATGAGAAAATGGAATAACGAACATGCCATAGTCGGGCGTCTGAGCGACGCCACATAAAGGGCTTATGAGAAAATGGAATAACGAACATGCCACAGTCGGGCGTCTGAGCGACGCCACATAAAGGGCTTATATGAAAATGAAATAACGAACATGCCACAGTCGGGCGTCTGAGCGACGCCGCATAAAGGGCTTATAATCATAGTGAATATCCAGGAGGTGGTACCGTCCCAGGGATATTCATTATTTCAAACAATGCAAACGGTTAGTCCATAATGATAACAATTGTAACCATCATATATCACATGTCATCATCAATATTCTAGTTTAGTGGTTTCTCCTCCGAAGACCGACACTTGACCCATCCCAGACTGTAATCCTTAACCATGGACACGGCTATTCGAATAGGTTTAATATCTCTGCATAGAGTGTACTCTTTACCCACGAGTAACGGATTCCTTTAGTCCATCGGACTAATTCCGTCTATAGTCTTTTAATTGAAACACACCTGACTTGCACACACCATCTTTTACTCGTGTCTGGAATCACCCATGACACCTGTTAAGCAAAACTCTAAGTGGGGAGGCTACAACCTCGCGTAGCATGGGATCAAATTTCTATCGCGCGCTCTAAGGGGTGCCCCCCTCTCGGTCCCAACCGGATACACCCATGCCCCCGGACCAGGTGGCATGCCTACCGGCTACAACCGGTATCTTCCACCATGGCCTCTCTGTACGGTGTGTGCCAAGACAAGGGTTGACAACTTACTGAACCATACCCCACCTACGGTAGGGACCAGTGGCAGTACGAAACAAGTATGGGGGTTACCGGAACAAGACTCGATCTATGGCCGACTCAGGAGGCTTATGAGTTCCTTGCATGACATGTATATCAAATATATTTCAACCGACGAAATCATCACCCATTATACCTTACTATGCCATACCGGACATAACCGTCCTGACGGGGACCGGCGACAAGCTCATTCCTACCCAAGGCAGAGGCTTTCCCGGATTCCTTTCCGGCATGCATGCAAGGCACATGAGGATGCTTACCATCACAAGTATATTCATTTCCAACAGCGAGGAAATCACTAATATGCATTCATGCAAATGATCGCATCATCACATAAAATAATGAGTTCTCCGAAATAAGGTGGTGTTATAATCGTGTCAACCAACACATCAAAAATATTATGCCAGGGTTCAATATGCTTGCCTTCATGGTGTGGAAAGGCAGGGTGCACTCCAAATCTTTTGAAAGCTTTCTTCTCTTCAAAATTCCTATTTTCAAAAATATGTAAATAACACATATTTCAAAAACAGTACAAAAAAGTTGTTTGAATTTTTTTGAAATAAATCTTAAAATAAACTAGACAAAATTTGAGGAAGGTAGGAAAAAGAATCAACTCATTTGGAGTTGAAATTAAAAAGTTATAGGCAGTCAAAGTTGTGGTCAAAATATGTTTTTAAAATAAAACAGAAAAGAAAACGTTTCAGAAGGAAATACGCTTTCTAAGTAGGAGATACGTACTAGGGGTTTTGCGCTTTCACTTAACCCACGTGGACAGGTGCGGGGTCACTGACAGTGGGTCCAGGGGGCCCACTGGTCAGGTTTGACTAGTCCTCTCCCTCCTCTTCCTCTGTCCCGAGCGGAGGCGGAACTCCGGCGACGCTCACCGGCGAACAGCGGCACCGTTCGACACACTGAGGGTGGGGATGGATCCGCGGTTCGAGGGCTGTCCTTCCGGTGGTTGTCAGTCAGGTGGGGATGAAGGGAGTCGCCGGCGGTGAGCTTTGCGGGGGCCGGTGGCTTCGGGAGTTTTGGGCGCTTGAACTACGGTGGCTCCCGGTCGGGTTTGAGTAGCTGGGCGGCTCCGCAAGTCGAAGTGGAGTCATTTTGTGGCGTTGGACGGATGAGAGGGGCTCTGGTTGCGGTGAATGGAGCTGGGACGTGGCGGCGGCCGAACCGGCCGGAGTTGGGGAAGACGGCATTCCCCCAACGATTGCTGGCTGTGGGGGTGCCATGGGGGTGGCCTGAGGTCGCGTGAGTGCTTGGATGAGCTCGGGGGCCTCCTTTTATAGCGCGACGAGGTCGGTTCCGCGGCGGTGGATAAGGCTGCCGGCGACCGACGTTCTGTAGCTTGCAGGGCAACGTGGCGGGGCTGGGGATGGCGGCAGGAGCTAGCGGACGAGCGGCCACTGCTCCAGGGGCGAGCTGGCGAGCGGGAGAGGCTTGGGCGGCGCCGACCTGAGCAGGGCTGTCGGGCGGCCGTGGCGGCTAGCTCCTGGCTTGCCGGAGCCGTGGCGAGGGGCTCTTGGCGCGTTGCGGTAGGAAGGGGAGCACGTGGCGCGGCTCTACAGAGCGGGCCAAACCCAGGGGCGCGACGTGGCGGCTCGGGCGCGGCACGTGCAAAACGCGTGCTCTGCTCGCGCCCAGAGCACGCACGGAACGTGCTCGACAAAATGCCAGGGCATGCTAGAGGTCTCTGGTGAGGTTGGGGTTTAACAGACCTAGGTTAAAGTCATCTAGAGGCTTAGTGGACAGGTTAGTTTGATCAGAAGTGCAAGTTCACAGTGCAATGACAAAATTCATGTCAAAGCTGTTCATGCACTCTAGGTGTTTGACAAAATGCCACAGGCACCTAGGCATTTCTTGGAGTGGCCAAAACTTCCAGAGTGAGGTATCTTTAGATGAATAAGAGGGTGGTGAGGTTAGTTTGTGAAAATCACAAACTTGTTAGTGCAAGTTTTGCAAAACTACAATTCTGGACAGGAGATAATGGCATTATTTCATGAACCAAAAATATTCAAATGGATGCTCCTGGACTTAGGGGTCTTGTAGGGTTGACTACAAGTAGGAGAAGGCACAAGGTCACTGGAGCAAAAATAAGTAGGGTTGTAGTAGAAATCACAAGGCTGGACCAGAATGAAAATGAGGTTGATTCACTCAAATTTTTCAAATAATATCACTGAGTTTTTGCATAAAGTTGAATCATATGCTACTACTAACATCCCATAATTTTGGTGGAGGCCAGAAAGAAATATTTAAATGGGTTGTAGTGCAAAATTGCACTCTGGACCAGAGAAGAAAAATTGATGCAGAGCTCAAAATATTACATGAATAAAAGATATTTTTGCATAAAAGTGATTTAAAAACATCACATGACATCTCCAAATTTTGGTTGGAACTTTAAGTGAATTTATCAAATGGTTGTAGTTCAAATATGGCCATGTAACCTTGAAAACCAATTTTTAAGAAAATAAAGATCAGGCAAATTAATTATGTAATTAGTTCTACTAATAAAAGAAGAGTTTTTCTTGAGAGGTTAAACAAGTCCAATAACATATTTGAAAAGTTTTCACTTTGGGGAAAAACTCCATAATAACAAGGGAGAAAAGGTTCAAAAATAAAAAGGGAGCCCAGAAAATAAAAGTTGTAATTTCCTGGCAAAAATTTTAATTAATAAAACAAGGTCAAAAATTTTGGGGTGTCACATGAGAGTTATGCCCCGGGCCATCAGGTCAGGTTTGGAAGCTTAAACTACACGGCCAACATCCGTGGAGACTTGATCTTCGACGGATTCGAGCCCCTGCCGAGTGCGCCGCATGGTCATGATGAGCATGATTTAGCTCTACCATCGGACAGTGTTCAGGAGACCGCACCGGCAACCGCTTCGACCCTCAATTCGGAGCCAATTGCGCCATCCATGGATGGGTGGATAGACCCCGCCATGGATGCCGCATTCTCAGCGGCGATCGAGCCGAATATCGACCTTACCCTTCACGAGAGCCGTGACGCCAAACTGCCGGATTCTAACCCGGCCACGGACTTCGAACCGCCTATGCCCGTGCCTATCGGATCCAACTGGGCGCCGATCATGGAGTTCACCTCTGTAGATATCTTTCAGCACTCGCCCTTCGGCGACATACTGAACTCATTAAGGTCTCTCTCCTTGTCAGGAGAGTCCTGGCCGAACTATGTTCGGCAGGATTGGGATGCGGATGACGAAAAAACTCGCCGCCCACCCACCACCCACTTAGTAGCCACTATCGACAATTTGACCGACATGCTCGACTTCGACTCCGAAGACATCAACGGTATGGACGACAATGCAGGAGACGGACAAGAACCACTACCCACAGGGCACTGGACAGCCACCTTGTCATATGATATATATATGGTGGACACACCCAAAGAAGGCAATGGCGATGGGACAGCGGAGGATGATCCCTCCAAGAAGCAACCCAAGTGCCGACGTCAGCGGCGCCACTCTAAGTCTCGCCAAAGCAAAAGCGGTGATACCAGCACAGGAGATAATAGCACTCCAGACAGTGCCGAAGATGAAGACAATCCCCTCCAGCAAGATTTAGAGCAGGAGGATGGAGAAGCCAGCCCTCCCGAGAGAGCGGCAGATGGAGAGGCGGAGGATGATAATTACATGCCTCCCTCCGAAGACGAGGCAAGCCTCGACGATTATGAATTTGTCGTGCCTGAGGATCCCATCGAGCAAGAGCGCGTCAAGCGCCGGCTTATAGCCACGGCAAATAGCCTTAAGAAAAAGCAACAACAGCTTCGAGCTGATCAAGATTTGCTAGCTGACAGATGGACTGAAGTCCTTGCGGCCGAAGAATATGAACTCGAACGCCCCTCCAAGAGTTACCCAAAGTGCAGGTTGCTACCCCAACTGGAGGAGGAAGCATTAAAACCTACATCTCTAGCGTATGACGCGGCTGATCGGCCACCTCATGGCCACGATAGAGAGGCATTTCAGCCAAAAGCTCAGCCCGCACCCCGACGCCACTCAAATAAAAATGTCAAGGCATATGGAAACACACTAGACCTGCGAGACATATTGGAGGACAAAGCAAAACACGCAAGATCGATCTAAGGATCATGAGAGCGCGCCACTACACGAGATGATAACCGTCACGCCGGATACAGTAAAAGTAAATCCGGCCGGGCCGAACACAGCGGACAAGACTCATTTGAGCTGCGTCGCGATATAGCCCAGTATAGAGGCACTGCACACCCCCTATGCTTCATAGACGAAGTAATGGATCACCAAATCCCAAAGGGTTTCAAACCCGTAAATATCGAATCATACGACGGTACAACAGATCCTGCGGTATGGATTGAGTACTTCCTCCTGCACATCCACATGGCCTGCGGTGACGATCTACACGCCATCAAATACCTCCCACTCAAACTCAAAGGACCAGCTCGACATTGGCTCAACAGCCTGCCAGCAGAATCCATTGGCTGTTGGGAAGATCTGGAAGCCGCATTCCTCGACAACTTCCAGGGCACTTATGTGCGACCACCAGATGCCGATGACTTGAGCCACATAATTCAGCAGCCAGAGGAATCGGCCAGGCAATTCTGGACACGGTTCCTGACAATGAAAAATCAACTCATCGACTGTCCGGATGCAGAGGCCCTAGCAGCTTTTAAGCACAACATCCGCGAGGAGTGGCTCGCCCGGCACCTTGGCCAGGAAAAGCCGAAATCTATGGCAGCCCTCACGACACTCATGACCCGCATTTGCGCGGGAAAGGACAGCTGGCTAGCTCGCAGCAATAACACATCAAAGAACCATGGTACTTCGGATACCAAGGATAGCAATGGCGGTCACGTCGCAACAAACACAAGCGCCGCATCAACAGCGAAAATACCGAGGATACGACAATCAATGCCGGATTCAGAGGCTCTAAACCCGGTTAGCGAAAAAAGCCATTCAAAAGAAGCACTCCGGGCCCGTCCAGTTTGGACCATATACTTGATCGCTCGTGTCAAATACACGGCACCCCCGACAAGCAAGCCAACCACACCAACAGGGAATGTTGGGTGTTCAAGTAGGCCGACAAGTTAAATGCCGAAAACAAAGATAAGGGGTTACATAGTGATGACGAGGAGGAGCCCCGGCGGCCGAACACCGGAGGAAAGACGAGGTTCCCCACACAAGTGTGGACGGTGAACATGATATACGCAACCCACATACCCAAGAGGGAGCGGAAGCGTGCGCTAAGGGACGTATATGTGTTGGAGCCAGTCACCCCAAAGTTCAACCCATGGTCCTCCTGTCCGATCACCTTCGGTCGCAGGGACCACCCCACTAGTATCCATCATGGTGGATTTTCCGCACTGGTCCTAGACCCAATCATCGACGGATTTCACCTCACTTGAGTCCTTATGGACGGCGGCAGCAGCCTAAACCTGCTTTATCAGGACACAGTGCGCAAAATGGGTATAGACCCCTCAAGGATCAAAGCCACAAAAACGACCTTTAAAGGCGTCATACCAGGTGTAGAGGCCCATTGCACAGGCTCAGTCACACTGGAAGTGGTCTTCGGATCCCCGGATAACTTCCGAAGCGAGGAGTTAATCATCGATATAGTCTCATTCCGCAGTGGCTATCACGCACTGCTCGGGCGAACCGCATTTGCGAGATTCAATGCGGTACCACATTATGGATACCTCAAGCTCAAGATGCCAGGACCTCGGGGGGTCATTACAGTCAATGAAAACACAGAGCGCTCTCTCCGCACAGAGGAGCACACTGCGGCCCTCGCAGCAGAAGCACAAAGCAGCCTCTTAAGGCAATCCACCAGTTCGGTGATTAAACACCCGGACACCTTCAAGCGCGCCCGGAGTAATCTGCAACAAGACCGCCTGGCACGTTTCGAGCTCGCCTAGCAATGCGGCTCCCACCCCAGTCCCAGTCAAACGGTGAAATCCGTGCCACGCGTACATAATTACACATTGAAAATACCATGGGCATAGGTGGGGGGCACGACTATGGCACGCCCCGAAACGCTGCTCAACCGCACTAGGGGCTTCCTACTTTGTTATTTTCTCTCTCTTTCAGGACTTTAATTTCTGGAAACCCTGTCCGGCAGTACGATTGCCGGACACATGATACAACAACCAAGGAGGCAGAAAGCTACGTCGCACCATGGAACTCCCAGGTGGTCTCTGATAACGAGTGAAATACATGCTTTAAATACCATTCCTCAGCTTGCCCTTGGAGGGGACATGTCAAATAGTCCTACTTTTTTTATCGCAATAATTGTATCATTCTGCTTCGACGCACATTTTTGACTAAACAATGCATACCACTAGACTATTACCGCATTCTCTATTCTTTTTCATATATATGTTCATTCATGACATTCAGCACCCGTACACTCTGGTACGGCCATTACGCCAGGGGCTTAAGCGTACCCCATAATACGACGTGAGAAGTCCGAACACTTTCGACAGTGCGGCACCCCAAACTTATAGCATTATATGCATTGGCTCCGAATCATGTCTTGGGTCAATAGTTGGGTTTGCCCGGCTCCCATGTTTTGGTACCTTACGTTCCGCTATATCGGCTAAGGTAGCACTGGGAGAACTACTGCGATTGTGCCCCGGTTCATCTGGGCTAAGCACCTCAGTAGAGAAAGCTAAAACTGACTATCATGATAAGGCGAGAGTTGGTCGCTGTTCGAGAGGTCTCGAGTCCCTAAAGACTTATGCTGCTTAGGGCGAGGAGTCGCCTTTGTCCGGCTTACGCGTGTATAGCGCCCCGAATTCGGCCTTCCGAATACTAGGGGCTTCGCCAAAATTTAAAATAGTAGACTTCTATGGCTAAGTGAGAGTGATAAAGCATTATAGTCCGATTGCCTTGTTCGTTGCGCTGAGCACCTCTCTCGAAGAACCCAACAATGGGAAAAATAGTGCTCAGATTTATCCCGAACACCCCAGCACTCATGGCATGGGGGAAGAAGCCGATGACTGGCCATCTCTCAGATTTGATAAACAGCCGCATAGAAGGTAATATTTTAAATTCAAACAAGCGTTGCATAGCGCACATGAACAAGTTTTCATATTACAGGATCACATGAGCAAGTTCATTCAAAAATTACATCCTTTGCACACTCGTCCGCCACAAGACGGGCACCCTTCAAGACACCCTCATAATACATCTCAGGGTGGCTATGCTCCTTGCCCTGCGGCGGACCCTCCTTCACCAGCTTCTCGGCGTCCATCTTGGCCCAGTGCACCTTCGCACGGGCAAAAGCCCGGCGTGCACCTTCGATGCAGACGGACCGCTTTATGACTTCCAGCCGTGGGCAGGCATCCACAAGCCGCCTCACCAGGCCGAAGTAGCTATCAGGAAGGGAGTCGCCAGGCCACATCCGGACTATAAGGCCCCTCATGGCCTGTTCGGCCTCCTTGTGCAGCTCGACCAATTGCTTCAGCTGGTCGCTCACAGGTGTCGGGTGTTTGGTCCCAGTATACTGAGACCAGAATAACTTCTCTGTCGAGCTTCCCTCCTCGGCCTAGTAATACCTTGCGGCATCCGACATGCTGCGGGGCAAATCTGCGAATGCTCCTGGAGAGCTTCGGACTCGGGTAAGTAACAAGTAATTTACTTTCAGATGCTTGCTTTGCATAATGAATGCCTTACCCGCCGCTATCTTCTTCATCGCCTCAATTTCCTGGAGGGCCTTTTGGGCTTCAGCCTTGGCATGCTTTGTGCTCTCGAGGGCCGCGGCAAGCTCGGACTCTCGCGTCTTCGAGTCAAGCTCCAAAGTCTCATGCCTCTTCACGAGAGCCTGGAGCTCTTGCTGCACCTCGCCCACCCGTGCCTCTTGTTTCTCCTGCTCGGTGCGCTCCTTGGCCACTTTGTTTTCGGCCTCGGATAGCGCTTGCTTCAGGGTCGCCACTTCAGTAGTGGCCCCTGGCACATCCATGATAATCCTATCATTTTGCAACCACATCTTTTTTTCTTTAATATATAGACAAGGTATTACTTAACTTTGTTCTCCTCGAGCTGCCTCTTGGCAAGTCCGAGCTCTTTCTCGGACCGCTCGAGGTTCTGCTTTAGTGCGGCGACCTCCGCAGTCAGTGCGGCAGAGGTCAGCAGTGAAGCCTGCATACGCATACAGACATACTTATATTAGACTCATGTAGATATTATTTGATCCTCTATTCGGCTTTTCTTTGTGAACACCAAACAGAGCATCAGGGGCTACTATCTATGCGGTAATATTTTCCCATATTTTAAATACTTACCTCAAAGCCTGTTAGAAGGCTGGCACAGGCTTCAGTCAGTCTGCTCTTGGCGGACTGAACCTTCTTGATCACCGCACTCATAATAGTGCGGTGCTCTTCGTCGATGGAAGCGCCACGAAGCGCTCCCAGCAGGTTGTTTGGTGCCTCTGGATGGACAGAGGTCACCGGCACGAGCGGCTTGCCCCTCTTGGAAGGGGTCCGCCTACCGGAGTCCGGAACCACTGGAGCTTCCGGCGCAGTGTTCGGCCGAGGGCCGAACTTAGAGCCCTTGGGAGTCTTGCTCCCTTTGCGCCTGGAGTTCGGAAGGTCGCCTTGAGGCGCCTCCAGGACTAACTCCCCTCGGTTCGGTGCCCCTTGAGACAATACCTCGACATTGTCCGTAGGGTGAGGAGAGGAGGCAGATGGAAGTGGATCGCTATCCATATCCGACGAGTCCAAGGAACCGTCCGACGAGGATACATCGATACGGGCTCGGGGCGGACTGCATGATCATATTCGACGTTAGGAGAAGCAGTGCAATAAAAGTATGCTATGAGTTACTCTGGTATCTGAATACTTGCGACTTCGCCAGGGGCTTGGCCTTGAGTAACCACTCGTCTTCGCTGTTGGCGGCGGTGGTGGAACAGTCCGGAAGGAGAGTCCTTCCCTTCTTGGACCCTTCGGCCTTCCCGGTTGGGGCGGCCTTCCTTTTCTTGTCTCCCCGGGCTGGAGGGGGAGAATCTTCATCTTTCTCCTCCTCGTTTTCACGGGAGGAGTGCGTGTTGGAGTTATCGGACGATGAGTCCGATACCACCTGGCGCCGGGAACTCTTTCGGGTTCCTGTGGCCTTCTTCTTGATCTTCTTATCCGGTGCCTCATAAGGAGCCTGAGTCCGCATCTCCGTCAGGAGAGCGTCTGCAGGGTCTTCGGGTAGAGGGGTCGGGCAGTCAATCTGCTCCGATGTCTCCACCCAGTCATGTCAAAGGCATAGGAGCTCAGATCCCGCACATGGTGAAACTATGGAAAATAAATACCCTACCAGATGTACAGAACTTACCGGATTCACAGGGCGCTTCGCGCTTAGCCCGCGGTCCTCAGTAAGGGGAGGGGGGACCTCGGCGCCCTTGAACAGCACCTTCCAGACATCCTTATGCGTCGTGTCAAAGAGCTCGCGTAGAGTCTGGTGCTGGGCCGGGTCGAACTCCCATAAGTTGAAAGCCCGTTGTTGACACGGGAGGATCCGGCGGAAGAGCATGACCTGGACTATGTTGACAAGCTTGAGTTTCTTGCCTATCATGTTCCGGATACACTTCTGGAGTCCGTCCAGCTCCACCGATGAACCCCAGGACAGGCCCTTCTCCTTCCAGGAAGTGAGACGCGTGGGGATTCCGGATCGAAACTCGGGGGCCGCCACCCAAATGGTGTCGCGCGGCTCGGTGATGTAGAACCACCCCGATTGCCACCCCTTTATGGTCTCCACGTAGGACCCTCGAGCCATGTAACGTTGGGCATTTTTCCCACCATGGCTCCGCCGCATTCCGCTTGTTGTCCGCCTACTACCTTCGGTTTGACATTGAAGGTCTTCAGCCACAGGCCGAAGTGGGGCCGGATGCGGAGGAAAGCCTCGCACACGATGATGAACGCCGAGATGTTGAGGATGAAATTCGAGGCCAGATCATTGAAGTCCAGCCCATAATAGAACATAAGGCCGCGGACGAATGGATGGAGGGGAAACCCCAGTCCGCGGACGAAGTGGGTAAGGAAAACCACCCTTTCATAAGGTTCCGAGGTAGGGACGATCTGCCCCGCGGCTGGGAGCCGGTGCGCGATATCCGCGGCTAAGTATCCAGCCCCGCGCAGCTTTTTGATGTCTCCCTCCGTGACGGAGGAGACCATCCACTTGCCTCCTGCTCCGGACATGTTTGGAGAGGGTTGAGGAGAAGGATGTGGACTTGGGCGCTGGAGCTCGAGTTCGCGAGAATGGATGAGCAAGGAGGAAGAAGGCGTGGGTAGAAAAAGGTGAACCCTTATCCCTTTATAAGGGCAGATGAAACTATGCGCCCCCACCAGCCTGGTAAAACTCGCTTATCCCCCAAGCGCCGTAATTGATGGCGCGGTTGGGTTACCCACGTCCGTATTGATGGGAATCCTGTAATAAGGGGACACGATCTCTGCTTCGACAAGACGTGCCAAGGAAACTGCCTCGCGAAACACGCTAAGGTTGGTTGTGAAAAATGATTCGAATGGTGACCTGGCTGTGGTGTGATGTCACAGTACGGAATGTGTCGGGAGATTAGATTTGTGAAAATATTATTCTCTCTACGGTTGTATGTGGAACTTGTTTTGCAGAGCCGGACACGATCCTCATGTTCAAAATCTTCTATGAAGTATTAGGAGGTGGAACCCGCCTTGCAATGCCGAAGACAATCTGCGCACCAGACTCATCGTCATTGAAGCCTGGTTCAGGGGCTACTGAGGGAGTCCTGGATTAGGGGGTATCCGGACAGCCGGACTATATTCTTTGGCCAGAATGTTGGACTATGAAGATACAAGATTGAAGACTTTGTCCCGTGTCCGGATGGGACTCTCCTTGGCGTGGAAGGCAAGCTTGGCAATACGGATATGTAGATCTCCTTCCTTGTTACCGACTCTGTGTAACCCTAGCCCCCTCCGGTGTCTATATAAACCGGAGGGTTTAGTCCGTAGGACCAACAACAACAATCATACCATAGGCTAGCTTCTAGGGTTTAGCCTCTTCGATCTCGTGTTAGATCAACTCTTGTAATACTCATATCATTAAGATCAATCAAGCAGGAGTAGGGTTTTACCTCCGTCGAGAGGGCCCGGACCTGGGTAAAAACATCGTGTCCCCTGTCTCCTGTTACCATCCACCTAGACGCACAGTTCGGGACCCCCTACCCGAGATCCGCCGTTTTTGACACCGACAATCTCCCTAAGGAGAAGTGGTTTAAATATAATGCTCCCATTGAAAGAAAAGTAGTTGAAGGGGAGCCTTGGCGCAGTGGTAAAGCTGCTGCCTTGTGACCATGAGGTCATGGGTTCAAGTCCTGGAAACAGCCTCTTACAGAAATGTAGGGAAAGGCTGCGTACTATAGACCCAAAGTGGTCGGACCCTTCCCTGGACCCTGCGCAAGCGGGAGCTACATGCACCAGGTTGCCCTTTTTTTTGAAAGAAAAGTAGTTACACCTATTAAAGTTGAAGAAAAAACTATCACTTATGATGATCCTATTGTTCCCACTGCTTATGTTGAGAAACCTCCTTTCCCTGTTAGAATTAAGGATCATGCTAAAGCTTCAACTGTAGTCAACAAGAGTAATATTAGGACACACAAACCCCCTGAGCAAATTAAAGTTGAACCTAATATTGCTATGGTTAAAGATCTCTTGGCCGATAATAATGATGGGCAGGTTATTTATTTCTGTAAAGAAACTACTAGAATTGCTAAGCCTGGTGCTAAGGATAAACATAGACCTATTATAGGCATGCCTGTTATTTCTGTTAAAATAGGAGATCATTGCTATCATGGCTTACGTGATATGGGTGCTAGTGCTAGTGCAATACCTCATACCTTATACAAAGAAATTATGCATGATATTGCACCTGCTGAGATAGAAGATATCGATGTTACAATTAAGCTTGCTAATAGAGATACTATTTCACCGATTGGGATTGTTAGAGATGTTGAAGTCTTGTGTGGGAAGGTTAAATATCCTGCTGATTTTCATGTTCTTGGTTCCCCACAAGATATTTTGTACTATTATATTTGGTATACCCTTCTTAAATACTATTAATTCTAGGATAGACTGCGAAAAGGACATTGTTACTATTGGTTTGGGTGATATGTCTCATGAGTTTAACTTCTCTAAATTTCATAGACAACCCCGTGATGAGGAATTACCGAGTAAGGATGAAATTATTTGTCTTGCTTCTATTGTTGTACCTCCAAATGATCCTTTAGAACAATATTTGCTCGATCATGAAAATGATATGTTCATGAATGAAAGAAGGGAAATAGATGAAGTATTCTTTAAACAAGGACCTATTCTGAAACACAACTTGCCTGTTGAAATCCTAGGGGATCCTCCTCCACCCAAGGGTGATCCCGTGTTTGAGCTTAAACCGTTACCTGATACTCTTAAATATGCTTATCTTGATGAAAAGAAGATATATCCTGTTATTATTAGTTCTATCCTTTCAAATCATGAAGTAAAGAAATTATTGAAAACTCTGAAGAAGCACCGTGCTGCTATTGGATATACTCTTGATGATCTTAGGGCATTAGTCCCACTCTATGTCAACACAAAATAAATTTGGAGAAGGATGCCAAACCAGTTATTGATCACCAACGACGGCTAAATCCTAAGATGAAAGAAGTGGTAAGAAAGGAAATATTAATACTCCTTGAGGCAGGTATAATTTATCCCCTTGTTGATAGTCAGTGGGTAAGTCTTGTCCGTTGTGTCCCTAAGAAGGGAGGTATTACCGTTGTTCCTAATGATAAAGATGAATTGATCCCACAAAGAATTATTACAGGTTATAGGATGGTAATTGATTTCCGAAAATTAAATAAAGCTACTAAAAAGATCATTACCCCTTACCTTTTATTGCTCAAATGCTAGAGATATTATCTAAACATATACATTTTTGCTTTCTAGATGGTTATTCTGGTTTCTCTCAAATACCTGTGTCAGCTGATGATCAAGCAAAGACCACTTTTACTTGCCCTTTCGGTACCTTTGCTTATAGACGTATGCCTTTTGGTTTATATAATGCACTTGCTACCTTTCAAAGATGGACGATGGATATATTCTCTGACTTTTGTGAAAAGATTTGTGAGGTTTTCATGGATGATTTCTCCGTTTATGGATCCTCTTTCGATGATTGCTTGAGCAACATTGATCGAGTTTTGCAGAGATGTGAAGAAACTAATCTTGTCTTGAATTGGGAGAAGTACCACTTCATGGTTAATGAAGGTATTGTCTTGGGGCATAAAATTTCTGAAAAAGGTATTGAAGTTGACAAAGATAAAGTTGATGCTATTGAAAAGATGTCGTGTCCCAAGGACATCAAAGGTATAAGAAGTTTTCTTGGTCATGCTGGTTTTTATAGGAGGTTCATTAAGGACTTCTCAAAAATTTCTCGGCCTCTGACTAACCTATTACAAAAAGTTATTCCTTTTGTCATGCTGATGATGTTTGTGTAGAAGCGTTTGAAATACTTAAGAAAGCTTTGATTTCTGCACCTATTGTTAAGCCACCTGATTGGAATTTACCCTTTGAAATTATGTGTGATGCTAGTGATTATGTTGTAGGTGCTGTTCTAGGACAAAGAGTTGATAAGAAATTAAATGTTATAAAGTATGCTAGTAAAACTCTAGACAATGCCCAGAGAAATTATGCTACTACTGAAAAGGAATTCTTAGCAGTTGTATTTGCTTGTGATAAGTTCAGACCTTATATTGTTGATTCTAAAGTAACTATTCACACTAATCATGCTGCTATTAAATATCTTATGGAAAAGAAAGATGCTAAACCTAGACTTATTAGATGGGTTCTCTTGCTACAAGAATTTGATTTGCATATTATTGATAGGAAGGGAGCTGAGAACCCCGTTGCAGAAAACTTGTCTAGGTTAGAGAATGTTCTTGATGACCCACTACCTATTGATGATAGCTTTCCTGATGAACAATTAAATGTCATAAATGCTTCTCGTACTGCTCTGTGGTATGCTGATTATGCTAATTACATTGTTGCTAAATTTATACCACCTAGTTTCACATACATGCAAAAGATAATGTTTTTCTATGATTTGAGACATTACTTTTGGGATGACCCACATCTTTATAAAGAAGGAGTAGATGGTATTATTAGACATTGTGTACCTGAGCATGAACAGGAACAGATCCTACGCAAGTGTCACTCTGAGGCTTATGGAGGGCACCACGCTGGAGATAGAACTGCGCATAAGGTATTGCAATCCGGTTTTTATTGGCCTACTCTTTTCAAGGATGCCCGTAAGTTTGTCTTATCTTGTGATGAATGTCGAAGAATCGGTAATATTAGTAGACGTCAAGAAATGCCTATGAATTATTCGCTTGTTATTGAACCATTTGATGTTTGGGGCTTTGATTATATGGGACCTTATCCTTCCTCTAATGGGTATACACATATTTTAGTTGTTGTTGATTACGTTACTAAGTGGGTAGAGGCTATTCCAACTAGTAGTGTTGATCATAACACCTCTTTTAAGATGCTTAAAGAAGTTATTTTTCCGAGGTTTGGAGTCCCTAGATATTTAATGACTGATGGTGGTTCACACTTTATTCATGGTGCCTTTTGTAAAATGCTTGCTAACTATGATGTTAATCATAGAATTGCATCTCCTTATCACCGACAGTCTAGTGGTCAAGTAGAATTAAGTAATAGAGAGCTCAAATTAATTTTGCAAAAGACTATTAATAGATCTAGAAAGAATTGGTCCAAGAAACTTGATGATGCATTATGGGCTTATAGAACTGCATATAAAAATCATATGGATATGTCTCCATATTAAATGGTTTATGGTAAAGCATGTCACTTACCTCTTGAATTAGAACATAAGGCATATTGGGCTATTAAAGAGCTCAATTATGATTTCAAATTTGCCGGTGAGAAGAGGTTATTTGACATTAGCTCACTTGATGAATGGAGAACCCAAGCCTATGAAAATGCCAAGCTGTTTAAAGAAAAAGTTAAAAGATGGCATGACAAAAGGATACAAAAACGTGAGTTCAATGTAGGTGATTATGTATTGCTATACAACTCTCATTTAAGATTTTTTGCAAGCAAACTTCTCTCTAAATGGGAAGGCCCTTATGTCATCGAGGAGGTCTATCGTTCCGGTGCCATAAAAATCAACAACTTCAAAGGCACAAATCCGAAGTTGGTGAACGGTCAAAGAATCAAACATTATATCTCAGGTAATCCCATAAATGTTGAAACTAATATTATTGAAACCGTAACCCTGGAGGAATACATAAGGGACACTTTCCGGAACGTTTCAGACTCCGAAAAGGAATAGGTATGTGGTACTGTAAGTAAACCGACTCCAAAACAGTTCTAATGGCAATATTTCTGTTTTGGAATATATAAAAAATAGGAAAATAAGAATCATAGCGGAAAGGACACGGGGCTTCCACGAGGGTGGAGGGCGCACCCTACCCCCTGGGCGCGCCCCCTGCCTCATGGGCACCTCATGCGCTTTCCGGACTCTGTTTTCTTGCACGATACTTCTTCTGGTCAGTAAAAATTCATTATATAATCTCCCGAAGGTTTTGAACATCGTATCACGCAAATATCCTCTGTCTTTGTTTCAAGCTATTCCTGCTGCAGATTAGAGCAATATGTCGTCCCAAGATTTGGAAGGAGAAAGCTATGTGGTTGATTACTTTGCAGCTCCTAAGGTCTATGGGGATGCGGAGCATTCTGGTTGGACTACGGAATAAGAAGAGGACTATGAACCTAAGGCAAAGGAGGAGATGAGCTCAGATGAAGATGAAGTCCCATTACCTCAACCTGGGGACATGCATGTGGAGTTCAAAAAGTCAAGCCTCCCGGATAGAGCAAAGAAATCTAAGATCGAGTTTATCCCTTTTTGTCTCTTGTAGGAAAACAAGCAGGAATTATGAAAAAAGATACTAAGCCTGGAGCAGGAGATTGATGACCTGAAGGATCAAAATTCTGTCCTCAAGCACAAATTAAGGAAGAAGCCTATGCCATCAACGAAACCATCATCTTCTTCATCAACAAAGAAGAACTGAGCATTGGGTATGGGCACTGCCCATGGCAACTGCCAAGCTTGGGGGAGTGCCCCGGTATCGTATCACCATCACTTTTATCTTTACCATTTTTCTTAGTTCGATCCTTTTGTTAATACCTTGATCTAGTAGCATAAAGTTTTAGTATGATCTAGTTGTGAGTTTTGCTTTATGATACTTCTATGTAATCAAGTCCGTGAGCTATATATAATAAATATTAGTGTTGAGTCAAGGGCTTTATTATTTTGCTATGATCTTGAGGGAATAAAATAAAAGAGAAGAAATAAAAAGAAACAAGGAGATCATATGGATCTTATGGAGAGTAACGAGCTCACATATAAAGAGTATGATGAATAGAAATTGTTGAGAGTTGACAAACATAGTTTTGGTCATTGTTGCAATTAATAGGAAGTAATAAAGAAAGAGAGGTTCACATATAAATATACTATCTTGGACATCTTTTATGATTGTGAGCACTCATTAAAATATGACATGCTAAAGAGTTGGGGTTGGACAAGGAAGACAACGTAATGGGTTATGTTTTCTTACATCTGAGATAAATTATATTGTCATGGATCATCCAACATGTTGAGTTTGCCTTTCCCTCTCATGCTAGCCAAGTTCTTTGCACCAAGTAGAAATACTACTTGTGCTTCCAAATATCCTGAAAACCCAGTTTTGTCATGAGAGTCCACCATACCTACCTATGGATTGAGTAAGATCCATCAAGTAAGTTATCATCGGTGCAAGCAATAAAAACTGCTCTCTAAATATGTATGATTTAGTAATGTGGAGAAAATAAGCTTTATACGATCTTGTGATGTGGAAGAAATAAAAGTGACGGACTGCATTATAAAGGTCCATATCATAAGTGGCAATATAAAGTGACGTTCTTTTGCATTAAGATTTTGTGCATCCAACCATAAAGCGCATGACAACCTCTGCTTCCCTTTGCGAAGGGCCTATCTTTTACTTTTATCTTCTACCTTATATAAGAGTCATGGTGATCTTCACCTTTCCTTTTACATTTTATCCTTTGGCAAGCACAATGTGTTGGAAAGATCCTGATATATATAGCTAATTGGATGTGAGTTTTCATGAACTATTATTGTTGACATTACCCTTGAGGTAAAACGTTGGGAGGCAAAACTATAAGCCTCTATCTTCATCCGTGTCTGATTAAAACTTCATAACCATAAATATCGCGTAAGTGTTAGCAATTATGAAAGACTAAAAGATGGTTGAGTATAGAGACTTGTTGGAAAGCTCTTATATTGACTCTTTCCTATGTTATGATAAATTGCAATTGCCTCAATAACTGAGATTAGTGTTTGTTGGTTCTCAATGAAGTTTATGATTCATACTTGAAATTGTGATTGAATTGTTACTTTAGCATAAGAGATCATATGACAATATTATATATATATATGTTGCTGCTCTTAGAATGATCATGATGCCCTCATGTCCGTATTTATTTTATCGACACCTCTATCTCCAAACATGTGGACATATTTTTCGATTTCGGCTTTCGCTTGAGGACAAGCGAGGTCTAAGCTTGGGGGAGTTGATACGTCCATTTTGCATCATGCTTTTATATCGATATTTATTGCATTATAGGCTGTTATTACACATTATGTCACAATACTTATGCCTATTCTCTCTTATTTTACAAGGTTTACATAAAGAGGGAGAATGCCGGCAACTGGGATTCTGGGCTGGAAAAGGAGCAAATATTAGAGACCTATTCTGCACAGCTCCCAAAGTCCTGAAACTTCACGAAAGACGTTTTCAGAATATATAAAAAATACTAAGCGCAAGAAGTTCACCAGGGGGGCCACACCCTACCCACGAGGGTGGGGGGCGCGCCCTACCCCCCTAGGCGCGCCCCCTACCTCGTGGGCCCCCTGGTGGCCCTCCGATGGCCATCTTCTGCTATATTGAGTCTTTCGATGAGGACAAAATCATAAGCCATCTCCTCGGACGAAACTCCGCCGCCACGAGGCGGAACCTTGGCGGAACCAATCTAGGGCTCCAGCAGAGCTATTCTGCCGCAGAAACCTCCCTCCGGGAGGGGGAAATCATCACCATCATCATCATCAACGATCCTCTCATCGGGAGGGGGTCAATCTCCATCAACATCTTCACCAACACCATCTCATCTCAAACCCTAGTTCATCTCTTGTATCCAATCTTTGTATCCAAACCTCAGATTGGTACCTGTGGGTTGCTAGTAGTGTTGATTACTCCTTGTAGTTGATGCTAGTTGGTTTACTTGGTGGAAGATCATATGTTCAGATCCAATATGCATATTAATACCCCTCTGATTATGAACATGAATATGCTTTGTGATTAGTTACGTTTGTTCCTGAGGACATGGGAGAAGTCTTGCTATTAGTAGTCATGTGAATTTGGTATTCGTTCGATATTTTGATGAGATGTATGTTGTTATCCCTCTAGTGGTTCATGTGAACGTCGACTACATGACACTTCACCATTGTTTGGGCCTAAAGGGAGGCATTGGGAAGTATAAGTAGATGATGGGTTGCTAGAGTGACAGAAGCTTAAACCCTAGTTTATGCGTTGCTTCGTAAGGGGCTGATTTGGATCCATATGTTTCAAGCTATGGTTAGGTTTACCTTAATAGTTCTGTTGTAGTTGCGGATTCTTGCAATAGGGGTTAACCATAAGTGGGATGCTTGTCCAAGTAAGGAAAGTACCCAAGCACCGGTCCACCCACATATCAAATTATCAAAGTACCGAACGCGAATCATATGATCGTGATGAAAACTAGCTTGATGATAATTCCCATGTGTCCTCGGGAACGCTTTCCTTCATATAAGAGTTTGTCCAGCCTTGTCCTTTGCTACAAAAAGGATTGGGCCATCTTGCTGCACCTTATTCACTTTTATTACTTGCTACTCGTTACCAATTACCTTATCAAAAAACTATTTGTTACCAATAATTTCAGTGCTTGCAGAGAATACCTTGCTGAAAACCGCTTATCATTTCCTTCTGCTCCTCGTTGGGTTCGACACTCTTACTTATCAAAAGGACTACGATAGATCCCCTACACTTGTGGGTCATCAGCCACACATGCCTCCATGTATCTCTGCCAACAGCTCTAGTCCGTCCTCATAAGGAACGCACTTAAGTTTCACGCCGTTCGCGCTCCTTCTGTATAGGGCATCATCCACAGACTGGTACATGCTGGACTGACTGGCTACTTTCTCTGCCTCTTCCTATTCCAAAGGGAGTTCCCCTGTTTGGAGGAAACAGATGATGCGCTGCACCCATGCCGGAGCCTGGGACTCGACGGCAAGGACTAAAGGCTCATCTTCGGCCGTAGGGGAAGCTGCCTCTATGGTCGGGGCTTGGGGCTCCGCCAGAGGTTGCTGCTCCCCGGCAAGCTTGGGGCACCCGGCAACGTCCTTGTCGGCGACTCTATGAGCTCAGCGGGAAAGTACTTGCTGGGGTCTGCCTTCCTTCGTTTGTTCTGTCCTGCTAATGACTCAACGGAGGGCTGGGTTAACTGACGCACAAAGGTACCTGGTTCCACAGGTAATTTGAGGGCATCGTGTTTGGACAGGTCGCCGGCAATGCTGTTATCTGCTCGGGGAACGTGCTCTACTTGTAGACTGTCAAAACGCTCTTCCAACTTACTCACTTCACCCACATAGGCCTCCATCAACGGGCTCTGGTAATCCTTGTTAACTTGCTTGACGACGAGCTACGAATCACCTCTGATGATGAGCTTCCAGATTCCAAGGTCTGCCGTAATCCTGAGATCGGCAGGCAATCCATCGTACTCCGCCGTGTTGTTCGTTGATTTTTCCCGGGGAAAGTGCATCTAGACTACGTACTTGAGGCGCTCTCCGGTGGGTGCGATGAGCAGCACGCCGGCACCAGCACCTTACAGCGAGAAAGCTCCATCAATGTACATGATCCAATCATGGCTCGTCTCCTTACCGGGTAGGGCGGTCTCTTGAATCTATTCTTCGGGCGTTGAGGTCCATTCTGCTATGAACTCTGCCAAGGCTCGGCTCTTGATTGTTGAAGTGCTTTCAAATTTGAGGCCGAAGCTTGACAGTTCCAACGCCCACTCCACAATCCTCCCAGTGGCATCCGGATTGTGCAAGATCCGTTGCAAAGGGAGGCGGGTGACGACGGTTATCTCATGCGCTTGGAAATAGTGATGCAGCTTTCTCGAGGCCATAAGAAGGCTGAAAAGTAGCTTCTGTATGCCAGAATATCTTGATCTAGCCCCCTGCAAGAGGGAACTGACAAAATAAACCAGGTGATGCACCACCTTCTTCTTCTGTTTGACTTCGCCTGCTTGCGCAGACTCCGTCTTGCCGGGATCAGGCTCTGCCGAGGGCTCTACCTTGCCGGCATCAGGCCCTGCCGGGGAGAGGTCCGACTCATCACCCTACATCTATGCTTCTACCACTGCTTCTTCCTCAAATCATCTATGCGCCACTAGCACAGCACTAACCACTTGATTCGTTGCCGCTAGATATAGCAGCAACGGCTCTTGCGGTTTAGGTGCGACTAGTATTGGCATGGAGGAGAGGCACTTCTTCAAATCTTGCAGCGCCGCCTCTACCTCCGGAGTCCATTTCATTGGTCCCACCTTCTTCAAAACTTTGAAGAAGGGGAGGGCGCACTCAACAGATTTGGAGATGAACCTACTTAGAGCAGCAACATAGCCGGCAAGCCTACAGACGTCTTTGACTCGTCTTGGTGCCTCAATCTGCTCAATCACTTTGATCTTGTCAGGATTTGCTTCGATTCCGTGTTGAGATAAAAAGAACCCAAGAAATTTGCCGGATGGGATGCCGAACACACACTTCTCTTGGTTGAGCTTGAGGTTGATCTTGCGCATGTTTGCAAATGTTTCCTCAAGATCCTGCACTAGCGTGGCCCTGTCCTTGGTTTTGACCACTATATCATGCATATATGCTTCCATATTTCTATGAAGCCGGGGCTCAACACCAATTTGGACTGCTCAGGCAAATGTCGAACCAGCGCTCTTCAACCTGAAAGGCATCCGCAAAAACAGTACGTACCACATGGGGTGATGAACACAGTCTTTTCCTCGTCTTCCTTTATCATGAAGATCTGGTGGTATCCTGAGTAGGCGTCGAGGAATGACAACAGGCCACACCCTGTAGTGGAGTCCACTATCTGGTCCATGCGTGGCAAAGGGAAAGGATCCTTTGGACAAGCCTTATTGATATCTGTGTAGTTAATACACGGCCTCCACTTCCCATTTGCCTTACGCACTACCACTGGATTGGCCAACCACATGGGGTGGAGCACTCCTTTGACCAAGCCTGCCGCCTCCAACTTCCTAATCTCTTTGATGATGAACTCTTGTCGCTCCAAAGCTTGCTTCTGACCTTCTACTTGATGGGCCGCGCATGGGGACAGACAGCAAGGTGGTGCTCAATCACCTCCCTAGGAACGCCGGTGATGTCAAATGCTTGCCATGCAAACACGTCGACATTCGCCCGCAGGAAGGCAACGAGCGCGCTTTCCTATTTGGTTTCGAGGGTGGAGCTTATGGTAAAAGCTCCACCCGTGCCATCCTCTTTGATGGGCACCTTCTTGGTTTCTTGCGGGGCCGCCTTGGACCTCTTGCTCCCGCTGGCGGAGCTCTCTGGCATGTCCACAATGGTAACACGGCGCTCCTAAGAGGCGTGTTTACCAGAGGAGGTGCAGGAGTCCTTGCCGGGGTCGGAAGTCTTAACGGAAGGGGCCTTTCCGGCAGAGGCAGAGGCCTTCCCGGTTTTCTTCCCTCCCCGGGCCTCAGCGGCAGGAACAAGTGCTTTGGTGGCAGTCGCTGCAACTGCCTCCCGATAGAGTTGGTCGGTGCAGATGAGCGTGTCCTTCTTGTCTAAGGGGACGGTGATGATACTCATCGGCCCGGGCATCTTCAACGTGTTGTAAGCCTAATGTGATGCCGCCATAAACTTGGCCAGCGCTGGGCGGCCGAGGATCCCATTATAGGGCAAGGGGATCTTGGCAACATCAAAAACGGTCTTCTCCATCCGATAGTTCAGCTCGCCCCCAAATGTGATGGGTAACGTGACTTTGCCCTTCGGTCGACTCCTCCCCGAGTTTACCCCCTGAAACGTGCCCATCTCCTCGAGATCTCCATCGGGGATCTGCAACCTTTCGATCACAGTGGGCGAGATCAAGTTCAGACCGGCCCCATCGTCAACTAGTATCTTCATCACCTTGAGGTTGCGTATTGTTGGGGAAACCAACAACGACAAACACCTGATGTGACGCCCTTGATTCAATTGTACACTAATCATACACGCAAACGTGTACGATCAAGATCAGGAACTCACGGAAAGATATCACAACACAACTCTACAAATAAAATAAGTCATACAAGCATCATATTACAAGCCAGGGGCCTCGAGGGCTCGAATACAAGAGCTCGATCATAGACGAGTCAGCGGAAGCAACAATATCTGAGTACAGACATAACTTAAACAAGTTTGCCTTAAGAAGGCTAGCACAAACTGGGATACAGATCAAAAGAGGCGCAGGCCTCCTGCCTGGGATCCTCCTAAACTACTCCTGGTCATCGTCAGCGGGCTGCATGTAGTAGTAGGCACCTCCCGAGTAGTAGTTGTCGTCATCGACAGTGGCGTCTGGCTCCTGGGCTCCAACATCTGGTCCCAGCAATCGGGTCTAGAAAGGGGGAAAAGGGGGAGCAAGGCAACCGTGAGTACTCATCCAAAGTACTCGCAAGCAAGGAGCTACACTACATATGTATGCATTGGTATCAAATGGATTAATGGTATCATATGTGGACTGAACTGCAGAATGCCAGAATAAGAGGGGGATAACTAGTCCATGTCAAAGACTATGCTTCTGGTAACCTCCATCTTGCAGCAGGAGAAGAGAGTAGATGGTAAGTTCACCAAGTAGCATCGTGTAGCATAATCCTAACCGGCGATCCTCTCCTCGTCGCCCTGTTAGAGAGCGACCACCGGGTTGTATCTGGCACTTGGAAGGGTGTGTTTTTTAAGTATCCGGTTCTAGTTGTCATAAGGTCAAGGTACAACTCCAAGTCGTCCTGTTACCGAAGATCATGGCTATTCGATTAGATTAACTTCCCTGCAGGGGTGCACCACATTACCCAACACGCTCGATCCCATTTGGCCGGACACACTTTCCTGGGTCATGCCCGGCCTCAGAAGATCAACACGTCGCAGCCCTACCTAGGCACAACAGAGAGGTCAGCACGCCGGTCTAAATCCTATGGCGCAGGGGTCTGGGCCCATCGCCCATTGCACACCTGCACGTTGCGAGGGCGGCCGGAGAGCATACCTATCAACCTCCATTACAAAGGAAGTTGCGTTACGTGGTCCAACCCGGCGCGCACCGCTTAGTCGCTGACGTCACGAAGGCTTCGGCTGATACCACGATGTCGAGTTCCCATAACTATCCCTGCGTAGATGGTTAGTGCGTATAGGCCAGTGGCCAGACTCAGATCAAATACCAAGATCTCGTTAAACGTGTTATCTTGAAATAACCGCGAACGTCGACCAGGGCCAGGCCCACCTCTCTCCTAGGTGGTCTCAACCTGCCATGTCGCTTCGCCACAAAGATCCACACAGAGGGCCGTTGGGACAAAGGTCCTTTCAGCCCCCAATCCGTGAATCACTCGCGGGGTGCTCCACGAGCCGACCCGACTTTAGTCACCACATGTATCATGTATAAAGTAAATAGTATATACCCGGGATCACGTCCCGAGTGATCACGGCCCGATAGTATAGCATGGCAGACGGACAAGAATGTAGGGCCACTGATGATAAACTAGCATCCTATACTAAGCATTAGGATTGCAGGTAAAGGTAACAATAGTAGTAGCAAGGACAGGCTATGCATCAGGATAGGATTTAACGGAAAGCAGTAACATGCTACACTACTGTAATGCAAGCAGTATAGAGGACAATAGGCAATATCAGGTGATCAAGGGGGGGGGGGCTTGCCTGGTTGCTTTGGCAAGAGAGAGGGGTCGTCAACACCGTAGTTGCACTGGGTAGCAGCGGCGTCGGTCTCGGTGTCTAGCAAGAGAAAAGGGGGAAGAAACAATAAACATTAAGCAAACATATGCATAGCGATGCATGACATGACAAATAGCGGTGCTAGGGGTGCCCTAACGTGGTATGAGGTGGTAACGATGAAGGGGGGAAACATCCAGGAAACTCCCTGGTGTTTCACGTTTTCATACAGATGAATCAGAGGGGAAAGTTGCGTGTTCACTATGCTAGGGATGCGTGGCGGACGAACGGGTTGCGTATCCAGATTTGTCTCGTCGTTTTGAGCAACTTTCATGTACAAAGTTTTTTCATCCGAGCTACGATTTATTTTATATTAATTTTAAAAGATTTAAATCATTTTTAGGATTTATTTAATTATTTAAATTCAACATTATCCAGAATAATGTTTGCTGACGTCAGCATGATGTCAGCATGACATCAGCAGTTGACCTGGTCAACCTGACAGGTGGGTCCCACCTGTCAGTGACACATTTAATTTTCCAGTTTAATTAACCCAATCAGGATTAATTAGGGGGTGGGCCCCACTGTCATTGACTAGTTAATTAACTAACATTAGTTAGTTTAATTAGTTATTTGGTTAATCTTAATCATGATTATTTAGTTTAATTAACTGTTTAGTTTAATTAATCAAGATTAATTAAGTTAATTAATTTATTAATTATTATTTTATTTATTATTCATTTTTTAAACCCTTTTTTTAACGTTCAGGGGCTCGGGCCCCGCTGTCATTGGCCCCAGGGGGCTAACGGGCGCACGGGCGAAACGACAGCGGGCGCCAGACGGGCGACGGGCGACGGGCGCCAGCCCGCAGGGGCACTCGCCCAGGATAGCCGCAGGGCGGTGCTGGCGGGGAGCCGGCGCCAGGGGCAGAGGCGGAGCGGTTGGGGGCGACGGCGGCGGAGAACACTGGCAGACGAGCATCGATAGGCGGCGGTGGAGGCACGGTGGCGCGGGGGCAACGGAATGGCGCAGGTGAGTGCTCTACCAGCAGGGGGCGGCGACGCGAGGAGCAGGGGGTTTCGGCGACGCGCGGTCAGAGGCGCTGGCGGCGACGAGCGTGCATCGAGGCGCGGCTCAGCGAAATTGCGAGGCCAGCGGGGCGACGCAGCAGTGGGGAAGGGCTGCGGGTGACGGCGCGGGGAGCCGGGCGGCGTGGTTGCGAGTGCGTCGGCATGATGGCGAGAGGCGGCCTGCGGGCAGCCGAGGCGCCTGGGATGACGATGGGGCGCAACACGAGGCGGACTGGGAAGTAGCGGGACGACACGGCGACGGGTGTAGAGGCGGGTCTGTGGCGGTGCGCATTGGGCGGGGGAGACGGGCGCGGGGGGCGGCCGTCGATGTGGTGAGCACGGGGGCGGGAGCCGTGTTGGGTGCGGTCACCGTACGGCGAGCACGAACGCGCGCGGGGGGACGTGCAGGTGAGGGCGTGGAGCGGCTATGGCGGGGCTTCGCCCGATTGAGAGGGGAGGAGGCGAGGCTCACATCGAGGAGCAGGGACCGGGCAGTGGGAGTAGTGGAGGAGGACGGGCACGTCGTCAGCATGGAGGAGGCAGGCCGGCGGGGAAGAGGCGCCGGCGAGGTCCAGGCGGCGGGGTCGTCGGGCTCGAGGCAGCGTGCGCTGGCCCGGGGCGACGGTCCCCTCCCGATCCAATCGGGAGAGGGGGAAGATATTTTGCGAGGGGAGGAGTGGGGTGTCAGTGGCGGAGTGGGTCTCCCCGGGTGGGGGGATAAGGAGAGGGAGTGGGCCGGCCTGTAGGTTGGGCCGGGTGGGCCGGTCGGGCGGCCTGGTGAGTTGGCCCAGTTGGGCCACGGCCCAGGGGGGTTTCTTTTCCTTTTTTATTTCTTTTTGTTCTATTTTTGTTTATTATCCTTTTACTGTTTTCTATTTTATTTTAGTTCCTCTTTCACTTTAGTTTTATAAACTATAAAAGTAGTCCCTAATTTAGTGTTAGTAAATAGCTACTGCCACATAAGTTTGGGCAACAAAATAAAATAGTTTAATATTTTATTTATTGTAAAAGGCATTCAACTAATTGTTTTTGCTACTGTTTAAAACATTTTAGAGTATTTTACACTTTTATAAAAGTGTGGTTTCTCCACCATACTTACTTATGCATTATTTGGCTCACTCCGAACATTTTAGTTTTAATATTTGAAAACTTTTATTGTTTGCTTGATTTTGAATTTGAATTCGAACCATTTTCGAACTAACGCGAGATTAGCAACAGTAATTCGAGGTGACGTGGCATAATTAGCAGAGGTTTACTGTAGCTTAAATACACGGGCGTCACAATTCTCCTCCACTACAAGAAATCTCGTCCCAAGATTTAAGAGGGGAGTAAGGGGGAAGAATAGGTTATGAAATCCTAATGATTCTCCTTGATCCTTGTTGCTCTTCTCAAAGAGGTCGGTCCATAACATTGATGTCTTCATCCCTATGCTTCAGTCATCATGATGAAGCCGGCATCCTTTTCTTCGGGAACTCCAGCGTACTTACGAATAGGTAAGGGGCAGCTCGGCTGCGACAGCATGCTTATGAGGGAAAACAATCTGGGGTTAACCCATGAATGAGCATAAGATTATCTCTCAAGTTGAACATATAAAATACATCAAGAGTGAGGTACGAAGGTACAATAAGAGGTTCCCAGCGGATAGATAGTTGCTCGAAGTTTGAACTGGAGTGAGAAAGGGGTTCAGAGCGGCGAGAGTAAGTATTGCGTCTGATACCAGAATAGATTATTAGGCATGTGGCCCGTGAATTACATACGAAGTCAAGCTCGAGGAATAACTTTGACAACAGGGTGTACAGGAGAGTCAGGTTTGGATCATGTGGAACTGTGGGTTATGGGCCCACCATGTGGTTTAAAATAGAAAGGGGGTCGACATCTTGCACGGTCACGATAGCAAGGCATGTCAGAGGGTAGTCTGTCAGTTATGTCGGCAACAACGTCGGTACCAAGGGCGAGGGACAAAGAGAACCATCTTCCTACTCGTTGAACGAGGCGGACCAATAGGCAAAGTTCTCGTCCATCAGTGGTTACCGGAATGTCATCAACAATAGTAACAGGCTCTTACTAACAGAGTTGTACACCGAGATGTTTGCACAAGCAGGGAATTATTACTGCTTATATCATATAGATCATAGAAAGGGTTTAAACAAACCAATGGAAAGTAGAAAAAATATGTCTATCAGATCTAATCAGAACAATGGAAAGAAAAATGTGTTTAAACACATATTTCAGGGGTATATCCTTCCCAAGGATAAGCAGAGCATCATATCCATGACAGGATATAACATAGAAAACCAATTAGGTTAGTCCAGAGGAAGTTCATGACATTACCCAACAACGGTGTTTGAATAATTGATAAAGGAAATTTAGTATGGCGCTTAAAATGTTCTTATCGATGATCAGAGTTCCACAGACATGCCTCGAGATAGCATTGAAATGCTCTTCAATCAAAGGTCAGACTCTGGATACACGAAGGGATTCATCATTTAAGCCAAGGAGAGGATGAGGAGGTGGCTGATGGACTCAGCGATAATTCAACGAGGTATCCAAAAAGATGGATTTCCACAGTTATGTGAACAAGGAGATAACATTTGTCAGATCAAATGATATAATGATGTATGCTCAAGGAAAAACATACACAATTAAACATTGGTTGAAAGGGGTGCCCAAGTATGGCCTTAGGTAGCATGATCAAATGTTAGAATGGTGATTTAGTGATCAATAGTCTAAGGATGAACGTTCGACCATTAACTTCAAAGCAATAGGGTCGCTAGAAGGGCAGAATCCAAACAGCACCGTTCAACAGTTGGTATCCCGGTCAGAACCAACACGGGGACCAAGAAAGAAAGGTGATGGTGAGAAGTATCACTATACCAATAATTCTAAAGAGGTGGAGCAATTCTCATGACCTTCTTGACATATAAGATAGTAATACTCCAAGGTAAGAAAGAATAATTGCTGGATAGCCAGGATCTCAAAGTATAACACAAAACACGAATAAGTTTATGTTGGAGGGAAGTCAATAAAGTGGTCGATGATAACACAGATCATCGAGGGCAAGGATGGTATTTCTCATAATGAACTCAATTGATATCCTGGAAGAGCTTAGAATGCCGATGATGATCACGACACAATTGTTGAGAGATTTCATGAAGATGTAATCGGTCGCCGATGACATCAAGCCAAAGGAATGATGAAGCGAAAGGTTATTGAACCCAAGGGTATGACACAAACTCGAAACCAAGCTCAGTTTTTAAGGAAAAGTGGTATGACAAGGAAGATCGACGTAAGCTTAGCTCATCGTCGAAAGTTGTGCTCCGGGAATAAGGACCAGGTAGCACAGTTAAAATCATCACAGTAATGATATAGCCAAAATAGGGTAGGAAGGATGTGATTGGGTACAAACTTGTAAGCAAAGAAGATTTATAATAGTTGTTGAACCGTAGTGTGGACTCGGTTCAGTTATCGGTTTTTGAGTGTTTAATAACTCAGAGCCCGTGAAAAATTGAAACAGTGAGAATGTAGTACTTGATGAGGAACTCATAAGAGGTTATGTAGTACTTGATATTATCGAGGTACCATGGTGTAATACTCGACGGAAGATCAAAGTAAAGGTTGGACTGGTGTATTGATCCATAGAAGACAATTGCTTAAACTTGCCCGTGAAATGGGGTCAAAGAAGAACATATGGTCGAAATCACGATTGTAAAAGGCCGGATCCCGGATATAAGAACTTATACCAAGGGAAAAAATTAATTTAAGAGAAGCTTTAATGATAAGATCTACATCGTGTCCATGGGCATGAACACAAAGTTCAAGGTTAACTCCCACTTCTTCAATGCATAACCTTTCATTCACTGCTCTAGATAAAAATGATTTCAGTGTCAAAACCTACCTGGTGAATTACCAGAGGAGTATGACCCGTGAAAACTTTCAGGTTCACATAGATTAAGATAGGCATAGGTTCAACCCATCAGGGCATCTTAGGAACATATACTACAAGTTTCAAGAGTAAATATCACCAGCTCGAAAGCAGAGCATGGTTGGCCAAATCAGAGAATAGGATTTACTAATGGCATTATGTATCAGGGAAGAATTCACAAGGCGATTAAATATGAAGGACATTGTCGAATAATAATCCAATAACGGATCTGACGGTCCATAGCGGAGCTGATGTGAGCATCGACAAACAACCAGTTGAAGCAAGGATGCAAGGGCATCAGACTATAGAACATCTGAATGATTTGATGCTTAGATATCAAAGGAATTGTGATTTCCAAATCGAAGGATCAGAAGCAGACGCTCTGATCAAGGGTGGATAAGTTCAATAGACCTAAGGGTACAATTGAAGGCAAATAGATTGGTTGAGAACAAGCTCATGTTCAAAATGGCGCCTCAGCCGTAAGGATAATTTAAAAGGATCAACTGACGATTGCGTGCATTCGCACTCATGTTGAATCCATAGGATCAAAAATGACGGTGTCTAAGGATACTAATGAATATTGCCAGACATATGGAAAGCATCCATAATGCAAGCAGACAAGTATTGCAGAGCAATAAGCTACTTAGGAATTTTGAAGGATCGAATAGTATTTCGAAGACAATTGTGAAACACATGAACAACTGGGGATGAGCGAATACTCGATAAGGGCGAGAAATGATCCGTATGGTTTTTAATGTAGAAAGGAACTGCAAGGCAGTAAACTCAAAGGATTTTCGGAACAACGGAGAATATTTCGAGGCATCTTGTAACAACAAGAGCGACGAGGAATGATCATGTGAATGACAAGGTAATCATCCACGGGGATATATTGGTGGTAGGAATTACCAAGGGCGATGAGCAGAAAGGGCTCGGGATAACATCGATGGGTATCCTCAAAATCTTCTGATGAAGAAGGTGATCTTCCAGCTTGAGTCCTCTCTGGGAGAAATTAATTAACGAGAGCCTAGAGTCAGTGTTAGTAAAATCATTTAACCCGAGTAGAAGAGCGATCAGAGTCCCAGAGTATAGGTCAAGGAATAAAAGATCATACTACCACCCAATGGTGATGTGGGCCCGTAAGCCACACAGCCATGTTAGTAAAAGTTTTTCAATGACTAGACTCAACTTCGGCCAAGGAGTGTGGAAGGGGGATTCCTACAGGCAATCGGCTCTGATACCAACTTGTGACGCCCCCGATTCAATCGTACACTAATCATACACACAAACGTGTACGATCAAATCAGGGACTCACGGAAAGATATCACAACACAACTCTACAAAAAAAATAAGTCATACAAGCATCATATTACAAGCCAGGGGCCTCGAGGGCTCGAATACAAGAGCTCGAACATAGACGAGTCAGCGAAAGCAACAATATCTGAGTACAGACATAAGTTAAACAAGTTTTCCTTAAGAAGGCTAGCACAAACTAGGATACAGATCGAAAGAGGCGCAGGCCTCCTGCCTGGGATCCTCCTAAACTACTCCTGGTCGTCCTTAGCGGGCTGCACGTAGAAGTAGGCACCTCCCGAGTAGTAGTAGTCGTCATTGACAGTGGCGTCTGGATCCTGGGCTCCAACGTCTGGTCGCAGCAATCGGGTATAGAAAGGGGGAAAAGGGGGAGCAAGGCAACCGTGAGTACTCATCCAAAGTACTCGCAAGCAAGGAGCTACACTACATATGTATGCATTGGTATCAAATGGATTAATGGTATCATATGTGGACTGAACTACAGAATGCCGGAATAAGAGGGGGATAACTAGTCCTATCGAAGACTACAATTCTGGTAACCTCCATCTTGCAGCAGGAGAAGAGAGTAGATGGTAAGTTCACCAAGTAGCATCGTGTAGCATAATCCTAACCGGAGATCCTCTCCTCATCACCCTGTTAGAGAGCGACCACCGGGCTGTATCTGGCACTTGGAAGGGTGTGTTTTATTAAGTATCCGGTTCTAGTTGTCATAAGGTCAAGGTACAACTCTAGGTCGTCCTGTTACCGAAGATCATGGTTATTCGAATAGATTAACTTCCCTGCAGGGGTGCACCACATAACCCAACACGCTCGATCCCATTTGGCCGGACACACTTTCCTGGGTCATGCCCGGCCTCGGAAGATCAACACGTCATAGCCCTACCTAGGCACAACAGAGAGGTCAGCACGCCGGTCTAAATCCTATAGTGCAGGGGTCTGGGCCCATGGCCCATTGCACACCTGCACGTTGCGTGGGCGGCCGGAAAGCAGACCTAGCAACCTCCATTACAAAGGAAGTTGCGTTACGCGATCCAACCCGGCGCGCGCCGCTCAGTCGCTGACGTCACGAAGGATTCGGGTGATACCACGACTTCGAGTGCCGATAACTGTCCTCGCGTAGATGGTTAGTGCGTATAGGCCAGTGGCCAGACTTAGATCAAATACCAAGATCTCGTTAAACATGTTATCTTGAAATAACCGCGAACGCCGACCAGGGCCAGGCCCACCTCTCTCTTAGGTGGTCTCAACCTGCCCTGTCGCTTCTCCACAGAGATCCACACAGAGGGTCATTGGGACAAAGGTCCTTTCAGCCCCCAATCCGTAAATCACTCGCGGGTGCTCCATGAGCCGACCCGACTTTAGTCATCACATGTATCATGTATAAAGTATATAGTATATACCCGTGATCACCTCCCGAGTGATCATGGCCCGATAATATAGCATGGCAGACGGACAAGTAGGTAGGGCCACTAATGATAAACTAGCATCCTATACTAAGCATTAGGATTGCAGGTAAAGGTAACAACAGTAGTAGCAAGGACAGGCTATGCATTAGGACAGGATTAACGGAAAGCAGTAACATGCTACACTACTCTAATGCAAGCAGTATAGAGAAGAGTAGGCGATATCTGGTGATCAAGGGGGGGGGCTTGCCTGGTTGCTCTGGCAAGAGAGAGGGATCGTCAACACCGTAGTTGTACTGGGTAGCAGCGGCGTCGGTCTCGGTGTCTAGCGAGAGAAGAGGGGGAAGATACAATAAATATTAAGCAAACAGATGCATAGCGATGCATGACATGACAAGTATCGGTGCTAGGGGTGCCCTAACACGGTACGAGGTGGTACCGGTGAAGGGGGAAAACATCCGGGAAAGTATTTCCGGTGTTTCGCGTTTTCGGACAGATGAACCGGAGGGGGAAATTTGTGTGTTTGCTCTGCTAGGGATGCGTGGCAGACGAACGGGTTGCGTATCCGGATTCATCTCGTCGTTCTGAGCAACTTTCATGTACAAAGTTTTTTCATCCGAGCTACGATTTATTTTATATTAATTTTAAAAGATTTAAATCATTTTTAGGATTTATTTAATTATTTAAATTCAACATTATCCAGAATAGTGTTTGCCGACGTCAGCATGACATCAGCAGTTGACCTAGTCAACCTGACAGGTGGGTCCCACCTGTCATTGACACATTTAATTATCAAGTTTAATTAACCTAATCAGTATTAATTAGGGGGTGGGCCCCACTGTCATTGACTAGTTAATTAACTAATAGTAGTTAGTTTAATTAGTTATTTGGTTAATCTTAATCATGATTATTTAGTTTAATTAACTGTTTAGTTTAATTAATCAAGATTAATTAAGTTAATTAATTAATTAATATTTTATTTATTATTCATTTTTAAAACCTTTTTTTAACGTTCAGGGGCTGGGGCCCTGCTGCCATTGGCCCCAGGGGGCTAACGGGCGCACGAGCGAAATAGCAGCGGGCGCCAGCCGGGCGACGGGCGACGGGCGCCAGCCCGCAGGGGCGCTCGCCCAAGATAGCCGCGGGGCGGGGCTGGCGGGGAGCCAGCGCCAGGGGTGGAGGCGGAGCGGTTGGGGGCGACGGCGGCGGAGAACACCGGCAGGCGAGCATCGATAGGCGGCGGGGGAGGCGCGGTGGCGTGGGGGCAATGGAACGGCGCGGGTGCGCGCTCTAGCAGCAGGGGGCGGCGACGCGAGGAGCTGGGGTTTCGGCGACACGCGGTTAGAGGCGCTGGCGGCGACGAGCGTGCAGCGAGGCGCGGCTCGGCGAAATTGCGAGGCCAGCGAGGCGACGCAACAGTGTGGAAGGGCTGCGGGCGACGGCGCGGGGAGTCGGGCGGCGTGGTCGCGAGTGCGTCGGCATGATGGCGAGAGGCGGCCTGCGGGCAGCCGAGGCGCCCGGGACGATGATGGGGCGCAACACGAGGCGGACGGGGAAGTAGCGGGACGGCGCGGCGACGGGTCCGTGGTGGTGCGTGGTGGGCGGGGGAGACGGGGCGCGGCCGTCGACGTGGTGAGCGCGGGGGCGGGGCTGCGGGTAAGGACGGTGGGGCGGGAGCCGCGGTGGGCGCGGTCACCGCGCGGCGAGCGCGAACGCGCGTGCGGGGACGTGCAGGGGAGGGCGTGGAGCGGCTATGGCGGGGCTTCGCCCGAGTGAGAGGGGAGGAGGCAAGGCTCACATCGAGGAGCAGGGACGGGGCTGCGGGAGTCGTGGAGGAGGACGGGCACGTCGTCGGCGTGGAGGAGGCAGGCCGGCGGGGAAGAGGCGCCGGCGAGGTCCAGGCGGCGGGGTCGTCGGGCTCGAGGCAGCGCGCGCTGGCCCGGGGCGGCGGTCTCCTCCCGATCCAATCGGGAGAGAGGGGGGAAAGATATTTTGCAGGGGGAGGAGTGGGTGTCGGTGGCAGAGTGGGTCTCACAGGGTGGGGGATAAGGAGAGGGAGTGGGCCGGCCTGTAGGTTGGGCCGGGTGGGCCGGTCGGGCGGCCTGGTGGGTTGGCCCAGTTGGGCCATGGCCTAGGGGGGTTTATTTTCCTTTTTTATTTCTTTTTGTTCTATTTTTGTTTATTATCCTTTTACTATTTTCTATTTTATTTTAGTTCCTCTTTCACTTTAGTTTTATAAACTAAGTCCCTAATTTAGTGTTAGTAAATAGCTACTGCCACATAAGTTTGGGCAGCAAAATAAAATAGTTTAATATTTTATTTATTGTAAAAGGCATTCAACTAATTGTTTTTGCTACTGTTTAAAACATTTTAGAGTATTCTACACTTTTATAAAAGTGTGGTTTCTCCACCATACTTACTTATGCATTATTTGGCTCACTCCGAACATTTTAGTTTTAATATTTGAAAACTTTTATTGTTTGCTTGATTTTGAATTTGAATTCGAACCGTTTTCGAACTAACGCAAGATTAGCAACAATAATTCGAGGTGACGCGGCATCATTAGAAGAGGTTTACTGTAGCTTAAATACACGGGCGTCACACCTGACCGCAGTTGTGCATTCAGGGTGATCCTCGGTGTCAAAAAAATAGGCGTGCTGGACCACTTCAGTGGCCTCTAGACGTCGAACGATGGCTCCCCCGCAGTGACTTCACGCGCCCACTTCTTCAGTTGGTGGTGAGAGGTGTGCAGCGAGGCGCCACCATCGACACACGTGGCCTCCGTAGCTTTATGGAACTCGTGTTCGCCGGACTCGTCATCCTCATCAAGACCATCATCTTTCTCCTTCTTGTCGCGGCCCCGAGCGGGCCTCTCTTGTTGATTATCCTTGTCGCGGCGGCCTCCTCGACCGCCACGCTTCTTGCCAGACCCCTCGGGACCATCCTGGCCCTTCTCCTTGTCGCGCCTCCCATATTCAACTTTCTGCTTCTCTGCAAGCAGCTCAACCTGCCGGCAATTCTAGAGGTCGTGGCCTTTGGTGCGGTGGATCTTGCAGTACTGCTTGTCGGAGCCTCCTGGCTTGTCGGCAGCCGCCAAGGCCCGGCAGGCGGCGCACCCGGCAACTTCCTTGCTAGGGTCATCAACCTTGGCCTTCTTGGCGGCGCCGGGGTCGCCGGATTCCTCGACGGCAAGCACAGTCTTGCCCTTACGCTTCCTGTTGCAGCATCGACCCTTCTTTGCCAGGGTGATGGCGTCTTCATCCGTGGAGTCGGTTTCTGCGTCAGCATCTTCGCCGGGGTACTTCCTTCCTTCTTCAGCCCGAGCACACCTATCGGCCAGAACATACATCTCGGCTACATCCTTAACCTTGTTCATCGCCAGCTCCTCACGCATCTTGTGGTTGCGCACATTCTGATGGAATGCACTGATGACAGTGGCAGGATGAGCATCTGGGATGTTGTACTGCACACGGCTGAACCTTCGTATGTGTAACAACCCGGATTTTTGCCCTTTTTCTTTTCCTTTGATTTTTTGGGATTTCCTGTTTTGATTTGCTTTTCCATGGCTATGAGGGTCTGAAACTTGGGAAGATCATGTCCTCCTAGGTTTTCTAGTGGCTTGTCACCCTCATCATCATCTCAAGATCATCTCATTTCCATCCTTGACCTAACCCAAGATTCTTTTGTTGAGAATATTCCTTTTCTGATAAAGGAATAACCCTTAAAACCCTAGGTTGTGAAGCAACCTATATTTCTGTCACTCCTCAAATTCCCAAATAATTCTCAGAAATTGTTTGGGTCCTATCTTGCTCAAATATGGAAAAATATTTCATTGCCAAGTTCAAAAATAATCCTCCAATAATTATTTTCCTATTTTGTCCTCAATGGCACTTTGCAAAGGAAGTGCTATTTATCTTTACCCATTTGACCCCAAACTTCTTGGACACCTTTGCATGTCCATCTCATTGGCTCATGCCAAAAATTCAACTCAATTTGCCTAGTAAATATTTGTCAGCAATTTTCCAAAGTTTCTGCCCAGGAAGGAACTTTGTGAAGGAGCTATATTTTAGGCATATCCAAATGAGTTGAAATTTTTTAGGGTCTTTCCTATGGTCAAATAATAACTCTCCACCAAATATGAGCTCATGTAACACATCTATGTGAGCCTAGCTCCAAATCTTAGCTTCTGGTCAGATTTTCAGTTTGTTAAGCAACTATATTTTATATTGCTTCAATTGAGCTGAAACTTTACCAGGACATGCTTCTACCTATATAAACTACTCCCACCAAGTTTTCCCTCAATTGGTTAATCCAATTACCCTGTGTAATTTTTCCAAGTTTCTGTCCAGAACGAAGCTTTGTGAAGCAAGTGCCACTTTGGTATTTCCAAATGGCATGAAATATTTACAGAAGCTTAACATCATCATATAACCCCTCTCTGCCAAATTTCAGCTCACAAAGATCAAGTATGTGAGTGTATCATCCAAATCCCCAAATCTGGCCAGGATTGCACTTTCTACTGCAACCACCATCTAAACTCCTCCTCTTAGTCTTATTTTTGGTGATCACCATCACCTTAGTGTGTGATCATCTCCAGACAAACTCTTTACCTTGTTACCCTGCTGGTTTAACCACACCAAGTTACAAACACCTTCTTACTGATTTACTTTTGGAGCTAAGTGCAAATCTCTTCTTTGCCCCTGGACTGATTTATTTCCTCATTTTGACTGAGGGCACCAAGGTCCATCTACTGGACATGGTTGGCCATGCCAAAGAGCGCCGCTTGTGCCAGTGCGCATGGTGATCACGCTGGCGTCATGGCTGCAGGCATGCTCTGGCTTGTTCCGGCCACTATGATCGTCTCCTCCCTCCTCGTCTCGACCTCAATTCATGTCCTGGAGCTTCCCCATGATCGACTGCATCTCCCTGCATCGGAGCCTCGTCATGGTTCGCCATTAATGCGCCGCTAAAACAGTGCCCATGACGTGCTTAGCCCCTGACCTCCCTTAGTGCACTGCTCCAGCTCGGTTGTGAGCTCCAGAGCCCTCCCCTCGAGTATATAAGCATGCCCCGAGTCCTCCCGCGGCTCATCCACTCCTCCCTTGCCTCTCTAGTCCCTCCTATTTTCGCTGGAGTTCGCCTCGGCCGCCGGGGTTCCTCCTTGGTTCCGGCTAGCTCAAGCCTCCTCCTCTCCTCTGGTGTTGTCCACTACCTCCCCCCACACTCCCATGAGCCGCCCCGACCCCTTTCGACCTCGCCTGAGTGCCTCTGGCCACAAGCCCCGAGTTCTGTCGTCGCCTCCGCCTCTCGGACGCTTCCTTGTCCGGCCTCCCCTGAGCATCTTCTCGCCTCTTCACCACCACCAACCGACTCCCCGTGCTCCAGCGGTCGGCCCCACCACCTCGACCTCGCCAGAGTAGTCCCTCCTATGCCGGCTACCCCCTCTGCCCGACGCCACTGCCTCCTCCCGTCCTCCTCCCGTCGCTGCACCTCCACGCCTTCCCGATGGCCGCCGCCCCTGGGGACGGACGCGGCCGTCTCCTGCGGTCCTGCCGGTGGCCTCGTCTCGGCCAACAGTGGCCGGAGCCGGCCGGGCCATCACCGGCTTCGCCCCTGCCTCCTGCTCCGGGTTCCTCCCGTGCCGCTCTGCGTTGGAGCCGGATCCTCTAACATTACAGAGCGAAGTCAGGGCTAGAAATCCCTTCAGGAAACGGACACACAACACCTCTCCCTTCTCATGCACGTGACCTGCTCTTTCTCTTTCTTCTCTTTTGGAGGGAAAAGTCACCCAGCTTGGCGCCAAAACCACACCCATGAGTTGCTTCCCTCCACTTCTTCTCCACTTTCCCCTCCACTGTTTGTACTGTACCTCACTTTTTCTCTTTTCCTCTTCTCTTTTGGAGCATCTGCCACTCCCAGCACAGCAATACTGCTTTTCTCCTCTTCTCTTTTGGAGCATCAGCACATCCAAAATGCTCTTTTCCTCTTCTCTTTTGGAGCATCAGCACAACAAGCACCTGGCCTGATCAAATACAACATCAAAATCAGAATTTAGAGGCTGATTAATGGAGAATCAAGATTCAAACAAGTAAGTTTTTCTTTTTATGGATCTTTTCAGTAGGAGTTGCACATGTTAAACCAGTTCTTGTTGGTGTCACTATGTAGCACTTATATCATGAAACAAATCTGCACCTCTCCTCTTTCTTTTGTATGGATTAGTTAGAATAATATTTACTTGTTTATTTTATAGGGCAAATGTCACACCTAGCTGGAAACCTCAACTTGGCATGAAATTTGATAATTTGGATGAGGCATGGGACTTTTGGAGGTACTATGGAGGAAGAATGGGATTCAGTGTTAGAAAGAGGTTTACAAATCGGAGTAAATTTGATGGTGTAGTGACTTCATGCAGATATGTATGTTTCAAAGAGGGGAAGAAGTCTGCAGATAAAAGAGACAACCTAACTAAGACATGCCGAGCTGAAATTAGAACTGATTGTGAGGTCCGTATGTCTCTTACAATAGATCGTGAAGTCGGAAATTATGAAATATATGATCTTTGTCTTGAACATAATCACATGCTTCAGCTGCCAGAAGCATGCCACTTGTTGCCATCACAAAGAAGGATCTCTAAAGTGCAAGCTTTTGAATTGAAATAGTTGATGACTCTGGTATTGCACCAAAAAATGCTCATGAATTTGCTAGTCGACGTGTTGGTGGATCAGCTGGTTTAACTTACACACGCATAGATCACAAGAACCACTTGCGAACAAAGCGCCAAAGAGAATTGAAGTATGGTGAGGCTGGAAGTATGTTGAAGTATTTTCAAGACAAAGCCATTGAGAATCCTTCCTTTCAATTTGTTATACAGTTGGACAGTGAGGAACAAATAACAAATATATTCTGGGCTGATGCCAAAATGATCATAGATTATGCTCATTTTGGTGATGTTATGACCTTTGACACTACTTTTGGGACAAATAAAGAGTACAGGCCATTTGGTGTGTTTGTTGGATTCAATCAATTCAGAGAAACAGTAGTATTTGGTGCTTCACTTCTCTATGAAGAGACATTCGAATCTTTCAAATGGCTATTTCATGCCTTCTTGTCGGTACATAACCAGAAGCACCCACGCACCATATTTACTGACCAAGGTAGTGCTATGGGGAAGGCAGTTGGGCATGTTTTTTCAGAGTCAATACATGGGCTGTGCACTTTCCACATTATGCAAAATGCTATCAAGCACCTACCCAGCAAAGAGAATAGTGAAGACAACGAAGACAATGTGGATGAGGGAGATAATGAGGAAAATGAATCATCTCTTCTCAAAGATTTCAGTGCTTGTATGTTTGAATACGAAGACCGAGAAACATTTGAAGATGCTTTTAATGTTATGAGAACCAAAGTGAAAAAGCAAACTTGGATGGATAGTATTTATAAGGTAAAGGAGAAGTGGGCAGAATGTTTTATGAGAGATGCTTTCACTTTGGGAATGCGAAGCACACAACTGAGTGAAAGTTTGAACAATGACCTCAAGAATCATCTCAAGTTAGATTTAGATATCAACCGCTTTTTCATCATTTTGAAAGAGCCGTGAAAGTGAAAAGAGACACTGAGATAAATTCAGAGTACGAGTCTAGGAAGAGTCTACCTAGAATCAAAATCCCCACACCAATGTTGCAACAAGTCAGTAGTCTTTATACTCCTGCTATATTTGAAGCTTTTCAAACCGAATATGGGAGGTCAATGGCAGCAAGTGCTCATATGCTACTTGGAGACAATGAATACATGGTTAAGATTGGAAGGCTTATTGATGGGCAATATGCAAGATTTGAAGAAGAATACAAAGTTGTTGAAGACAATCACCAACAAACGGCTTCATGTAGTTGTGGGCAGTTTGAGAGAGTAGGAATTTTGTGTGCTCATGCTTTGAAAGTTCTTGATTTAATGAATATCAAGTTGTTGCCGGCACACTACATTTTGAAGCGATGGACAAGAGAAGCACGGTCAGGATCCATCAAAGATTGTTGTGGACGGACTGTAGTTGAAAATCCAAAGTTGGATGCCATCACCCGATACAATTTTCTTATACACATGTGTTGTGAGTTGGCAACTCTAGCAGCCAACTCTGAAGAATGTTGTATTGTTATCGAGAATGCACTTATTAGTGCTACTAAGCAAGTGAAGGAACTATTGGGTGCACGCACAACTAATGTTGAAGACAGATGCCATGTCCAGGTGGCTCAATCATCAAATGAATCGTTGAGTGGTACACAAGTGACTCAAACATCAAATGAATTGTTGAGTGTTGCACGTCTGAAGAAAAAAGAGGTTGAGAAGAAAGGCTCTAAAAGAAAATTAGGTTTCCTTGAGAGGCAACACAAGAGGAGGAGGAAAACACCATCTGCGACCACATCAAAAAAAGAAAAAGAAGATTGTCCCATCAGCCAGCAGGGAGAAAAGGAGAACATACCATCACAGACTAGTTCAGTAAAGAAGGTTGTCTCAAAAAAATTTGCAAAAAAGACTAAACCAATACCAAAACTGAAGCAAGCAAGCACTGCAAAATATGAGTTCATGGAAAGTTTCACCAATTTGTTGACAGCTCCTATTGTTAATGACATAGATGTTGACACATTCTGAATGGTGGTGTCCTGGTAGCTAGTAAGGTAGGAATTATTTTGGCTGCTGCACTTTGTACTCTATTTTCTGAATGTTCCAAATGTTCTGAATGGTGGAGTATTGGTAGCTAGTAAGGCAGGAATTATTTTGGCAATGTAAGGATTTACTAAGTTCTCTTATGTTGCTACCTGGTGGGTTTTATGATTCGCAATTTGTATCCTTTCATATCACCAATCACAAGACAAATTAGTGCCAATTGGTTCAAAGATGCAGTGGCTACTAAGCACTTCCCACGCACCAAGTATTCAGAAGATATAAGAAATTCAGTTGATCCACGTAGTACTGACCTGCGATGAAGGAAGTTAGAGGTGCAGGCGGCGCGGATGGAGGTGCCGCCGACGACTGGAGGACGCGGACAGGCGGCGTAGACGGAGGGGCGGCACGGGCAGACGGCATGGACGGAGGTACGACGCTGGCGGCGCGGACGGAGGTGCCGCCGACGACTGGAGGACGCGGACAGGCGGCGCAGACAGAGGGCACGCGGGCGGACGGCCAGCGTGGACGGAGGAGCGGCGCTGGCGGGCTGCGCAGACGGGCGAGTTCGGTGAATCGCGGCGGCGCGGGCGAGGACTGGGCGGTGCCAGCGCCCAGCGGTGGCAGAGGAGTCGGGAGAGTTTCTCTTCTTTTTTCTTTTTTTAGCGACCCCCGCGTCCGTTTCCTGAAGGGATGTCTAGCCCTGACGCCGCTCTGTAATGTTAGAGGATCCGGCTCCCTCTGTGTTGACGCACGAGGAGGAAGAAGACAGGCGCCAGGCGGGCCCCACCACTCCCTCGGTCCCACTCGTCAGCGCCGAGGCGTTGACCCCGCCCGGGCCCAGGTATGTTAAGTGGAGGTGCCGTTCCTGGAAATCGTTTTCATTAAGTGAAAGAGTATTATAGGAAAGAACGTTTTCATTTTCTGAAAGCGTCTTTCCTCCTTCTTCCGCCCAAAAGTACGTTTTCCTTCTCTGAAAGCGTATTATCTTATATGCGTTTCTGCCTTATTCACTCAGGGGCCTGTTTGCTAAAGTTTATTCACGGATTGGTCCCTGATCTTCAACTCCTCATAACTTTTCAACCGTAACTCCGATCGAGGTGAAACCAATGCTCGCTTCTTCGTCTCATCGAGCTCTATCTTTTGGTAACATTTTCACTAGGTGTCCCACAGTGAAAATGACCATTTTTCCCTTGCCTCTATTCAGCCCCCTCCGAGAATGTATCGTCCGACGTTTCGTTTCACGGTTTCACCGCACTTCTTCCTGGAGTCTCCGTCACCCCAAGCAAGCCACAATACCCACTTGCATGATACTCATGCAGTAGCCATGGTTTTCAACTTGAATATTTGTTAAATGTTTGCTTGCTTAAAATATGGTTATAGTTGTTTCGGTAACGCTTATGGGTTCATGCTTACTTACTTGCTATGTTGTTATGCACTTGGATGTCATGCCCTGCTGGTTGCTAGTATTCTTTATGCTTATGCTTGCTAGGAGTATATGTTGATAGTGGTGATGGTCTTCGGTGCATGACTGCCGTCTGTCCCGAGTACCATTGTTATGCATGTTCCGTTGCATCCAGTTGGTTAAATGATTGCATGGTAGCTTTGTTGATATGTCTTGCATAATATTTATTGTTGATGCTAGTGGTCATGCTAGGTTTCAATGAGTAGTATGTACTTATGAGGTTCATGCTAGTCAGTATGCCATGTCTAGTTGGATATAATTCATTGTTGATATGGTGGATAGTTATGTGGTTCTCTCATGATTATGTTGATATCATGCTCATGCATTGTAATTGCATCATGTTATTTTATCATGGCTCAGCATATTGCATTCAAGTTTAGCCGGATTAAATTGAACTTGAACAACTGTTGGCTGAGTCATGGTGCCACCATATTGAAACTGACCAGTGCAACCACGCTTACCTTTGTGGGAAGGTCCTAACTGGGTCTATTGTCGTGCCTCTCGCCGGTGCCTCCAACTAGGGAAGGTTATGGGCGTGCTTACCCTGATCAGGTAGGTGGACATAACCTTGTGTGCCCGTTGTTTTTATTTTTATGGATCCGGTCCCCGTGGGGGAAGTTTGGCCACGACGGTGGTCGGTGTGTCTTTGGTAGACATGGGGCCACCCAGGACTAGCCCAGTTGGGAGTGGGTCGGAGTGGCCGGGAGAGTGTCATGGCAGTAGATCGGTTTCGTCGGAACGTCATTGGTCCACCCGAATGGGAGTGCGAGGCCATGGGTTCCATAGTGTGGGTACAGTGTACTACCTCTGCAGAATGTATATTAAATCTATCGATAGCCGCGCCCGTGGATAAGGGCCCAGTTCGTGTCGGTCCCACCGTGAGTCAACAGTATTAATAATAACTTGATTAATGACAACCCCGGTTCGGTGATGAAATAAGTTGGTTGTGATCGCCGGAAGGATCACTATTTGAGATAAGTTGCTTGTGATCGCTGGAAGGATCACTATTTGAGATAAGTTGGTTGTGATCACCGGAAAGATCACCGTTTGAGACCAAGTGTTGGTCATGGTTGTGATCCCCGGAATGATCACCGTGGTATCGAGGATAGCGAGTTGTTGGATATTCGTGATGTTGTGCGAGAATCGTGGGTAAAGATCAAGCTCCTTGTGATCATTTACTAATTACTAGGGTATTGTTTATACCAAGCTTGATTTAATTCTGAGATGATTGTATGATGTCCGAGGTTGGTAAGTGATGCATGTGCTGGTTATGAGGTAACCCGAGCAGAATAAACGGTGCATGTAGTGTCATCATGTTGCATGCTAGTATCATCAGATTTATATGTTCTTGCCATGATCATATTGTTCTAGCAGTATTATGTTCATGTTGTTCATGCCATGTTATTCTAATGATCTCATGATAATTCCTGCTTAACCTGTAATTTCCCATGCGGTTGTTTCTCTTGAATGCTTCTGGTTATTGTGAGCTTGCAAGTACATTCGATGTACTGACCTGGCGTGTCATGCCGGCTTGCAGGTCGTGCCTGGATTGCTTGCTTGTTTGGTGTTGTTCCTGTGTTCGTGAGCTAGGATAAACATTCCAGCCAGAGTCCCTGTGGATTTGGATCCATCATCGCCGTTCGTTGTTCCGCTGCCAGTAGTTGTTCCGCTGCTTCGAGTTGTTATGCTGCTTGTATAGAGCAACCGTGGTTGGCATAGTGTCGTCGTGCCGATGTTTTTCATTGTAATATTAGAACCCGTGTATTCATATTCGTGTTGTAATAGAGAGCTGGTTTGTTCTATACTAAGCAGTGATGTATTCCACAAGACTTCACCTTGATCTCTGGGTTGGAATACGGGCGTTCCGGTTTTCTCTGAGCCGGGTGCCACAGGCTTGGTATCAGAGCAGGTCTAGTTGTAGAGTGTCCTAGTCCACCGGAACATTAGAAAACGGTAGCATAGGGTATGGTTGTTGCCCTTGCTTGCTGCATTTCGTTGTTGCATTTGTTTGCTGCATATAGTCTTGTTTCGGTTACCATTAACTCATGTTTCATGCGTAGATGGCGGTCAACTTCCATGAGTTCAGTGCTCTTCCCTTAGCTCCCGGTGCTGTTCCTATTGAGTTCAGTCCCACTCCTGTACCTCTCAGCTTTGCCGCCCTCCTTGGCGACATGTGGCGTAGCGTTTATCCCCTCGAAGATCCACCTCATTATCAAGTATTCCAGTTTTCTGCTAGAGGAAGGATCCGGGAATATGTTGTCCATGTTCATCTGTCAGCCCCGATTCCTGTTGGTAAGTGCACCTACAGTTTCCATGGTGGTTATGGCGCTACTCCCGAGCATGCCGTTCAGCTTGCCGCAATGGCAGGAGTCACCGGTCTTCGTCATCAAGAGAGCATGGTGCTAGAGAACCGTACTTATCATTATTATCCCACCATCATTGAGAATCCTAGGCGGATCCAGTTTCCGTCTGTCAACCCTCAAGATGACCCGGCTATCCTCGCGATGTCTCGCTACATCACAGACGAGTGTCTTCTTATTTCTGAGTTAGTCGAAGACGCCAGTCGAGCCAAGAGATTTCTTGGTGTCGCTTTACCTCAGTCTCCGCCAGCTTCTCCAACTCCTTCGCCTCGTCCATCCGGAGTTTCAGAGTCAACGGTTCCACTTGCTACTCCCTTAGCTTCCTCGTCAGTTCGCGAGCGTTTGCTCAAGCGTAGGATGTAGTCCTTCGTGTAGCACTTGTGCATCCACTATAGTATCATGCTTGTGTGTGTCTATGTGGAGCAACTTTGTAGCTTGTTTGTTGTGTGCTTTGTTACAATAAATCGTTTTCTCGTGCTTCTTTATTTTGAATCCTCGGTGTTACCCCCTTATGGAAATTATTCCTCGACCGACACCGAATCAGAAGGAGCCGTAAGCAGTACAGATATACACCAAGGAAGTCAGTTAAAATCAATGAGGTTTTCAGCCGACAGCATTGTATTGCAGACATCCGTCCGGATACAAATTGTATTTTGATCAGAGTTTCAGCAACGAGTACCTGTCAGAGATACACTTTATCGCAGCAAAGATTAAATCAGAGAGAGGATAAACTTGGATCAACCATGCATTTCAATTCAAAGGTATGGGCTATGCACAATGATTGAATGTGCCATATGTCAAAATTAAAACATTGTGACACCCAGAAGTCAGTCCACTTGAATGGTGAATTCAGTAAGGACAGTCAGACAATTCTTGTCATATAAGTAATCAGTTGCTGGGCTGACAAAAATATATATGTCATTCCATTCACCAAGAAAATCAGTCCCGTCCTTCTCCACAATTTATGGACGAAGTGTACAAAGATAAGGTTCCCAAGAAAATCAGTCCCGTCCATGCAAGATATTCAGTCTTGTCGATAAAATACTTCAAAAGCTTCTGTCATAAGGTACCGAGTCTTCCCTAGAAAAGTCTTTAAGGGGGGAAGATTATGAGGTACGGTACCCCGATTTCCTCAATAAGATATCCACCGATGGCTTAGAGCATAAGCCATCCAGTCTTCCTCAGCACGATATCCCAGTGGTTTCCAAACGCAAGCTGCCCAATCTTCTTCTGTACGGCACTAATACAAGACATTAAATTATGAATTGTCAACATATGGTAGTGCTTTCCAAGTGGAAGATCTGCAACAGTCGGTCTAAAACAAAAATCTGTCAGAACAAAGGTATGCCTCGAGAATCAGATTTTTGTTCATTCAGTATACTGCCAAATCCATGCAAGTCTCTCGCACAAGGAAGAATTCACGGTACGCATCCGCCAACCTCACCGGTTATTCAAGAAACAAAAACCAGTGGGTGATGCCATAATCAATAAGGAAAGGCAACACTAAGACAATAATCTTGGCAGTGATTATAAAAATCAGCCTCACAAGGTGATATTATTAACCCTGTTACTGTCGGGCATAATCCACAATAGTATTGAGATCTGTATAACCACACGTGAGCCGGATAAATATACCGAGGCTCAAAACATGAACCAGACCAAGGTATGATTGCCAGATATTGTAAGTAACGGTATTCAGGGCCGCGAAAATAATCAATGATTGCATATATGGTCCCGCTCTTTCAGCAGAGGATCCAGATGAAGAAAGTAATAATGAAGGAGCAAGACCAACAATACAGGTATGCCGGTTAGTATGCAAAAAAATGTGGATGCCTAAGACCGTCTTATTCCACGGCAAACCCAAGAGGTATACTCCGTTGTGGTAAGTCCTGTCAGTATGTCAGATCCAGTGAAGCAAACCACCCCAGATCAAGACAGTCAGTTATATCCAATTCAGTGGAAATATTATATGAGAATGAATAAAAGAAACCTGAGTTGGAAACGGTTTCTTCAAGTAAGGAAAATTATTTAACCCTAGACAACCAAATCTCGAGGACGAGATTTCTTTAAGGGGGGAAGGTTTGTAACAGTCTGGATTTTTTTCCTTTTCTTTTCCTTTGATTTTCTGGGATTTTTCCTGTTTTGATTTGCTTTTCCATGGCTATGAGGGTCTAAAACTTGGGAAGATCATGTCTTCCTAGGTTTTCTAGTGGCTTGTCACCCTCATCATCATCTCAAGATCATGTCATTTCCATCCTTGACCTAACCCAAAATTCTTTCGTTGGGAATATTCCTTTTCTGATAAAGGAATAACCCTTAAAACCCTAGGTTGTGAAGCAACCTATATTTCTGTCAGTCCTAAAATTCCCAAATAATTCTCATAAATTTTGCGGGTCCTATATTGCTCAAATATGGCAAAATATTTCATTGCCAAGTTCAAAAGTAATCCTCCAATAATTCTTTTCCTATTATGTCCTGAATGGCACTTTGCAAAGGAAGTGCTATTTATCTTTGCCCATTTGACCCTAAACTTCTTGGACACCTTTTTATGTCCATCTCATTGGCTCATGCCAAAAATTAAACTCAATTTTCCTAGTAAATATTTTTCAGCAATTTTCCAAAGTTTCTGTCCAGGAAGGAACTTTGTGAAGGAGCTATATTCTAGGCATATCCAAATGAGTTGAAATTTTTCAGGGTCTTTCCTATGGTAAAATAATGACTCTCCACCAGATAGGAGCTCATGTAACTCATCTATGTGAGCCCAGCTAAAAATCTTAGTTTCTGGTCAGATTTTCAGTTTGTGAAGCAACTATATTTTATATTTCCTAAATTGAGCTGAAACTTTACCAGGACATGCTTATACCTATATCAACTACTACCACCAAGTTTTACCTCAATTGGTTAATCCAATTACCCTGTGTAATTTTTCCATGTTTCTGTACAGAATGAAGCTTTGTGAAGCAAGTGCCACTTTGGTATTTCCAAATGGCATGAAATTTGTACAGCAGCTTCACATCATCATATAACCCCTCTCTACCAAATTTCAGCTCACAGAGATCAAGTATGTGAGTGTATCATCCAAATCCCCAAATCTGGCCAGTATTGCACTTTCTACTGCAACCACCACCTAAACTCCTACTCTTGGTCTGATTTTTGGTGATCAGCATCACCTTAGTGTGTTATCATCGCCACCTTAGTGTGTGATCATCGCCAGACAAACTCTTTACCTTGTTACCCTGCTGGTTTAACCATAGCAAGTTACAAACACCTTCTTACTGATTTACTTTTGGAGCTAAGTGCAAATCTCTTCTTTGCCCTTGGACCGATTTATTTCCTCATTTTGACTGAGGGCACCAAGGTCCATCTACTGTACATGGTTGGCCACGCCAAAGAGCGCCCCTTGCACCAGTGCGCGTGGTGATCACGCTGGCGTCATGGCTGCAGGCGTGCTCTGGCTTGTTCCGGCCACTATGCTCGTCTCCTCCCTCCTCGTCTCGACCTCAATTCATGTCCTGGAGCTTCCTCGTGATCGACTGCATCTCCCTCCATTGGAGCCTCATCGTGGTTCACCATTAATGTGCCGCTAGAACAGTGCCTGTGTCGTGCTCAGCCCCTGACCTCCATTAGTGCACCGCTCCAGCTCGGTTGTGAGCTCCAGAACCCTCCCCTCGGCTATATAATCATGCCCCGAGTCCTCCCGCAGCTCATCCACTCCTCCCTCGCCTCTCTAGTCCACCGGAGTACTTGGCCCCCTCCTCTTTTCGCCGGAGTTCGCCTCGGCCGCTGATACCTCTCCAACGTATCTATAATTTTTGATTGCTCCATGCTACATTATCTACTGTTTTGGACATTATTGGGCTTTATTATCCACTTTTATATTATTTTTGGGACTAACCTATTAACTCGAGGCCCAGCCCAGAATTGTTGTTTTTTGCCTGTTTTAGGGTTTCGAAGAAAAGGAATATCAAACGGAGTCCAAACGGAATGAAACCTTCGGGAACGTGATTTTCTCAATGAACAAGACCCAGGAGACTTGGACCCTACGTCAAGACACGAAAGAGGAGGCCACGAGGTAGGGGGCGCGCCTACTCCCCAGGAGACACCCTCGTGGGCCCCCTGTTGCTCCACCGACGTACTCCTTCCTCCTATATATACCTACGTACCCCCAAACGATCAGAGACGGAGCCAAAACCCTAATTCCACCACTGTAACTTTCTGTATCCACGAGATCCCATCTTGGGGCCTGTTCTGGAGCTCCGCCTGAGGGGGCATCGATCACGGAGGGCTTCTACATCAATACCATAGCCCCTTTGATGAAGTGTGAGTAGTTCACCTCAGACCTACGGGTCCATAGCTAGTAGCTAGATGGCTTCTTCTCTCTTTTTGGATCTCAATACAATGTTCTCCCCCTCTCTTGTGGAGATCTATTCGATGTAATCTTCTTTTTGCGGTGTGTTTGTTGAGACCGATGAATTGTGGGTTTATGATCAAGTCTATCTATGAACAATATTTGAATCTTCTCTGAATTCTTTTATGTATGATTGGTTATCTTTGCAAGTCTCTTCGAATTATCAGTTTGGTTTAGCCTACTAGATTGATCTTTCTTGCAATGCGAGAAGTGCTTAGCTTTGGGTTCAATCTTGCGGTGTCCTTTCCCAGTGACAGTAGGGGCAGCAAGACACGTATTGTATTGTTGCCATCGAGGATAACAAGAACGGGTTTTCATCATATTGCATGAGTTTATCCCTCTACATCATGTCATCTTGCTTAAGGCATTACTCTGTTTTCATTAACTTAATACTCTAGATGCATGCTGGATAGCGGTCGATAAGTGGAGTAATAGTAGTAGATGCAGGCAGGAGTCGGTCTACTTGTCTCGAATGTGATGCCTATATACATGATCATACCTAGATATTCTCATAACTATGCTCAATTCTATCAATTTCTCAATAGTAATTTGTTCACCCACCGTAGAATACTTATGCTCTCGAGAGAAGCCACTAGTGAAACCTATGGCCCCCGGGTCTATCTTTATCATATTAATCTCCTACTACTTAGTTATTTCCTTTGCTTTTTTACTTTGCTTTTATTTTACTTTCCATCTTTATCACAAAAATAACAAAAAAATTATTTATCATCTCTATCAGATCTCACTTTCGTAAGTGACCGTGAAGGGATTGACAACCCCTAAATGTGTTGGTTGCGTTGAGCTATTGTTTTTGTGTAGGTATGAGGGATTCGCGCGTAGCCTCCTACTGGATTTATACCTTGGTTCTCAAAAACTGAGGGAAATACTTACGCTACTTTGCTGCATCATCCTCTCCTCTTTGGGAAAATCCAACGCAGTGCTCAAGAGGTAGCAAGAAAAATTTCTGGCGCCGTTGCCGGGGAGGTCTATGCAAAAGTCAATATACCAAGTACCCATCACATACCCTTATCTCCCGCATTACATTATTTGCCATTTTCCTCTCGTTTTCCTCTCCCCCACTCCACCCTTCCCGTTTTATTCGCCCTCTCTCTCTATCCTCTCTCTCTTTCTCTATTTGCCTTTTTTGCCGCTTTGGTTTTTGTTTGCTTGTGCGTTAGTTCGTTTTCTTGTCGTTATGGCTAGTCCTTATCTTCTCCGTTGTCTCCCGAGAATTAAATTCTAAATTTTAAGCAAAGGGAGGGGGAATCTAAAAGATGCTTGGTATAGAATTTGCAATGCTCAAAATAGATCTACCAGGAAGCAATCTACTTCCATTCTTCTCCGCAATTTTTATGTAGGCGTTACTCCTTGGCACAGATATGTCCTTGATACTATTACTGGATGGAACTGCTTGGGTAGCCATACTTTTGATTCTTATAATGCTATGATAGATTTGTTTGGCTCACCTCCTCTTTTGGTTAATGGAACTGTATTAACTTTGGAGCATGTAATGCAAAGACTTGAAATTATTGAAAATAAGGTTTCTACCGTAGAGTCAATTGAAAATTTGGATTAAAATATCCACAACCGAATCTCTCAATATGGATCTAAAGTATGAGTCACTTTGAAAAATATTAAAGAGAAAGAACCCATAGTTAATGAGAAAATAACTCACGATTCCACTAGAATAGATAAACTTGAGGATATTATTACGAACTTGGGAACCACTTTTTCTTCCGTAAAGAATACTCCAAGTCCTCCCGCTAAAATTGCCAAGCTTATGTATGTTCCTAAAAATAAGGGTGAATCCTCTAGTAAGGAAACTGCGGAACTCAAATCTATAAGTATTCATCCCAATCTTTTTGCTATCATTAAGGAACCATTTGTTACAAATGATTTTTTTGATCTTGTGCCTAAAAGTTTGATAATAAATAAAAAGAAAGAAATTCCTAAAGATGGTAGATGCCTCATTGAAGAATTGCCTACCAAAGATGGCAATACCTAGATCTATCCTTACTTGTTATGCCTAGCTAGGGGCGTTAAACAATAGCGCTTGTTGGGAGGCAACCCAATTTTATTTTTATTACTTGGTTTTTGCTCCTGTTTAGTAATAAATAATTTATTTAGCCTCTGTTTTGGTTGTGTTTTTTGTGTTTAATTAGTGTTTGTGCCAAGTAGAACCGTTGGGAAGACTTGGGGAAAGTCTTGTTACACTTGCTGTAAAAAAAGAAACTTTAGCGCTCACGAGAACTGCTACCATTTTTATTTGGAAAGTGCTATTTAGTTAATTATTTTTGCAGATGATTAATAGATAAATTCCTCACGTCCAGCAATTTATTTTAGAATTTTTGGGGTTCCAGATCTTGTGCTAGGTACAGATTACTACAGACTGTTCTGTTTTTGACAGATTCTGTTTTTCGTGTGTTGTTTGCTTATTTTGATGAATCTATGGCTAGTAAAATAGTTTATAAACCATAGAGAAGTTGGAATACAGTAGGTTTAACACCAATATAAATAAAGAATGAGTTCATTACAGTACCTTGAAGTGGTCTTTTGTTTTCTTTCGCTAACGGAGCTCACGAGATTTTCTACTTTGAGTTTTGTGTTGTGAAGTTTTCAAGTTTTGGGTAAAGATTTGATTGATTATGGAACAAGGAGTGGCAAGAGTGTCGGTGTCAAAACCGGCGGATCTCGGGTAGGGGGTCCCGAACTGTGGGTCTAAGCCGGATGGTAACAGGAGGCAAGGGACACGAAGTTTTACCCAGGTTCGGGCCTTCTCGATGGAGGTAAAACCCTACGTCCTGCTTGATTAATATTGATGATATGGGTAGTACAAGAGTAGATATACCACGAGATCAGAGAGGCTAAACCCTAGAAGCTAGCCTATGGTATGATTGTTGACGTGTATGTTGTCCTACGGACTAAAACCCTCCGGTTTATATAGACACCGGATAGGGTTAGAGTTACATAGAGTCGGTTACAATGGTAGGAGATCTGAACATCCGTATCGCCAAGCTTGCCTTCCATGCCAAGGAAAGTCCCTTCCAGACACGGGATGGAGTCTTCAATCTTGTATCTTCATAATCCAGGAGTCCGGCTGAAGGTATAGTTCGGCTATCCGAACACCCCCTAATCCAGGACTCCCTCAGTAGCCCCTGAACCAGGCTTCAATGACAACGAGTCCAGCGCGCAAATTGTCTTCGGCATTGCAAGGCGGGTTCCTCCTCCAAGTACTTCATAGAAGATTTTGAACACAAAGATAGTGTCCGGCTCTGCAAAATAAGTTTCCACATATTTCCATAGAGAGAATAATATTTACACAAATCTAATCTGCTGACGTATTCCGTAGTGTGACATCAGACCACGGCCAAGCTTTTATTCAAACCGTTTTACTGTCCCATCTTAGCGCGTTATGCGAGGCGGTTTCCTTGGCACGTCTTGTTAAAGCAGAGATCGTGTCCCCTTATTCTGGGATTCTCATCAATACGGGCGTGGGTAACCCAACCGCGCCATTGATTACGGCGCTTGGAGATAAGCGAGTTTTACCAGGCTGGTGGGGACACGTAGTCATGTCCACCCATATAAGGGGATAAGGATCCACCTTTTTACCCACGCCTTCTTCCTCCTTTGCCCATCCATTCTTGCACACCCGAGCTCCAGCGCCCAAGTCCGCACTACCACCTCAACCTTCCCCAGTCATGTCCGGAGCGGGAGGCAAGTGGATGGTCTCCTCCGTCACGGAGGGGCACATCAAAAAGTTGAGGAAGGTCGGATATCTGGCTAGAGACATCGCGCACCGGCTTCCCGAAAAGGGGCAGCTCATCCCCACTCCTAGGCCCCATGAGAGGGTGGTATTGCTCCCCCATTTCCTCCGCGGACTGGGCTTCCCTCTGCATCCATTTGTCTGGGGGCTCATGTTCTACTACGGCCTGGATTTCCACGATCTGGCCCCGAACATCATCCTCAACATCTCGGCGTTCATCGTCGTGTGCGAGGCATTCCTCCGCATCCGCCCCCATTTCGGCCTATGGCTTAAGACTTTCAATGTCAAGCCAAAGGTGGTGCGCGGCAGCCAGGCGGAGTGCAGCGGTGCCATGGTTGGCAAGATGGCCAACGTCCTGTGGCTCGAGGGCTCCTTTGTGGAGACGCTGAAGGGGTGGCAATCATGGTGGTTTTACGTCACCGAGCCACGCGACGCCGAATGGATCACACCCCCTAAGTTTCTATCCGGCCCCCCTACGCGGCTCACGTCCTGGAAGGAGACGGGCCTGTCGTGGGGTAACCAGATGGAGGTGACCGGACTGCAAACATGCATCCAATCCCTGGTGAACAAGCAACTCAGGCTTGTCAACATAGTCCAGGTTATGCTCATCCGCCTGATCCTCCAGTGTCAACGACGGGCCTTCAATCTGTGGGAGTTCGACCCGGCGCAGCATCAAACTCTAAACAGGCTCTTCGACACGACGTACGAAGATGCCTGGAGGATGCTTTTCAAGGGCGCCGAGGCTCCCGCATCCGCTACCGAGGATCGCGGATTCAGCGCGCAGCGTCACGCGCTCGCGGTAAGCTATTTTTTCCTTTTACAGGGTATCAGTTTTCCATAGTTTGACTCTATGCGGGATCTAAACTCCCTTACCTTTGACAGGATTGGCAGGCGAAGTCCGGACGGATCGACTGTCCGGCGCCTTTGCCCAAAGGCCCAGCGGACGCTCAATTGGCGAAGCTGCTGGTTCTGGCACCCTATGTGGTGCCGGAGAAGAGGGCCAAGAAGAAGGCCACGGGGACTCGAAAGAGTGCCCGACGCCCGGAGGTGTCGGATTCACCATCCGACGAATCTGAGGCACACTCCTCCCATGAAGACGAGGAGGAGGAAGAAGAGACCCCTCCCCCTCCAGCGGGGGAAGGGAAGAAAAGGAAGGCCGCCCCAACTGGGGAGGCCGAAGGGTCCAAGAAGGGGAAAACCCTTTCTCCGGACTACTCCACCGACACCGACGACGGCAGAGAGGAGTGGGCGCCCAGGGCCAAGCCCCTGGCGAAATCGTATGTATCCGGATACCAAAGTAATTCATGGTATTCGTTTATTGCGCAACTTTCCCTTATGTCGAATGTGTTTATGCAGCCCACCCAAAGACCGGCTCGACGCGTCATCGAGCGGCTCACTGGACTCGTCGGACGTGAACTCACTTCCGATGGCTTCCTCCCCCCGCCCTACGGACGACACCGAAGTGTTGTCCCAACAGGTTCCAATCCGGGAGGAGGTGGTCCTGGAGGCGCCGCAAGGCGACCTCCCGGACTCCAGGAGTAAAGGGGATGAAACCCCCCAGGGCTCCAAGTCCGGCTCTAGGCCGGACACCGCTCTAGAACCTTCAAAGGTTCCAGAGTCCGGCGGGGGACCTCCTTCCAAGAGGAGCAAGTCCACCGTGATGACGGCCTCCGTCCAACCGGAGGCGCCGGACAATATGTTGGAGACGCTCCAAGGCGCCTCCATCGACGAGGAGCACCGCGCTATTATGAGTGCGGTGGTCCAGAAGGTTCAGTCCGCAAAAAACGCACTGACTGAAGCTTGTACTAGCCTTTTGACAGGCTTCGAGGTAAGTAAAGAAAGTGTAAATAATAGTACTGCATAGACAGTAGCCCCTGATGCTCTGTTTGGCGTTTGGGAAGAAAAGCCGAATAGAGGATCAAATAGAATTCGCAGGAGTCTAACAAAAAATGAGTCAATATGCATGTGCAGGCTACCCTGCTTGCGTCTGCCGCTTTGACTGCGGAAGTGGACACGCTGAAGCAGGACCTCGAAAGGTCCGAGCAAGAGCTCGAGCGTGCCAAGAAGCAGCTCGAGGACAATGAAGGTAAGAAATACCTTGTTAAAATATATATATATATAAGGTGCAATTGCGAAAAATGACAGGATTATCGTGGCTATTGTAGGGGCCACGTCTGAGGTGGCGACCCTTAAGGAAGCGCTGGACGAGGCCGAGAAGAATTCGGCCTCAGAGCACACCGAGCGGGAGAAGTATGAGGCCGAGGTTGGCAAGGTGCGGCAAGAGCTTCAGCCTCTCATGGAAAAACATGAGAGTTTGGAGCGTGACTCGAAGACGCAAGCATCTGAGCTTGCGGTGGCTATTGAAAATGCCAAATCTGCCAAGGCCGAATCCCAGAAGACCCTCCAGGAGTTGGATGAGGTGAAGAAGATTGCGGTGGGTAAGGCATTCTCTATGCAAAGCAAACGCATAAACGTGAGTTACCTGTTACTTACCCGAATCCGGAGCTCTCCAGGAGCGTTCGCAGATCTTCCCCGGAGTGTATCCGATGCCGCTGCATTCTATCAAGCCGAAGAGGGAAGCTCGACGGAGAAGGTGTTCTGGTCTCAGTACGCTGAGGCCGGACACCCCATGCCCCTGAGCGACCAGCTGAAGCAACTGGTCGAGCTCCACAAGGCGGCCGAATAGGCCATGAAGGGCCTCCTAGTTCGGCTGTGTCCTAGAGAGGCTCTGCCTGGGAGCTATTTCGGGCTGGTGCGGCGGCTGGTGGAGGCCTGTCCGAGGCTTGAAGACATCAAGCACTCCGTCTACATTGAAGGTGCCCGTAGGGCCATTGCACGTGCTAAGGTGCACTAGGGCAAGCTGGATGCGGAGAAGCTTGTGAAGGACGGGCCACCGCCGGGGAAAGAGCATCGCAAGCCCGAGAATTATTATAAGGATGTTCTGAAGGGTGCCCACCTTGTTGCGGATGAATGTACCAAGGATGTATTTTTTGAGTAAAACCCGCTTGTGTTATCCTGTGTGCTGAAAACTTGTTCATATGCGCTAAGCAATGCAGCTTGAATTTAAAATATTACCTTCTGTGCGGTTGTTTATCAATACTGAGAGATGGCGAGTCGTCGGCTTCTGCCCCCTTGCCGCTAGTGCTGGGGTGTTCGGGGATAAACCTGGGCGCTCTTTTTCCCATATTTGGGTCCTTCGAGGGAGGCGCTCAGCCCAACGAACGAGGCAATCGGACTATAATGCATGAACACTCTCACTTAGCCACAGAATTCTATAATTTTAAATTTCGGCGAAGCCCCTAGTATTCAGAAGACCGAGTTTGGGGCGCTATCCATGCCTTGGCCGGACAGAGCCGACTCCTCGCCCTAAGCGGCATAAGTCTTTAGGGACTCGAATAAACCTCTCGAACAGCGACCAGCTCTCGCCTCATCATGATGGTCAGTTTTACCACTGAGGTGCTCGACCCAGCTCAACCGGGGCACAATCACAGTGGTTCTCCTAGTGCTACCTTAGCCGATATAGCGGAACGTAAGGCACCAAAACAGAGGAGCCGGGCAAAACCAACTATTGACCCAAGACATGATTCAGAGCCGATGCATATAATGCTATAAGTTCGGGGTGCCGCACTTGTGAAAGTGTTCGGACTTCTCATACCATATTGAGGGGTACTAAAGCCCCTGGCGTATTTTGGCCGTACCAACGTGTACGGGTGCAACATGTCGTTAAGGAACATATAAAAAAAGGTAATGCAAAAAATAGGCAAAAGCTATGCATTGTTTATCAAAATAGCTGCGATCAAAGCAGAACGATACAAGTAATGCGATAAACGAAAAGTTGGACTATTTAACATGTCTGCTCCAGGGGCAAGCTGTGGAATAATATGCGAAACAGGTATACTGCTCGTGATAGAGTTCACCTGGGATTTCCGTAATGCGGCATGGCTTGTCTGCTTCCCTGGTCCTTGCATCATTTGTGCGGCAATTGAACTGCCGAACAGGCCTTCCAAAGAGTAGAGTCCTGGAAGTAAGAGAAAAGTAAAAAATCGGCAGCCCCTGGTGCGGTTTAAGCTGTGTTTTGGGCGTGCCGTGATGGTGCCCCTCCCCCTATGCCCATGGTATTTCCAGAGCGTAGTTATGGACGCGAAGTACTGGGGTTGGGGTTGGGGCCGCATTGCTACGCCTGCTCGGAACATGCCAGGCGGTCTTGTTGTAGGTTACTCCGGGCGCGCTTGACGGTGTCCAGGTGTTTAATGGCCGGACTGGAGAACTGCCTGGAGAGGCTGCTTTGTACTTCCGCTGCAAGGGCCGCCATGTGCTCCTCCGTTCGGAGGGAGCGTTTGGTGTTTCCATTGACCGTAATTACTCCACGAGGGCCTGGCATCTTGAGCTTAAGGTATGCGTAGTGCGATACCACATTGAATTTGGAGAATGTGGTTCGCCCAAGCAGTGCGTGATAGCCACTTCGAAACGGGACTATGTCAAAGATTAACTCCTCGCTTCGGAAATTATCCAGAGATCCGAAGACCACTTCAAGTGTGACTGAGTCTGTGCAGTTGGCCTGTACACCTGGTATTATGCCTTTAAAGGTCATTTTGGTGGGCTTAATCCTCGAGGGATCTATGCCCATTTTCTGCACTGTATCCTGGTAAAGCAGGTTCAGGCTACTGCCGCCGTCCATAAGGACTCTAGTGAGATGAAATTCGTCAATAATTGGGTCTAGAACCAATGCGGCAAATCCGCCATGACGGATGCTAGTGGGATGGTCCCTTCGATTAAAGGTGATCGGGCAGGTGGACCATGGGTTGAACTTTGGGGCTACTGGCTCTACCGCGTATACGTCCCTTAACGCACGCTTCCGCTCCCTTTTGGGGACATGGGTTGCGTATATCATGTTCACCGTCCGCACTTGTGGGGGATAACCCTTCTGTCCACTGTTGTTCAGCGGCCGGGGCTCCTCGTCGTCATCGCTATGCAGCCCCTTGTCTTCATTGTCGGCGCTTAACTTGCCTGCCTGCTTGAACACCCAACAATCCCTGTTGGTGTGATTGGCCGGCTTTTCGGGGGTGCCATGTATTTGGCACAAGAGGTCGAGTATTCGGTCCAAGCTAGACGGGCCCCTAGGATTCCTTTTGAATAGATTTTTCCGCTGACCGGATTTAGAGCCTCTGAATCCGGCATTAACTGCCGTATCCTCAGCATTGTCGCCGTTAATGCGGCACTTCTGCTTGTTGCGACGCGTCCTGCCACTAATGTCCCTGGTGTCCGAACTGCCAGGGTTCTTGGTCATATTGTTGCTACGAGCAAGCCAGTTGTCTTCTCCCGCGCAAAGCAGGTCATGGCGGTGTTCGTCACCCCTTTGAACTCCACGCCGCCGCCCCCGGACTTCACGGGGCAGTCAGGGGAACCCGGCGGCGAGTTCCCGATCGTGGAAAGAGGCGGTGGTGACGCCCCCGTGCCAGACATGGTCGCGCCGCCACAGCCGCCCTGCCACCGTCTAGAAGTGCGCCAGGCAAACAGCTGGCGGATCCGCCCTTGCCGCCGACTGAAGACGAGGCCGTGGAGAGACTACTCCTTCAAGTCGGCTCGCCAACGCGCCGCCGTCTTGGGAAGGCGACTTCGGCGCCACGCCCCTTGGAGTCCGGTACCGCCAGCTCAATGATTCCAGACGCCGAGGCGACGAGTGCCGCGCCCATTGGGTGGGTGCAAGGAGGCGACACGGGCCCGCTGAACCAGGCGCTTCTGGATGTCCAGACGAAGCTGCGAGCTGAGAGCGACGCCATCCAGAACTGCACCAAGGCGCACCTGGCGTCGTGGGCAGCCATCCGGGTATGCTTTCTCCTTTGTCCCTGTTTTCTTGTTTCTCTCTGTGGGGGTGCACCAGCGCACCCACTGGGTGTAGTCCCCGAGTTCTAGGTCGGCTGCAGAGCAGGCGGCTCAGAACTCCAATTGGTAAGTTCCGGGTACTAACCTTTGTTCTGAAATACTTGTTGCAGGACTATCACAACCTCCATGTCACCGCCTTCAACCGCAACGTTGAAGAGCTGGGGAAGCGGACTGCCGACTTGTCGGAGAGCCGGAGTGAGTCCTTTTTCTTCTTTGCGGGGGCGCGCTGGCGCACCCGCGAGCTGTAGTCCCCGAGATTCGGGCCGACTGCTGAGCAGTCGAGGCGGATCTCCCCGGCGACCTTCTTCGTTGATGACTTAACGCCTTCTTTCTTCTTTCTCTTCAGAGGCCAACGCCGCTCTTCAACAGCAGCTGAGCGAAGCCAACTCCGTGCTGCGCGCCAAGGGGGAGGAGTGCAGCAAGCTCGCCGCCGAGCGCGATCTGCTGGCCGCACAATTGGCGGAGCAGAAGGAGCTGCTTACGAAGACGTAGAAGGAGGCGGAAGAGGCGGAAGCCGCCCTCCTGGCCGAGTTCGCGAGCGAGCGCTCCTCCTGGACCGACAAGGAGGCAATGCTGGTCTCCGGCTTCCACGAGATCGAGGACCTTGTCGATGGTGAGCTTCTTTGCTTTCCTTCTTCGAATCGCTGACTATAGGTCGAGCCGACTTCTGGTTTTTTTTGACTTGCTCTTCGTTCTTTCCGTCTTGGCAGACTTCTTCCCCGGCCACTCGCAGGCCGCCATTCAAGCTATCGAGGCCGACCGCGAGGAGCGGAGGGCGGGTGGCACGGAGATCGCCGCTGATGCCCCTCAGACTCTTGACGAGCATATTCTGAGCATCGGGGCTCGCCTGCGGCTGGCCCACCAGATGCTGCGCCGGCTTCAACGTGTCGGCGCCCAAGCGATCGCGGCCCTATGGCCAGACGTGCAGGCTCTGCGCACCCCCAGTTGGACTGCTGACTGGCTGGAGGTCACGGCTGGCCGTCTTGAGGCCTGGAAGGATTCCTCAGCCCGGGCTGGAGCATGCCGAGCCTTGGAATTCGTCAAGGCGTGGTACCCGTGGCTGGACCTAGACCGGCTGGCCACACTCCGGTCAGAGGCCCAGCCGAAGCTGGCAGCCGCGGAAGATGCCCTTGTCAAGCGTGCGGCGGCGATCGCCGAGTACACCGACACCAGCATCTTTGTCCCTGAGCGGGCTGAAGACGGCGAGGAGGTGCCGCCGGAGTGGTTTGGGCTAAACCCCGACTACGGCGAGGACTCGGCAGAGGTGATCGACTCCAGCGTCGAGGAGGAAGACGAGGCGGAGGACGGGAGCGAGACGGAGGCACCAGAAGATGGAGCAGACGGCCAGCCTCAGCTCGACCGCGCCTCCAGCAACGAGCCGTGCCCACCCGAGCTGACTACTGCCGGAGGTGATCAAGCCGAGACCGCCCAGCCGGCCGCCCCAACGTCCAACACCGCTGTCTCCTCCGATCCTCCAAACCCGTCTGCCGCCCACTAGGCTTCCACCTTGTCTTTGTTTTATCTGTTCTAAAAGTTTTTGAAGAACTTTTTAATTTGCACAATTCCACCCACGGGGTGTATTTTGAAATTCTTCTCGAAGATTCGACCAAGGGCCTTTGTTATGTAAATATTCATCCGACTTCTATCCTTCTTGCTCATTGTTCTTTTGGCTTTTTCCTTTGCCGCCTTCCCTCAGTTGTCGTCTTTGTCAGTCAGACAGCCACTCTGCGGACTGCTGTTGGATCAAATTCTTGGTCACTTTGGGAAGGCAAGTACTTAGCCGTTTTTAGGGTTGTTTTAACAAGTCGGATAGAAGGTGGCAAGCCGACTATTCAAGAGTCGGTTTGCGAAAAGGCTGGAAGCCGGCTTTAAGCTATGTTTGTGCTTTGAGTCCTTAGCCATTTTTCATGTGGACGCCCATTCTTCCTCACTCCTGGCCACCAGACAGTCGCTCTGCGAGCTGCGGCTTCTGGCAGGAGACAGTTTAGACGCCACACACTACTTGTCCGGCTGCAAGAAGCATTTGATAGCGCAGGTCGGCAAGTCCCCGAGCCGACTAGTCAAACCTGGTGCCAAACGGCATAACAAAGAGTAATAAACTCGAAGGTATATTTCTTATCATATAGATAAAAGAGGGCAGTCCCCGAGCTCTTCTCGGGGGGGCCCAAAGTCTTGGTACTTTTAATACAAAAGGTAGCGTGATACATACTGCGTTTAACTATAAAATTTTCGGAGGAGATTTGCATTCCATGGCCATTCTGTCTCTTTGCCGGAGTCATCCCTCTTGCGTGCTCGGGGCTTTTGAGCGTCGATCAGGTAGTAGGAGTCGTTGCCCAGCACTTTGCTGATGATGAAGGGGCCTTCCCAAGGTGCCGACAGCTTGTGCTGGCCGGCTGTTCGCTGGATTAATCGGAGCACGAGGTCGCCCTCCTGGAAAGATCTCGGCCTGACCTTCCTGTTGTAGTATCTGCATAGGCTCTGCTGGTAGATGTTGGACCGGCTGAGTGCCAACAGCCGGCCCTCTTCCAGCAGGTCGACGCCGTCTTGCCGTGCTTCTTCTGCTTCTTCCTCGGTGTACATGGTGACTCGCGGGGAATCGAACTCTGTGTCCGTTGGGATGACGGCTTCAGAACCATAGACGAGGAAGAAAGGCGTGAACCCGGTTGACTTGTTTGGAGTCGTGCGTAGGACGGCTGGCAACTCGTCGAGCCAGGAGCCAGCCGAGTGCTCCAGAGGCTCGATCAGTCGGGGCTTGATGCCGGACAGGATGAGGCCGTTTGCTCGCTCCACCTGGCCATTTGACTGTGGATGGGCGACGGATGCTAGGTCTAGTCAGATGCCCTGTGTCGCACAGAAACGGGCCAAGGCGCCTTTGGCAAAATTCGTGCCGTTGTCGGTGATGATGCTGTGTGGTATGCCGTACCGAATTGTGATGTCAGAGATGAAAGCCACGGCAGTCGGACCGTTCAGTTTCTTGATTGGCTTCGCTTCTATCCACTTGGTGAACTTGTCCACCGTGACAAGTAAGTGAGTTAAGCCGCCTCGTGCCGTCTTGAATGGTCCCACCATGTCTAGACCCCAAACTGCGAAAGGCCAGGCAATGGGGATGGTCTTGAGTGCAGAAGCCGGCTGATGCGGCTTGGAGCGGAACTTCTGGCACCCTTTGCATTTTTGGACCAATTCCTTGGCCTCTTATAAGGCCGTTGGCCAAAAGAAACCGTGTCGGAAAGCTTTGGCGACGAGTGCTCTTGAAGCCGCATGGTGGCCACACTCGCCTTGATGGATGTCTTTGAGAATTGCTTGGCCTTGCTCTGGCTCTACGCAGCGCTGGTAGACACCAGTGACACTGCGCCTGACCAGCTCTCTGTTGACTATGGTGTAGGCTGCCGCTCGGTGTTGTACTTGCTGAGCTAAGGTCTCATCAGTCGGCAGCTCTTTGCTCACTAGAAATTTGAGGATGGGCTGAGCCCAAGAGGGTGCTACTATTTCTTTGACTGCCAGAACTGCGACTTGGACGAGGGCGGCTGGGTCGGGAGGTGGCGGGTTGGAGTCAACAACCGCTTGCTGGATTAATGAAGTCCCCGGGCCAACTGGCTCAGCTCTTGGGCTGAGTTCTGGAGTCTTCGGGCCGACCGCCGCAGTCCCCGGGCCGGGTTCTGCAGTCCCTGGGCCGGCCCCGACCATGGCGGCTTTGGAGCCATCTGCCAAAATCCCCGTACCGTCTGCCGGGGCTCTGGAGTCGGATCCGACTTCTTCAGGAGGAGCTGGCACAAAAATGGAGTCTGATTCTGGTGAAGGCTTGACAGACGGCTTGAGGAGGCGTTGAAGGGCGACGTCGGATGGTATTGCTTGGCGGGTAGAGCCGATTCGTGCCAAGGCGTCTACTTGGTCATTGTCGTTTCTTGGCACATGGAGGAACTCGCACCCCTCGAAATACCCACTGAATTGCTGCACGAGGAAACGGTAACTCGCCATGTTTGCATCTTTGGCGTCCCAGTCGCCAGACGACTGCTGGACTACTAAGTCCGAGTCGCCATAAAACAGGATCCGGCGAATGCCAAGTTCTTTGGCAAGCCGGAGCCCGTGAATGAGCGCCTTGTACTCGGCGACGTTGTTGGAGGCGGCAAAATGGATTTGCAGTGCGTATTTGAGCTTGTCGCCTTTAGGAGAAGTGAGGACAACGCCAGCTCCCAAGCCGGTGCACATCTTGGAGCCGTCGAAATGCATCCGCCAATGGGTGGAGTCAGGTGCTAGAGGTAGGTACTGGATCTCGGCCCAGTCGACGAGAAAGTCGGCCAGTGCTTGTGACTTGATGGCGGTGCGGGGCTGGTAGTGGATGGTGTAGGGAGCCAGCTCTATGGCCCACTTGGCCCCTCGGCCAGAAGCATCTCGGCTTCTGATGATCTCGGCAAGTGGGGTCGTGCAGACCACAGTGATTGGATGCTCTTGGAAGTAAGGCTTCAATTTCTTGGCGGCAAAGTGCACGCCATAGCACATCTTCTGGTAGTGGGGGTAGTTCTGCTTGGAGGCCGACAGTACTTCGCTTAGGTAATATACCGGTCTCTGGACAGGTAGTGCCCTGCCTTCCTCCTTGCGTTCCACTACAATGACTGTGCTGACTACTCGGCTGGTGGCAGCGATGTACAGGAGCATAGGTTCCTTAGGAGTCGGAGCCGCCAGAACGGGTGGAGTAGTCAGCATCTTCTTCAACTGGAGAAAAGCTTCATCCGCCTTGTGGTTCCACTCGAAAAAAGTGGTCTTCTTCATGAGCTGGTATAAGGGGAGAGCTTTCTCGCCCAGCCGACTGATGAATCGGCTGATGGACGCCAAGCAGCCGGTGAACTTTTGCACATCCAGCAGTCGGCTGGGTACCTCCATCCTCTCAATGGCCTTGATCTTTACAGGGTTGCACTCTATGCCGTGTTCGGAGACCAGGAAGCCAAGGAGTTGGCCGGCTGGTACTCCGAAGACGCACTTCTCAGGGTTGAGCTTGATCTGGAATCGGCGCAGGTTCTCAAAGGTCTCCTTGAGGTCTTCCAGCAGTGTTCCATGATTTTCCGTCTTCACCACCACATCGTCCACGTAGACGTGGGCGTTTCTGCCGAGTTGCTTGAGGAGGCACTTCTGCATGCAACGCTGAAAGGTGGCGCCGGCATTTCTCAAGCCGAATGTCATGGTGAGGTAGCAGAAGGCTCCAAACGGCGTGATGAAGGCAGTCTTCAGTCTGTCAGCCAGGTTCAGCTTGATCTGGTGATATCCTGAATATGCGTCCAAAAAGCTCAACAGCTCGCATCCGGCAGTGGAGTCTATCACCTGATCAATTCTTGGTAGAGCAAACGGGTCCTTGGGGCAGGCCTTGTTGAGGCTTGTGTAGTCAATACACATTCGCCACTGCTTGTTCTTCTTCAGTACCAGGACCGGGTTGGCTAGCCATTCTGGAAAGAATACTTCCATAATGAAGCCGGCTGCTAGGAGTCGGGCTATCTCTTCTCCTACAACTCTTCTCTTTTCTTCTGACAGGCGGCGCAAGGGCTGCCTGGCCGGCTTTGCATCAGATCGGACATGTAACTTGTGCTCGGCGAATTCCTTCGGTACACCCGGCATGTCTTTGGGGGACCATGCGAAGATGTCCCGATTCTCACAGAGGAAATCGACGAGCTCGCCTTCCTATTTGCTGTCAAGGTTTGCGCCTACGATAGCGTACCTCTCTGGGTGCTTCGGATCCAGGGTATCTTCTTTGTCTCCTTGGCCGGCTTGAATGAACCCTCGGCCTCCGACTCCTTTGGGTTAGGCGACACCTCTAGCTGCTTGCCGGCCATCGCCACAACCCGGTCAAGGAGCCGCTTCTCGGCCGCGATCACCAGGGACTCGGCCAGCCGACTACTCTCAGCCGCACAGGCAGACGACTTCCGGTAGTCGCCGGCTACGGTCGGAACCCCCTGGAACTGGGCATCTTCATTTTGAGGTAGGCGTAGTGGGGGACCGCCATGAACTTGGCCAGGGCGGGTCGGCCAAGTAGTGCATGGTATGGGCTCTCGAGATCCACCACCTCGAACCAAACTGACTCTCGGCGGAAGTGATCTTTGTCTCCAAATAGGACGTCCATCAGGATCTTGCCGATTGGTGAGCAGGAAAGCCCAGGAATAATGTCGTGGAACACAGTCCGGCTGTTCTGAAGCTGTCTTTGCTTGATTCCTAATTTCTCCATGGTGTCCTTGTGCAGGATGTTGATGCCGCTACCTCCGTCTATCAGAACTCGCAAGAAACGAGTAGCTCGTCTATCCGTGGCAAAGGTGGCATCCAAGACCAAGGCATAAGAGCCCGGACTCGGCATCACCTCTGGGTGATCAACCCTGCTCCAGCTGATAGACTTCTCGGACCAGTGCATGAACTCTGGCGTCTCTGACGCTACTGCATTCACCTCTTGTCGCTGCGGCCGCTTGCTGCGTCGATCATCAGCCATGCTGGTAAATATCACGTAGGCTCCATGCTCTTTGGGGTACTCGTCTTGTACTATGCCGATTGGCCTGACAGCCGGCTGCTGGGGCGGAGGCGGAGGCTACTGCCCGGCAGGCGGGGGAGGTAGGAGGCCGTCTCCTTTGGCGATCCTGGTGAGCCAGTGGCACTTCCGGGTGGTGTGATTCGACGGGTTCGCGCCGCTATGGAACTTGCAAGGACCATCCAGAGTCTGCTCGTATGAGAAAGCCGACAACCAGTTGGGCTTGCCACCTTTCTGTCGCTTGGGTGGAGGCTGCTGACCTTCAACTGTCGCGACCTGCCGGCTGCTGGAAGCCGGCTGTGGGGCCTTGCGCTTGTGGTCGTTCTGCTGTTGCCGCCGACTGGCATCTCCAGCCGGAGTTCTTGGAGCCTGAGGGGCCACTTTGTCAGTTGCGCTAACTTGAATCTCCGCCTTCATGGAGGAGTCGGCCGTGGCATACTTGTCTGCTATGATCAGCAGCTCGTCGAGGGTTTCTGGCTCATCGTAGAGGAGCTTGTGCTTGAGGAGGGTGCCTTCTCTGCACCCGGCGGTGAAATACTCGATAGCCTGCACCTCGTGCACGCCCTCGCAGGAGTTCCGAAGCTCGGCCCAACGCATGAGGTAGTCGCGGGTTGACTCGTTGGGGCCTTGCATGCACAAGGAAATCTGACGAGGCTTGGGAGGACGCTTGTACGTGCTTGTGAAGTTGCGGATGAATGCTTCGGTGAAGTCGACCCAGCCGTTGATGCTGCGGGGCTTCAGGCTGTTCAGCCATGTCCGGGCCGTGCCCTGGAGCATGAGCGGAACGTATTTTACGGCGACACGCTTGTTGCCGTTCGCTATGTTGACAGCCGTGGAGTAGTCAACCAGCCAGTCCTCCGGCTTCATGGAGCCAGTGTACTTGGGCGTGTCTCTTGGGAGCGTGAATCCTTTGGGAAAGGGCTCGTCTCGAATGCGGGGCCCGAAACAAGGCGGACCCAACTCGTCTTCTTCTTCCAGCGCCAGGGATCGGTGAAGTCGATCGATCCGGTAGCGGGCGTCATTTTCCCCGACTCCCTCTCGGTGGCCAAGGCGGTCGCCGAGAGTCGGATGGTCAACAGGCGGCGGGGAGACTCGCCTTTCCTTGCGAGGAGGAGGAGGCGGATAGTCGTCCCGTCGTTCTACAGCTCTCGAGCGGCCGTCTTGGTCGTGCTCTATGGTAATGTGAGTCCGGCTGTGGCTGATAGTCGGATCCTTGTCTTTCCTTCCTCGGGCGCCGCCAGTCAGCGTCCGAGACGTCGCGCCTTGATCTCGGCGAAGGTCGTCGTTTTTCCGCTGCGGCACCTCCGTGCGGCAGCCGGCCTCGTTCTGCGCGGCAGCCGCGTCGAGGAGCCGCTGGACTCGCTCCATCATCAGGCGGCGCTCTTCGCCCTCGAAGTTGTCCAGCTCGTCCGCCGCCGCCTGGGCGGCTCGAATGTTCTCCGTAGGCGTGGCGTACACAGGGCGACTTGCCCCGAACAGGTTGGCGATGGCCACACCGCGCTGCTGGACCGTGCCAAGGCGTCTGGGCCCAGCTGGGGCCGGCGAGCCACCAACAGCGCGATCTATCTCATGCTGGTAGGCTTCTGACAAGCGTCTCATGCTAGCCAGCTTCTTCGACGAGCTGAAGGCGGCTTGCCTCCAACGTCTCCACGTCAGCGTCTTCCGGAATGGGCGCAGTCAGGTCTTGTAGTGCCGCGCCAAGTGGGTCATGCGCTCCTCCACCGGGAGGCTCGTCATGACCGATGACGAGCACCTCGGTGACGGTGCTTCCGTCGCTCTCCGCGCGAGGGAGAGGTTCGTCGTAAACCACCACGTTGGTGGGGCCTATAGACTCCAAGTCCACGGCAGGCTCGCCGGCAACGTGGAGTTGGTCGAGGAGGCCCGCGAGGAGGCTCTCGGGGCTGCCCGTGCCTGCGTTGGATGCATGTTCGTCAGAGAGGCGAACCTCGCCGACAAGTTCGGCGAGGCAGCTGGCTGCGCAGGTGCTCTCAACGCCGTGCAGCGCGTCAGCGCAAACTCTGTCTGGTGTGCCTGGCTGGCTGCGCTCGCCAGGGAGGAAAAGGGTTCCCGTCCAGAGAAGGTCTCCGGACGATGGTGCACCATGCCCCACGGTGGGCGCCAAATGTCGGGGGTTGGGTGCGACATATGCCAAAGGATGGCTTATCATGGTGGGGGCGAGTAGAACGTCGCCGGTGCCTGGAAACGGGATAAGGCAAAGACATGCACGCCGACGAATCTTACCCAGCTTCAGGGCTCTCCGGGGAGATAATACCCCTACTGCTGCTCTACGGGGTCTCCGCATGATCACTATGGTAAAGTGTTTACACAGTTGCTCCTTGAGCTGTTTCCTGGAGGTAGGAGAAGGCAAGGCTAGCTCTCTCCTTCCTATATGATCTGGTCTAGTGCTAATGGATTCCAACCCTTTGCATGGATGCCCTGGGGGGTTTATATAGGCCTACCCACCAGGAGTACAATGGTAATCCGGCTGGGCGCGGGCCCAGCCATCAGTCCCTCTGGCCGCCGTCTTATCCGCCGACTCCTGGGGCCCGCCGATTGGTGGGCCCCACCGACTGGCTTGGTGTGGGGCCGACAGGCCGCGTCCGCCGCGGGCGGGTCTTTGCCGGCTGCAGATTACTGTAGCCGTGCCTCTGATGACGCAGGCTCGGTCATGAGGTCGTGGCGACAGCCCCGCCGTCTGGCGAGCGATCACTGTGGCTACTACTTGTCGGGTCTGTTAATGGCGCGTGGGGCCCGTGGGAGGGGCCGGCCGACTTCTTGTGGCCGACTCCCATCCGGGCCGACTGGTGGTGCTTTCGCCGTCTTTCGTACGCCCGCCGACTGGTGGGACCCATCATCCCTGGGTCGTACCAGTAGGCCGTCATGGGCACAGGGCTCCGCCCCCTGGGGATGATGTCAGGGCCGGCATGGCAACAATGTCGCGCCGTGCAGAAATCTTCGTGGGTACGGTGTACTGTAGCCACGCCTGCCCTTGGAAAAAGGGGTGGGAGTGGTCCTCACTATGGCCACTCCCCGTCCCGTCCCTCTTTATGAGGGCATGAGGGTTGTTGGCGTCGCGGGCCGACTCCCCAAGGATGGCTTCTCTAGAAGTCGCCGGTCAGGAGTCGGCTTATCCTGAAGTCGTCCCTGGGACTCAGCCGCGAGTGAGCAGCCGGCCGCCTCGCCGCCGACTCTCAGAAGGTTTCTCTTCGTCCTGGGGCCTCGAGGGGCGCAGTCTGCCCCGATGTCTTGAAAGGTTCTGGGCCTGGGTTGCCTACCCGTGGCGCATTACTCCGACACTGCTTGTGTGTTGGGATGAACAAGACTAGCATGGGCCAACCTGGACGACTCAAACTAGATGCACACTTTCCAGCCACCTGAGGCGGGCACCCATACCAACCTCTATGGTGGCGTCGCCCCATTTTGCGTGTATGATTGGGTATTGAAAAATTTCCACTGGCACTTTTGATTTTTCTATGAACTGAGTTCTCCAATAATGTGAAGGATGCCAGTCTTTTCATCCTATTGTAGATTGCTTAGATCTCGATATGCCAAAATTAATCGCATGAAATATACAGTAAAAGCCAGTGTGATGTGTTTGGCTACAACTAGTCTGACTACATGTCCTCATATAACATATCAAGGATGCACCATCTTACCAGATTAACCATTCGACTTACTCATGCAGTGTGGGAAGAAAGAAGTATTGGGACTACGTATCCAAGCAATTGATGCCATGGACTCATTCGTACAACCTTGTAAGCGAAAAAGAAGTTGCAGTGTGCCTGTACAAAGAACTAGCATAAGTTCAGTTACCTGCTTCTCGGAATTTTAGTTAGCCACTTATTGCAAAATTGTTCAATTACGTTGCTTGGCTTAATTTAGTTTGCTACTGATTACATAATGGCACAGCCTATTAATCATATTGTAGACTGCGTCTATCTATGTGTTTGATACTTACTGTTAAGAATTACCTGTTTGACTTAACTTAAATATCTACTTGTTTGTTTAACTGCTTTGCTGCTGCAACAGTGGGTTACAATGATGTTAATAACTACTTTTCAGCGTCCAATTGAAACTCTTTAATTCCTTGTTTGTTTAACTGGTTTGCTGTTATAACTCCGAGTTGAGATGTTTTGCTAACTTCAACTTTTCTGAATCCAATCGGAACTTTAATGGCAAAACAGGTTAGCCCAAGATCAAAGAGCGAGGTCCCCATGGACGTTGCATCATCCCACAGCAGTGGCACCGGCCCAATCGTGCATTATGAATTGCCAACTGTTGATGCTCTAGAGGCTAAACTAGTGGTAGACAGAGATTTTGCTTCTGCACTTAGAGATGAAGTTGACACGTTGAGGAAGCAAACAACACAATCACAAGCAGTACTCAAGAAAACCATTAAATATTTGGTGGATTTCAAAATGAAGCAAGCTGAGACTGATCAGATTGTTAAGGTCCTGAAGGAAAAAAGGAAATTAAATTCCTACTTGGTAAATCATAGGTGAAATGTTCTTTCCATAGTTGAATAACCTTTGTGTTGTCTGTTCATGTAATCAACCAAACCATTTGTTTTAGAGATCATGTAATAATTGTTTTTTTTGTTTTTTGGTTTGTAATTTTATTTGAACACAAGTCTATATTAATTGATAAGACTCGGAGACATTTCATTTGGATTGCTGTGCCAGACCTACAAATATGCCAATCGGGCTGAATGTGCATTCAGCAATAGTAGTAGTATAGATGGACCATCAGTGGCATGCATCGGAAAGGGCCAAGATGCTGGCTAAAAAAGGATGTTGTTGTAGCCAAAAAAAGTACAGCGGCCTGGCTTATGTATGTTAGTTGATATTATTGATCCATATACTCTATAAGTGTTTATATGTCTGTTAGTTCTGTACATTCTTGGTTGATTGACTCGGTATTTGAATCTTGATACATCGCTTGTGTACATATCTAAATGGGAGTACACATTATGTTGCGTGTGACATTTGAGTTGGAGATGAAGTGTTCCAAATATTCGAGTTCACCTTAAACTAGATTCTAGTTTCTGAATTTGAGTATTGGCATTTGTAAACCATATTCATATATGACAGTGGAATACATCTTTGTCGTCCTTTTGAAAATATATAAAAACACATAGAATGATTTATAAAGATTCATATAGGAATACAAAATGGATTCGAATTTAGTTGCCAGGGTAAACGTGGATGCTTATTGTCCCAAAATTCGAAAGAAGCAGCAAAATGTCCACTCCCTCGTCGGCTGCCCGAAGCCAAGTGTTTGGGAGACGGAAATTACTGTCTACCCATTACACGGACAATCCATCGGCCCGATTTCCACTGCTCTAAATAGGGGTAGGTTAGTAACTTCAATTAGACGTGACACGACCGCCTCTGAGCCCATTCCGACACAGTGGGTGTCAAACATGGGCGGCAAAACTCATTTGATTCAAGCTCGTCCGAAAGACCTCTGTTTCTCCCTCCATTCCCCATTCATACACGGTGGGCGGCAAAACAAACTCGACTTGGCCGAAATCGATGTAGGCAAATATTTTCAATAGGGGCAGGTTTGTAAATTCACTCAGACGTGACACAACCACCCTACCTGTCAGCCCCATTCATACACCGTGGGCGTCAACCATGGGCGCCAACCACCCTCTCCTCGCCCGAAATCGCTCTGGGCAAATATTGGCGAGATGCGAGATTACCGTCCTATACCCAACCGATGAGATGTCCGAATTTTAAATGGGGGCTAAGTTCATAACTTTCCCATATTTCAGACAGGCGCGTCCCAAAAACATGGTTCCCCGTACCTCTCCCCCCATTTTCCCATTCATACACCATCCGTGCTAGAACACCCCATCCCCACACCAGCCTCCGTCCGCCACCCCATCCATCGCCGTCGTCCTCCACCACATCCATCGCCACCGTCCTCCACCATGCCGGAGCGCCTGCCAAGACCGCGTCGTCCACTGCTAGAGATGGACGTTTCTCATCCACGGTGATGGACCAATAGCCTTGCATCGCGTCCTCTCGCTTCGTCGGCGTCGTCATCCTCTTTGCCGGGGCCGCTCACACGACCTTCTCTTCCACCGCAATGGGACTTATCCCCCGATGCACCCGTCTACCGTCGCAGATCTGCTTCAACGCAACCGACAGCCATCGCACCCCCGATGCCTACACGGCGCCGCGAGAGAGGTGGTACTTCATATCTCCTCAACTTTTTGATCTCAACTAGAAAATAGATCTTAACTTGGTTACTCTACTTTGTTTTCAGCTCTTAGAATTTAGTTCTTAGTTCAAAGCAAACAATGGATGCTAAATATCATTTCTCCGGTTTGCACCTTCCAATCTGCCATGTCACAGCCATAATACGGTTTAATTGATCATGCTTAGGGTTTAATTGATCATGTTGGTTCCGTGGTGGTTTCTTTAATAGAAATCGGAGGGGAAACCCTCTTTTGCTAAAAAAATATGCTTAGAGTTTCCCCCTTTTATGATCACTATACAATCAGAATACGTGCTTCATGTCATAATAACACTGCTCCACCCATCAAGCTAAACAAGCTTAGTTGTTCAAATACGAATCTAATATTATTAAAACAGAGTTGTTTAATTGGTCAGCTAAATGTTCCTAAATTAGTTTCAAAAATGCATGTTCGCCGCTCGGGTGTGTATCTCTATAGGGTGCCCACGGTGGGCCGGCCCACCCTGGGATTTTGGGTCGTCCCAGGCCCCGATTCCCCTTTGTTCTGCTGCGCGCTTCCGATCTCTACTCGCCCACAGCCGCCTGCCTCACTGGTGACTTGCCGTCCCTGGACGGCATGACTCTAGGAGGAGACGCCGGACTAACAGGAGGCCAGGAGCCGCTCACCCAACAGCGTCACCGCTGCCCGGGCACGCCGCCGTGCCTACCTTCCCAGTCCGTTCAGGGCTCAGGCATGTTGCACCCACCAAGCCAACCCGATTTATCCTAAGATACGTCCTCAACACTCAGCAGCCACTCCTCACCACCCATTTTCTAATTGATTCATTACTCATTAGGCAGGACTGTCATTAGGGTTTGTTGTGTGCTTAGTGCTACCTACACTTAATGGTTTAGATGTATTTCGGTAATCTTTAGTACCTCTAAAGTTCACATGGTTTTCAAAATTCCGGCCCTCAAAACAGAAACTAGTCATTTTGGATTGTTGGTCGTAGTGACATTGACCCAGATTACTACTGCAAGCCAGGTTTGTTGACAATTTTACTTGTCTTTCTTACTCATTCAATATAATATCCAATTATTCATGCCGATTAGTTGCAAACAATAAGTGATAGATAAACTTCTTCATTCAGAATTTGGACGGTCTCTTACTGCAGTTACAATTCTGCATACTTGTCCTAGTAAGCTCACAAGTAAATGATTGATTCACTACATCTATGCTTGCCTTGTCATATTTGTTGTCAATATTCTTTTAGGGTGGACCACCCTGTTTCTAAATACTGGAACTGCAGACATGAGTGAATAGTATTTCTCTATGTGATCTCTTCCATCATGTGTGGGTAACGAACACTGCATTGTATAGAAAGAAAGTGTCATTTCCAGCTTTTACATAGGTTTCGATCTTTTACATGGAATACAATCTGCCTACTTGCTTTGTGTCACACTACGAACACTCCACCATTGAAGCTAAACATTACGCCACTCATAATTGCTTAGTTTATTTGTTCAAATACGAATTTCATATGATTCTAATGTTCCTACTTCAGTTTTGAAATGTGTGCCTGCTTGTTATAGAGACATAAGGGATTTGTATTTTTGTGTGTGGTCTGGTCAACACGGTTGGGGAGGTGAACTTTGCATATGCAGGGGTATATAGGGAGACACTCTCCGAGTTGAATCCGCAATGCATTCCATAGATAATCTGACTACTTTTTATGTTTTCATGAATCTTAGATTCTGAACAGCATCATAATGATTATGAGCTTGCGCGCATGAAAAGAATAAAGCAGAACAATGCCATGGCTGTCAAACTTGGCATTAAGGGACTGAAATCAAGTCTGGATGCAATGCAATGCAAACACTCTCCACCTACAGATTCATTCTCAGAATATGATCCTAACAGTGATTCTGAGCTAGAGGGAGACCTAAGTCAATGTAGCTCCCTAGTGGAGGAGTCAGAGGAAGATGCCCTATCTTATTCACCCATCAAGGTACTTGCTCTAACTTTCCAAGGTTACGTTGCTCGCACATATCTTGCAACTAATGCTTTGCATTGCTTCTACTTTGTTGAACTGCCATTAGCTTAGTTTACACATCGTGTATGTGAATACGCCCTGCCTATCCATTTTCAGTACATATTCCATCTGTCATCATACCATATTTATCCATTCAAATGTTGTTCTTGTGTATCAGACGCTCAAAAGGAAGAGGGCGATTGCTGATCGTGGAGGAGCACAAGCAAACTATTTGGAAAAGGTAGTGGCACCTGATAAATCAAATAGCCCATTAGGTGTAGTTGCAATATCACCCGACCCACAAAATACCCCAACTCTAGCAGACTCTAGCCCTACTACACTGGTCATTTCTGATGCCCTAACTCGGCAGACCCCAACTGCTGCAAACAGTATGGTTATGCAAGTTGACATAGCACCAACTATACGATGCAAAACCCCCATTCCAACAAAGAGTACACCAAATCCAGTTGTCAAATCCCTTTTTGAACCAGAGAGAGCCCTAATTGCAGCAAATAGGACCCCTGTTCCATTTCTTACCAGTTTAGAAGACAAAGCTTATGTTGTTGTCAGGAACTTTGTGTGCATCTTTCCTTCATGGAAAGATTATACCGCAGACATAGAACAATTTCCAGTTCTCCTCCGCAACTTACGCGTAAGTAATGTACTAATGTTATTCATGGTCATTACTGCATATGTTTCTGCTGACAGAAGGCACAAGATTTCATTCTTTTAAATAGGCGAGGGGCAAACTAGATTGTGATGACGAGCAAGGGTTGGTTGCGCTTTTCAAGCACTCGTTGATGAAGTATCGTTCCTACCTGAGGCAAGCGCACTTCGATGGCAAGCCTCTGAACGAAATTTCTGTAAAGTCTCCGGTGCTACATTTATCCGACGGTGACTGGAATAATCTTGTTACACATTGGTCTCAGCTGCAGCGTAAGGTACTGTCTATGATATCACATCACAATTTGAACTACATTTCTGCATTTGCCTTAATGTCTCACTTGTATGAAAACTGTTAGCAGAAGAACATCCATTCTAAAGGGACCACAGAATCTCGCAACTATACTGCACACTGCATTGCTCTTGTGAGTACCTCTTGCCCTGTATGACCATACTTACTTTCATAGTTGTTTGATTATGTAGCATCACTGCACATGTTAGCCTCGTAATCGTCCATTTGGTGGACATTATAAGATCTGTATGGACTCTTACATAAATTTAGAATCAACCCAATGCTTTTGAAGAGGTTTAGCTCCGCAGTCCTCTTTTAAGGACTGAACGTGGTCTATCACTATACTTACATTAACAGATACTCCCTCCGTCCCATAATATAAGAATGTTTTGTACAGTACACCAGTGTTCAAAACACTCTTGTATTATGGGAAGAGGGATTGGTTCATTTTGTAGCATTCTGCATCTTATCTCCCTCGCCACCATTTACTAAAAAAGATTAGATCTATATTTAGTCTTACCAACAAGTAGAATACACAGACAATGCCAGTGCAGAAGTGTAGCACATTCCTCTTGTCGGTACATTTTATCCTGTAACGCGTGTACTTCCAGGGATTGGTAGTTGATTATGTAGCATCAATCTGCATCTTATCTTCATTATCCTCTATCCCTTCCAGTATTATCATATCTGTAATTACTCTCTACAAAATGTAGAGTACAGGCAATGCTTATGAAGAAGATTCTGTGCTGAAATTCTTGAGTTATCCTTCCCTTGACATGGAGAAGGGCATTATAAAGCCGGTCTTAACTGTTAATGTAAGTCAGTCCTTCTAAAGCCTTTATCCTCAACTGATGTTTAATTTGCTCATACTCCCTATCGTTTACTGCTATTTAGTTTGCTGTTTCTACCAAAATGCATGTTCGTAAGAATCGTAAGTTCTAAGTTTTACTTGTAAAACCAAATTCCTTATTCATACCATGCATATTACTTAATACTCCCTATATGTATGCTTGTTTTTGTGGATCTATAATCCAGTGTGTGGTGAAGCAGCCCACGTTTGCACCTTGTCATCTCATGTTTTATCTTACTGATGTGGCTGATGATATGAACAACATGCCATGCACATTATCCAAAATAGATACAATGTTTTTCTTTGCCCTTCATCTATGCTTGTTATGTTGACATGGTAATCCAGTAGTGTGGTGAAGCTCACCGCATTATGAACAATGCCAAATTATGCTATTGATATTTTGAACTTACTCTTTATTTTGTAATTTGAAATTGGATAGAATTGACAAAACAGTTATCATCTTTGTTTATACACGTGCAAAACCTGTCATCTCTTTGCTTTGTTTCAGGGTGATATGCCTGATGGCATGCACAAGTCTGTTGAAGGCTGTGAGACAAACCCAACATATATTGCAGCAAAGAAGGCAAAACATATTGAAGATAGTGAGACAACCCCAAAGTCTTGTCTTGATGCAGTGTTCAAGTTACTTGAGACTAACAGTCAGACAAGCTCACAGAATTCGTTGTCTGAATTAGTTCGACTTCTTCAATCCCAAGTTCTAGCAGAAAGGTATTCTGCAAATCAACTTCGACTTGAAGTCCTATCTCTAATAAAGATTGCGGAGAACACCAATGAGAACCTCATCGCTAAACAGCTACACCTGGAAGCTATGACCGACATGCTAGGCCGGTCTCACAGCCTTGCTCAGCAGCTTGTGCAACAGTTCCCCCGCAAGGCTAACCTTTCTTGAACTGTCTTGGAAGTGGTCTCGGTTCAGTATTATTTTGTTACGCTGAAATGGTGCCCAGTTTTTGTAATCTGCGTCTTCGTTGCGCTTTATGATCACTGGTGGCGAACTTCGATGCCCAGTGGATTTAATATACCTTAAATCCTTTATTGTAGAGTGTAGGTTTATTGTTAGTTACTATGCCATAATTTCTTTATTGTATAGAGTAGGTTTGTTCTTAATTCCTACTAGTTACTGCTATCATTCGCTATTCGAAAAAAAATCAGATGTAGTCGACCGGACCGAAACATTCGACTCTAACGGGCCAGGTTTTTAGTGGGCCACAATTGGGCCGGCCTGCGTCTTTCTTCAGCCCAAATGATTGGGGCCTTCACACATTGCGCCAGGCCCAAACTTACACCAGCCTATATTTTAGTTGGGCCTTTTGTCGACCCAGCGCTTAGTTTGGCCCAGGTAGCATTGGACCATTAACAGGCTGAATATTGTACTAGCCTGTTACGGCCGAGATGAAACCACGGGCCTTTAGCAGGCCAAAATGCATGTTGGGCCTCAATTTTCACTAGTCGTCGACGGGCCTTCAGCGGGCCGAAATGTAGACCAGGCCGTTTTGGGCCAGTTAGCTCACGGTTCGTTACCAGGCCGAAACATATCTCGGGCCTTAGTTGGCCCACTGATATCATGGGCCTTTAAGAGGCTGAAAGCTTAGCACAGGCATCAACGAGCCGAATTACGCGACAGGCCTTCAATAGGCCCAAAGTCACATTGGGCTTAATTGTTGCCACCTTTAGCACGGGCCGTTAGTGGGCCCGATGTCCCGTCGGACCATATATGGCCCATGGGCAGCACGGGCCATTCCCAGGCTGAAAGTCACACCGGGCTGAAATGGGCCCATTTCTACATCAGGCCTCTAACAGGCCGAAAGTCACTGGGCTGTAGTTGGGCCCAAATATTCGGCGAACAATTAACGGGCCAGATCTGGCTTCGGGCTGCAAATGGGCCCAAATATTGGGCGAACAATTAACGGGCCAGATCTGGCTTCGGGCCGTAAATGGGCCCAAATATTAGGCGAACAATTAACGGGCCAGATCTGGCTTCGGGCCGTAAATGGGCCTTTATTAAGTAGGCCGTTATTGGGCTGGCCCACTAGTACCTGATTAAGTTCTATGGGCCTTTGACTGGGCCGGCCTTTTTAACCTATATGGGCCTCTATTGGGCCCAGCCACATGTCGACGTATCATAGGCATGTCTCCTCCAATGGACGGGCGACATCTGGCCCACTGACGAGCTGACGGGTGTTCCCTTCGGCCAATCAGAATTTTACATGTGGAAATTTCCCATTGATCAGGGCTGTTAATGGGTTATCGGATCCAAAATCTGACCCGATAGCTTAACGACGTTCCGTTACGGTGGATGCCACGTGTCGGTCACCCTTGACAAAAGCACTTCTGTGACGCGTGATTTATCATGATGGAAGTGGACACTTCCGTGATGATAATTTTGGTAATGTCATGGAACACTTCTACGACAGCACAGGTATGGCTATCTTGATTCTATCATAAAATCATCATGGATCTACATGCATGACAAAAAACGCGACCTACTGTGACAAACACGTATCATCACGGAAGTGTATTTTTTTGTAGTGCTAGTTGATACATGAGCTATTCGAGCATACAAAACAGAAATTTTATTTGAAGGTTTAGAGTTTGGCACATACAAATTTACTTGGAACGGTAGGTAGATACCGTATATAGGTAGGTATGGTGGACTCATATGGAACAACTTTGGGGCTTATGGGATTGGATGCACAAGCAGTATTCCCGCTTAGTACAGGTGAAGGCTAGAAAAAGGCTGGGAAGCGACCAGCTAGAGAGCGACAACAGTCATGAACATGCATTAAAATTAATCAACACCGAATGCAAGCATGAGTAGGATATAATGCACCATGAACATAAATATCGTAGAGGCTATGTTGATTTTGTTTTAACTACATGCGTGAACATGTGCCAAGTCAAGCCACTTGAATCGTTCAAAAGAGGATACCACCCTATCATACCACATCACAACCATTTTAATAGCATGTTGGCACGCAAGGTAAACCATTATAAGCTCCTAGCTAATTAAGCATGGCATAAGCAACTATAATCTCTAATTGTCATTGCAAACATGTTTATTCATAATAGGCTGAATCAGGAATGATGAACTAATCATATTTACAAAAACAAGAGAGGTCGAGTTCATACCAGCTTCTCCCATCTCAATCAGTCCATCATATATCGTCATAATTGCCTTTCACTTGCACGACTGAATGATGTGAATAATAATAATAGTGCACGTGCATTGGACTAAGCTGGAATCTGCAAGCATTCAATAAATAGGAGAAGACAAGGCAATATGGACTTTTGGTTAAATCAACAACAATTCATATAGGAGTCACTTCAACAATTTAATTATGGTCTTCTCCTATCGACCCCCAAAGAAAAGAAAAGAAATAAAACTATTTACATGGGAAAGCTCCCAACAAGAAAAAGAAGAACAGGAAATCTTTTTGGATTTCTTTTTAATTACTACTACAAGCATAGAAATTAAAACTAGCTAAAAGCTACAACTAATTTGTTTTTTTGGTTTTTTCTTAAGGTTTATCAAACACACAAGAAGAAAGCATAAAAAAGAACAAACTAGCATGGATATTACAATGAAAAAGTATGAGCACCGACATCTAGCAATGAGTGTGTGAACATGAATGTAATGTCGGTGAGAAATACATACTGCCTCAAGCTTAGGCTTTTGGCCTAAGTGGGTGTATTGCCACAGATGGCCTGGCGGATATCCAAAGTTGTAGTTGGGGTCGTACTGAGATGCAGCAGTCATTGCATCATGGGCTGCGGCTTGGAGGCGAGCTATCTCATCCCTCCTCTTATACTCTTCCGCCCCCTCTTTGGTTATAAAATATCTCCTTTTTCCTGAAAGTCAAAGAAAGTAGAAGCAGGGAGAGTGACGCGATAGGTGGCGTCGTTTGTCAAAGATTAGTCCGTACTGGAGGAACTGATCGTTCCTCTCAACAAAATGATGATAAACCATAGCCTCATAATCCAAATAAGGAGGCAACTCAATATCATCCTCACGTATGGTTATACCAAGAAAATTAGCTACACGGGTTGCATAAAATCCACCAAAGAAATCTCCATTAAATCTATTATGATGCAACCTACGTGCAACAATGGCTCCCAAATTATAAGATTTATCTCCTAACACAACACTCCTAAGAATACTGAGGTCAGGGACACACATGTGACGTGCTTCATCCTTACCATTTATGCACCTACCTATGAAGAGAGAAAAATAATGTATAGCAGGAAAATGAAGGCTCCCTATGGTAGCTTGTGATATATCTCTAGATTTCCCCACAGTTATATTAGCAAGAAAATATCTAAATTCAGATTTGCGAGGTTCACTAGCACTACCCCATTGTGGAAGTTTGCAAGCAGTGGTAAAATCCTCTAAGCTACCCTCGAAAGGTATTTTGCAAACCCTGCAAAATTCATATAGTGACATCTTAACCACATCATATAAATGAAACTCTACTGAAGGAGGTGATTCCTTAGGATAATAGTAGCAGTTTTGCACAAAATTATTGGTGAGTAAGAGATACTGCTCGCGTTGGTCGCGGAGGAAGTCGGTGAGGCCTGCATTCTTAGCCAATTCATAAAAATCATCATAAATCCCGGCTGCTCTCAAGAAATCGTCGGAAGGCCATTCACACGGCCGAACCTCCGTGGTGCGAGGCAGATTATATTTGGGCCTCTCTGCTTCTTCATTTTGCTTTTCCTTCGAGCTTCGGCTTGATAAGCCCCTCAAAAATCTCTTCATTATTTTTTGAAAAATTCTGAAATTTTTAGTAACTTCAAATATAAGTGAACCAAACTCAACAAAATTGATAGCAACTACTCCTACAAGTGCCTAGAGCCTATATCATGCATTAGAACTACTTGGAACCATATAAATTTGACATGCAAGCTCAAGAACATGGTCACCTAGGCAGCACAAATTTGCAATGAATAAAGCACTACAACAAAAACTAATCCTATATACTTAAGAAGTTCACCCCCACTATTTGATTTATCTCAACATGCAGCATAGACACCTCAGCATCCAATTACATTCAGCCATGTCACACACGTAGTCTTACTCAATCCCACCACCTCAGGTCTGACCAAATATTAGAAAAAACGAAATCTTTAAGATTTCTTGAAATGTACACGCTAATACAGCGAAATGAACGGCTCTTGGGTTAACTGAAACCCGAGTTGTCCCCTGAGCCATCGTTTCCTATTCGACTTCTATAACAGATGAGGCTTTTAAGGAGCCTCCCAACGTATCTTCTTTTACCTCCCACACCTCATCTTCCCATCCCATCTCACGAAGCAACCACTGAAATTGAGATTCACCATGCGCGACCTCATAATCAGACCAAGATCAGCTTCAATGCTCCTCCACCGCGGCGCAGCTCGACGAAAACATCGCATGCCCGCAGCGCATCCTGGGCGGCCCACTTCAGCTTAGACCGGCGATCAACATACACCATCCGCCGTCCGCATTGGCTTCAACCCGCCGGCGGATGCCCACGACACCCCACCTCAATTGAGCCGGCGTGGCGCCACCAGCAACCTTGCCGCCGTCCGGCGTACAATCCTCATCCCCCTCCCTTCGCTCTGGTCTGGAGTGCGGCGAGCCGGTCGGCGTGGTGTACTGTTGGAGATGAAGACGATGGTCTATTTGCACCAGGTATCTGCTCGCCTCTACCAAACTTACTTTCTAACCCATGTGTCATCTATTTCTCAACATCACTATCGCCACCTGAAGTTTTTGTCGAATTTTCCTCCCTTCGCTCTTGTCTAGAATGCGGCGAGCCGGTCGGCGTGGCATACTGTTGGAGATGAAGATGAGGGTCTATTTGCACCAAGTATATTCTTGCCTCTACCAAACTTACTTTCTAACCCATGTGTCATCTGTTTCTCAACATCACTATCGCCACCTAAAGTTTTTGTCGGATTTTATTGCAATATGCAAACAAAACTGCATAATGGGTATTAACGTTGCAAGGTAAATTGATAATGCGTGACTATTTCCTGAATTCCTTTTACAATATCGAGTCTGAAGGTAACTGTTATTTTATATGTATTGCACTTGCATATTAAGATTGAATGATCTGCTATGCTGCATTTCATTCATAATAATCTGTCCATTGGGTTATCTTTAGAGAAATTTGGATCTATACTTCTAGGAGTAGTCCATTGGTCGATCTCTTTGTGTCTATTATATGTCGATCTTCCAGTAGTGTAATGGGGATGGCCCTGGTCAGAATCATATTCAGAGGGAGGAATGAATGAAGCATAAGATTGATTAAGTTCAGCAAAGGCATCCAATATTGCCCTGGTCAGAATTACTGCCACATCCATGGTGATGGCCATGCACTCTGCCACGACACTTTCTGGTAAGAAAATGATCAGTAACATATCATAATAGTGGTGTGTTATTTCCTCATGGATGGTTATCAATGCAGTTCATAGCGAGTAAGGTGTCATTTCGCAAAACAAAATTGAGAGTAAGGTGTCATGAAGTTGCGATACAGTTAGCTTATTGTGATGCTTGCCAAATGTTGGTAAATAAAAAATGGAATCCACAATATTATATCATACGTATATTTATCAGTTTGCATGGATTAGTGTGTTCCTTTCATGAATATTCTGCAGGGCACTCTATTTTGTTGTGCTAATGTGTGATCTGCCCTTGCTTCGAATTAATGAAAATCGGTGGCTTAACTAAAAGCGTGTCAAAATAATACCTTCCATGATTATTTGGTAGTTGATTGCATGTGATTGCAATTTTGAACTGCATGGATAATTTTAATCTCAGTGCTTTCCTCTGTATAAGATCTCTTGCTCTTCTTAAATTATGCAGTGCAATTTTTTTTACGTTTGTCTCAGAGAATTGTTTAATTGCTAATATATGTCTAAATTTCTCATGCTTTTTCAGAAATATTATAGATGTCTAATGGCATGACACCTACCAAGTGGTTGCCAAAGTTGAGAAGCAGGTCGTGTTATATGTATTAATCTCTTTTCTTCCATATAAGGTTTATTTTGGTGGTAGCATGGATTTTGGTTCTCCCAAATAAAGCCTTTTCACCGTGGTGTGTTATACTCACTGAGGTTTATATGTATTAATCTCTTTTCTTCCACGTGCGATCATTTCCCTGAATTTTGAATTATGTTGTTTATCACAACTATCGGCATATATGTTTGCAATGGCCTCATCAAATATAGAAGCACGAAAATTCAATACAAGGCCCTCATCAAATATATAGTGGCGATTAGTCGTACTCTTACTAAATTTTTCATTCTTTTATAGATGGCAAAAATACTTCACACTGATGAGTGACGAGGATGGTTCTTCATATGGAGTGCTAAGGACCAGTACTAGCTATAATGCCCAAATTTAAGTATCTGAAGCACTTTTTTTATCTACTTAGTGTCACATCCTTTGTTTTACGACTCCATATCAATGGGATTCATTATGCACAAGTGGCAATCCCTGATACAATGAGCAAATGGTTTCCTTTATATTATTAATGTGTTACCCAACATTATATAACATTTTCTCTACAAAATATGTATTTACGCATTCCCGCAGCAACGCGCGGGGTATCATCTAGTTGGACCAATGGAGGAGTCACATACCAAGGAACAATCCCCCAAAGCAGTTTTGCGAGAGGTGCTTTAAGCAAGGAGATCGAAAATCACAGCAAAATGAGCTAGAACTCGTGCTTGAGCTGGATGGTGATTTTTTTGGGAGGAAGAAGTGTGTGGGTGCAGGAATAAGTGGATGGGATCCACCATGGGCCCACGAGGTAGGGGGCGCGCCCTGGGGGTGGCCGCGCCCTGGACCCTCGTGGACAGGTGCTTGCTCCCCCTGCTGTGTTCTCAGTGCCAAATATTCTCAAATATTCCAGAAAAAAACATATTTAATTTTCAGGGCATTTGGAGAACTTTTATTTTCGAGGTATTTTTTTATTGCATGGATAATTCAGAAAACAGACAGAAATTACTATTTTTTCTTTATTTAATATAAATAACATAAAGTAAAAGGAGGTTACAGAGAGTTGTGTTTTCTAAATTCATCCATCTCATGCTCATCAAAAGGAATCCACTAACAAGGTTGATCAGGTCTTGTTAACAAACTCATTCCGAGTAACATGGAACCAGAGAATTTTCAAATAACACTAGGTTACCTCAGCGGGGATATGTACATCCCCAACAATAAGAATATCATATTTCTTCTTGACATTAGGAAGAGGAAATTGAAAACCTCCAATAGTAATTGTTGAAATTTTTCCAATAGAATTGATATTATAGACTTGAGGTTGTTTCCTCGGAAAGTGTACCGTATGCTCATTACCATTAACATGAAAAGTGACATTGCCTTTGGTGAAATCAATAACAGCCCCTGCAGTATCAAAAAGGGTCTTCCAAGAATAATAGACATACTATCGTCCTTGGGAATATCAAGAATAACAAAGTCCATTAAAATAGTAACATTTGCAACCACAACAGGCACATCCTCACAAATACCAACAGGTATAGCAGTTGATTTATCAGCCATTTGCAAAGATATTTCAGTAGGTGCCAACTTATTCAAATCAAGTCTACGATATAAAGAGAGAGGCATAACACTAACACCGGCTCCAAGATCACATAAAGCAGTTCTAACGTAGTTTCTTTTAATGGAGCATGGTATAGTTGGTACTCCTAGATCTCCTAGTTTCTTAGGCATTCCACCTTTAAAAGTATAATTAGCAAGCATGGTGGAAATTTCAGCTTCCGGTATCTTTCTTTTATTAGTAACAATATCTTTCATATACTTAGCATAAGGATTCATTTTAAGCATATCAGTCAAACGCATACGCAAAAAGATAGGTCTAATCATTTTAGCAAAGTGCTCAAAATCCTCATCATCCTTTTTCTTGGATGACTTAGGAGGGAAAGGCATGGGTTTCTGAACCCAAGGTTCTCTTTCCTTACCGTGATTCCTAGCAACAAAGTCTCTTTTATCATAACGTTGATTCTTTGATTGTGGGTTATCAAGATCAACATCAGGTTCAATCTCTACATCATTGTCATTACTAGGTTGAGCATCAACATGAACATCATTATTAACATTATCAGTAGTTTTATGTTCATTACTAGATTGTGTTTCAGCATCAGAAATAGAGATATCATTGGGATTCTCAGGTGTGTCAATAATAGGTTCACTATAAGCATGCAAAGTCCTATCATTTTTCCTTTTCTTCCTCTTAGAAGGACTAGGTGCATCAATATCATTTCTATGAGAACCTTGCTCAATTCTCTTAGGATGGCCCTCAGGATACAAAGGTTCCTGGGTCATTTTACCACCTCTAGTCATAACTCTAACATAATTATCATTTTTCTTACCATTTAATTCACTGAGCAAATCATTCTGAGCTTTAAGTACTTGTTCTACTTGAGTGGTAACCATAGAAGCATGTTCACTAATGAGTCTAAGTTCACCTTTAACTCTAGACATATAATCACCCAAGTGTTCAATCATATAAGCATTTTGTTTCAATTTTCTACCAAAATAAGCATTGAAGTCTTCTTGCTTAACCATAAAGTTATCAAACTCATCCAAACATTGGCTAGCAAACTTAGTAGGAGGGATTTCAGCTTTATCATATCTATAGAGAGAATTTACCTTTACTACCTGTGTCGGGTTATCAAGACCATGTGTTTCTTCAATAGGTGATGGATTAAGACCATATATTTCTTCAATAGGCGGTAAATTAAGAGCATGTATTTCTTTAATAGGAGGTAAATTCTTAACATCTTCAGCTTTAATACCCTTTTCTTTCATGGATTTCTTTGCCTCTTGCATATCTTCAGGATTGAGAAATAGAACACCCCTTTTCTTTGGAGTTGGTTTAGGAATAGGCTCAAGAGTTGGCTCAGGAGGTGTCCAATTATTTTCATTTGTCAACATAATATTCAATAGAATTTCAGCTTCATCCGGTGTTCTTTTCCTGAAAACAGAACCAGCACAACTATCCAGGTGGTCTCTGGAAGCATCGGTTAGTCCATTATAAAAGATATCAAGTATTTCATTTTTCTTAAGAGGATAATCAGGCAAAGAATTAAGTAATTGGAGAAGCCTCCCCCAAGCTTGTGGGAGACTCTCTTCTTCAATTTGCACAAAATTATATATATCCCTTAAGGCAGCTTGTTTCTTATGAGAAGGGAAATATTTAGTAGAGAAATAATAAATCATATCCTGGGGACTACGCACACAACCAGGATCAAGAGAATTAAACCATACCTTAGCATCACCCTTTAATGAGAACAGAAATATTTTAAGGATATAGAAGTAGCGAGTTCTCTCATCATTAGTGAACAGGGTGGCTATATCATTTACTTTAGTAAGATGTTCCACAACAGTTTGATATTCATAGCCATAAAAAGGATCAGATTCAACCAAAGTAATATATCAGGATCAATAGAGAATTCATAATCCTTATCAATAACAAAGATAGGTGAAGTAGTATAAGCAGGATCATATTTCATTCTAGCATTCAGAGTTTTTTGTTTAAGCTTAGCTAATAATTTCTTAAGATCACTTCTATCGTTGCATGCAAGCAAGTCTATTTTAGTTTCTTCATCCATAACATAGCCCTCAGGCACAACAGGCAATTCATATTTATTAGGAGAGCCTTCATCATCACTTTCATCAATATTATCAGTTTCAATAATTTCATTCTCTCTAGCCCTAGCAAGTTGTTCATCAAGAAATTCACCAAGTGGCACAATATTATCAAGCATAGAAGTAGTTTCATCATAAGTATCATGCATAGCAAAAGTGGCATCATCAATAATATGCGACATATCAGAATTAATAGCAAAAGCAGGTTTAGGTGTCGCAAGCTTACTCAAAACAGAAGGTGAATCAAGTGCAAAGCTAGATGGCAGTTCCTTACCTCCCCTCGTAGTTGAGGGATAATTTTTTGTTTTCGCGTCTTTCAAGTTCTTCATAGTGACCAGCAGATATAAATCCCAAGTGACTCAAAGAATAGAGCTATGCTCCCCGTCAACGGCGCCAGAAAATAGTCTTGATAACCCACAAGTATAGGGGATCGCAACAGTTTTCGAGGGTAGAGTATTCAACCCAAATTTATTGATTCGACACAAGGGGAGCCAAAGAATATTCTCAAGTATTAGCAGCTGAGTTGTCAATTCAACCACACCTGGAAACTTAATATCTGCAGCAAGTGTTTAGTAGCAAAGTAATATGATAGTAGTGGTAACGGTAGCAAAAGTAATATTTTTGGTATTTTGTAGTGATGATAACAATAGCAACGGAAAAGTAAATAAGCGAAGAACAATATGTGAAAATCTCGTAGGCATTGGATCGGTGATGGAGAATTATGTCGGATGTGGTTCATCATGTAACAGTCATAACATAGGGTGACACAGAACTAGCTCCAATTCATCAATGTAATGTATGCATGTATTCGGAATATAGTCATACGTGCTTATGGAAAAGAACTTGCATGACATCTTTTTTCCTACCCTCCCGTGGCAGCGGGGTCCTAGCGGAAACTAAGGGATATTAAGGCCTCCTTTTAATAGAGTACCAGACCAAAGCATTAACACATGGTGAATACATGAACTCCTCAAACTACGGTCATCACCGGGAGTGGTCCCGACTATTGTCACTTCGGGGTTGCCGGATCATAACACATAGTAGGTGACTATAGACTTGCAAGATAGGATCAAGAACTCACATATATTCATGAAAACATAATAGGTTCGGATCTGAAATCATGGCACTCAGGCCCTAGTGACAAGCATTAAGCATAGCAAAGTCATAGCAACATCAATCTCAGAACATAGTGGATACTAGGGATCAAACGCTAACAAAACTAACTCGATTAGATGATAAATCTCATCCAACCCATCACCGTCCAGCAAGCCTAAGATGGAATTACTCACGCATGGCGGTGAGCATCATGAAATTGGTGATGGAGGATAGTTGATGATGACGACGGCGACAGATTCCCCTCTCCGGAGCCCCAAACGGACTCCAGATCAGCCCTCCCAAGAGAGTTTAGGGCTTGGCCACGGCTCTGTATCATAAAACGCGATGAATCCTTCTCCCTGATTTTTTCTCCCCGAACACGAATATATGGAGTTGGAGTTGAGGTCGGTGGAGCTCCAGGGGACCCACAAGGCAGGGGGCGCGCCTCCCACCCTCGTGGCTAGGGTGTGGGCCCCCTGGCCTTGATTCTTTGCCGGTATTTTTTATTATTTCCAAAAATAATCTCCGTGTAGTTTTAGGTCATTCCGAGAAGTTTTGTTTCTGCACATAAATAACACCATGGAAATTCTGCTGAAAACAACGTCAGTCCGGGTTAGTTCCATTCAAATCATGCAAGTTAGAGTCCAAAACAAGGGCAAAAGTGTTTGGAAAAGTAGATACAACGGATACGTATCAGAGATTCAGAAGAAGATGGAACTGAGAATTATTCAAAGACCAACATAAGGCTTACTGGTGTTGATAAGGGATCTAAGAACAAGGGAATTCAGAATGATAATCATGTAAGTTTTAAGGTGTATTTTCCTGTTCTTTCATAGTTGTTGTACAACTCTCTGACTGCTATAAATGTTACGCAGGAGCAAGTGAACAAATTTTCACTTTCAAAAACTATAAAGCAAGAACTAGAGGATGATGAACTAACTATAGACCAGATTAAAAGGGGCAGGAGATGGAGCACAGACCGTGCTGCACATTTTGGCGAAGAATCAAAAGCTGAAGTTGGTCAGGAAATAAACAAATCCAAATATATGGAATCAAGCCCCAAGAAGAAGCGTGTCGTAACATGAAAATGCGCCGGTATTGATAACAAACCAGTAAACAATCACCATGAGGAAGAATCGGAAAAAGAAGGTAATCAGGAGCACAACGATTCAAGGCCTAGGACAAGGCTTAGTTCTGTTGATAAAAAGTTGTTGAACAAAGGCATTCAGAAATGTGTATCAAGGACTCTAAAGACATGTCGCTGATTATTGCATAAACAATAATTTAGGATGTAGTATAATAGATGGGAGCATCAGATTTGTACTTTATATGGACTTCGTCATTGTTAAAGATTTTCAATAAATATAAAGGCTTACCTTTGCATTAGTAAAGTTATTATTATCTGTATTATTCAAAAGTAGATTTTTGGTGTAATCCTAAATAGTCTGAAACAATTCAATCTTTGGTTTGTAGGATTTTTGTAGAAATTCTATAGGATAGGATTTGCAAAGGAAAAATTCCTTTGAAGCACTTTGGTTTGTAGGAATGGATTCCTATTCATATATAGGATAGGAATCAATCCTTCACGTTTTGGAGGGAAAAAACATTAGCCTAGACTCAATGGAAAAAATCGTATCCTATGCACCAAATGGCATCTCTTTCTCTATAGGAATTGACATGCATGTCATCTCACTTCCTATGATTTTCCTATTCCTATAAAATTCCTATCCTCTGAACCAAAGAAGGCTAGGCACCTTAGTTACTTGCTATATGAATATGTTAGGCCTCCTTTGGTTTGGAGGAATCTTGTAGGCTTTCTAGAGGATATGATTTTTGTAGGAAAAATTCCAATGAAGCCTTTGGTTTGTAGGAATGGATTCCTATTTGTTAAGGCATATCTCTTTCGATGTGGTTTTGGTGATTTATGACAACGTGTTTGCGGACTAATCGTGTGCTTTGAGTATTTCAGAGATTCATCCTTGGCACAAGACGATTTATTCCCCTCGGAGTGTCATTCAAGACGGTGTAGCTCTTTCGATGGACTAGTTGCGTAGAGGGCACCGTACTATCAAGAGGGGGTCCGCTGGGGTATTGCTTGGGTGGAATCAACACGTACACATCCGCTTCTCACCCTTAGAGCTCTTCCGCATCGATGGAGAGATCTTTTCTCTCATGTGTGTCTTGTCAGGGTCCCAGCGGTAGTACCATGCTACCCAGCGGTAGTACCGCTGAGGGGTCACAAGCGGCAGTACCGCTCCGCAGCGGTAGTACCGCCGTGACTCCGCGGCTGTACTACCGCTGGCCTATCTGGCTCCTACCACCTTGACTCGAGGGCTCTTTTTCTCGTGTCGGGTTTTGCGGCACTAGTTCGGCAGTAGTGGCGGTAGTACCGCTCTGGGTCCAGGTCCCTGCTTCTCTCCTCTGCGCGGCAGTACCGCTAGTTGGAGCGGCAGTATCGCTGGCTCAGCGGTAGTACCGCCCCCCCCAAGCGGTACTACCGCCCTCTGCGGGGCTGTTTTGTGTGGCAACGGTTGGATTGTTGCCCCCACTATATAAAGGGGTCCCCTTCTTCCCCATTGACTCACCTCTTCCCCCTCAAGCTCCATTAATGCTCCAAGCTCCATTTTCGCTCGATCTATCTCTCTAGCCAATCAAACTTGTTGATTTGCTCGGGAGTGGTTGACAAGGGCCCGATCTACACTTCCACCAAGAGATTTTCGATTCCCCCACCTATCCCTAGCGGATCTTGTTACTCTTGGGTGTTTGAGCACCCTAGACGGTTGAGGTCACTATGGAGCCATAGTCAATTGTGATGAAGCTTCGTGGTATTGTTGGGAGCCTCCGATTAAGTTGTGGAGATTGCCCCAACCTTGTTTGTAAATTTCCGGTCGCTGCCTTCAAGGGCACCAATAGTGGAATCACGGCATCTCGCATTGTGTGAGGGCATGAGGTGAATACGGTGGCCCTAGTGGCTTCTTGGGGAGCATTGTGCCACCGCTCTAACGGAGACGTACTTCCCCTCAAAAGGAAGGAACTTCGGTAACACATCCTCGTCTTCACCGTATCCACTCTTGGTTATTTCTTACCTTTACTTGTGCAAGCTCTTTAGTGTTACTTCTCTTGCTTGCTTGTTTGGTTGTTGTTATTGCATCATATAGGTTGCTCACCTAGTTGCATCTAGACAACCTACTTTGATGCAAAGTTTAATTTGGTAAAGAAAAGTTAAAAATTGTTAGTTGCCTATTCATCCCCCCCCCCTCTAGTCAACCATATCGATCCTTTCAATTGGTATCAGAGCCTTGTCTCTTTATTAAGGACTTTACCGTCCGAAGAGTATGGTTGATACCGTAGACGGTGTGGAGGAACACTCCGGTGTGAATCCGATCTCGTCTACGGGCGATGGGGGAACCTCGATCTCTCGTGAGGAGTTCAATGTGGCCTTGGAGACATTGAAAACCTCCATGACGACCGAGGTTGAATGCATGTTTACTAAATTCCTTGAAGGGCTTAAACTATCCACCGCACCGTTGAAAGTGGGTAATCCCACCGACAAGGTGATGGATGCTACCTCCGATAAGGGGGAAGCTAGTAGCAAAAAGGCTCCTTCTTCTAGTGGTAAGAATGGCACAAGCATCTTTGCTCATGTGGAACCACCACTTGTTTATGGTGGACTGGTCCCTTCCACTCATTTGAATCATGCCGGTCCTCCCCCTAAGATTGTGAAAAATGAGGACTTTGATTCTTGGGTTTACCGCTTTAAACATCATTTAAATCATGTGAACACTAATCTTTGGAGAATCATTGAAGAAGGTTTCTATCTGCATGATCCGAGCAACTTCACCCCTCGAGAAGCCGCGGATAATCAATTCAATGAGAATGCTCTCTTCATCATTCAAGATGCAATTCCACCCGAAGATCTACCTCATCTTCGGCCCTTCGCCTTGGCCAAAGACGCATGGCTTTGTGTTGTCTCACTCTACCGGGGAAGCGCAAGCATTCAACGCTCCAACTATGAAGTGGTGCAAGATGAGGCCGATGAGTTTGCAATGAAAGAAGATGAAGAACCTCGTGAGCTTTATCGGAGAGTAACCAAACTCGCGGTCTTACTCTGAGATCACGGGAGCAAGGACACGGATGACAATTGGATCAAGCGCAAATTCCTCAAGGCAATGATGCCCTACCACAAGGCCATGTCCTCCGTCATTCGTCAAAGGCCGGACTTCCACACCTTGACCTCAAGTGAAGTGTTGGATGAGTTTGTGGCCATGAGCATTTTGGACAAGACGGCCGACAATGTGGTGCTTCGTTCTCAAAGGGCAAAGAAGCCCAACCTTGCATTGAAGGCCAAGCTCTGCGTTGAAGAAGAAGAAGAGGAAGAAGAGGAGAGCAACCCCGAAGATACAAAGTATGCATATCATGAACACATCGCACTTGCTTCAAGGCAATTTTGGAGCAAGAAAAACTCAAGGCCAAACTTTAACAAAAACAACTCAAGTGGCACAAAGAGCAAGCAACGTGTAAGGACTTGCTAAAATTGTGGCAATGTGAGTCATTTTGTTGCGGAATGCCCGTATGAGAAGAGAGAAGACAATGGTGGCAAGCTCATCCGAAAGGACAAGGCCAAGTCGTTCCCCAACAAGAGCAACTTCACCAAGAAGACTCCCCCCAAGGCATTGGTGGTACAAGAAGAGTACAATGAGGATGATGATGATGATGAAGATAGTGAGTCGGTTGCCATGGCCTCTATTGCCATTGCGACGACTCCACGGGTGTGTCTCTTCGACTCACCCAATGAGAGCATCACCGCCAAGTGCCTCATGGCTAAAGCCACCAACAAGGTAACCTCCAACATCAAAACTACCATCATTAATCATCCTTCTTCGACGGATAGCATTGATGAACATGAGGGAGCTAATGTGGAGGTGAATGAGTTTGATGCCTTTATGGGCAAACTTAAGGGTAAATCCAAGAAGCACTTTGTTGCTCTCTTGGAACAACTTGGTGAAGCCAATGACATGATCGAGGCTCACGAAGATACTATCTCTAAGATGGAAGGGCATAGTCGTGACTATGCCGATGAGATCTCGGATCTTTCCAATGCTCTTGAGGAAGAGCGTGGTCTTCATTTGGCTCTTCAGGAGTCACACAACATTGATCATGCTAAGTTAAAGGAAGATTTTGATCATGCTCTCATTGTGTCTTGTGTGCTAAAAATCCGAGAAGGCCGAACTTGAGGTTGATCTTGCTAGACTCAAAGAGGAGTTTGATCTACTTGACAAGGCTCACAAGGTCTTGAAGAGTGCTCATGCTAGCCTCAAAGAGTCTCATGATCAACTTCAAGTAAAGCTAACCAAGGAAAAAGCCACTTTTCCTCATATGATGTTAATTGATAATGCAAATGCTACTAACCCATGTTGTGAGCATGTGCATCTTGTTGAGGAGAACACTAAGCTAAAGGTTCAACTTGAGAAAGGTCTTGCGTCTTGCATACAAGGCAAGAAGAACCTCAACGACCTCTTGACCAACCAAAAGGGGGTTGTGGCCAAGGAAGGGATTGGGTACGTTCCCGAGTCCAAGAACAAGAAGAATGACAAGACCAAACGACCTCCTCCTCTCATGCAAACTTTTGTGAAGGAGGGAGAGAGTGCTTCCAAGGAGAAGAAGAACAATGCGAAGGGTGGCTATGTCAAAAAGGGCAATGCCACTCCTCCCATCAAAGCCGGCGACTTTAATCCTTCTTATGTGTTATGTCGGGCTAGTGATGGGCATGTCTATGCCAAATTTGTTGGTTCCCCTCATGAGTACATTGAATGGTCCATTTGGGTTCCAAAGACCCTTGTTACTAACATCAAAGGACCCATTACAAAATGGGTACCTAAAACCAAGCATTGATCTCTTGTAGGTGTTTGCTTCCGGTGGGGGATCATGGTTGCTCGATAGCGGAACCACAAATCATATGGCTGGAAGCAAGGACTTGGTGGTGGACGTGCACAAGATTCCATCCATGCCCACCAATGTCGAGTGGGGTGACGCCTCATCTTCTAAGGTATTGGGACTTGGCAAGGTAGTCATTTCTCATGATCTCACGATCGAGAAGGTCATGCTTGTTGAGTCCCTTGCATACAATTTACTTTCCGTTTGTCAACTTGCAATCATGGGCTTTGCCACTTTCTTTGATATCGATACCATGGCCCTCTTGTGGAGCAAGACTCTTAAAGTAGCCTTTGTTGGGCATGTCGAGAACAGTCTATATGTGATTAACTTTTTGGAGCGACCCACTAAGACCGCGACATGCCTAATGGCTAAAGTTGATGTGGGATGGCTTTGGCATCTCCGTTTAGCCCATGTCAATATGAGATCTTTGCAAAGTCTTCTCAAGGGGGGCCATGTCCGTGGACTAACGAATGTTAGTTTTGCTAAAGATCGTGCTTGCAGTGCTTGTATCGAAGGAAAGCTACATGAGAAGGCTCACCCTCCCACGACTATCATTTACTCAAAGAGGCCTTTGGAGCTCCTTCACTTGGATCTCTTTGGGCCTCCATCCTTCGATAGTCTTGGGGGTAGGAAGTATTGCTTGGTGATTGTGGATGACTACTCAAAATACACTTGGGTGTATTTCTTCAAGAGGAAGAGCAAGACCCAACAAACCATCATTGACTTTGCAAATGAAGCACGACGTCAACACAATGAAAAGATCTTGACAATAAGAAGTGACAATGGCACCAAGTTCAAGAACTACACCTTGGATGAGTTTCTTAGTGATGAGGGGATCAAGCATCAATATTCCGCACCTTACACCCCTCAACAAAAGGGTGTTGCGGAGAGGAAGAATCGGACGTTGATGGATGCGGCAAGGACCATGATGGCGGAGTTCAAGTCTCCATACAACTTTTGGGCCGAAGCCATCAACACCGCGTGTCATGCATCCAATCGGATCTACCTCCGCAAGGGCTTGAACAAGACTCCATATGAGATACTCACCGGTAACAAGCCCAACCTCAAGTACTTTCGGGTGTTCGGGTGTAAGTGTTTCATTCTCAAGAAAGGTGTTCGGTTGTCTAAATTTGAAGCTAGAGCTTATGAGGGCATATTTGTTGGTTATGCTACAAACTCTCATGCTTATTGTGTCCTCAATAAATCTACGGGACTTATTGAGGAGACGTGTAACGTGGATTTTGATGAAAATAACGGCTCCCAAGTGGAGCAAAGTGGCACTTGTGATGTAGGTGATGAAATTCCTCCTCAAGCCATAAGAAGAATGGGTGTTCGCTTTATCCTACCCATTGAGGAACCCCTTGTGGCCGAAGGAGAAGGACAATGCTCCACTCAAGTGGATCCATCACCAACCCAAGGCCCACACGCTTCCGAAGAACAACATGAAGGCCCTCATCCTCAAGAACAAGACCAAGGGCAAGATCATGCTCAAGACGGTGTTGACACACCAAGTGATGCCCAAGGTCAAGTTCTCTCCTCCGAGCAAGTTCAAGAACAAGAACAAGCTCAAGACGATGCTCAAGATGATCAAGTGACCACTTCTCGTCTCACCCCCGAGGAGGAATTGGAGCGTCGTGCCGCCAAGGTTGCTTCCAAGATCTCCACCAAGGATCATCTCATGACGAATGTGCTTGGAAGCTTAAGAAAGGGGGGTAAGCACTTGTAGACAATTATCAAACTATTGTGAGCATCACGTGTTTGTCTCTTGCGTCGAACCCCACAAGGTCTATGAGGCGCTCGAAGATCCGGATTGGCTCAATGCCATGCATGAAGAACTCAACAACTTCGAGTGCAACAAAGTGTCGAGATTGGTGCCAAGACCGACGGGGAACCACAATGTCATTGGAACCAAGTGGATATTTAAGAACAAGCAAGATGCCCATGGGATTATCATTCGCAACAAGGCTCGTTTGGTAGCACAAGGCTACTCCCAAGTCGAGGATATAGACTACGGTGAAACCTTTGCTCCCGTTGCTCATCTTGAATCCATTCGCATGTTGATTGCATATGCTTCTCATCATAACTTTAAGTTACAACAAATGGATGTGAAGAGTGCTTTTCTTAATGGTCCTATTAATGAATTGGTTTATGTCAAGCAACCCCCCAGGTTTGAGGATCCCTACTTTCCCGATCATGTGTATCAACTCGATAAGGCACTCTATGGCCTTAAACAAGCCCCACGTGCGTGGTATGACCACCTTACCGAGTTGTTACAAGACCGTGGTTTTGAAGTTGGGCTAATCGACCCCACTCTTTTTACTAAGAAGGTCAAAGGGGAGTTGTTTGTGTGCCAATTATATGTTCATGATATTATCTTTGGTTCCCCTAACAAAGCTTTCAATGAGGAATTTGCCGCTCTCATGACCTCAAAGTTCGAGATGTCTTCCATGGGAGAGTTGAAGTTCTTTCTAGGGTTTGAAGTGAAGCAAAGAAGAGAAGGAACCTTCATCAACCAAGCCAAATACACTCAAGACATGCTCAAGAGATTCAAGCTAAGTGACGTCAACCCGGCTTCCACTCCAATGCCCACCAAGTGCCAACTTGACATAGATCCCAATGGTAAAGAGGTGGATCAAAAGGTATATCGCTCCATGATTGGATCCTTGCTTTACCTTTGTGCATCTAGACCGGATATCATGTTGAGTGTGGGAAATTGTGCACGGTTTCAAGCCGCACCTAAGGAAAGTCACTATGTGGTGGTCAAACGAATCTTTAGGTATTTGGCTCATACCCCAAACTTTGGCTTATGGTACCCAAGAGGATCAAACTTCAAGCTTGTAGGGTATTCGGATTCCGATTGGGCGGGAGACAAAGTGGATAGGAAGTCCACTTCCGGAGGGTGCCAATTCCTTGGTTGTTCTTTGGTAAGTTGGTCTTCCAAAAAGCAAAGTTGTGTGTCTCTCTCGTCCACCGAAGCAGAGTATGTAGCGGCCGATAGTTGTTGTGCACAACTCCTATGGATGAGGCAAACTTTAAAGGATTACGGTGTCACTTGTGACAAAGTGCCTCTTTGGTGTGACAATGAAAGTGCCATCAAGATCTCTCTCAACCCGGTGCAACACTTCAAGACGAAGCATATTGAGATTCGGTATCACTTCATACGGGATCACATTAGGCGAGGAGAGATCGAGCTCAACTATGTCAACACTCATGATAACCTTGCAGATATTTTCACGAAGCCCTTGGATGAAGCAAGATTTCGCGAGTTAAGGCATGAGCTAAATATCATTGATTCGAGCAATGTGACTTGAACCCTTGCACACCCCACCACGCTCAATTTGTTGTCTAGTTTAGATGTAGGCATGGACATAGGGGGAGTGTTGTTCTCTCAATGAACTCTCCCTCCCCCCATTATGCATAAATTAATCAAGTCTTTCACATTATCCATTGTTGATGGTACTTGTGTTTCAAAGACGAGTTTTGGTCATGGGCCTAAGGTTAAAATCTTCGCAGCGCCATACCTCTTGACTCAAACATAGGTGGCCACCGCCCTCTCTTGTAGAGGTGTGTCTTGGCATTTTTGCTGGTGTGCTCTCTCTTCTTCTTGCCTTTTTGTTTTTTCTTCTGAGCTTAGCCATGTTGTTTAGTTGTCGTGGTGTGCTGGGCAGTACTACCGCTGGTGGTGCGCGGTACTACCGCCCCCCAGCGCGGTACCACCACTGAGGGACGGGACCAGGGGGTTATATCGGGGCAGGGGGAGGTTTCTTCTCCCCCATACCCATTCGCTTCGCCCCCTCGTTCCTCTTCCTCTCTCCAGCCTCGCCTCGCCGCGGGAGGGCTTCGGCGGATCTTCGTCTCCGGGGCGTCCCTCTCCATTTCCTTCGGTGGAGTCGATCCCCACCTCGTTCTCTTGCCATGGATGCCGGTATTGCCCCCATTCCTTCTCTCCTTTTGTCTCGTTTTCAGATCTTGCATCTTAGGGGCAATGGTGGTTGCATCTCTAGATTTTTGGCTAAATCTAGGCTTGAGTAGATTGGAGAAGGCAACTAGACTATCTAGATTAAAGTTTGGTAGGAATTTTTTGAATTTGGCAGGCCGGTAGTGCCGGATCTGACCACGGTAGTAGGGAACTGTTGTTTCCCCGCCTCGAGCGGTACTACCGCTCTCTTTGGAGCGTTACTACCGCTTGGGCGGTACTACCGCCTGCCTATCGCGGTACTACCACTGCCTACCAAGTTCCATCATGTTCCTGCCTTACCTTGATCTTTTTGTTGAGTTTGTTGGCTTATGCTCGTTCTTTCTGGTTGTTTTGCGTGTTCTTGTGTTTGGTTCCAGGTGATGAACTTCCTGAGCATCAAGCTCGCCGTGTCAACCTCGGGCGTGCAACGTGAAAGCGCTACCGCACCTCTGAGCCAGCAGGTGGTTCCTCTAGCACTCAACCACCACCAGTAGGCGCTTCCGCAAGTGCTCCTCCACCACCTCAGCAGTCGAAGAGATCCACCAACAAGCCAAAGGGAAAGACTGTGACTAAGATGACTGCCAAGGAGTTTTGGGAAAAGCGTCGCTGCAACCCCTATGAGGCAGACCAAGATCCCACTTTGGTCAACCGCCCGTTCTGGAACCGCTTTCAGTTTGCCATCTATTTTGATGTGATCAAGGCCAAGAAGAATCTCTATGTTGATGTTCGCTCCATCGACACTGATGCCATGGATAAGGACCCTGAGTACTTTGGCGAAGCCTTTCAGACGTGTAATCAGCTGAACATTCTCAGGATCATGCAGTTCAACAAGGATTTCGATGCAGACTTGGTGGCCCAATTCTATGCTACCGTTCATCTTGGAACTGATGCCGACGGGACTCTGACTTGGATGACCAATGGCAAGTTGCTTTCAGTCAAGTGGAAGGCCTTCATGGAGTTACTTGATGTGGAAGATAACTGGCTTGAGACTCCAGTAGGCTTCCGCCCTCACCGCAATGCCACATCCACTCACAAGCAAGCCCTTTGGCCCAACTGCACTGTGAAGGTTCACCCAGTGACCAAGAAGGAAACCTATGAGCTGTCTACGTATCTGGACGTTCTTCATCGTGTCTTCTGCGAGACTCTCTTCCCTCGCATCGGGAATATGGATCAGGTTCACTCCTATCTCGTGGGCATGCTTCTTTTCTGCCAGCATGAGAAGGAAGCAAACACTGGAGAGAGCCTGGACATTTCTCATGTTATGTGGTCTGAACTTCTCTCTGCCGTTTTCTGAGCGCAAGTGCCCGATATATGGTCCATTCATCATGAGGCTCATTGAGAAGGCCTGGGCTCGTGTCTATCCCAGAGTGTTACTGGAAACTGGAGACTTGGTTTCTCATGAGATCAAGCGTCTGAGGAAGAAGGACAATTGGGGCACTCCAGCGCCTAAACCCGGGGGTCCATCTACTGCTACTGCTGCCATGGAGGCTGAGGGTGAGGCTGCAACTGATGATCACGAGGAGGACTTTGGACCCGCTAGTGCAGAACCGTCTTGGGCAAAGAAGCTCAAATGCAAGATGAAGAAGCTTTTCTGCATGGAGTCCCATGGTCAGTACATGACTCATGTGGCGGAGAAGCAGGCCAGGGTGCGCCACAAGGAGCTCATGCGTCACCTGGGTGCGACAGTTGTCAGCGGTTCTGAGGGACAGATCACTGAAGAGGAGGAATGGATTCACCAGCATTGCCCTTGGACCGATTCAGACGCCGAGCAGTTTCCGACCAACGACGGAGATGCAGACGATCACGCTGAGATGTGATGTTCGAGATCCTCAGCTTGCCATCACCTGGAGTCGTAGCGTCGCTCTTTGACCTTTTGGTGTCTCGATGCCAAAGGTGGAGAGAGTTTAGGGATTTGTGTTGTTGCCGTGCTGTGAGTGTGTCTTTGTGTCTTGTGTTTTCTCGTGTGTTCTCTCGCTGTCTTTGTTTGGTTTGGTTTGGTGCCTGTGAGACCTAAGTTTTAGACATATGGTGTGAGACATATGCTCCCTATCGCTACCTTATTACTTATGTCTTTTCAGTACTGTAGTATCTTATGAGTTGCATGCTTGTCCTGTTTTATACCCTACTCTCATATATCTTGTGCTTAGAATTGTTGGACTATAAAATATAGGGGGGGTGTTGATCCGGATGTGTGTGTCTTGCATTCCAAAGGCTCCACTAACTAGGTGCACACATTCAGGGGGAGCCCGTCTATATTTTGTAGTTCTAAGTATTCTTACTTTTTCTCTTCCTTGTGCAAATCCCTAGTTGTCATCAATCCACCAAAAGGGGGGAGATTGTTGAGGCATATCTCTCTCTCTCTCTCTATGTGGTTTTGGTGATTGATGACAACGTGTTTATGGACTAATCGTGTGCTTTGAGTATTTCAGAGATTCATCCTTGGCACGAGACGATTTCTTCCCCTCGGAGTGTCATTCAAGACGGTGTAGCTCTTTCGGTGGACTAGTTGAGTAGAGGGCACCGTACTATCAAGAGGGGGTCCCCTGAGGTATTGCTTGGGTGGAATCAACACATACACATCCGCTTCTCACCCTCAGAGCTCTTCCGCGTCGATGGAGAGATCTTCGTGGTATTGTTGGGAGCCTCCGATTAAGTTGTGGAGATTGCCCCAACCTTGTTTGTAAAGGTCCGGTCGCCGCCTTCAAGGGCACCAATAGTGGAATCACAGCATCTCGCATTGTGTGAGGGCGTGAGGTGAATACGGTGGCCCTAGTGGCTTCTTGGGGAGCATTGTGCCTCCACACTGCTCTAACGGAGACGTACTTTCCCTCAAAAGGAAGGAAATTCGGTAACACATCCTCGTCTTCACCGGATCCACTCTTGGTTATTTCTTACCTTTACTTGTGCAAGCTCTTTAGTGTTACTTCTCTTGCTTGCTTGTTTGGTTGTTGTTATTGCATCATATAGGTTGCTCACCTAGTTGCACATCTAGACAACCTACTTTGATGCAAAGTTTAATTTGGTAAAGAAAAGTTAAAAATTGTTAGTTGCCTATTCACCCCCCCCCCCCTCTAGTCAACCATATCGATCCTTCCACTATTCCTATATAGGATAGAAATCAATCCTTCACATTTAGCTTAGCTTAGACATTAGTGAACATTCAGAAGGATTGATCTAAGGAAAAGGGAAAAAAAACATTAGCCTAGACTCAATGAAAAAAATCATATCCTATGAATCAAGTGACATCCCTTTCCCTATAGGAAGTGGGATGCATGCCACCTCACTTCCTATGTTTTTCCTATTCCTATGATATTTCTATCCTATGAACCAAAGGAGGCCTTAGTGTTACTCGATCTAAGCTATATTAGCTTTGTACATACATTCTGAAGGTTGAACAATTTAAGACTCATCTGCACTTCTTTTCTGCTTTGCAATGGATGAATTATTCACCCTAAGTCAAATATCAGTACCTGAGGTACCCTTTTTAACTACTGTCCAGATACCATGCCCCGGTTAATTTGAATTGATTTTGATTCTGGAGGGAGAGACAGAGCGCAATGTTAAGTAAGATCATGAGCATGAGGAAAGGCGCTAAAATATGTTATCATGCCAGGAGCAAGGTAAGCACGCAAAGAGGAAAAACACCGTAATAGTATAAAGCCAGGTCAAATTTATCTATAAAGAAACTGAGATATGTATCAATTATCATTTGATGGATCATGATCCACGTCGATCATGTCCGTATTATTACATTTGCATTCTCACTTTCTCAGCAAATCAACTGAGTTCATCCACATGTATCATGTTATAACTCCGACTCTAACTAGCTACAACTATTTTTGCTTATGCAAAGTCTAAAGTCTCAGGTAATAAGCGGGAAATCAACCTCGTACAGATGTAACTGCCCATCTGATGCGGCTACAAATGACCTTGCCGAGGTCCCCTCAGAGAAGAAAGTGTCTTCCGATGTCTTGTTCCATTGCACATCAAATAGTCGACTCTGGGAGTTCTTCTCAGAAATCACCTAGACCAGAAGAGACCGTTGTTTCTTTATTATTAGAAAAGGAAATCATTACGTGCACTAGTCTAACCGCCTCGCAGAAGTAAACATAGAAGTCATTACGGACATACCAGTCTCTCATACATATCCCAAACAATCACCTTATGGTTGTTCGTAGTGACGACTAAGTCATTCCATCGACTCCAGGACATGGCGATGACACCTTTTCAAATAAAAACAGTGTTAAGAAGCATGTTAAGTGAGTGACATATGATGTGGCAACAGTACTACTAGGTTGTATCCCCACTTTTGCCAAGATCATAAAATGTGCCAATAATAGTTATCATTCCTGTTGAGAGAATATGCCAATAACAGAGTAATAATGTACTGCATTTCATTCCTGTTGAGAGAAAAAGGGGACTACCTTCTGAATGTTCACAAAATTTCATGAGTGGTTCTTCCATTTTCCTTAGATCAAATTCCTGTCAATTCAAAACAGAGTAATACTAATTCAGAACAGAGCAGTTAATCTTTATTTTTTTGTACTGACTAAGCAGTGTAACAAGTAAAACAAGTAGTACCATCAAAGAGCTTGACTCAAAAGCATCATCACAGGCCACAAGCAACACGTTTTCATTAACTGGACTGAACTCCACGGACGAACAGCGCCTCATGCACTCACAGCGACTAGAAAATGCGTTAATATAGTATATCCCTTCAACACTAGGTACTAGTATATGATTCAAATATACCTGACAGTAGAAGCTTTCGAGCTCAAATCGACAATCGCTGCACAACACATTCTCAACATAAGATGGTTTGAACAAAACAGAGAACAAAATGCAGATAAAATGCAAATGTATGAACTTACAAGTAGTTCCACCGGATGATGTGTAGACAATCAGGTTTGGTAAAAACTTGCTCCACGATAGAGAAGAAATGGTGAGCGAGGGACTAGAAATATGCTGCAGAGACCATGCTGTGGTCAGTGTACATTGAACATTTCGCTACCATCATTGTATGCAAATACACATGCATAGCTACCTGATATGTGGGGACTGATGGAGCAGACATGTTGGCGAACAATGTTCGCTATATCCCACACTAAGATCAGCCCGTCCTCAGAGCCCGAAGCAAGCAATGTTGGCGAACATGGGCTAAACTCTAAGGCTCGTACCTGAAAAACAGACCAAAAGGGTGAAGAGGGGGCTAAATGAAGAAATAGACAAGCATGTTGTTGGATCAACAATACAACTACATAGAGTATATGCATGTGAACTACAGTATTAAGCACTAAGAATTCATTCATAATAAGATCTTTTTCATCCATTAAAGTTATCATACCAGAGAGAGAACATAAATGACAAGCATGATTTTGGTTTGGATTCACAAAATCAAACACCACCAGCAGTACACTGTCCGGAATTCAGAAATTCACTCATGCACTCCATTCACTACACTGGATGCTAACCATTGCAATCATCCTACCAGCTCAAGCATCATTTTATTCATGTTTTTTGTTAACATGTCACTGGGGGGAATCCCCACCTGAATATTGATTTCTATTCAAAGAAAATAAGCCAGTTTATAAGGAAAACCAGGTCAAAAACCATGATCCAGTCCCAAAAAAAAAACCATGATCCAGTAATTGATCTCAGCCAACCCAGATAGAACTCTGACGAAACTGAAAATAAAATAAGACAGCAGCATAAAAGTTCAGAACAAGTGCACGCAGGACTAATTTTCTTTGGTTTTGTCTAAAATTGAATAGGAAATCTGAATCTAAGGACAAGACGCAATGCAAGGGAACAAGTAACCCACAATTTGCCTCCTTGTAACTTAAAACACAACGCAAAAGGCCAGCAACCTAAATAGATAGGTAGTTGGGAGGAGCAGCATGCACTGGTTATGAAGAAACCATCTACAAAGCATCACTGGCAACAAGGAGGCAAACTCAGAGGTCGCCGAGAGAGCACCAAACAGCAGCAACGATGATTCTGTGAGCCTAAATGCATAGTACAGTTACAACAAGCTTCAACAAATTGAGGAGGACAGACTTGTACAGGAAGGTACCACATCGCACAAATTGAGGACAGACTTGATTTACGAGGCCAAATCAAGAGCCTCTGCTGGATCAAGCATACTACGAATCTTAGCCGGACCAAACACCCACTGACACAACCAATCGCGTAGTACAAGAATCAAGGGAGTCTGCCGAACTAAGCATAGTACAGGCGAGAGAATACCGGGCCGCGCTGCGCGGGAAAGGAGGGACGAAGTGAAGCCACCAGGCCGTGGGCCGCGCCCGTGGACGGTGTGAAATTGCTCGTCATCTTGTCGAGGAGCGGCGGCGATGGCTTACGCTGCCCGATGTGCTGCTGGTCCAGTCTGAAACTGTTTGCTCGAGTCCTGAATTCGCCCCGTTCCAGTTTCAGCCTCTCCTTGAGCTCCATCTCGCCTGCGTCGTACTCAGAAGCATTCCAGTCGCTGCAGATAAACCACCGGTCGGTCAGAGCGTACTCCGACGACAACGCTCCGGCCAACTATCGGCGAGAAGAGTTTTGGTTTCTGAACGAGGGTACCTGATCTTCTTGTGCGGATCCCACACGACGACGGAGCCGTTCTCCAAACCTCTAGCAATGAGACCCGCGAGTGGCCTTGAGGAGCCCGACGAGAATGCGTCCGACCAGCAGACGCGGCGGAGCGGCGCTGGCGACCAGAACGAACCCAACTCGTCGAAGAGGTAGGCGCCCGGGGTGGAACGGAGGAGCCGCAGCTTCGGCTTGATGTCGCCCATGGCGCCGGCGGCGAGGAACGGCCCCTCCGGGCAGAAAGCGAGCGTGGAGGTGGGCGCGTCCTTCGACTGGGGGTCCGCTACCTCCACCTCCATGGCGGCAGGAGAGGAGGAGGGAGAGAGGACACGCGCGCAGGCGGGTGGAGAGAGGGGGAGAGAGAGCGGGGAGATGGGGGCCGGTGGCTTTCTGCCAGCTGGCCTGCGCTTTTGTACTTGCGGCGGCGGAAACTTGCGGACCCCACCCCGAGCCGTTACGCTTTCCCGTTCTCTTTTTGGAAATCGGAGGAAGGAAGAACTAGTAGCAGTACCCCCAAAATATTCACTTCTTGGATTTCTGTATATGGAGTCAACAAGAGTTGTGCCACCTACTCTACTTGTGGACGGTGTGAATCACCCGCGGTGCACCAAAATCGTTCCACAAATGTGCAAGTACATCAGCGCTCGGATAAAAATGGCCCCTATCAAAATCCAGACTAAATTCCAAACTAAACAGAGGATTTCCGTAGGGGTTCGTCTGCAAGTCGTGGTGAGCAAAGAGCAGAGAAGGTGAGGCAGGGGACTGATGACACGATGCGTCGGTCCATCCACTCGGAAATCATCAATCAAAATCTCATCCATCCATTGATACATCGTCAAGTTAGCACCAAACCTCCATCGACGCATTTGTCTGTCTGTAATTCATCCAACGAAATACCCCCAAAGAAAAAACATTCCCTTAGTGCATAGCCTCCTATCGGGACGGTGGCAGCCGAAACACAAGGGAGCCGACTCCGAATGTATCCAAGCGGGACCGTGTTTTGACCCACGGGAATACGTCTGGTCGGGGTGACTGTTTCGGCCTAGACAGATTCGCCGCTAGAGCTCATTGAGAGTACGGCGGAGATCCCGGCAGACGCTCAATTACAGCCGGATAGGCTGAATTCACAACAATCGTCTCAGCACGTCAATTTGCTCTCAGCCTACCTGGGAGACTTGGGCGACACGCATGCAAGCATAACATGACGCGCGTCACGGTCGTTTTGCGAAGTGGCCCCTGTACCGCGCCATGTCTCTCAAACATGACCCTTGCTCTCTCAAAATCAACGCGCCGCGCCTCTTCCCTACACAAAACTCCACACACACCTGCGACGCTGACCAAGCCAATGCTCCCACCTCTCCGGTGGCTGCCACCCCCCACAGGAGCGATGCCGCTAATGCTCGTGCTGCCGCCCGCGCCGTGAGAACAACCGGGCCTTGAGTCCAAGCCGGCGCCCGGCGCCGGAGCACGTGATGTGAGGAAGGCGTGCGCGCGGACACCGTGGACTACTCCTTGACCACCTGCTGCACGGTCATGGTCGAGGGGCAGAGGGGAATGTCCGTGCAGGATAATCGAGATAGAGCGCATTGACGGCGGAGATCGAGGCGGTGGCGCGACGTTCGGAGTTGGGAAAGGAAGCCAATTCAAGTTGTGGCGTGCTCCTGTTACACAGATTATTGCGGCGACGGCGTACAGAGTGGCGCTGGAGCTTGGAGTGACGGCATCGAGCCGTCCAAGTGGCGACCATGGGAAACTTGGCTTCGCGGCGATGTGCACCGGCCGTTCGTGGCCTGGTCATGGTCAGCAAGGCCATGATGGCGCAGAACGCCACAGTGTGGTCCAGTAACGGAGAACGCAGTGTTGCCGGGAAGTGGATTTTTCCTAACTAGTTGCCCCCGCAACCTGTATCCTAGCCCTCTATCTAAGGTCCTGTTCAATCAACCTTCTCCATCACGTGTCAGCCATGCACTGCATTCCCTTGGCCCACATGCATGCTGCGGCTACTCCTACTTCATGTGCATGTCGCCTCTTCAAACAAAATTGCAAGATAAACACTGGTGGAAAAACAGGCTTCCGTCCAGCCCCATAAGTCGCGAAGCTGTAGGAACCGCGACTAATGGGACCTTTAGTCGCGGCTCTGGAGGTGAACCGCGACCAAAGGCCTGGGCCCAGGGCGCTCGGTGGCCAGCTGGCGCACGTGAGGGTCTTTAGTCGCGGTTGGCCAGGACAACCGCGACTAAAGGCCTTCGGGCACCTTTAGTCACGGTTTGCCAAGCCAACCGCAACTAAAGCCCCTCCCCTATTTTTCTGAATTTTTTGATATATTATTTGTATTTTTAACATATTGAATTGAATTGAATTAGTTTTATTTTTCTGAATTTTTTGATATATTATTTGTATTTTTAACATATTGAATTGAATTAGTTTTATTTTTCTTAATTTTTTGATATATTATTTGTATTTTTAGAATTTTGAATTGAATTAGTTTTTTTTTCTTTAGTCGCGGTTGGCCTGCCCAACCGCGACTAAAGGTGGTTGCGCGCGGGAACGAAAAACCCGCCAAAAAAGTCCTTTAGTCGCGGGTCGCCTCCCCAACCGCGACTAAAGGTTACCCTTTAGTCGCGGGTCGCCTCCCCAACCGCGACTAAAGGTTTCCCTTTAGTTGCGGGTCGCCTCCCCAACCGCGACTAAAGGCCCTTTAGTCGCGGGTCGCCTCCCCAACCGCGACTAAAGGGGGGGCTATAAATACAACCGCCCGACCCGTCGCCTCCATTTCTCTGCTCGTTCTCTGCCGCGCCGAAGGCCTGCCGCCCTCGCCCTCGACGCCGCCCGCCGTCGACCTCGCCCTCGACGCCGCCCGCCGTCGCCCGCGCCCTCGACGCCGCCCGCCGTCGCCCGCCGCCCCCTCTCGCCCACGTACGGCGCCCGTCGCCCCCTTTCGCCCTAGTACGCCGCCCGCCGGCCTCCCTCGCCCACCGCGCCGCCTCGCTGCCCTCAACGCCGGCGGCCGGCCTCGCCGTCCTCAACGCCGCCCCCCAATCCATCCTCGGGCCGCCGGCCTCGCCGCCCTCAACTGCTCTACAGAGCGATGATCGAGAGAGAGAGAGAGAGAGAGAGAGAGAGCAGAGAGAGAGAGAGAGGGGGAGGGAGAGAATTTTTTAACTAGTTAATTAACAAAAAAAGGGTAAAATTTGATAATTAACAAAAACGGTAAAATTTGATAATTAACCCTAAACCTGTGGCGGCCTTTAGTCGCGGTTGGCCAGAAGAACCGCGACTAAAGGTCCTCCGCCCCGACGGCCGCCTGGCGCCCACGTGGACGGGCCGTTAGTCGCGGTTCTTAAGCAGCCGCGACTAAAGGTGGGGGGCTTTAGTCGCGCTTATTTGGTCGCGGTTGCGCAACCGCGACTAATGGCAGTTGCGAACCGCGACCAAAGGCCTTTTTTCCACCAGTGAAACAAATATGTCACTATTAATTTGAAATAAATTGTGCAAATTTAAATTCGTTAATGTATTTGAATTTCTCACGCTCAGCTCTACAAAACAAGTCCAATATCAATATATTGCAAAAAAGTTCCATAAACTTTTCATTAAAGTTAGGCCAAGCTATCTATAAGTTCTTTGGTTCAAGATACATTTTCCAGCAAAGTTCTTTCATATTTCTAACAAAGTGTCGACCCACTATTTAGAAAGTTCTTCAGCCCCTTATTCTGTTTATTTAGCACTTTACAATAAAAATTAAAAGTTCTTCGCTGTTTAAAGCAAAGTTTCAAAAAAATATGTTTCAAATGTATCCAAGACTATACTTGTTCTAAAGAGCTTAGCGTCATGAGTTCAAATATGTAAAAATATTTGAAAACAAGATTTCGGTTTTAAAGATACGTACCATCTAAATTGTCAAAAGAAAATGAAAAGTGATGGAGTAAGAGGAGAGAGGAAAGATAATATAGGCCATGCATGTGTCACAACTTGCGTAGGAAGAGAAAGAGAAAAACCCATGCACATGCAATGGCTCGCATCCCCATGGACCAGCAACGACACTGATTCACGTTGCACGCTCAACTGGTTAGGATTCGCCTTATTCGGTGTAGCCGCCGCGAGCAACTTCTCGTCGCCCTCGTTCGGCACCCGGCCTCCGGCCGCAGTCCCCTCGCTCGCACTACTCCTTCCCCTTGCCGCTCGTTCGACGTCGCCTCGCCGGTACTGTCCCTAAGCATCACCTCGTCTCCGAGCTCGCAAGCTTCGCATCCGTCATCGCCGCCATCCGACAGGCGCCACTCCCTCCCCACATCATATGTTTGGCCAGCTGGCGACCAGTCGTCCCGACCCCGTACATTCGGGCATGCCCAGCTCCGTGTACACACGGCCTTGCCCAGCCCGTGACCAGTCGACGCATTCACGGTCGGGCACGGAGAACGTCGTGCAGAGCGAGGACGCGCCCGTCGGTCGGTGTCGACGTCCACGGACACACTGACTGTGCCCTCTGCCTCGTCCTCCTTCCTGCACCCAGCCACGGCAGGCCGAACAGTGATACGCACTCGTGCCTCTGCTTGCTAATGGATATGGCATGTCGCTACTGCACAGCAGAAGCTCGGGCGCGGCGCCGATGGCCATGGCGGGGTGCCGGGGCGGCTTAGCGCAGCACCAAGGATGGCCTCACAGACGACGGCGCGGCCGTGGGCGAACTGCACTCCTCCTCGTATGTGCAGCACCCGGTGGCATCGTACTTGTTGGACTTATTTACCCAAAAACCATCACACTTGAAGTTAAGGTAACAACTTGGTACCATATTTGTGTCAGGGCACAAAAAACCACCAACTCTGGGCCTAACCAGTAACACGGAGCACTGAGGCTCGGATTTGGTTGCGAAAACAGTCAAACCGACAAGTAGGGCCCGCATGTCAGGCTGACGTAGCATGCTTATGTGGACAATATGCTGAGTTGGACGAAGGTCCCACCTGTCAATGACCAAGTGTTTTCTTTTTCTTCCTCTTTTCCTCCATGGGCATTTCAACAAACGGGTTGTGAGCAACCCTTCCTTCTTCCCTGTCTCTGGCCAAGCCAAACCGTGGCTGGTTCTTTTCCATTGTCGAGCCTATGTGCGCCGCTAGGCGACACATACACGCGGTGGTCGACTTTCGACGCCATCCTCGCTGTCTGTGTCGTGGAAGTCGAAGTGGGCGCCTCCCTGGGCGTCGCTCCAGGAGACAAGGTCGCGTCCCCGAGCTGCGTCGTGGAAGTGGCCGCCTCCCTCGACGTCGTGCAGGGCATGGTCGAGAAGCCCCTGAAGCACGGCGTCACGCAGAAGCTCGGGCGACGCCCATGGTTTTCTTCTGCGGACTCCGTTCCCGAGCTGCCGGCCGCTGGGCCATTCTTCCTCAGCTCCTCCCCGGGCCATCATTGGAAGCAGCACACTCCTCCCCGTGCCACCAGGTGCGGAGCAAGAAGGATGGAGCCGACATCCACGGCGGAGGGCGCGATGGCGGCCTGCACAGGGAGGCTGTGCACGACAGCTAGCGACGATGTGGTGGTGAGCAGGGAGCCCTTGGGCACGCCCGTGCTGGCGCGCATGCCATGGATGGCATGTCCGGCCGCCCGACGAGCCGTCTGTCGTGGTTCTAAGTCTGACAGTAGAATGCAGGGTAGGTATGAGGAGGCAAGATCCTAGCTACGGTGAAGTTGTGCACACAAGATTTACGAGTTCAGGCCCTTCTCAGAAGAAGTAACAGCCCTACATCTCGGTGCCCAGAGGCTGGTCGATTGGATCATGCGTGGAGTTATAGGGGGTGCGAACCCTTGTCTCAGAGGAGGGGGTGTCTTATATAGAGTTTGCCAGGACCCCAACCATCCCCCGTTACATAGAGTTCAATGTACATAAACAGGGGACGTTACTGGTAACACTAGCATTAAAGTGATATAAATGATCTTTAAGACTACGGAGTGAACGCCTAACCGTTGCCATCCAGAGTGACTTTAGATCTTCTGTACTCTGAGTGGTTTCTGATGTGGTCAATGCTGGAAATATGCCCTAGAGGCAATAATAAAAGGATTATTATTATATTTCCTTGTTCATGATAATTGTCTTTTATTCATGCTATAATTGTGTTATCCGGAAATCGTAATACATGTGTGAATACATAGACACCAAATGTCCCTAGTAAGCCTCTAGCTGACTAGCTCGTTGATCAACAGATAGTCATGGTTTCCTGACTATGGACATTGGATGTCATTGATAACGAGATCACATCATTAGGAGAATGATGTGATGGACAAGACCCAATCCTAAACATACCACAAGATCGTATAGTTCGTTTGCTAGAGTTTTTCCAATGTCAAGTATCTTTTCCTTAGACCATGAGATCATGTAACTCCGGGATACCGTAGGAGTGCTTTGGGTGTACCAAACATCACAACGTAACTGGGTGACTATAAAGGTATACTACGGGTATCTCCGAAAGTGTCTGTTGGGTTGACACGGATCAAGACTGGGATTTGTCACTCCGTATGACGGAGAGGTATCTCTAGGCCCACTCGGTAATGCATCATCATAATGAGCTCAAAGTGACCAAGTGTCTGGTCAAGGGATCATGCATTAAGGTACGAGTAAAGTGACTTGCCGGTAACGAGATTGAACGAGGTATTGGGATACCGACGATCGAATCTTGGGCAAGTAACATACCGATTGACAAAGGGAATCGTATACGGGGTTGCTTGAATCCTTGACATCGTGGTTCATCCGATGAGAGCATTGAGGAGCATGTGGGAGCCAACATGGGTATCTAGATCCCGCTGTTGGTTATTGAGCGGAGAGTCGTCTTGGTCATGTCTACATGTCTCCCGAACCCGTAGGGTCTACACACTTAAGGTTCGGTGACGCTAGGGTTGTATGGATATGAGTATGCAGTAATCCGAAAGTTGTTCGGAGTCCCGAATGAGATCCCGGACGTCACGAGGAGTTCCGGAATGGTCCGGAGGTGAAGAATTATATATAAGAAGTGCAGTTTCGGCCATCGGGAGAGTTTCGGGGGTCAACGGTATTGTACCGGGACCACCGGAAGGGTCCCGAGGGTCCACCGGGCGGGGCCACCCGTCCCGGAGGGCCCCATGGGCTGAAGTGGGGAGGGAACCAGCCCATAGTGGGCTAGTGCGCCCCCCTTGGGCCCCCCATGCGCCTAGAGTTGGGAACCCTAGGGGAGGGGGCGCCTCCACTTGCCTTGGGGGGCACTCCTCCCCCTTGGCCGCCGCCCCCCTAGGAGATCCCATCTCCTAGGGCCGGCGCACCCCCTAGGGGCCTATATAAAGGGGGGGAGGGCAGCCGCACCCTGAAGTCTTGGCGCCTCCCTCTCCCCTGCTACACCTCTCCCTCTCGCAGAAGAACGGCGAAACCCTGCTGTGGTGACTGCTGCATCCACCACCACGCCGTCGTACTGCTGGATCTTCATCAACCTTTCCTTCCCCTTGCTGGATCAAGAAGGAGGAGACGTCACGCTGACCGTACGTGTGTTGAACACGGAGGTGCCGTCCGTTCGGCGCTAGGATCTCCGGTGATTTGGATCACGACGAGTACGACTCCCTCATCGCCGTTCTTTGAACGCTTCCGCTCGCGATCTACAAAGGTATGTAGATGCATCCGATCACTCGTTGCTAGATGAACTCATAGATGGATCTTGGTGAAAACGTAGGAAATTTTTTTGTTTTCTGCAACGTTCCCCAACAGTGGCATCATGAGCTAGGTCTATGCGTAGTTCTCTTTGCATGAGTAGAACACAATTTGTTGTGGGCGTAGATGTTGTCAACTTTCTTGCCGCTACTAGTCTTATTTTGCTTCAGCGGTATTGTGGGATGAAGCGGCCCGGACCAACCTTACACGTACGCTTACGTGAGACCGGTTCCACCGACTGACATGCACTAGTTGCATAAGGTGGCTGGCGGGTGTCTGTCTCTCCCACTTTAGTTGGAGCGGATTCGACGAAAAGGGTCCTTATGAAGGGTAAATAGAAGTTGACAAATCACGTTGTGGCTTTAACGTAGGTAAGAAAACGTTCTTGCTAGAACCCTCTTGCAGCCACGTAAAACTTGCAACAACAATTAGAGGATGTCTAACTTGTTTTTGCAACAAGTGTTTTTGTGATGTGATATGGCCAAAGTTGTGATGAATGATGAATGATGTATGTGATGTATGAGATCATGTTCTTGTAATAGGAATCACGACTTGCATGTCGATGAGTATGACAACCGGCAGGAGCCATAGGAGTTGTCTTTATTTTTTGTATGACCTGCGTGTCATTGAGAAATGCCATGTAAATTACTTTACTTTATTGCTAAACGTGTTAGCCATAGTAGTAGAAGTAATAGTTGGCAAGCAACTTCATGGAGACACGATGATGGAGATCATGATGATGGAGATCATGGTGTCATGCCGGTGACAACATGATCATGAAGCCCCAAGATGGAGATCAAATGAAGCTATATGATACTGGCCATATCATGTCACTATTATTTGATTGCATGTGATGTTTGTCATGTTTTTGCATCTTGTTTACTTAGAACGACGGTAGTAAATAAGATGATCCCTCATAATAATTTCAAGAAAGTGTTCCCCCTAACTGTGCACCGTTGCGATAGTTCGTTGTTTCGAAGCACCACGTGATGATCGGTTGTGATAGATTCCAACGTTCACATACAACGGGTGTAAGACAGATTTACACATGCAAACACTTAGGTTGACTTGACGAGCCTAGCATGTACAGACATGGCCTCGGAACACAGAAGACCGAAAGGTCGAGCATGAGTCGTATAGAAGATACGATCAACATGAAGATGTTCACCGATGTTGACTAGTCCGTCTCACGTGATGATCGGACACGGCCTAGTTAACTCGGATCATGTTATACTTAGATGAACTTAATTATCATGAACTTAGTATAAAATCTTTACAACATGTATTGTAGATCAAATGGCCAACGTTGTCCTCAACTTCAACGCGTTCCTAGAGAAAACCAAGCTGAAAGACGATGGCAGCAACTATACGGACTGGGTCCGGAACCTGAGGATCATCCTCATAGCTGCCAAGAAAGATTATGTCCTACAAGCACCGCTAGGTGAAGCACCTGCTCTCCCTGCAGAACAAGACGTTATGAACGCTTGGCAGACACGTACCGATGATTACTCCCTCGTTCAGTGCGGCATGCTTTACAGCTTAGAGCCGGGGCTCCAAAAGCGTTTTGAGAGACACAGAGCATATGAGATGTTCGAAGAGCTAAAAATGGTTTTTCAAGCTCATGCCCGGGTCGAGAGATATGAAGTCTCCGACAAGTTCTTCAGCTGTAAGATGGAGGAAAACAGTTCTGTCAGTGTGCACATACTCACTATGTCTGGGTTACATAACCGCTTGACTCAGCTAGGATTTAATCTCCCGGATGACGCGGTCATTGACAGAATCCTTCAGTCGCTTCCACCGAGCTACAAGAGCTTTGTGATGAACTTCAATATGCAGGGGATGGAAAAGACCATTCCTGAAGTATTTGCAATGCTGAAATCAGCAGAGGTAGAAGTCAAAAAGGAACATCAAGTGTTGATGGTGAATAAAACCACTAAGTTCAAGAAAGGCAAGGGTAAGAAGAACTTCAAGAAGGACGGCAAGGGAGTTTCCGCACCCGGTAAGCAAGCTGCCGGAAGAAGCCAAAGAATGGAGCCAAGCCCGAGACTGAGTGCTTTTATTGCAAGGGAAGTGGTCACTGGAAGCGGAACTGCCCCAAATACTTAGCGGACAAGAAGGCTGGCATCACGAAAGGTATATGTGATATACATGTAATTGATGTGTACCTTACCAGTACTAATAGTAGCTCCTGGGTATTTGATACCGGTGCAGTTGCTCACATTTGTAACTCAAAGCAGGAGCTGCGGAATAAGCGGAGACTAGCGAAGGACGAGGTGACGATGCGCGTTGGGAATGGTTCCAAGGTCGATGTGATCGCCGTCGGCACGCTACCTCTACATTTACCTACGGGATTAGTTTTAAACCTCAATAATTGTTATTTAGTGCCAGCTTTGAGCATGAACATTGTATCAGGATCTCGTTTAATTCGAGATGGCTACTCATTTAAATCCGAGAATAATGGTTGTTCTATTTATATGAGAGATATGTTTTATGGTCATGCTCCGATGGTGAATGGTTTATTCTTAATGAATCTCGAGCGTAATGCTACACATATTCATAGTGTGAATACCAAAAGATGTAAGGTTGATAATGATAGTCCCACATACTTGTGGCACTGCCGCCTTGGTCACATAGGTGTCAAACGCATGAAGAAGCTCCATGCAGATGGACTTTTAGAGTCTCTTGATTACGAATCATTTGACACGTGCGAACCATGCCTCATGGGTAAAATGACCAAGACTCCGTTCTCAGGAACAATGGAGCGAGCAACCAACTTATTGGAAATCATACATACTGATGTGTGCGGTCCAATGAGTGTTGAGGCTCACGGTGGCTATCGTTATGTTCTCACCCTCACTGATGACTTGAGTAGATATGGGTATGTCTATTTAATGAAACACAAGTCTGAGACCTTTGAAAAGTTCAAGGAATTTCAGAGTGAGGTTGAGAATCAACGTGACAGGAAAATCAAGTTCTTGCGATCAGATCGTGGGGGAGAATACTTGAGTCACGAATTTGGCACACACTTAAGAAAATGTGGAATAGTTTCACAACTCACGCCGCCTGGAACACCTCAGCGTAATGGTGTGTCCGAACGTCGTAATCGCACTCTATTAGATATGGTGCGATCTATGATGTCTCTTACCGATTTACCGCTATCATTTTGGGGCTATGCTTTAGAGACTGCCGCATTCACTTTAAATAGGGCTCCGTCGAAATCCGTTGAGACGACACCGTATGAATTATGGTTTGGGAAGAAACCTAAGCTGTCGTTTCTAAAAGTTTGGGGATGCGATGCTTATGTCAAGAAACTTCAACCTGAAAAGCTCGAACCCAAGTCGGAAAAATGCGTCTTCATAGGATACCCTAAAGAAACTATTGGGTATACCTTCTACCTCAGATCCGAAGGCAAGATCTTTGTTGCCAAGAATGGATCCTTTCTAGAGAAAGAGTTTCTCTCGAAAGAAGTAAGTGGGAGGAAAGTAGAACTTGATGAAGTATTACCTCTTGAACCGGAAAGTGGCGCGACTCAAGAAAATGTTCCTGAGGTGCCTGCACCGACTAGAGAGGAAGTTAATGATGATGATCATGAAACTTCAGATCAAGTTGCTACTGAACTTCGTAGGTCCACAAGGACACGTTCCGCACCAGAGTGGTACGGCAACCCTGTCTTGGAAATCATGTTGTTAGACAACGGTGAAACTTCGAACTATGAAGAAGCCCGGATTCCGACAAATGGCTGGAAGCCATGAAATCCGAGATAGGATCCATGTATGAAAACGAAGTATGGACTTTGAATGACTTGCCCATTGAGCGGCGAGCCATAGAAAATAAATGGATATTTAAGAAGAAGACAGACGCGGATGGTAATGTGACCATCTATAAAGCTCGGCTTGTCGCTAAGGGTTATCGACAAGTTCAAGGGGTTGACTATGATGAGACTTTCTCACCTGTAGTGAAGCTGAAGTCTGTCCGAATCATGTTAGCAATTGCCGCATTCTATGATTATGAGATATGGCAAATGGACGTCAAGACGGCATTCCTTAATGGTTTCCTTAAGGAAGAACTGTATATGATGCAGCCGGAAGGTTTTGTCGATCCTAAGAATGCTGACAAGGTGTGCAAGCTCCAACGCTCGATTTATGGGCTGGTGCAAGCATCTCGGAGTTGGAACATTCGCTTTGATGAGATGATCAAAGCGTTTGGGTTTATGCAGACTTATGGAGAAGCCTGTGTTTACAAGAAAGCGAGTGGGAGCTCTGTAGCATTTCTCATATTATATGTAGATGACATACTTTTGATGGGAAATGATATAGAGCTTTTGGACAGCATTAAGGCCTACTTGAATAAGAGTTTTTCAATGAAGGACCTTGGAGAAGCTGCTTATATATTAGGCATCAAGATCTATAGAGATAGATCAAGACGCCTCATAGGTCTTTCACAAAGCACATACCTTGATAAGATATTGAAGAAGTTCAATATGGATCAGTCTAAGAAGGGGTTCTTGCCTGTGTTGCAAGGTGTGAAATTGAGCTCAGCTCAATGTCCGACCACGGCAGAAGATATAGAAGAGATGAGTGTCATCCCCTATGCCTCAGCCATAGGGTCTATTATGTATGCCATGCTGTGTACCAGACCTGATGTAAACCTTGCCGTAAGTTTGGTAGGTAGGTACCAAAGTAATCCCGGCAAGGAACACTGGACAGCGGTCAAGAATATCCTGAAGTACCTGAAAAGGACTAAGGAAATGTTTCTCGTTTATGGAGGTGACGAAGAGCTCGTCGTAAAGGGTTATGTCGACGCTAGCTTCGACACAGATCTGGATGACTCTAAGTCACAAACCGGATACGTGTATATTTTGAATGGTGGGGCAGTAAGCTGGTGCAGTTGCAAGCAGAGCGTCGTGGCGGGATCTACATGTGAAGCGGAGTACATGGCAGCCTCGGAGGCAGCGCATGAAGCAATTTGGGTGAAGGAGTTCATCACCGACCTAGGAGTCATACCCAATGCGTCGGGGCCGATCAAACTCTTCTGTGACAACACTGGAGCTATTGCACTTGCCAAGGAGCCCAGGTTTCACAAGAAGACCAGGCACATCAAGCGTCGCTTCAACTCCATTCGTGAAAATGTTCAAGATGGAGACATAGATATTTGTAAAGTACATACGGACCTGAATGTAGCAGATCCGTTGACTAAACCTCTCCCTAGAGCAAAACATGATCAACACCAGAATTCCATGGGTGTTCGATTCATCACAATGTAACTAGATTATTGACTCTAGTGCAAGTGGGAGACTGTTGGAAATATGCCCTAGAGGCAATAATAAAAGGATTATTATTATATTTCCTTGTTCATGATAATTGTCTTTTATTCATGCTATAATTGTGTTATCCGGAAATCGTAATACATGTGTGAATACATAGACACCAACATGTCCCTAGTAAGCCTCTAGTTGACTAGCTCGTTGATCAACAGATAGTCATGGTTTCCTGACTATGGACATTGGATGTCATTGATAACGAGATCACATCATTAGGAGAATGATGTGATGGACAAGACCCAATCCTAAACATAGCACAAGATCGTATAGTTCGTTTGCTAGAGTTTTTCCAATGTCAAGTATCTTTTCCTTAGACCATGAGATCGTGTAACTCCCGGATACCGTAGGAGTGCTTTGGGTGTACCAAACGTCACAACGTAACTGGGTGACTATAAAGGTATACTACGGGTATCTCCGAAAGTATCTGTTGAGTTGACGCAGATCAAGACTGGGATTTGTCACTCTGTATGACGGAGAGGTATCTCTGGGCCCACTTGGTAATGTATCATCATAATGAGCTCAAAGTGACCAAGTGTCTGGTCACGGGATCATGCATTACGGTACGATTAAAGTGAGTTGCCGGTAATGAGATTGAACGAGGTATTGGGATACCGACGATCGAATCTTGGGCAAGTGACATACCGATTGACAAAGGGAATTGTATACGGGGTTGCTTGAATCCTCGACATCGTGGTTCATCCGATGAGATCATCGAGGAGCATGTGGGAGCCAACATGGGTATCCAGATCCCGTTGTTGGTTATTGACCGGAGAGTCATCTTGGTCATGTTTACATGTCTCCCGAACCCGTAGGGTCTACACACTTAAGGTTCGGTGATGCTAGGGTTGTATGGATATGAGTATGCAGTAATCTGAAAGTTGTTCGGAGTCTCGGATGAGATCCCGGACGTCACGAGGAGTTCCGGAATGGTCCGGAGGTGAAGAATTATATATAGGAAGTGCAGTTTCGGCCATCGGGAGAGTTTTGGGGGTCAACAATATTGTACCGGAACCACCAGAAGGGTCCCGAGGGTCCACCGGGTGGGGCCACCCATCCCGGAGGGCCCCATGGGCTGAAGTGGGGAGGGAACCAGCCCATAGTGGGCTGGTGCGCCCCCCCTGGGGCCCCCATGCGCCTAGGATTGGGAACCCTAGGGGAGGGGGCGCCTCCACTTGCCTTGGGGGGCACTCCTCCCCCTTGGCCGCCGCCCCCCTAGGAGATCCCATCTCCTAGGGCCGGCGCATGCCCCTAGGGGCCTATATAAAGGGGGGGGGAGGGAGGGAAGCTGCACCCTGAAGTCTTGGCGCCTCCCTCTCCCCTGCTACACCTCTCCCTCTCGCAGAAGAACGGCGAAGCCCTGCTGCAGTGACTGCTGCATCCACCACCACGCCGTTGTGCTGCTGGATCTTCATCAACCTCTCCTTCCCCCTTGCTGGATCAAGAAGGAGGGTACGTCACGCTGACCGTACGTGTGTTGAACGCGGAGGTGCCGTCCGTTCGGCGCTAGGATCTCCGGTGATTTGGATCACGACGAGTACGACTCCCTCATCCCCGTTCTTTGAACGCTTCCGCTCGCGATCTACAAAGGTATGTAGATGCATTCGATCACTCGTTGCTAGATGAACTCATAGATGGATCTTGGTGAAAACGTAGGAACATTTTTTGTTTTCTGCAACGTTCCCCAACAGTCAAATGATTATATTCTAGTCGAATGAAATTGGGTTGTCCGAGTGGAACCCATGGTCGAGTGAGCTTCACCCTGAGGTGATTTCAGTCGGTATGATTTGTTGTCCTTTGAATGTCTTCGACTGTAGGGCAGTGTCCTTGGGGAGGGTGCTTAGATCAGGTCTATTGCCCTACCCTAGGTACATTTCATCGTCATTAATCCCCGAATGGTTCTAGGTCCGAGTGGAGATGGAGTTAAAGATGGTTCCGACTCAATGTTCATGCTTCGGAAGCATTTTACTTGGATTGGTGAACCATGCAAAAATTTCGACTTCATTTCCAGTCGCCTTGAGCCATTCAAAGGTTGTCGAGTGAACTTAGCTGATAAGCTTTGAATGCTGATATGGCATAAAATCTTCGGCGGGATCGACTACGCTGCCGTTCCCGGATCTCGTGGGATTTGAAATATGGGGAAGCGCGCGGGACGGAGAGAGCCGCAATAAGCGGGGCGGATTAGGCAGGGGCGCCTCGATTCTCGTGCCACCTTTTTCGCCATGTATCGACCACGCGACTGTTGCAGGATTTGACAGGATTGCCTGGGTCCACAAGTCAGTCACTTGGGGAATAGGACCATATAAGGCGTCTGGGCTGGCGTCTTTGCACTGTGCGCCCCATTTCCCCCTTCTTTCTCTCCTTCTCCACTGCATCCACCTCTGCTCTCGGCGCTGCCGCCCAGTCCGAGCTCAACCCGCTGCAATGGGGAAGGACAAGACGGTGGCACTGGAGCGCGTGAAGAAGGCGACAACGAAGGCGAAGGGGAAGAAGACGAGCCGGGGAGGGTCGTCATCGAGAACCGGCCTGCCGCCCGGCTGGATCCAGGGCGACTGGATTCGGTCGACGATCCAGCGAGAAGACATGGAGGATCTGGTTGAGGGGGGACTGATTCCCCGTGATTCTTGGTGGCTTCCGGAGGACGAGACCGAGCTGCGACCGCAGGAGGGTGAGTGTGTCCTTCTTGCGACCCACGTCGACCGCGGTTTCTCTTTGCCTCCCCATCCTTTCTTCCGGGGTTTTCTGAACTTTTTTGGAGCCCAACTTCATCACTTTTCTCCCAACACCATCACATACCTTGCTGCATACGTGTCCATGTGCGAGAACTTTCTGGGCTGTCGACCGCACTGGGGTCTCTTCAAACACATTTTCACATGTCGTTCTCAGTCTGTAAAAAAGGCCAATCCGAGTGACGAGAGGACACACGTGATCCAGATGTGTGGAGGTCTAGGGATCCAAATGAGGAATAAAAGTAATTTTCCTGCTATGATTCTTCCCGAGTCAGTCAGAAGGTGGCAGTCGACCTGGTTCTATTGTAAGGACCAACCGACCCCGGGCCAGTCGACTGGCCTTCCCCCGTTTTCCATAGGACGAGTTGAGAAGCCTTCCCCTTGAGAGTGACTCTAGCTGAGAAAGTGGAGGTGAATATGTTGGTTGAGCGGATAGTCCAACTTGTCCGCGATGGTGTGACTGACATGGACTTGCTAGAGGTGTTCCTTAGTCGACACATCCAGCCACTCCAATCCCATGACCATCCAATGTGGATGTATTCGGGTATTGAAGACAACACTCGGATCCACCCGGAGGAAGTTGATGAGAAGACGGTGGCACAGTGGCTGCAAGGTATTACTGGCAACAAAGACAACCCCAGGGGGCCTAGGAGGGTTCCTCCACTCGACAACACCACTGAACCAGACAAGGCCTGACTCTTTTATTTCGAGTGTCTTTTATTCTGACATGTATATGTTCTTGAATCCGATTGATATCCACTCGACTTCGTGCCTTGCAGATCTACACCGAGATGTATTCGATGCCCAACGGAGAGCAGGAGCAGGAGGGAGAGGCGAGCGGAGGTGACAGCGGTGACTGGCACTCCGACGGAGGAGGAGACAAGGAGAGTGAAGACTCGAGCAGTGGTGAGGAGGTCGACTCTCCACCTCGCACGGAAAGACGCTCCAAGCAGAGGCAGGACCCATCAAGTGTTTGTGGCAAAGCGACTCCACCGACTGGACAGACCTCGAAGTGCACTCGAACATCTTCTCCTGTGCCGACTGAGAAAACTCCGAAGCAGCCCAAAGTCGCACCGTCAAGGCCCCGGAAGGCCCTACCCAAGATTAAAGTGGTCGTTCCCATCGCTTCTGGGTAATTATTGTGCTCGACCTCTTGGTTTTTGCATGACTCGATCTTTGGTCGAATCACTTTCCTGTTGTAACCGAGTGAATTCTGAAATTGTCAGTGTTGCCTCTGAGACTTCTCTTTACCAAGATGATGATGAGGAGGAGACGGAAGACGCAGTCACCTCCAACGTGGGTATAACTCTTGTCATCTTGTCTTTACTTTATCAGCCATTTTGACTGTCACATCCCAAATTTTCAATTCGGAATGTTATACACTAGATCATCATTGCATATCATATTTATTGCATTTTGGTTGATCCTAGAAATTTCACGCAACTCAAGGACCCTCGGAGAGAGTTGGCGATTTCGTTATTTTCATATTTGAGTTGTCTCAAATTTTGAAAATAGGATCATTTGATTTTATTTATTTTATCTTCAATTATTTCTATTATAAAAATTATGAGAGAGGGAATAAAATGACTTTCCCAAAAATAAAGAAATATTGGGGATTTAATAAAAAAACCAAATAAGATTTTATTTGGTTTCATTTGCTATTTTATTTGAATTTAGGAAAAATGCGCGTTTTTCAATATTGCATTTAGGCCCCAAATAAATGTTCATCCTGTGCGGCTTGATTTTAGAAGCCGGGGAAAATTTATTTCGGGATTTTTGTAGTCCATTTAGTATTCCTTTTGTTTTTTTCCCGAGCATAATTATTTAAAAAAAAAGTCCGAACCGACCTTGGGCCGTAACCGGCCAGGACTCCGCCTGGCCGGGCCTTCTTATAGTGCCCCGAGGCCCGAGGCCAGCCCCAAGCCGCCCCGCCCCTGAAACCCTAGGCCGCCGCCGCCGCCGCCGGACCGCCGCCGCCGTTCGCCGGAGTCGCTGGAGGTAGACCTTGCGCCGCCGTTTTTTTTTGGAAAACCGATCGGTTTTCCGTCAGTTTTGTTTTTTTAGTTTCGGTTTTTTAAATAGATCAGTTTTTCCGGTTCATTTAATTAGCGAGCGTTCGTCTGTTCGTTCGTTTTAACGAACGTTTATCGTTTTTTCTCTTTTTTCGGATTAAATCCGCGATTTTTCTGATCGCGATTCCTGATCCGATTTTCGTTTTAGTCTAACTTTTCGCTCGTTTATCGGAATCAGGCGATTCAAGCGCCTGGAGTTTCGTCTCGAAACCCTCTTTCCGTCTAACCAACTCAAACAAGTTTTTGCCACTATAAAAATTGCCCTAGATCCAGAATAGTAAATGAAGCATGTTTCTTTTGCCGTTTGTCTTTCGTTGCTTCGTTCGATTTGATTCTTTTTGACAACCGGAGTTCTTAAGTTGAACTTTCTGGTTAGATCTCTTATTTGAGTTTTACCTGTGCATTAGTTGAGTACTTATTGTATGCTTGTTTGTTTGCGACAGAGTACCCGGAGTGTGCCGCTTGCTACTTCGAATCGCTAGGTTTCCCGGATCATCAGCAAGGAAAGTAACACTTTGATCATGCTTTCCCACTACCCAGTTTTATTGCATTATATCAATCCTCACACATTGCATGATTAGGATCTAATTAAATTGTGGGTTTTGGAAGTAGCTGAGGTAGTACCTATTACCTGTTATTATCAAACCTTTGGGAGTTACTTCTACGTTTGCTTATTATGCCATGCTATGCTAGTAGACGTGGATTGGGTGAGTGTATCCATGACAGATGTGAGATTGTTAATTAATGGTTTATTTAAGGTGGCAACTTAAATACACATCTAGGTGGATTGAGGCACGTGGGTATTCCAGCGATTGCCTGTTTTCTTTATGGACCGCCACCCAGACTCAAAGGGATCATGAGATTATTCATGCTAGAAACTTCCGTGTGGAGCCGCAAACTATTATGGGCTCTAGCATAGTTGATTAAGTTGTGCGAACTCTTATAGTGGTAGACTAGCAGATGTAGGGGAAAGTAGGTGTAACGGTCTACCCAATCGTAAGGTGCTAGCACTTCTGAAAGACTATGTCTCGGTCATCCGTCTTTTCAAACACCATGTAGTGCGAGAAACCAAAAGGAGTCGATCGAGTCTTGTGGGGAAAAGTGCGCAAACCTCTGCAGAGTGTATAAACTAATCATGATTAGCCGTGTCCCCGGTTATGGACATCTTGAGTATCTAGTACCTAGATTATCATGTGAATCTCAACATGTTACTCTAAAATTAATTTTGTTGGGTTTTCTTTAATGATGATGCTTAATTGGGATTGAGAATGTTGTCAACCATTCTGAATGTTTAACAACTACCATGATAGTTAAATAAAATTTATTCCTTTGCAGTAGGGAAAAATTGGCTTTACGCAAAACTGTAACCATATAGCTTTCCACCAGCCAAATATGCATATAGAATAGCCTATTTCATTCCATTACTCTCTATGTGTTATTTTGCCAGCATATTCCATGTGCTGACCCGTTTCGGGCTGCAACGTTAATGTTGCAGACTTTTCAGACGACGATTAATGTGTTTTAGGTCATGGTTCTATACTTAGTGATGCCGTTGGAGTTGATGGACTCACTTATCTTCCAAGCCTTCCGCTGTTATCGTTATTAGATGGCCTTAAGCCATATTTATTGTAATAAGTTCTCTTTTGAGACACTCGATGTAATAAGTGTGTGATTGCTACTCTGTTATAAATCCTTCAAGTATTGTGTGGTGCCAGCATTACTGATCCAGGGATGACACCTAAGCACAGAGATTGGACCGTTTGAGGTCTGGTCGCTACAAGATGGTATCAGAGCACACGCTGACTGTAGGACACGACCACTAAGCTAAAACCCTAGATCACTACTCACTCTCTTCTCATTCTGACCTCTCATCTTTTCTACTCTTTTAGGATGGCGGATGCAAGGAACAAGTTCACGCAACCAGATGAAGATACACCCTTTGGACGTCACTTGAAGGAAGTCACTAGATACCTGAACATAGGAGTACCAAGCTTCACCGGAACCTACAACGCCACTTTACCTGAAGAAGAGCGCTGAATGATTCAAGTTCAAGTTCCAGGAAGGACATTCATGTTAGTCACTGAGCCCGTAGAGTTTTCTTTTGATGCACCAACTTGGAGTCTAGGAAAGAACATGGCAGCTCACATCGCCATGGGACGCATTGGAGAAGTTTACCGCAATGATCTCAAGATTACTATCTACTAGATTTGTGGGCGCCGAGATGAGCACTGGGAGATGATCAGTACCAGGAAGGATAGATCAATTGCAAGTTTTATCCAGGAGTTAAACCAACACATTTGACGTCAGGAGAACCAGATGTGCGCCGACATGATAGATCTTAAGAAGGCGAGGACAAGAATCAAGGAACTGGAGGAAGAACTCAAGGCTACACGTGAAGATTATGAAGAGGAAATCGAAGTATTAGTGGAGAAGAATGACAATCTAATCAAGAAGATTGGAATATTTATGGGAGGCCCTACACAAGTAGAAGAAGACGAAGAACCCAAGGAGATTCGCCCGGAAGACTACATCATCATCGACGACACTGACTCGGATCCAGACGATAGCGGTGATGACTATGTTGATGAAGCTGGAGCAGATATAATGGAGTCTGCAACCGAAGAATAATTCTAGTAGACCACCTCATCAGTAGTAGTAGTCCACCATGTAAATATAGTAGTCCGAGCACTTTTGCGATAGTTAGATTGATTGTATGCCCTTGTTTGATTGATTGAATGAAGTGAATTGTTTGCTTTTGCCTCATGTGCATATGGGTAGTGTTTTCCCTTTAGACCCCGTCTATTCTTAAATCTCATCTTTTCTAAAACCCTCAGATGCCTCCGAGACGTGACCCCGAATTTACCTTCCCACCGGAGCTCACCCAGTTGATCCAGCAGCAGAACACATTGATGCAGTTGCTAGTCCAGAATCAGAATCAGGGGAACAACAACAACCCACCACCACCACCACCACCTGTTGATCACTTAGCCCGTTTTCTTAGGCTGAATCCGCCGGTGTTTTCCAGTAGCACCGAGCCGATAATAGCAGATGATTGGCTCCGCAAGACAGCTAGAGAGTTGACCACAGCAGGATGCACATATGTGGAAATGGTGAAGTTTGCCGCACATCAGCTTGAAGGACCCGCAACATTATGGTGGGAGAATTTCACAGCCACTTTCCCTGTCGACACTATCACGTGGGACCAGTTTCAGCAGGCTTTTCGAACTGCCCATGTTTCAGCAGGAGCTATGGCCATGAAGAAGCGAGAGTTTCGCAACTTGCGCCAAGGAGGACGGACAGTTGGCCAGTATGTGGAGGACATTAGTAAGTTAGCACGTTATGCCCTAGATGACGTTGCTACGGATGCAACTAAGCAGGAGAAGTTTCTGGAAGGACTGAATGATGAGTTGAGCATGCAGTTGATGGTAGCAACCTTCAACAATTACCAGGAGTTGGTAGATCGTGCTCTCGTGATCGAAGGGAAGCAGCAGCAGATTGAGAATCGAAAGAGGAAGTATGGACAAGGGGAGCACAATTCAGGAGCTCAGCAGAAGCCACGTTTTACCCCTAGACCAGGAGGACATTTTCAGCATACCCATGGAGGAGGTAGCTTGCACAATCATAATGGCACCAAGAATGGTAATGGGAATGGAGGAAACATCGATTGCGCCACTAAGTCGATCTTGCTTACCACCCCAGAAGGGAGAAGGATCAAGTATGTATCCCGGCATGTGCCGAAGAGGACTCAAGTAAATTGTCTAACAGGAGTTGTGCAGGAGGAAGTACCAGTAGTGAAGGATTTCCCTGATGTATTTCCAGAAGAGTTTCCAGGCATGCCACCGGATAGAGATATTGAATTTTTGATTGAGCTTTTCCCAGGCACAGGGCCAATATCTAAGAGACCGTATAGGATGCCCACAAAGGATTTGGTGGAGATAAAGAAGCAGATTAAGGAGTTACTGGATAAAGGATATTTTCGCCCAAGTTCTTCGCCTTGGGGATCGCCAGTACTTCTAGTGGAGAAGAAGGATGGATCGTTAAGGATGGTTGTTGATTATCGAGGTTTGAATGAAGTAACCATCAAGAACAAGTACCCACTACCAATGATCAATGATCTGTTTGATCAATTGCAAGGAGCTAGGGTATTTTCCAAGATCGATTTGCGATCAGGATACCACCAATTGAAGATTCGAGAACAGGATATACCTAAGATGGCTTTTACCACCAGGTATGGGCTGTACGAGTATACCGTTATGTCATTTGGTCTGACTAACGCACCTTCATATTTTATGAACATGATGAATAAAGTGTTTATGGAGTTTTTGGATAAGTTCGTCGTAGTGTTCATTGATGATATCCTGGTTTACTCGAAGAATGAAGAGGAGCATAAGGAGCATTTGCGTTTGGTTCTTGGAAAGCTCCGAGAACATCAATTATATGCCAAGTTTAGCAAATGTGAGTTTTGGTTGAAAGAAGTTGGATTTCTCGGACACGTTATATCCGTAGAAGGTATAGTAGTAGATCCCACTAAAGTTGATACTGTGACCAAGTGGGAAGCGCCAACAACAGTTGGAGAGATCCGGAGTTTTCTTGGACTCACAGGATACTACCGGAGGTTTATTGAGAATTTCTCAAAGATTGCGAAGCCTATGACGGAGTTGTTGAAGAAGGATACCAAGTTCAAATGGACTGGGGAATGTGAGGCTAGTTTCCAGGAGTTGAAGAAACGTTTGGTTACCTCACCAGTGTTGATTTTACCGGATCAGACCAAAGATTATGAGGTGTATTATGACGCTTCACGTCGAGGACTTGGAGCAGTGCTTATGCAGGAAGGAAGAGTTGTTTCATATGCCTCACGACAGCTTAAGCCCCATGAGTTGAATTATGCTATGCATGATTTGGAGTTAGCAGCCGTAGTGCATGCATTGAAGACTTGGATACATTTTCTGATTGGAAACCATTGTGAGGTGTACACGGATCACAAGAGTTTGAAGTATATTTTCACACAGAAGGAGTTGAACCTCAGATAAAGGAGATGGTTGGAGCTCATCAAGGATTATGATATGAAAATGCATTATCACCCCGGAAAGGCTAACGTAGTAGCTGACGCATTGAGCCGTAAGAGCCATGCCAACACCCTAGTGACGGGAGATCTACCAAGGGAGTTAGCCAAAAATCTTCGAGAGCTATTCTTGGAAATAGTTCCAAGAGCCTATGTAGCAGCATTGGAGATTCAGTCTATTTTGATGGATAAGATCAGAGAAGCTCAAAAGACTGACAAGGAGATTGCTTCTATTAAGGAGAAAATGAGCAAAGAAAAAGCTAAGGGTTTTCATGAGCATGAGCACGATACCTTATGGTTTGAAGACCGTGTCTATGTACCAAATGATTCGGAGATCAGGAAGTTAATTTTACAAGAGGCCCATGATTCACCGTATTCGATTCACCCAGGAAATACCAAGATGTATTTGGATTTGAAGGATATTTTCTGGTGGACCGGAATGAAAAAGGATATTGCAAAATATGTAGCAGTTTGTGATGTATGCCAGAGAGTAAAGGCAGAGCATCCGAAGCCAGCCGGATTGCTACAGCCATTGCCGATACCCGAATGGAAGTGGGATAAGCTAGGCATGGATTTTATTACAGGATTGCCCAGAACACGTTCAGGCTATGACTCCATATGGGTTGTAGTCGATCATTTGACAAAGGTAGCTCATTTCATTCCAGTGAAGACTACCTATACCAGTGCAAAGTTGGCAAAGATATACATGACTAGAATCGTTTGTCTGCATGGAATTCCAAGGAGCATAGTATCAGAGAGAGGAATCCAATTTACCTCAAAGTTCTGGAATCAGTTACATGAAACTTTGGGTACCAGACTGGAGTTTAGCACAGCTTTCCACCCGCAGACAGATGGACAGACTGAGAGAGTCAATCAGATTTTGGAGGATATGCTAAGAGCTTGTGCACTAGATTACAGATCTAGCTGGGACGAGAATTTGCCGTATGGAGAGTTCTCTTACAACAACAATTATCAATCCAGTTTGAAGATGACCCCTTTCGAAGCCTTGTACGGAAGGAGGTGCAGGACCCTATTGTCTTGGGATGAAGTTGGAGACCGCCAGTTGTTTGGATCGGATCTGATAAAGGAGTCTGAACAAAAAGAGAAATTGATTCGCGGTAGGCTCAAGGTAGCTCAATCCAGGCAGAAGAGTTATGCAGATTCTAAACGCAAGGAGACAGTTTACGAAGTCGGGGACAGAGTTTATCTTCGAGTATCACCACTTCGAGGAGTTAAGCGCTTTGGAGTTAAGGGAAAGTTAGCGCCACGTTTTGTAGGACCATACAAAGTTTTGGAGCGTATGGGAGAAGTAGCCTATAAATTGGAATTGCCCGAAGGATTGTCAGGAGTTCACCACGTGTTCCATGTATCCCAGTTGAAGAAGTGCCACGCAGAGATGGCTGACATACCGCCGAGAGATACGGTACCACTGGAAGCAATTCAGTTGGACAGTGATTTGACCAATGAGGAGAAACTAGTTAAGATTCTAGAGTATGCCAGTCGAGTCACCTGCAGCAAGGTTATCAAGTTTTGCAAGGTTCAGTGGAGCCACCACACGGAGGATGAAGCCACCTGGGAGCGAGAGGAAGATTTGCTGAAGGACCACCGTCACCTATTTTCTAGCCAACCCGGATCTCGAGGGCGAGATTCATCTTAAGGGGGGTAGGTTTTGTAACATCCCAAATTTTCAATTTGGAATGTTATACACTAGATCATCATTGCATATCATATTTATTGCATTTTGGTTGATCCTAGAAATTTCACGCAACTCAAGGACCCTCGGAGAGAGTTGGGGATTTCGTTATTTTTATATTTGAGTTGTCTCAAATTTTGAAAATAGGATCATTTGATTTTATTTATTTTATATTCAGTTATTTCTATTATAAAAATTATGAGAGAGGGAATAAAATGACTTCCCAAAAATAAAGAAATATTGGGGATTTAATAAAAAAATCAAATAAGATTTTATTTGGTTTTATTTGCTATTTTATTTGAATTTAGGAAAAATGCGCGTTTTTCAAAATTGCATTTAGGCCCCAAATAAATGTTCATCCTGTGTGGCATGATTTTAGAAGTAGGGGAAAATTTATTTGGAGATTTTTGGAGTCTGTTTAGTATTCCTTTTGTTTTCTTTCCCGAGCATAATTATTTTAAAAATAAGTCCGAACCGACCTTGGGACGTAACCGGCCAGGACTCCACCTGGCTGGGCCTTCTTATAGCGCCCCGAGGCCCGAGGCCAGCCCCAAGCCGCCCCACCCCCGAAACCCTAGGCCGCCGCCGCCGCCCGTGCCGCTCGCGCCGCGCCGCCGCCGCCCGTGCCGCGCCGCCGCCGCCCGCCGCCCCGCCGCTCACCGGAGTCGCCGGAGGTAGACCTCGCGCCGCCGGTTTTTTTTAGAAAACCGATCGGTTTTCCGTCGGTTTTGTTTTTTTAGTTTCGATTTTTTTAAAATAGATCGGTTTTTCCGGTTTATTTAATTAGCGAGCGTTCGTCCGTTCGTTCTTTTTAACGAACGTTCGTCGTTTTTTTCTTTTCTCGGATTAAATCCGCGATTTTTCTGATTGCGATTCCTGATCTGATTTTCGTTTTAGTCTAACTTTTCACTCGTTTATCGGAATCAGGCGATTCAAGCGCCTGGACTTTCGTCTCGAAACCCTCTTTCTGTTTAACCAACTCAAACAAGTTTTTGCCACTGTAAAAATTGCCCTAGATCCAGAATAGTAAATGAAGCATGTTTCTTTTGCCGTTTGTCTTTCGTTGCTTCGTTCGATTTGATTCTTTTTGCCAACCAGAGTTCTTAAGTTGAACTTTCTGGTTAGATCTCTTATTTGAGTTTTACCTGTGCATTAGTTGAGTACTTATTGTATGCTTGTTTGTTTGTGATAGAGTACCCAGAGTGCGCCGCTTGCTACTTCGAATCGCTAGGTTTCCCGGATCATCAGCAAGGAAAGTAACACTTTGATCATGCTTTCCCACTACCCAGTTTTATTGCATTAGATCAATCCTCACACATTGCATGATTAGGATCTAATTAAATTGTGGGTTTGGGAAGTAGCTGAGGTAGTACCTATTACCTGTTATTATCAAACCTTTGGGAGTTACTTCTGCGTTTGCTTATTATGCCATGCTATGCTAGTAGACGTGGATTGGGTGAGTGTATCCATGACAGATGTGAGATTGTTAATTAATGGTTTATTTAAGGTGGCAACTTAAATACACATCTGGGTGGATTGAGGCACGTGGGTATTCCAGCGATTGCCTGTTTTCTTTATGGACCGCCACCCAGGCTCAAAGGGATCATGAGATTATTCATGCTAGAAACTTCCGTGTGCAGCCACAAGCTATTATGGGCTCTAGCATAGTTGATTAAGTTGTGTGAACTCTTACAGTGGTAGACTAGCAGATGTAGGGGAAAGTAGGTGTAACGGTCTACCCGATCGTAAGGTGCTAGCGGTTCTGAAAGACTATGTCTCGGTCATCCGTCTTCCCAAACACCATGTAGTGCGAGAAACCAAGCGGAGGTGATCGAGTCTTGTGGGGAAAAGTGCGCAAACCTCTGCAGAGTGTATAAACTAATCATGATTAGCCGCATCCCCGGTTATGGACATTTTGAGTATCTAGTACCTGGATTATCATGTGAATCTCAACATGTTACTCTAAAATTAATTTTGTTGGGTTTTGTTTAATGATGATGCTTAATTGGGATTGAGAATGCTGTCAACCATTCTCAACGTTTAACAACTACCATGATAGTTAAATAAAATTTATTCCTTTGCAGTAGGAAAAAATTGGCTTTACGCAAAACTGTAACCATAGAGCTTTCCACCAGCCAAATATGCATATAGAATAGCCTATTTCATTCCATTACTCTCTATGTGTTATTTTGCCAGCATATTCCATGTGCTGACCCGTTTTGGGCTGCAACGTTAATGTTGCAGACTTTTCAGACAATGATTAAGGTGTTTTTAGGTCATGGTTCTATACTCAGTGATGCCGTTGGAGTTGATGGACTCACTTATCTTCCAAGCCTTCCGCTGTTATCGTTATTAGATGGCCTTAAGCCATATTTATTGTAATAAGTTCTCTTTTGAGACACTCGATGTAATAAGTGTGTGATTGCTACTCTATTATAAATCCTTCAAGTACTGTGTGGTGTCAGCATTACTGATCCAGGGATGACACCTGAGCACAGAGATTGGACCGTTTGAGGTCTGGTCGCTACATTGACAGTCGACTGAACTCTTGCAATTGATTGCATTGCAGCTTCACCCAATGTTATTGAACTTCCAGATGACGATGAGGATGTGCCACAGAGACCCATGGGAAGGAGGGGTAGGACTTCGAGAAGGAAGGCACCAGCTAGCAAGACGCCCAGTCGACACCGACGACGGAACCAATGATTCAGTAGTCCGGAGACCTGAACCGGGCTTTTGTTACTTTTGATGTTCCAGTGTCGAGTGAACACCCTTCATCATCGACTGCACAAGTCACTGTTTCGTCTGTCCAACACCACGCCTCGGATCCTCAAGCTGCCGCGATTGAACCACCGTATCCACTGTTCGTCACCCATCATGTTCCGGAAGACCAGGCAAGCGCTGCTACGGAAGCCATACGCCAAGCAGGCCTGATGATGGAGCGGATGAAGACAGTGCACGTGACCAGCCAAGCTGCTTATGATGCCAGTGCAACCCTCCAAGCCAATGTCCAGGTTAGTTGGTTTCCGACTGATCTCCTAGCTTGACGCTTGTTCTGTTAGGATATGCTACCTGAAAACTTTTCATTATGCATCCATTCGTCAATCTGTACTTCGCATCTGGACACCCACTGGGTGTTTCAATTTATGTCGAGCAGTTTTTCCAGTTGAGTTGACTAGGTTGTGTCGATTGTAACTTTGGACTAGTGGGGGCACGCAGAGTGCACCCACTGGGTGTAGTCCCCGAGGCCGCCGTCGAATGTGTGATTCGGCGGGGGTCTTGATAAAAATATTTTGTTCTTCAGTTCTTTCACTCGGTCTGGGAAGACCATGTCGAGTGGAACCTGAACCAGTGGGGGCACGCCGAGTGCACCCACCGGGTGTAGTGCCCGAGAACGCAGTCGACTGCGGGCAGTCGGTTGTGGTCTGAGAATAACCGTTGCCTCTTCTTTCTTTTCTCTCTTTTTCCTTCCACTCAGTCTGGGCGGACCATGTCGAGTGGAACCTGGACCAGTGGGGGCACGCTAAGTGCACCCACTGGGTGTAGTCCCCGAGACTACTGTTGAATGTTTGATTCTGTAGTAGTCTTAGAATTCTTTTCCTCGGAAGCGAATAATCTTTGATTCTGTCCACTGATGTATCTCTTTACTCACTTCAGAAATCTTGTGAGATCATCTCCAAATTTTCTTAATTCGAGGAGAAGCAGAGACAACTCAACCTTGACTTGGAGTTGGCCAAGCAGAACTTGTAGAAGGCCAAACAAGAAACAGCTGGTATAGAAGGTAAAAAACTTGTCGACTGTAGGATTGGGCTGTCTCTCAAGTCATCTCCTCGTTCTTCTCTCTGAACAGGGTGCTTGTTTGTTGTATATGTATATTTTTCAGAGAAAATGAGGCAGGCTCTGACATAGAAGGACCTTGATCTTGTCGCAGCGCAGAAGGAGGCTCAGGAGAAAACAACACTCGGCGATAAGAAGCTGGCCACAGTCGGGCGCTAGAGGAAGACAATGCCAAGCTGAAGGCTGCTCTTGCCGAAGCTAATAGAGAAGTGACCCGTCTGAAGAAGGATAAGGTAGCTTTGAACGACAACATTGAAGACATTTCTCGTAAGAGAAATGGTTTGGAGGCTAATCTAGGGCACTCGCCAAGAAGTTATTCCTTATGCTTGAAGGTATGTTTCCTTGTCTGACTTGTTTTGCTATCGTCAATTCATCATAAAAGCCGTCGACTCATTAGTTATTTGTGGTTGTAGAATTTTGTCAAAACTTTGAGGAAGAAACTGGCAAATTGAGACAAGCTTGGACCGCATCAATTCTCCTGTCAAGGATGAAGTTGCCATGGACGTGCTTCGACTAGAATCCCGCCTTGCCAGCATTATGGACTACCTTGCTCATCTGAAGGTTGCGGTGTCACAGATCGACACAGCACTTTGGCCAAAGCAGACGCTCCAAAATGACCTCGAGTGTTTGATGACTTGACTCAATGAGATCCCTGGTCGAGTGCAGGAATGGAAGAAATCATTTGCTCGATGTGGTGCTGATGTAGCTCTGTCTCTTGTTCGCGTCCATTGCAAGGAGGCCAAAGGAGAGAAGTTAGCGGCGATCAAGGTTTCCAACACCAAGAGACTTGACTTCCAGTCTTTTATGTAGACCTTCATTGCTACTGCTACTCAAATTGAGATGGAATCGACCTGGATGAGTTCGTCGAGCCTGCCACTCCTCCTCCTGCAGAGTGAACAAACTTTTTATGATCTGATTAAATTTGCCTCGGTATGCCGAGTGGTTTTGTAACCGTTAAACTCCTTTGGGCATGTTGCCCGAGTACTTTAATCTACGGTCCGAAACCTCGTAGGATTTATCTGAACTTTGTTGCTTTTGAATCTCTTGACTCTGAGTGGAACTTGATTCTTCAGTCTGAATTGTTACTGACTCTGTGATGCAGCTCTGTCGAGTGGATTATGGACAAAGGCACTTGGTGCCGTCATGACCCGCACCTCGTCGTCCTTGCGGATCAGGATGGAGCGCACATTGAACTTGTGCCGCAGCTCCGAGGATAAGGTTGCAGCCGACCTGCACCTCGTCGTCCTTGCGGATCGGGATGGAGCGCACGTTGTACTTGTGCCGCAGCCCTGAGGATAAGGTCACAGTCTACCTGCATCTCGTCGTCCTTGCGGAGCAGGATGGAGCGCTGATATGTCTCTAACGTATCTATAATTTTTTATTGTTCCATGATATTATATATTCTTTTTTGGATGTTTAATGGGCTTATTTATACACTTTTATATTATGTTTGGGACTAACCTATTAACCGGAGGCCCAGCCCAAATTGTTATTTTTTTGCCTATTTCAGTGTTTCGCAGAAAAAGAATATCAAACGGAGTCCAAACGGAGTGAAACCTTCGGGAGCGTGATTTTTGGAACAAACGTGATCCAAAGGACTTGGAGTGGACGTCAAGCAATCAACGAGGAGGCCACGAGGCAGGGGGCGCGCCCTCCACCCTCATGGGCCCCTTGTGGCTCCACCGACCTACTTCTTCCTCTTATATATACCTACGTACCCTGAAAACATCAGAGAGCACCACGAAAACCTAATTCCACCACCGCAACTTTCTGTACCCGTGAGATCCCATTTTGGGGCCTTTTCCGGCGCTTCGCCGGAGGGGGCATTGATCATGGAGGGCTTCTACATCAACACCATAGTGTAACGCCCTCGGTGCGGCTATATCTCCCACGTGTCGAAGCACGACTTAGAGGCATAACCGCATTGAAAGCAATGTTGCAAGTGAGGTAATATTCACACAACCCATGTAATACATATGGGAAAAAGATACATAGTTGGCTTACAATCGCCACTTCACACAATACATGAATAAAGCATTACATCATCCAGATACAATCAAGGTCCGACTATGGAACCAAAATGAAAGAAGACTACCCCAAAAGCTACACAGATCCCCAATCGTCCCAACTGGGCTCCACTACTGATCAACTGGAACGAAACAACACAAAGGACAAGATCTTCATCGAGCTCCTCCTGAGCTTGGTTGCGTCAACTGCTCGGTAACATCGGCACCTGCAAACTGGTTTTGAAGTATCTGTGAGTCATGGGGACTCAGCAATCTCACACCCACGCGATCAAGACTATTTAAGCTTATGGGTAAGGTAAAGGTATGAGGTGGAGCTGCAGCAAGCGACTAGCATATTTGGTGGCTAACAACGCAAATGAGAGCGAGAAGAGAAGGCAAAAGCACGGTCGAACAACTATGATCAAGAAGTTATCCTAGAACAACCTATGTCAACCATAACTCCAACACCGTGTTCACTTCCCGGACTCCGCCGAGAAGAGACCATCACAGTTACACACGCGGTTGATGTATTTTAATTAAGATAAACTTCAGGTTTTCTACAACCGGACATTAACAAATTCCCATCTGCCCATAACCACGGGCACGGCTTTCGAAAGTTCAAATCCCTGCAGGGGTGTCCCAACTTAGCCCATCACAAGCTCTCACTGTCAACGAAGGATATTCCTTCTAGCGGGAAGACCCGATCAGACTCGGAATCCCAGTTACAAGACATCCTCGACAATGGTAAAACAAGTCCAGCAACACCGCCCAAATGTGCCGACAAATCCTGATAGGAGCTGCACATATCTCGTTCTCAGGGCACACTCAGATTGTCCAAACTTCCGGTAGGCCAGCCTAGAGTTGCCCCTGGTGGCCACCGACGGCTGACAGGTTGGACCAACACTCAGAGGAGCACTGGCCCGGGGGGGGGGGGGTTAAAATAATGATGACCCTTGAGTCTGCAGAACCCAAGGGAAAGAAAAGGCTAGGTGGCGAATGGTAAAACCAATGTTGGGCATTGCTGGAGGAGTTTTATTCAAGGCGAACTATCAAGGGGTTCCCATTATAACCCAACCGCGTAAGGAACGCAAAATCCGGGAACATAACACCGATATGACAGAAACTAGGGTGGCAAGAGTGGAACAAAACACCAGGCATAAGGCCAAGCCTTCCACCCTTTACCAAGTATATAGATGCATTAATTAAATAAGAGATATTGTGATATCCCAACAAAATATCCATGTTCCAAACATGGAACAAGCTCCAATCTTCACCTGCAACTAACAACGCTATAAGAGGGGCTGAGCAAAGTGGTAACATAGCCAAACAACGGTTTGCTAGGACAAGGTGGGTTAGAGGTTTAGTTCAACAATATAGGAGGAATGGTAAGCAAGTGGTAGGTATCGCAGCATAGGCATAGCAAAAGAGCGAGCAACTAGCAAGCAAAGATAGAAGTGATTTCGAGGCTATGGTCTTCTTGCTTGAAATCCCGCAAGGAAGAAGAATGAGTCCATGAAGAAGACAAATGGATGTAGTCGAATGGGTCCTCACAAACGCGACGTTATCGGAGCCAACCCGAAGAAGCAACACCAGAAAGAAGCACACAACAACAACCAACACATGAACATGGTATGATATGCGGGATGCGGTATGTGATGCATATGCATGATGTGCAAAGGAATGATCAAAACTGGCTCAACTTGGAAAACCAAGAGTGCCACTGGAAAGAGGAGTTGATTTCGGTTGAAATCGATATAAAGATCACCGGAATCGGAAGCACGGTTTGGAAATGGCAAGCAAAACAAATATGGCATCGGTCTGCGATAAACAGCAAGTAACCATCTAAATGCATCAAGATAAGTTTGCTACAGCACTCAAACATGACAACATAATGGATGGCAGGGATCCACTCATGAATCTTGACAAAAGATGAACACTGAGCTATGGCTAATGCATCCATTAACAACTTCAAACAAGCATGGCAAAAGTGCAAATGATAATAGGTTCCAGACTTAGTGAAATTAACACAAGTCTGGAATTTATCATCCGGAAGTAATCTTTAGAGCATGATAACTATATGCTACAGGAACATATCATGGCAAGGCAAGGCATGGCATGAAGCTACTCAAAGCACTTAACAAAAGTCCCTTAGTGACCTTGAGCCAAAAGGGATCAGAAAATACAATTGCAAGCATGTGAAAATGGCAAAAACATAAACAGATTCAGACTTAGTGAAAAACTGGAGCATGCAAAACCGTTAACGAGTAGGCATGTTTACGAGCTCGATGCACTAACTACAGAGCATGGCATGACAAACTAAGCATACACCCATTAAGAAGACATGGCGTAGAAGCTAGACATGGCAAGAACAACAACATAGCATGCACGGATCAATAACAACAACCTCGGCAAAATCGCTAAACATGTTAACAATCTGCCAGGAACATTTTATAGCAAAAGTAGAGCTCGATTGACTCAATCTAGGATGCTCCATAAATGCAACAAAGACATGGATGGATAGAGCACCATAATATTAACAAAACATCCTTACTGATCATCCTCAAAAGAGGCACAGATCACTAGGAAACAACATGAACATATGGCATAACAACAAAAACAGGACAAGGACTTAGTGAAATTCTAAGTCCCTGAAATCAGCATTACCGATTACGATACTTTGCATGCTTGTGCTAGTCACCACATATATCACAAAAAATACATGGCATACACCCCTGTAAAGATAGCATGGCATATAACAAAACACATGTAGAGCTCAGGATCATAGCATGCACACATTAATCATGGCAAAAATGACAAAATGCCATTTGCTGAAACAGATCTGACAAATTTCTCACATAGCCTCTTCCAACAGCATTTTGGGCATCAAGATGAGCTCAAATTAAAATGATGCAATGAGATGAAATGATGTACTCGTCGAGACGAACATTTTGATATGCCACACGCACGAATCGGAGCTACGGATGCAGAAGAGTTATGGCATGTCAAACTATGCAAAAAAATTAGGGTTTCGGGGAGAAAAGTCAACCGAGATATTTTCAGATCTGGATCCAGATCGGCGTGGATTACGAGGATCGACAGAGTTCACCGTAGCAGCCGAGTCTCGCCGGAAAAACTATTCACCGGAGAGGCGGGACTTGCCGGAGGAAGGGGAGGAAGCCGGAGGGGAGGCACGGGGCGGCGGACGGCGGCCTCGGGACACGAGAGCCGGCCGGCGCCGGAGTGGGTGGCGGGCATCATGGTGGTGGGCAACGGCGCGGGAGGAGCTGACCGGCGCTGGTGGGCACGGACGGTGGCGCGAGGCTCCGGCGGCCGGAGCGGGCGAAGATGGCGGCGGGGCGATGGCGCGGGCGGCGCGCGCGGTGAGGAGGCGGCGACCCGGTTGGCGGCGGCGAGGGCCCGCCCTGGGCCGAACGGGCCTCAGCGGCGGCGGCGGCTGCTATGCCACGTGGCGCAACGCGATTTGCGCGGAGGCGGCGGCGCGCAGGTCGGACGTGTTCGGCTGTTCGGATCTCATCCGGCGGTGCGAGGAGAGGGGAAAAATTAGGGTTTGCCCGCGAATTTCGGAGGAGGAGGTGTTTATATAGGTAGAGGGAGCTAGGAGAGTCCAAATGAGGTGCGGTTTTCGGCCACGCGATCGTGATCGAACGACCGAGATGATGGAGAGGGTTTAGGTGGGTTTTGGGCCACTTTGGAGAGGTGTTGGGCTGCAACACACACGAGGCCTTTTCGGTCCCTCGGTTAACTGTTGGAGTATCAAACGAAGTCCAAATGGCACGAAACTTGATAGGCGGTCTACCGATAGTAAACCAAGGCCGCATGACAAGTCTCGGTCCAATCCGTAAACGTTTAACACCCGCACACGAAAAGAGGTAAAAGGGGACACCGGGTGACATAGGAGCGCCGGATTGCAAAATGGACAACGGGGAAAATGCTCGGATGCATGAGACGAACATGTATGCAAATGAAATGCACATGATGACATGATATGAAATGCATGACACGCCAGCAATGAAAAGGCAACAACAGCGAATAACTGGAGTACACCTGGCACATTGGTCTCGGGGCGTTACAACACTCCACCACTATGAGAGGGTCTCGTCCCGAGATCTAGAATGGCACCGAAGGGAAAACGGAAGGAAAAGAGGAGAGGTAAGGCTAAGTTCCTTCTTTGACAAACGAGTGAAACCAAAGGACCTTGCGAGGTTGAGCAAAAGACAGAAAGAAAGCAATGGAGATGAACAAAGTTGAAAACACTCCGTTAGAAAAAAGGAACAAGGAAGAACAACTTTGAACAACACTCCGATTTGGAGAGAGATGAAAGACTTGATAAAATGAAAAAGCTTGAGCAAAGGAACACAACACTCTGGTTAAATGGGATAAGCAAGGAAAAGAACATGATCTTTGACAAAACGAGATGATGGGTTGAAAAGAGCAACATCACAATGCCTCCGGAACAAAAGAATAGAAGGTAGATAATTGAAATAGGAGAATTTAGAAGAAAATGCTATCTTATGCCACAAAAGAGGTTGAGAAGGCATCCCTAGGAGAATGGTCGAACGGAGTTGTTGGAACACCAACAACGGAAGGACGGGCTTGAAATGGGCTTATGGAAGGCATCTCAACATTATGACGTGACAACTTGCCACTCACGGAAAAGATTTGATTGGATTTATAAGACAAGGGGACGAGAAACTATTTCACCGGGAGGATAAATGTAGAACTTGGGTCATTTATGAGCACCATAATAGCAACAATCCTTAGGGAAAGCTTTAGGTGAAAATATAACCCAAGATAACTCAAATGACGAGATTGATGGATTTAAAATATCTCGTTCTTAACAACATGTGAATCATGAGACATGAACTCAAATTATCAAGAATGACATAATACCACCTCAAATGATACGGTTGAAAGAATTGCACTTTGAAATGCAAGATAAAGAATACTTGAACTCCTCTGAAAAGAATCTCGATGAACACTTCGAAAAGAAATTACATCCTTGATGAACCATCATGTAGAACCTTCATGAAGAACACCGGTAAACAAAGGAATGATCAAACAAATGGAGAGAGAAGTTGGAAACACAAGGTGAATCCTTGCAATGATTAGATGGATCTTCACGAAGAAATAATTGAAATAACTTTGAGCTCCGGAAAGAAAGATGGACAACTTGAATCGAGAATTTGATGAACCTCCGGAATAAGGAATTAAGTTTACTCGATGAGACAAGAATAAGAATTACATTATGCGTATCCTTCACCAATTTAAATTAGCGACAATCAAAGGATTTGACATATTACTTATTCTCGTAGAAAGGATTAAGATAGATATGTCGCAAACTTGAGAAGGTCTTCAACGAACCACCGGTAGAATTTGGAAAAACGAAAGAATTGATATGATAAACGAAGGAAGAAGAAACTTGGAAGAACCACCGTAAGAAATGAAAACAATTGAAGAAAGGATAAAGAAGCACCAGGAAGAATTATAAAAAGAACAAAGATACTCGAGACAATCTAGATACATGAGAACGAAGGGATCACAAACTGATTATAGATCACTTGAACGATGCACCAGTAAGATTGGAGAATGACAACTGAAAGCTGAGAATGAATAAATCTTCTGAAATGATGGGCTCCGGAGGAACAAACTAGAAAGACTCCTGAATTGCTCTGGATAGGTGAAAAGAAATCTCACAATCAAAAACAATTATGAGAGGAAGGCATTAAGCTAGAACCACGAATCTTTGATGGAAACAGATAAGATTGCAGAGAAAATCTTCTTCGGTCTTCCAAATCTGAAAATTACGACGAGAAACACCACCATGAATTGTTGAGACACTCCGGAATGAAGAATGGAAAGGTGGAGCCAATGGTGAAAAGAATTTGGAAGATCTTGGAGAAAGACATTTGACTGATGATAAATCATTCTTACGTCAAACTTTAGAAAAGAATTTGAGAAGCTCCAGAAAATAAGAAGAGTCAGGTAAGATCCTGGGTTAGGGCCCACTCAAAAGATACATCATAGAACGATTTAAAAGAGAGAAAGCACCGGTTGAATTAAATGGCCAGAATGAGATAACAACCTCGAAAGATCTTGAATGAAAGCAGAGTGGAAAATACGAATCTTCGAGATATCTTGAGCACTCTGGAACAATTAAATAGCGAGAAGTGAATGATTATGAGGTGCACCGGTATGAGAAGGTATTTGAAACAAGGAAAAGAATATGATCAACACAGAAAACTTGAATTGTATCCACCGGAGAAGAAAACAAGTGAAGAGTGACGAACTTGGAGCTCCGTTAGAATCTTCATGAGAAACACCGGATAAGAACATTGACGGAAAGAATGGATTGGGTTCCCATCAATAAAGGGATACTTGAATAAGAAATGTGAGTCCTTGAAGAAACAAAGGGAGGGAGGGCGGGAAAACAAAAACAATTTGGAATGGATGAAACGAACACCATTGAGAAACTTAGAATTGATCTTGCGGATGTTGAAATGAACGGATCCACTTGAAGAGGAGCACACCGGTTGAGAAGAAATTGAAATGACAAACTCGATGATCAAGAAGGATTAGCATCCACAAAGAAGTATGAGAACACCGCTTAGGGAAGGTATGGAATCAACACTTGACTTCGAAGCAACTCGAATACCACAACTCAAAACAAAACAAAGGATTGGCTTGCAGAATAAGCCGGAACAAACATATGATAGAGATTTCGTTCGAAGTTGTCATGGTGGGGCCTACACGGGCTCGATCGTAAAGCACCATCATGTACAAGGCAGTGCACATGACATACGAAGCGTCCCTGAGTTGATATAGCCAAGGACTCTTTAAGACATAACGAGACCACTGTAAAACCAATCGTGGATAGGCGGACCACTAGACGTCGAACCCCAATTTCATATCATACACCCGTCAGAAAGATATCCTAAGAGCTACTTGAATTCCCACTTATAAACTCCCGAAATTTTCCGGTTATGCAATTAGGTGTTGGGGATACAGGGGAAGCATAATATCTCACCCAAAACTAACAAATCCTACATCCAGTTGTATCCATCCTTCAACACATAACCAAGAAACCTTCGGAAATCGTCTACCTCAACCTTCAAAAAGCATCCGTTATACGAGTTATGGCAATACTCCCGAACTCCCGCCCCAGTACTGGGTGGCATCGAGGCTATCTCACCAACAACTGCATAAAAGAGATTTTCGATGTCGGCGAAACTAAACTCAGGTATTCCAGAACTGCAACGATAAAATTGTGACGACAACACCTCGGAGCTCAACTCCCCGGGACACTGCCACAACCCCTAAATGACAGGAGGCACCAAGAACAATGTTCTCGTCACAAAACCATCGGAACGATTCCAAGATACCCGCGTGATCCTAAATTTTTTTAGTGAAATTTGAGAAGAGAAGAGTCAAAACTCTACATCAGGATGCCTCACCAGAGCGACGAAGGGACTGAGGAGTAAAAAGAATCCTACTCTCCGATATATATAATCCTAAATGACTCAAAACATTTCTAGACTCAATAATGCCAGCGATTCGATCAAGCAGGGGGCTCCTAAGGTCGGGGAAGGTTCTGATACCAACTTGTAACACCCTCGATGCAGCTATATCTCCCACGTGTCGAAGCACGACTTAGAGGCATAACCGCATTGAAAGCAATGTCGCAAGTGAGGTAATCTTCACACAACCCATGTAATACATAAGGGAAGAAGATACATAGTTGGCTTACAATCGCCACTTCACACAATACATGAATAAAGCATTACATCATCCAGATACAATCAAGGTCCGACTATGGAACCAAAATGAAAGAAGACTACCCCAAAAGCTACACAGATCCCCGATCGTCCCAACTGGGCTCCACTACTGATCAACTGGAACGAAACAACACAAAGGACAAGATCTTCATCGACCTCCTCCTGGGCTTGGTTGCGTCACCTGCTCGGTAACATCGGCACCTGCAAACTGGTTTTGAAGTATCTGTGAGTCACGGGGACTCAGCAATCTCACACCCGCGCGATCAAGACTATTTAAGCTTATGGGTAAGGTAAAGGTATGAGGTGGAGCTGCAGCAAGCAACTAGCATATTTGGTGGCTAACAACGCAAATGAGAGCGAGAAGAGAAGGCAAAAGCATGGCCGAACAACTATGATCAAGAAGTGATCCTAGAACAACCTACGTCAACCATAACTCCGACACCGTGTTCACTTCCCGGACTCCGCCGAGAAGAGACCATCATGGTTACACACGCTGTTGATGTATTTTAATTAAGATAAACTTCAGGTTTTCTACAACCGGACATTAACAAATTCCCATCTTCCCATAACCGCGGGCACGGCTTTCGAAAGTTCAAATCCCTGCAGGGGTGTCCCAACTTAGCCCATCACAAGCTCTCATGGTCAACGAAGGATATTCCTTCTAGCGGGAAGACCCGATCAGACTCAGAATCCCGGTTACTCCTCGATAATGGTAAAACAAGTCCAGCAACACCGCCCGAATGTGCCAACAAATCCCGATAGGAGCTGCACATATCTCGTTCTCAAGGCACACTCAAATTGTCCAAACTTCCGGTAGGCCACCCTAGAGTTGCCCCTGGTGGCCACCGGCGGCTGACAGGTTGGACCAACACTCAAAGGAGCATTGGCCCAGGGGGTTAAAATAATGATGACCCTTGAGTCTGCAGAACCCAAGGGAAAGAAAAGGCTAGGTGGCGAATGGTAAAACCAATGTTGGGCATTGCTGGAGGAGTTTTATTCAAGGCAAACTGTCAAGGGGTTCCCATTATAACCCAACCGCGTAAGGAACGCAAAATCCGGGAACATAACACTGATATGACAGAAACTAGGGCGGCAAGAGTGGAACAAAACACCAGGCATAAGGCCGAGCCTTCCACCCTTTACCAAGTATATAGATGCATTAATTAAATAAGAGATATTGTGATATCCCAACAAAATATCCATGTTCCAAACATGGAACAAGCTCTAATCTTCACCTGCAACTAACAACGCTATAAGAGGGGCCGAGCAAAGCGGTAACATAGCCAAACAACGGTTTGCTAGGACAAGGTGGGTTAGAGGCTTGTTTCAACAATATAGGAGGCATGGTAAGCAAGTGGTAGGTATCGCGGCATAGGCATAGCAAAAGAGCGAGCAACTAGCAAGCAAAGATAGAAGTGATTTCGAGGGTATGGTCATCTTGCCTGAAATCCCGCAAGGAAGAAGAACGAGTCCATGAAGAAGAAAAATGGACGTAGTCGAACGGGTCCTCACAAACGCGACGTTGCCGGAACCTACCCGAAGAAGCAACACCGGAAAGAAGCACACAACATAGTAAACAACCAACACATGAACATGGTATGATATGCGGGATGCGATATGTGATGCATATGCATGATGTGCAAAGGAATGATCGAAACTGGCCTCAACTTGGAAAACCAAGAGTGCCACTGGAAAGAGGAGTTGATTTCGGTTGAAATCGATATAAAGATCACCGGAATCAGAAGCACGGTTTGGAAATGGCAAGCAAAACAAATATGGCACCGGTCTGCGATAAACAGCAAGTAGCCATCTAAATGCACCAAGATAAATATGCTACAACACTCAAACATGACAAAATAATGCATGGCAGGGACCCACTCACAAATATTGACAAAAGATGAACACTGAGTTACGGCTAATTCATCCATTAACAGGTTCAAACAAGCATGGCAAAAGTGCAAATGATAACAGGTTTCAGACTTAGTAAAATTAACACAAGTCTGGAATTTATCATCAGGAAGCAATCTTTAGAGCATGATAACTATATGCTACAGGAACATATCATGGCAAGTCAAGGCATGGCATGAAGCTACTCAAAGCACTTAACAAAAGTCCCTTAGTGACCTTGAGCCAAAAGGGATCAAAAAATACAATTGCAAGCATGTGAACTTGACAAAGACATAAACAGATTCAGACTTAGTGAAAAACTGGAGCATGCAAAACAGTTAACGAGTAGGTATGTTTACGAGATCGATGCACTAACTTAAGAGAATGGCATGACAAACTAAGCATACACCCATTAAGAAGACATGGCATAGAAGCTAGACATGGCAAGAACAACAACATAGCATGCACGGATCAATAACAACAACCTCGGCAAAATCGCTAAACATGTTAACAATCTGCCAGGAACATTTTATAGCAAAAGTAGAGCTCGATTGACTCAATCTAGGTTGCTCCATAAATGCAAACAAAGACATGGATGGATAGAGCACCACAATATTAACAAAACATCCTTACTGATCATCCTCAAAAGAGGCACGAATCACTAGGAAACAACATGAACATATGGCATAACAACAAAAATAGGACAAGGACTTAGTGAAATTCTAAGTCCCTGAAATCAGCATTACCGATTACGATACTTTGCATGCTTGTGCTAGTCACCACATATATCACAAAAAATACATGGCATACACCCCTGTAAAGATGGCATGGCATATAACAAAACACATGTAGAGCTCAGGATCATAGCATGCACACATTAATCATGGAAAAATGACAAAATGCCATTTGCTGAAACAGATCTGACAAATTCCTCACATAGCCTCTTCCAACAGCATTTCGGGCATCAAGATGAGCTGAAATGAAAATGATACCATGAGCTGAAATGATGTACTCGTCGAGACGAACATTTTGATATGCCACACGCACGAATCGGAGCTACGGATGCAGAGTTATGGCATGTCAAAGTATGCAAAAAATTAGGGTTTCGGGGAGAAAAGTTAACCGAGATATTTTCAGATCTGGATCCAGATCGGCGCGGATTACGAGGATCGACGGAGTTCACTGTAGCAGCCGAGTCTCGCCGGAAAAACTGTTCACCGGAGAGGCGGGACATGCCGGAGGAAGGGGAGGAAGCCGGAGGGGAGGCGCATGGCGGCGGTGCATGGCGGTGAACGGCGGCCTCGGGACGCGAGAGCCGGCCGGCGCTGCAGCGGGCGGCGGGCGTCACGGTGGTGGGCGGCGGCGCGGGAGGAGCTGACCGGCGCCGGTGGGCGCGGACGGCGGCGCGAGGCTCCAGTGGCCGGAGCGGGCGAAGATGGCGGCGGGGCGATGGCGCGGGCGGCGCGCGCGGTGAGGAGGCGGCGGCCCGGTTGGCGGCGGCGAGGGCCCGCCCTAGGCCGAACGGGCCTCAGTAGCGGCGGCTGCTGTGCCATGTGGCGCAGCGTGATTTGCGCGGAGGCGGCGGCGCGCAGGTCGGACGTGTCCGGCCGTTCGGATCTCGTCCGGCGGCGCGAGGAGAGGGGAAAAATTAGGGTTTTCCCGCGAATTTCGGAGGAGGAGGTGTTTATATAGGTAGAGGGAGCTAGGAGAGTCCAAATGAGGTGCGGTTTTCGGCCACGCAATCATGATCGAACGACCGAGATAATGGAGAGGATTTAGGTGGGTTTTGGGCCACTTTGGAGAGGTGTTGAGCTGCAACACACACGAGGCCTTTTCGGTCCCTCGGTTAACCGTTGGAGTATCAAACGAAGTCCAAATGGCACGAAACTTGACATGCGGTCTGCCGGTAGTAAACCAAGGCCGCATGAAAAGTCTCGGTCCAATCCGTAAATGTTTAACACTCGCACACGAAAAGAGGTAAAAGGGGACACCGGGTGACATAGGAGCGCCGGATTGCAAAACGGACAACGGGGAAAATGCTCGGATGCTTGAGACGAACATGTATGCAAATGAAATGCACATGATGACATGATATGAAATGCATGACATGCCATCAATGACAAGGCAACAACAGTGAATAAATGGAGGACACCTGGCACATCGGTCTCGGGGCGTTACACATAGCCTCTCCGATGATGTGTGAGTAGTTTACCTCAGACCTTCGAGTCCATAGTTATTAGCTAGATGGCTTCTTCTCTCTCTCTTTGGATCTCAATACAAAGTTCTCCTTGATTCTCTTGGAGATCTATTCGATGTAATCTTCTTTTGCAGTGTGTTTGTCGAGATCCGATGAATTATGGGTTTATTATCAAGATTATCTATGAACAATATTTGAATCTTCTCTTAGTTCTTTTATGTATGATTAGTTATCTTTGCAAATCTCTTTGAATTATGAGTTTGGTTTGGCCTACTAGATTGATCTTTCTTGCAATGGGAGAAGTGCTTAGCTTTGGGTTCAATCTTGCGGTCCTCGATCCCAGTGATAGTAGGGGAAACGACGCGTATTGTATTGTTGCCATTGAGGATAAAAAGATGGGGTTTATATCATATTGCATGAGTTTATCCCTCTACATCATGTCATCTTGCTTAAAGTGTTACCCCGCTCTTATGAACTTAATACTATAGATGCATGCTGGATAGCGGTCGATGTGTGCAGTAATAGTAGTAGGTGCAGGCAGGAGTCAGTCTACTTGTCATGAACGTGATGCCTATATACATGATCATACCTAGATATTCCCATAAATATGCTCAATTCTATCAATTGCTCGACAGTAATTTGTTCACCCACCATAATACTTATGCTATCTTGAGAGAAGCCACTAGTGAAACCTATGGCCCCCGTGTCTATTTTCCATCATACAAGTTTCCAATCTATTTTATTTTGCAATCTTTACTTTCAATTTATATCATAAAAATACCAAAAATAGTTATCTTATTATTATTATCTCTATCAGATCTCACTCTTGCAAGTGGCCGTGAAGGGATTGACAACCTCTTTATCGCGTTGGTTGCGAGGTTCTTATTTGTTTGTGTAGGTACGAGGTTACTCGCGCGTGGTCTCTGATACGTCTCCGTCGTATCTATAATTTTTGATTGTTCCATGCCAATATTCCACAACTTTCATATACTTTTGGTAACTTTTTATACTATTTGTGGGACTAACATATTGATCCAGTGCCCAGTGCCAGTTCCTGTTTGTTGCATGTTTTTTGTGTCGCAGTAAATCCATATAAAACGGAGTCCAAACGGGATAAAAACTGACGGAGATTTTTTTTGGAATATATGTGATTTTTGGGAAGAAAAATCCAAGCGAGACGATGCTCGAGGGGGCCACGAGGCAGGGGGGCGCGCCCCTGACCCTCGTGCCCACCCCGTAAGGCGGTTGATGCCCTTCTTTCGCCGCAAGACAGCTAATAGCCGGATAGAGATCATGTTAAAATTTCAGCCCAATCAGAGTTACGAATCTCCGGTAATATAAGAAACGGTGAAAAGGCAGAACCGGAGAACGCAGAAACAAAGAGAGACATATCCAATCTCGGAGGGGCTCTCGCCCCTCTGCCTCCATGGAGGCCATGGACTAGAGGGGAAACCCTTCTCCCATCTAGGGAGAAGGTCAAGGAAGAAGAAGAAGAAGGGGGCTCTCTCCCCCTCGCTTCTGGTGGCGCTGGAATGCCGTCGGGGCCATCATCATCACCACGATCTTCACCAAAACCTCCGCCATCTTCACCAACATCTCCATCACCTTCCCCCCTCTATCTACAGCGGTCCTCTCTCCCCCAACCCGCTGTACCCTCTACTTGAACATGGTGCTTTATGCTTCATATTATTATCCAATGACGTGTTTCCATCCTGTGATGTCTGAGTAGTTTTTTGTTATCCTATCGGTGATTGGTGAATTACTATGATTGATTTAATTTGCTTGTGGTTATGTTGCTGTCCTTTGGTGCCCATCATATGAGCGTGCACGCGGATCACACTATAGGGTTAGTTGTATGTTGATAGGACTATGTATTGGAGGGCAAGAGTGATAGAAGCTTCAACCTAGCATAGAAATTGATGCATACGTGATTGAAGGGGGACCAATATATCTTAATGCTATGGTTGGGTTTTACCTTAATGTACATTAGTAGTTGCGGATGCTTGCTAATAGTTCCAATCATAAGTGCATAGATTTCCAAGTCAGGGATGACATGCTAGCAGTGGCCTCTCCCACATAAAACTTGCTACCGGTCTAGTAAAGTAGTCATTTGCTTAGGGACAATTTCACAACTCATACCATCACTTTTCCAGACTCTCTATACTAACTTTATCGCTTCTTTATCTAAACAGCCCCTAGCTTTTATTTACGTGCTCTTTATTATCTTGCAAACCTATCCAAAAACACCTCCAAAGTACTTCTAGTTTCATACTTGTTCTAGGTAAAGCGAACGTTAAGCGTGCGTAGAGTTGTATCGGTCGTCGATAGAACTTGAGGGAATATTTGTTCTACCTTTAGCTCCTCGTTGGGTTAGAAACTCTTGCTTATCGAAAGAGGCTACAATCGATCCCCTATACTTGTGGGTTATCAAGACCTTTTTCTAGCGCCGTTGCCGGGGAGTCATAGCGTGGGGTGAATATTCTCGTGTGTGCTTGTTTGCTTTATTACTAAGTAATTTTTATTTGCTATTCTAAGTTATTTTCTATCTTTAGTTATGGGTAGGAAATGCAAAATACCAAAAAAATTAGTGGTACCTGCTACACCAATGGTTGAAGAACCACTCAAAATCTATCACACTCCTGAAGCTTTTTACCTGGATCATCTTCGATCCCTATGTGCTCGTGCTGAAACCCCAACTAGCTTAGTTGAGGGAATATCTTTAGATGAGTATGCTTGTTATGTGCGACACCGCTTATCTCAAAAAGGGAAACTTTTATTGGATCAAATTCATCGTTTGTAATGCTATGCTTGGAATTTATGTGAAATTTATGATTTTACTTGTTGTTCTAAAGACCCTAAGAAACACCTTCCCACCAATGTAAGTTTAGTGATAATGGAATCGTATCTTCGTATGCTAAGGGTGTTTATAATTACTATGATGTTCAACAAATTGAATAATTTGTTGCTTTTAAGGGTGCTTATGAAATTGCTTCTTTGATTGGAAAGTATGATGCTACTCTTCACAAATCTGAAAAATTTGCCATACTTAAATATTGTTATGATAATTATGCTTCTAATGCCTATGTTAAACCATATATTGAGGACTCCTCCGCTGTCCAAGAAGAGACTAATATTTTGCAGGAGTCTATGGAAGAAGAAATTGATCAAACTGTGAGCTCATTGGATGAAAAAGATGAGGAGGAGAGCGAAGAACAAAAGGAGGAAGAGCGGATTGATCACCCATGCCCACCTTCTAATGAGAGTAACTCTTCAACTCATACATTGTTTAATTTCCCTTCGTGCTTACCGAAGGATGGTTGCTATGATGACTGTTATGATCCCGTTGATTCTCTTGAAATACCCCTTTTTGATGATGCTTGCTATGCTTGTGGCCAAGATGCCAATATGAATTATGCTTATGGAGATGAACTTGCTATAGTTCCTTATGTTAAACATGATATTGTTGCTATTGCACCCACGCATGATAGTCCTATTATCTTTTTGAGTTCTCCCAACTACACTATATCGGAGAAGTTTACCCTTATTAAGGATTATATTGATGGGTTGCGTTTTACTATTACAAATGATGATTTTGATAGATATAATATGCATGTGCTTGATTCTCCTACTTGCAATTATTATGGGAGAGGAACTATATCTCCACCTCTCTATGTTTCCCACACGATAAAATTGCAAGAAACTGCTTATGCTATGTCTTGGCCTTTACTTGATGTGCATGAATTGTTCTTGTATGACATGCCGATGCATAGGAAGAGAGTTAGACTTTGTCATTACTTGATATATGTTGATTTGTGCTCACTACTAAATGCCAAATCATTGCTAATTCAAATTGGCTTTGATATACCTTGGGATCCGGGTGGATCCATTAATTGAGCACTATATGCCTAGCTTAATGGATTGAAAGAAAGCGCAGCCAGGGAGACAACTCGAAAGTTTTAGAGAGTCATTTATTTCTGATGTGTTCTTTTATAAAGTTTAAAAATAAAAATAATGTGCCATGGTTTGCCTTTAGGATGTTTTAGATTACTTGTTGGTTTGTACGGTGCAGGACAGAAACTTTGGCCGTAGTGCGCGATTTTACATTTTTTACTGGAATGTCAAATAGTTCTGAAACTTTTTTCACTGTCTTTCTATACAAATTTTTTATTTTCCTTAATTTTTGTAGAATTTTTGGAGTACCATAGGTATGGTGAATGTTCAGATTATTACAGACTGTTCTGTTTTAGACAGATTCTGTTTTTGATGCATAGTTTGCTTGTTTTGATGAAACTATCGAGTTATATCAGTGGATTAAGCCATGGAAAAGTTATATTAAAGTAGCTACGATGCAAAAACAAAATATGAATTGGTTTGCAACAGTACTTAGAGTAGTGATTTGCTTTATTATACTAACGGATCTTACCGAGTTTTCTGTTGAGTTTTGTGTGGATGAAGTGTTCGAAGATCGAGGAGGTCTCGATGTGAGGAGAAGAAGGAGAGGCAAGAGCTCAAGCTTGGGGATTCCCAAGGCACTCCAGGTAAATATTCAAGGAGACTCAAGCGTCTAAGCTTGGGCTGCCCCGGAAGGCATCCCATCTTTCTTCAATAAGTGTCGGTATGTTTTCGGATTCGTTTTGTTCATGCGATATGTGCAATCTTGGAGCGTCTTTTGCATTTAGTTTTCATTTTTATTTTATGCACCATGCTGAGATAGTCCTTGGTTTATTTATAGAATGCTCTTTGCACTTCACTTAAATCTTTTGAGTATGGCTTTATAGAACGCTTCATGTGCTTCACTTATATCTTTTGAAGTTTGGATTGCCTGTTTCTCTTCAGATAGAAAACCGCCATTTGTAGAATGCTCTTTTGCTTCACCTATATTTGTTAGAGTGTGAGCATACCTTTTGTATAAATAATTAAACTCTCTTGCTTCACTTATATCTATTTAGAAAGGTGACAGGAACTGGTCATTCACATGGTTAGTCATAAAATCCTACATAAAACTTGTAGATCACTGAATATGATATGTTTGATTCCTTGCAATAGTTTTGTGATATAAAGATGATGATATTAGAGTCATGCTAGCGGGTAGTTGTGGATTGTAGAAATACTTGTGTTGAAGTTTGTGAAAATTCCCGTAGCATGCACATATGGTGAACCGTTATGTGATGAAGTCGGAGCATGATTGATTTATTGATTGTCTTCCTTATGAGTGGCGGTCGGGGACGAGCGATGGTCTTTTCCTACCAATCTATCCCCCTATGAGAATGTGCGTAGTACTTTGTTTCGATAGCTAATAGACTTTTTGCAATAAGTATGTGAGTTCTTTATGACTAATGTTGAGTCCATGGATTATACGCACTCTCACCCTTCCATCATTGCTAGCCTCTTCGGTACCGTGCATTGCCCTTTCTCACCTTGAGAGTTGGTGCAAACTTCGCCGGTGCATCCAAACCCCGTGATATGATATGCTCTATCACACATAAACCTCCTTATATCTTCCTCAAAACAGCCACCATACCTACCTATCATGGCATTTCCATAGCCAATCCGAGATATATTGCCATTCAACTTCCATCATCATCATATACATGACTTGACCATTTATTGTCATATTGCTTTGCATGATCTTAAGATAGCTAGCATGATGTTTTCATGGCTTGTCCATTTTTTGATGTCATTGCTACGCTAGATCATTGCACATCCTGGTACACCGCCGGAGGCATTCATATAGGGTCATATCTTTGTTCTAGTATCGAGTTGTAATATTGAGTTGTAAGTAAATAAAAGTGTGATGATCATCATTATTAGAGCATTGCCCAAGTGAGGAAAGGATGATGGAGACTATGAATCCCCTACAAGTCGGGATGAGACTCTGGACTTGAAAAATATAAAAGAGTCCAAAGAAGCCCAAATAAAAAAAGAGGCCAAAGAAGCCCACCAAAAAAGAGAAAAAATAAAAAAAATGAGAGAAAATAGATAAGGGGCAATGTTACTATCCTTTTACCACACTTGTGCTTCAGAGTAGCACCATGTTCTTCATATAGAGAGTCTCTTGAGTTATCACTTTCATATACTAGTGGGAATTTTCATTATAGAACTTGGCTTGTATATTCCAACGATGGGCTTCCTCAAATGCCCTAGGTCTTCATGAGTAAGCAAGTTGGATGCACACCCACTTAGTTTTCAGTTTGAGATTTCATACACTTATAGCTCTTACTGCATCCGTTGCATGGCAATCCCTACTCCCCGCATTGACATCAATTGATGGGCATCTCCATAGCCCATTGATTAGCCGCGTCAATGTGAGACTTTATTCCTTTTTGTCTTCTCCACATAACCTCCATCATCATATTCCATTCCACCTATAGTGCTATATCCATGGCTCACGCTCATGTATTGCGTGAAAGTTGAAAAGGTTTGAGAATGTCAAAAGTATGAAACAATTGCTTGGCTTGTCATCGGGGTTGTGCATGATTTGAATATTTTGTGTGGTGAAGATGGAGCATAGCCAGACCATATGATTTTGTAGGGATAACTTTCTTTGGCCATGTTATTTCGAAAAGACATGATTGCTTTATTAGTATGCTTGAAGTATTATTGTCTTAATGTCGAATGATAGACTATTGCTTTGAATCACTCGTGTCTTAATATTCATGCCATGATTAGATATATGATCAAGATTATGCTAGGTAGCATTCCACATCAAAAATTATCTTTTTTATCATTTACCTACTCGAGGACAAGCAAGAATTGAGCTTGGGGATGCTGATACGTCTCTGTCGTATCTATAATTTTTGATTGTTCCATGCCAATATTCTACAACTTTCATATACTTTTGGCAACTTTTATACTATTTTTGGGACTAACATATTGATCCAGTGCCCAGTGCCAGTTCCTGTTTGTTGCATGTTTTTTGTTTCGTAATAAATCCATATCAAACAGAGTCCAAACGGGATAAAAACCGACAGAGATTTTTTTGGAATATATGTGATTTTTAGGAAGAAAAATCCACGCAAGACGAAGCTCGAGGGGGCCATGAGGTAGGGGGGCGCCCCTGACCATCGTGGCCACCTCGTAAGGCGGTTTATGCCCTTCTTTCGCCGCAAGAAAGTTAATATCCGGATAGAGATTGTGTTAAAATTTCAGCCCAATCGGAGTTACGAATCTCCGGGAATATAAGAAACGGTGAAAGGGCAGAATCGGAGAACGCAGAAACAGAGAGAGACAGATCCAATCTCAGAGGGGCTCTCGCCCCTCCGCCTCCATGGAGGCCATGGACCAGAGAGGAAACCCTTCTCCCATCTATGGAGAAGTTCAAGGAATAATAAGGAGGAGGGGGGCTCTCTTCCCCTCGCTTCCGGTGGCGCCGGAATGCCGCCGGGGCCATCATCATCACCGCGATCTTCACCAACACCTCCGCAATCTTCACCAACATCTCCATCACCTTCCCCCCTCTATCTACAGCGGTCCACTCTCCCGCAACCCGCTGTACCCTCTACTTGAACATGGTGCTTTATGCTTCATTTTATTATCCAATGATGTGTTGCCATCCTATGATGTCTCAGTAGATTTTCGTTGTCCTGTCGGTGATTGGTGAATTACTATGATTGATTTAATTTGCTTGTGGTTATGTTGATGTCCTTTGGTGCCCATCATATGAGCGCGCACGTGGATCACATCATAGGGTTAGTTGTATGTTGATAGGACTATGTATTGGAGGGCAAGAGTGACAGAAGCTTCAACCTAGCATAGAAATTGATGCATACGGGATTGATGGGGGACCAATATATCTTAATGCTATGGTTGGGTTTTACCTTAATGAACGTTAGTAGTTGCGGATGCTTGCTAATAGTTCTAATCATAAGTGCATAGAATTCCAAGTCAGGGATGGCATGCTAGCAGTGGCCTCTCCAACATAAAACTAGTTATCGGTCTAGTAAAGTAGTCATTTGCTTAGGGACAATTTCGCAACTCCTACCACCACTTTTCCACACTCGCTATACTAACTTTATCGCTTCTTTATCTAAACAGCCCCTAGCTTTTATTTACGTGCTCTTTATTATCTTGCAAACCTATCCAAAAACACCTCCAAAGTACTTCTAGTTTCATACTTGTTCTAGGTAAAGCGAACGTTAAGCGTGCATAGAGTTGTATCGGTGGTCGATAGAACTTGAGGGAATATTTGTTCTACCTTTAGCTCCTCGTTGGGTTTGACACTCTTACTTATCAAAAGAGGCTACAATTGATCCCCTATACTTGTGGGTTATCAGTCTCCTACTGGATTGATAACTTGGTTCTCAAAAACTGAGGGAAATATTTATGGTGCTTTGCTGCATCACCCTTTCCTCTTCAAGGGAAAACCAACACATGCTCAAGAGGTAGCAAGAAGGATTTCTGGCGCCGTTGTCGGGGAGTCTACACACAAGTCAAGACATGCCAAGTACCCATCACAAATCTTATCCTTCGCATTACATTATTTGCCATTTGCCTCTCGTTTTCCTCTCCCCCACTTCACCCTTGCCGTTTTATTCGCCCTCTTTTCCTTTCGACCTCTCTTTCCATTCGCTTTTTCTTCGCTTGTTTGCTTGTGTGTTGGATTGCTTGCTTGTCATGATGGCTCAAGATAATACTAAATTGTGTGACTTTGCCAATACCAACAATAATGATTTTATTAGCACTCCGATTGCTCCTCTTACCGATGCTACATCTTGTGAAGTTAATACTGCTTTGTTGAATCTTGTCATGAAAGATCCGTTTTCTGGCCTTCCTAGTGAAGATGCCGCTACCCATCTAAACAACTTTGTTGATTTGTGTGATATGCAAAAGAAGAAAGATGTGGATAATGATATTGTTAAACTTAAGCTATTTCCGTTTTCGCTTAGAGATCGTGCTAAAGCTTGGTTTTCGTCTTTGCCTAAAAATAGTATTGATTCATGGAATAAGTGCAAAGACGCTTTTATCTCTAAGTATTTTCCTCCCGCTAAGATCATCTCTCTTAGAAACGATATTATGAATTTTAAATAACTTTATCATGAGCATGTTGCACAATCTTGGGAGAGGATGAAATTAATGATACGTAATTGCCCTACACATGGTTTGCATTTATGGATGATTATACAAAAAAATTATGCCGAATTGAATTTTGCTTCTAGAAATCTTTTAGATTCGTCCGCGGGAGGCAATTTTATGGAAATCACTTTAGTAGAAGCTACCAAACTCCTAGATAATATTATGGTTAATTATTCTCAATGGCACACTAAAAGATCTACTAGTAAAAAGGTGCATGCAATTGAAGAGATTAATGTTTTGAGTGGAAAGATGGATGAACTTATGAAATTGTTTGCTAATAAGAGTACTCCTACTGATCCCAATGATATGCCTTTGTCTACTTTAATTGAGAATAATAATGAATCAATGGATGTGAATTTTGTTGGTAGGAACAATTTTGGTAACAACGCGTATAGAGGTAATTTTAATTCTAGGCCGTTTCCTAGTAATTCCTATAATAGTTATGGTAATTCCTACAAAAATTCTTATGGAAATTATAATAAGATGCCCTCTGATTTCGAATCTAGTATTAAAGAATTTATTAGTTCGCAAAAGAGTTTCAATGCTTTGATTGAAGAAAAATTGCTTAAGATTGATGAGGTGGCTAGGAATGTGGATAGAATTTCTCTTGATGTTGATTCTTTGAAACTTAGATCTATTCCACCTAAGCATGATATCAATGAGTCTCTCAAATCCATGAGAATTTCCATTGATGAGTGCAAAGAAAGAACCGCTAGGATGCATGCAAAAAAGGCTTGCTTTGTGAAAGCGTGTTCTTCTAGTTTTGATGATAATAAGGATGAAGATATAAAAGTGATTGATGTGTACCCTATTAAATCCTTGTTTTGCAATATGAATCTTGATAATGATGGGACTGGAGATGAGTCAACTTTAGTTAGAAGGCATCCCAAAAATATGGACTTTTTAGATCTTGATGCAAAAATTGGTAAAAGTGGGATTGAAGAGGTTAAAACATTAGATAGCAACGAACCCACTATCTTGGATTTCAAGGAATTTAATTATGATAATTGCTATTTGATAGATTGTATTTCCTTGTTGCAATCCGTGCTAAATTCTCCTCATGCTTATAGTCAAAATAAAGCTTTTACTAAACATATCGTTTATGCTTTAATGCAATCTTACGAAGAAAAACTTGAGTTGGAAGTTTCTATCCCTAGAAAACTTTATGATGAGTGGGAACCTACAATTAAAATAAAAATTAAAGATCATGAATGCTATGCTTTGTGTGATTTGGGTGCTAGTGTTTCCACGATCCCAAAAACTTTGTGTGATTTGCTAGGTTTTCGTGAATTTGATGGTTGTTCTTTAAACTTGCACCTTGCAGATTCCACTATTAAAAAACCTATGGGAAGAATTAATGATGTTCTTATTTTTTCAAATAGGAATTATGTGCTCGTAGATTTCATTGTTTTTGATATGGATTGCAATCCTTCATGTCCTATTATTCTTGGTAGACCTTTCCTTAGAACGATTGGTGCAATCATTGATATGAAGGAAGGGAATATTAGATTCCAATTTCCGTTAAGGAAAGCCATGGAACACTTCCCTAGAAAGAAAATTAAATTACCATATGAATCTATTATGATATCCACTTATGGATTTCCTACCAAAGATGGCAATACCAAGATCTATCCTCGCTTTTATGCCTAGCTAGGGGCGTTAAACGATAGCGCTTGTTGGGATGGAACCCAATTTTATTTTTACTCCTTGCTTTTTGTTCCTGTTTAGTAATAAATAATTTTTCTAGACTATGTTTTGGTTGTTTTTTTGTGTTTAATTAGTGTCTGTGCCAAGTAGAACCATTGTGAAGACTTGGGGAAAGTCTTTTTGATCTTGCTGTAAAAAACAGAAAGTTTAGCGCTCACGAGATTAGCTACAACTTTTTAATGGAGAGTGATATTTAGTTAATTATTTTTAAAGAAGATGAATAGATAAATTCCTCACGTCCAGCAATTTATTTTAGAATTTTTGGGGTTCCGTAAGTATGCGTTCGATACAGATTACTACAGACTGTTCTGTTTTTGACAGATTCTGTTTTTTGTGTGTTGTTTGCTTATTTTGATGAATCTATGGCTAGTAATGGAGTTTATAAGCCATATAAAAGTTGGAATATAGTAGTTTTAACACCAATATAAATAAAGAATGAGTTCATTACAGTACCTTGAAGTGGTGTTTTGTTTTCTTTTGCTAACAGAGCTCATGAGATTTTCTGTTAAGTTTTGTGTTGTGAAGTTTTCAAGTTTTGGGTAAAGATCTGATGGATTATGGAACAAGGAGTAGAAAGAGCCTGAGATTGGGTATGCCCAAGGCACCCCAAGGTAAAATCCAAGGAAACCAAAAATCCTAAGCTTGGGGATGCCTCGGAAGGAATCCCCTCTTTTGTCTTCGTTCATCGGTAACTTTACTTGGAGCTATATTTTTATTCACCACATGATATGTGTTTTGCTTGGAGCATCTTGTATGATTTGAGCCTTTGCTTTTTAGTTTACCACAATCATCCTTGCTGTAACACCATTTTAGAGAGACACACATGAATCGGAATTTATTAGAATACTCTATGTGCTTCACTTATATCTTTTGAGCTATATAGTTTTTGCTCTAGTGCTTCACTTATATCTTTTAGAGCACGGTGGTGGTTTTATTTTATAGAAATAATTGATTTCTCATGCTTCACTTATATTATTTTGAGAGTCCTTTAGAACAGCGTGGTAATTTGCTTTTAGTCATAATAAAAACTTTCATATAAGTGCATTGAATACTATGAGAAGTTTGATACTTGATAATTGTTTTTGAGATATGGAGATGGTGGTATTAGAGTCATGCTAGTTGAGTAGTTGTGAATTTGATAAATAATTGTGTTGAAGTTTGTGATTCCCGTAGCATGCACGTATGGTGAACCATTATGTGATGAAGTCGGAGCATGATTTATTTATTGATTGTCTTCCTTATGAGTGGCGGTCGGGGACGAGCGATGGTATTTTCCTACCAATCTATCCCCCTAGGAGCATACACATAGTACTTTGTTTCGATAACTAATAGATTTTTGCAATAAGTATGTGAGTTCTTTATGACTAATGTGGAGTCCATGGATTATACACACTCCCACCATTCCACATTTGCTAGCCTCTCTATTACCGCGCACTTTTCACCGGTATCATACACCCACCATATATCTTCCTCAAACCAGCCACCATACCTACCTATTATGGCATTTCCATAGCCATTTTGAGATATTATTGCCATGCAACTTTCCACCATTCCGTTTGTTATGACACGCGTCATCATTGTCATATTGCCATGCATGATCATGTAGTATCGTATTTGTGGCAAAGCCGCCATTCATAATTTTTTCATACATGTCACTCTTGATTCACTACATATCCCGGTACACCGCGGGAGGCATTCACATAGAGTCATATTTTGTTCTAAGTATTGATTTGTAATTCTTGAGTTTTAAGTAAAAAGAAGTGTGATGATCATCATTATTAGAGCATTGTCCCAGTGAGGAAATGATGATAGAGACTATGATTCCCCCACAAGTCGGGATGAGACTCCGGATGAAAACAAAGAAAAGAGGCCAAAAGATAAAAAAGAAAGAAGATCCAAATAAAAAAATGAGAGGAAAAGAGAGAAGGGACAATGTTACTATCCTTTTTCCACACTTGTGCTTCAAAGTAGCACCATGATCTTCATGATAGAGAGTCTCCTATGTTGTCACTTTCATAAACTAGTGGGAATTTTACATTATAGAACTTGGCTTGTATATTCCAATGATGGGCTTTCTCAAATTGCCCTAGATCTTCGTGAGCAAGCAAGTTGGATGCACACCCACTTAGTTTCTTTTGTTGAGCTTTCATACACTTATAGCTCTTACTGCATCCGTTGCATGGCAATCCCTACTCACTCACATTGATATCTATTGATGGGCATCTCCATAGCCCGTTGATACGCCTAGTTGATGTGAGACTATCTTCTCCTTTTTGTCTTCTCCACAACCACCATTCTATTCCACCTATAGTGCCATGTCCATGGCTCACACTCATGTATTGCGTGAAAGTTGAAAAAGTTTGAGAACGTCAAAAGTATGAAAAAATTGCTTGGCGTGTCATCGGGGTTGTGCATGATTTAATATTTTGTGTGATGAAGACAGAGCATAGCCAGACTATATGATATTGTAGGGATAACTTTCTTTGGCCATGTTATTTTGAGAAGACATGATTGCTTAGTTAGTATGCTTGAAGTATTATTATTTTTATGTCAATATTAAACTTTTATGTTGAATTTTCCGGATCTGAACATTCATGCCACAATAAATAAAATTACATTGAGAAATATGTTAAGAAACATTCCACATCAAAAATTCTGTTTTTATCATTTACCTACTCGAGGAGGTGTAGGAATTAAGCTTGGGGATACTTGATACGTCTGCAACGTATCTATAATTTTTGATTGTTCCATGCTATTATATATTCTGTTTTGGATGTTTAATGGGCATATTTATACACTTTTATATTATGTTTGGGACTAACCTATTAACCGGAGGCCCAGCCCAAATTGCTGTTTTTTGCCTATTTCAGTGTTTCGCAGAAAAAGAATATCAAACGGAGTCCAAACAGAATGAAACCTTCGGGGGCATGATTTTTTGGAACAAACATGATCCAGAGGACTTGGAGTGGACGTAAAGCAATCAACGAGGAGGCCACGAGGTAGGGGGCATGCCTACCCCCTGGGCGCGCCCTCCACCCTCGTGGCTCCACCGACCTACTTCTTCCTCCTATATATACCTACGTACCGTGAAAACATCATAGAGCACAACGAAAACCTAATTCCACCGCCGCAACCTTCTATACCCGTGAGATCCCATCTTGGGGCCTTTTCCGGTGCTCCGCCGGAGGGGGCATTGATCACAGAGGGCTTCTACATCAACACCATAGCCTCTCCAATGATGTGTGAGTAGTTTACCTCAGACCTTCGGGTCCATAGTTATTAGCTAGATGGCTTCTTCTCTCTCTTTGGATCTCAATACAAAGTTCTCCTCGATTCTCTTGGAGATCTATTCGATGTAATCTTCTTTTGTTGTGTGTTTGTCGAGATCCAATGAATTGTGGGTTTATGATCAAGATTATCTATGAACAATATTTGAATCTTCTCTGAATTCTTTTATGTATGATTGGTTATCTTTGCAAATCTCTTCGAATTATGAGTTTGGTTTAGCCTACTAGATTGATCTTTCTTGCAATGGGAGAAGTGCTTAGCTTTGGGTTCAATCTTGCGGTGCTCGATCCCAGTGATAGTAGGGGAAACGACACGTATTGTATTGTTGCATCGAGGATAATAAGTTGGGGTTTATATCATTTAGCATGATTTTATCCTTCTACATCATGTCCTCTTGCTTAAAGCGTTACTCCGTTCTTATGAACTTAATACTCTAGATGCATGCTGGATAGCGGTCGATGTGTGGAGTAATAGTAGTAGATGCAGGCAGGAGTCGGTCTACTTGTCACGGACGTGATGCCTATATACATGATCATACCTAGATATTCTCATAATTATTCTCAATTCTATCAATTGCTCGACAGTAATTTGTTCCCCCATCGTAATACTTATGCTATCTTGAGAGAAGCCACTAGTGAAACCTATGGCCCCCGGGTCTATTTTCCATCATACAAGTTTCCAATCTATTTTATTTTGCAATCTTTACTTTCAATTTATATCATAAAAATACCAAAAATATTTATCTTATTATTATTATCTCAATCAGATCGCACTTTTGCAAGTGGCCATGAAGGGATTGACAACCCCTTTATCGCGTTGGTTGCGAGGTTCTTATTTGTTTGTGTAGGTACGAGGTGACTCGCGCGTGGTCTCCTACTGGATTGATACCTTGGTTCTCAAAAACTGAGGGAAATACTTACGCTGCTTTGCTGCATCACCCTTTCCTCTTCGAGGGAAAACTAACGCATGCTCAAGAGGTAGAAAGCGCACATTGTACTTGTGCCGCAGCTCTAAGGATAAGGTCGTAGTCGACCTGCACCTCGTCGTCATTGCAGATCAGGATGGAGCGTGTTTTAAACTTAGGTGAGTACATGAGTGCAGCTAAGCCCCCGAGTGGGAGGATTGCTCTCCACTCGGTAGGATTGTTTTTAAACTTAGGCGAGTACGAGACTGCAGCTAAGCCCTCGAGTGAGAGGGTTGCTCTGCACTCAGTAGGATTTTTTAAAGTTAGGCGAGTATGAGACTACAGCTAAGCTCCCGAGTGAGAGGGTTGCTCTCCACTCGGTAGGATTTTTTAAACTTAGGCGAGTACGGAACTGCAGCTAAGCCCCCGAGTGGGAGGATTGCTCTCCACTCGGTAGGATTTTTTATACTTAGGTGAGTACGGAACTACAGCTAAGCCCCCGAGTGAGAGGGTTGGTCTCTTCTACCTCTTGAGCACTGCGTTGGTTTTCCCTTGAAGAGGAAAGGATGATGCAGCAAAGTAGCGTAAGTATTTCCCTCAGTTTTTGAGAACCAAAGTATCAATCCAGTAGGAGGCTACGCGCGAATCCCTCGCACCTGCACGTACAAAACAAATAAATCCTCGCAACCAACACGATAAGGGGTTGTCAATCCCTACACGGTCACTTACGAGAGTGAGATCTGATAGATATGATAAGATAATGTTTTTGGTATTTTTATGATAAAGATGCAAATAAAATAAAAGGCAATGAAAATAACTAAGTATTGGAAGATTAATATGATGAAGATAGACCCTGGGGCCATAGGTTTCACCTAGTGGCTTCTCTCAAGAGCATAAGTATTTCACGGTGGGTGAACGAATTACTGTTGAGCAATTGAGAGAATTGATCATAGTTATGAGAATATCTAGGTATGATCATCTATATAGGCATCACGTCCAAGACAAGTAGATCGACTCCTGCCTGCATCTACTACTATTACTCCACACACCGACCGCTATCCAGCATGCATCTAGAGTATTAAGTTCATAAGAACAGAGTAATGCCTTAAGCAAGATGACATGATGTAAGGGATAAATTCATGCAATATGATAAAAAAAACCATCTTGTTATCCTCGATGGCAACAATATAATACGTGCCTTGCTGCCCCTACTGTCACTGGGAAAGGACACCGCAAGATTGAACCCAAAGCTAAGCACTTCTCCCATTGCAAGAAAGATCAATCTAGTAGGCCAAACCAAACTGATAATTCGAAGAGACTTGCAAAGATAACCAATCATACATAAAAGAATTCAGATAAGATTCAAATATTGTTCATAGATAAACTTGATCATAAACCCACAATTCATCGGTCTCAACAAACACACCGCAAGAGAAGATTACATCGAATAGATCTCTACAAGAGAGGGCGAGAACTTTGTATTGAGATCCAAAAAGAGAGAAGAAGCCATCTAGCTAATAACTATGGACCTGTAGGTCTGAGGTAAACTACTCACACTTCATCGGAGAGGATATGGTGTTGATGTAGAAGCCCTCCGTGATCGATGCCCCCTCCGGCGGAGCTCCGGAACAGGCCCCAAGATGGGATCTCGTGGATACAGAAAGTTACGGTGATGGAATTAGGGTTTTGGCTCCGTATTTGATCGTTTGGGAATACGTAGGTATATATAGGAGGAAGAAGTACGTCGGTGGAGCAACAGGGGGGCCACGAGGGTGGAGGGCACGCCTGGGGGGGGGGGGGAGGTGGGCCCCCTACCTCGTGGCCTCCCTGTTGGTTGCTTGACGTAGGGTCCAAGTCTCCTGGATCATGTTCGGTAAGAAAATCATGTTCCCGAAGGTTTCATTCCATTTGGACTCCGTTTGATATTCCTTTTCTTCAAAACCCTAAAATAGGAAAAAAATAGCAATTCTGGGCTGGGCCTCTGGTTAATAGGTTAGTCCCAAAAATAATATAAAAGTGTATAATAAAGCCCAATAATGTCCAAAACAGTAGATAATATAGCATGGAGCAATCAAAAATTATAGATACGTTGGAGACGTATCAAGCATCCCCAAGCTTAATTCCTGCTCGTCCTTGAGTAGGTAAATGATAAAAACGGAATTTTTGATGTGGAATGCTACTTGGCATAAGTTCAATGTAATTCTTCTTAATTGTGGAATAAATATTTAGATCCAAAAGATTCAAGATAAAAGTCTAATATTGATATAGAAATAATAATACTTCAAGCATACTAACTAAGCAATTATGTCTTCTCAAAATAACATGGCCAAAGAAAGTTCATCCCTACAAAAATCATATAGTTTAGTCATGCTCCATTTTCGTCACACAAGAATGCTCTCATCATGCACAACCCCGATGACAAGCCAAGCAATTGTTTCATACTGTAGTAATCTCAAACTTTATAAACCATCACGCAATACATGAGCGTGAGCCATGGATATAGCACTATGGGTGGAATAGAATATAATGAGGGGGTTATGTGGAGAAGACAAAAAGGAGAAAGTCTCACATCAACGAGGCTAATCAATGAGCTATGTAGATGCCCATAGATTGATGTTAATGCAAGGAGTAGGGATTGCCATGCAACAGATGCACTAGAGCTATAAATGTATGAAAGCTCAACAAAAGAAACTAGTGGGTGTGCATCCAACTTGCTTGCTCACGAAGACCTAGGGCACCTGAGGAGGCCCATTGTTGGAATATACAAGCCAAGTTCTATAATGAAAAATTCCCACCAGTATATGAAAGTGACAAAACAAGAGACTCTCTATCATGAAGATCATGGTGCTACTTTGAAGCACAAGTGTGGAAAAAGGATAGTAGCATTGTCCCGTTTTATTTCTCTTTTTTGGGGGGGGGGGCTTCATTTTTTTGGCCTTTCTCCTTTTTTTATTGGGACAATGCTCTATTAAATGATGATCATCACACTTCCATTTATTTACAACTCAATGATTACAACTCGATAATAGAACAAGTTATGACTCTATATGAATGCCTCCGGCGGTGTACCAGGATATGCAATGAATCAAGTGTGACATGTATGAAAAATTATGAACGGTGGCTTTGCCACAAATACGATGTCAACTACATGATCATGCAAAGCAATATGACAATGATGAATGTGTCATGATAAACGAGATGGTGGAAAGTTGCATGGCAATATATCTCGGAATGGCTATGAAAATGCCATAATAGGTAGGTATAGTGGCTGTTTTGAGGAAGATATAAGGAGGTTTATGTGTGAAAGATCGTATCATATCAAAGGGTTTGGATTCACCGGCGAAGTTTGCACCAACTCTCAATGTGAGAAAGGGCAATGCACGGTACCGAAGAGGCTAGCAATGATGGAAGGGTGAGAGTGCATATAATCCACGGACTCAACATTAGTCATAAATAACTCACATAATTATTGCAAAAATCTATAAGTCATCAAAAACCAAGCACTACGCGCATGCTCCTAGGGGGATAGATTGGTAGGAAAAGACCATCGCTCGTCCCCGACCGTCACTCATAAGGAGGACAATCAAAGAACACCTCATGTTTCAAATTTGTTACATAACGTTTACCATACGTGCATGCTACAGGACTTGCAAACTTCAACACAAGTATTTATAAATTTCACAACTAATCAACTAGCTCAACTTTAATATCACTACATCCATATCTCAAAACAATCATCAAGCATCAAACTTCTCTTAGTACTCAATACACTCATAAGAGAATTTTATTATTAATCTTGTATACCTAGCATATTAGGATTGTTTAAGCAAATTACCATGCTATTTAAGACTCTCAAAATGATCTATGTGAAGCATGAGAGATCAATAGTTTCTATAAAACAAATCCACCATCGTGCTCTAAAAGATATAAGTGAAGTACTAGAGCAAAACTATATAACTCAAAAGATATAAGTGAAGCACATAGAGTATTCTAATAATTTCTGAATCATGTGTGTCTCTCTCAAAAGGTGTGTACAGAAAATATGATTGTGGTAAACTAAAAAGAAAAGTCTCAAATCATACAAGATGCTCCAAGCAAAACACATATCATGTGGTGAATAAAAATATAGTTCCAAGTAAAGTTACCGATAGAAGTAGATGAAAGAGGGGTTGCCTTCCGGGGCATCCCCAAACTTTGGCTTTTAGGTGTCCTTAGATTATCTTGGGGGTGCCATGGGCATCCCCAATCTTAGGCTCTTTCCACTCCTTGTTCCATAATCCGTCAAATCTTTACCCAAAACTTGAAAACTTCACAACACAAAACTTAAAGTAGAAAATCTCGTGAGCTCCGTTAGCGAAAGAAAACAAAAGACCACTTCAAGGTACTTTAATTAGCTCATTATTTATTTATATTGGTGTTAAACCTACTGTATTCCAACTTCTCTATGGTTTATAAACTATTTTACTAGCCATAGATTCATCAATATAAGCAAACAACACACGAAAAACAGAATCTGTCAAAAACAGAACAGTCTGTAGTAATCTGTAGCTAGCGCATGATCTGGAACCCCAAAAATTCTAAAATAAATTTCTGGACGTGAGGAATTTATCTATTAATAATCTGCACAAATAATTAACTAAATAGAACTTTCCAAATAAAAATGGCAGCTGTTCTTGTGAGCGCTAAAGTTTCTGTTTTTTACAGCAAGATTAACAAGACTTTCCCCAAGTCTTCCCAACGGTTCTACTTAGCACAAACAGTAATTAAACAAAAAAAACACAACCAAAACAGAGGCTAGATAAATTATTTATTACTAAACAGGAGCAAAAAGCAACGAATAAAAATAAAATTGGGTTGCCTCCCAACAAGCGCTATCGTTTAACGCCCCTAGCTAGGCATAAAAAGCAAGGATAGATCTAGGTATTGCCATCTTTGGTAGGCAATCCATAAGTGGCTCTCATAATAGATTCAAAAGGTAATTTAATTTTCTTTCTAGGAAAGTGTTCCATGCCTTTCCTTAACGTAAATTGGAATCTAATATTTCCTTCCTTCATATCAATAATTGCACCAATCGTTCTAAGGAAAGGTCTACAAAGAATAATAGGACATGAAGGATTGCAATCTATATCAAGAATGATAAAGTCTACGGGCACATAATTCCTATTTGAGACAATAAGAACATCATTAATTCTTCCCATAGGTTTCTTAATAGTGGGATCTGCAAGGTGCAAGTTTAGAGAGCAATCATCAAAACCATGGAAACCTAACAAATCACACAAAGTCTTTGGGATCGGGGAAACACTAGCACCAAAATCACACAAAGCATAGCATTCATGATCTTTAATTTTAATTTTAATAGTTGGTTCCCACTCATCATAAAGTTTTCTAGGGATAGAAACTTCCAACTCAAGTTTTTCTTCATAAGATTGCATCAAAGCATCAACGATATGTTTGGTAAAAGCTTTATTTTGGCTATAAGCATGAGGAGAATTTAGCACGAATTGTAACAAGGAAATACAATCTATCAAAGAGAAATTATCATAATTAAATTCCTTGAAATCCAAAATAGTAGGTTCATTAGCATCAAGAGTTTTGATCTCTTCAATCCCACTTTTATCAAATTTAGCATCAAGATCTAAAAACTCCAAAATTTTGGAACGCCTTCTAGGTAAAGGTGGATCATATTCAGTCCCATCATTATCAAAATTCATAATGCAAAACAAAGATTTAATAGGGGACACATCAATAACTTTTAGATCTTCATCTTTATTATCATGGTAACTAGAAGAACACACTTTTATAAAGGAATCTTTCTTAGCACGCATCCTAGCGGTTCTTTCTTTGCGCTCATCAATGGAAATTCTCATGGCTTTGAGAGACTCATTGATATCATGCTTAGGTGGAATAGATATAAGTTTCAAAGAATCAACATCAAGAGAAATTCTATCAATGTTCCTAGCCAACTCATCAATCTTAAGCAATTTTTCTTCAATCAAAGCATTGAAATTCTTTTGCAAAGTAATAAATTCTTTAATATAAGATTCAAAATCAGAGGGCATCTTATTATAATTTCCATAAGAATTGTTGCAGGAATTACCATAATTATTAGAGGAATTTCTAGGATGAGGCCTAAGATTAAAGTTTCCTCTATACGCATTGTTGCCAAAATTGTTCCTACCAACAAAATTCACATCCATAGATTCATTATTATTCTCAATCAAAGTAGACAAAGGCATATCATTAGGATCAGAAGAAACACTCTTATTAGCAAATAATTTCATAAGTTCATCCATCTTTCCACTCAAAACATTAATTTCTTCTATCGCATGCACTTTCTTATTAGTAGATCTTCCAGTGTGCCATTTAGAATAATTAACCATAATATTATCTAGGAGTTTAGTAGCTTCTCCTAAAGTGATTTCCATAAAAGTGCCTCCCGCGGCCGAGTCTAAAAGATTTCTAGAAGCAAAATTCAATCCGGCATAAAAATTTTGTATAATCATCCAGAAATTCGAACCATGTCTTGGGCAATTACGTATCATTAATTTCATCCTCTCCCAAGCTTGTGCAACATGTTCATGATCAAGTTGCTTAAAATTCATAATATCGTTTCTAAGAGAGATGATCTTAGCAGGAGGAAAATACTTAGAGATAAAAGCATCTTTGCACTTATTCCAAGAATCAATACTATTTTTAGGCAAAGACGAAAACCAAGCTTTAGCACGATCTCTAAGAGAAAAAGGAAATAGCTTCAATTTAACAATATCATTATCCACATCTTTCTTCTTTTGCATATCAGACAAATCAACGAAGCTATTTAGATGAGTAGCGGCATCTTCACTAGGAAGGCTGAAAAATGGATCTTTCATGACAAGATTCAGCAAGGCAACATTAATTTCACAAGATTCAGCATCGGTAAGAGGAGCAATCGGAGTGTAATAAAACCATTGTTGTTGGTATTGGTAAAGTCACACAATTTAGTGTTATCTTGAGCCATCGTGACAATCAAGCAATCCAACACACAAGCAAATAAGAAACGGGCAAAAAGAGGCAAAGAGAGAAAGAGAGGGAGGATAGAGAGAGAGAGAGAGGGCGAATAAAACGGCAAGGGTGAACTGGGGGAGAGGAAAACGAGAGGCAAATGGCAAATAATGTAATGCGGGAGATAAGGGTTTGTGATGGGTACTTGGTATGTTTTGACTTTTGCGTAGACCTCCCCGACAACGGCGCCAGAAATCCTTCTTGCTACCTCTTGAGCACTGCATTGGTTTTCCCTTGAAGAGGAAAGGGCGATGCAGCAAAGTAGCGTAAGTATTTCCCTTAGTTTTTGAGAACTAGTGTATCAATCCAGTAGGAGGCTACGCGCGAGTCCCTCGCAACCAACGCGATAAGGGGTTGTCAATCCCTACACGGTCACTTACGAGAGTGAGATCTAATAGATATGATAAGATAATATTTTTGGTAAAGATGCAAAGTAAAATAAAAGGCAATGAAAATAACTAAGTATTGGAAGACTAATATGATGAAGATAGACCCGGGGGCCATAGGTTTCACTAGTGGCTTCTCTCAAGAGCATAAGTATTTTACGGTGGGTGAACGAATTATTGTTGAGCAATTGACAGAATTGAGCATAGTTATGAGAATATCTAGGTATGATCAGGTATATAGGCATCACATCCAAGACAAGTAGACTGACTCCTGCCTGCATCTACTACTATTACTCCACACATCGACCACTATCCAGCATGCATCTAGAGTATTAAGTTCATAAGAACAGAGTAACACCTTAAGCAAGATGACATGATGTGGAGGGATAAATTCGTGCAATATGATAAAAAACCCATCTTGTTATCCTCGATGACAACAATACAATATGTGCCTTGCTGCCCCTACTGTCACTGGGAAAGGGCACCGCAAGATTGAACCAAAAGCTAAGCACTTCTCACATTGCAAGAAAGATCAATCTAGTAGGCCAAACCAAACTGGTAATTCGAAGAGACTTGCAAAGATAACCAATCATACATAAAAGAATTGAGAGAAGATTCAAATATTGTTCAGATATAAACTTGATCATAAACCCACAATTCATCGGTCTCAACAAACACACCGCAAAAGAAGATTACATCGAATAGATCTCCACAAGAGAGGGGGAGAACTTTGTATTGAGAAACAACAAGAGAGAAGAAGCCATCTAGCTAATAACTATGGACCCGTAGGTATGAGGTAAATTACTCACACTTCATCGAAGAGGCTATGGTGTTGATGTAGAAGCCCTCCATGATCGATGCCCCCTCTGGCGGAGCTCCGGAACAGGCCCCAAGATGGGATCTCGTGGATACAGAAAGTTATGGCGGTGGAATTAGGGTTTTGGCTCCGTATCTGATTGTTTGGGGGTATGTAGGTATATATAGGAGGAAGAAGTACGTCGGTGGAGCAACAGGGGGCCCACGAGGGTGGAGGGCGCGCCTAGGGGGGGTAGGCGCACCCCCTACCTCGTGGCCTCCCTGTTGGTTGCTTGACGTAGGGTCCAAGTCTCCTGGATCATGTTCGGTGAGAAAATCACGTTCCCGAAGGTTTCATTCCGTTTGGACTCCGTTTGATATTCCTTTTCTTCGAAACCCTAAAATAGGCAAAAAAACAGAAATTCTGGGCTGGGCCTCCGGTTAATAGGTTAGTCCCAAAAATAATATAAAAGTGTATAATAAAGCCCAATAATGCCCAAAACAGTAGATAATATAGCATGGAGCAATCAAAAAGTATAGATACGTTGGAGACGTATCAGTCTCCACTTGGTAGAATTTTTTAAACTTAGGCGAGTACGGAACTGCACCTAAGCCCCCCGAGTGGGAGGATTGCTCTCCACTCGGTAGGATTTTTTAAACTTAGGCAAGTACGAAACTGCATCTAAGCCCCCGAGTGAGAGGGTTGCTCTCCACTCAGTAGGATTTTTTAAACTTAGACGAGTACGGAATTACAGCTAAGCCCCCGAGTGGGAGGATTGCTCTCCACTCGGTAGGACTTTCTAAACTTAGGCGAGTACGGAACTGCAGCTAAGCCCTAGAGTGAGAGGGTTGCTCTCCACTCGGTAGGATTTCTTAAACTTAGGCGAGTACGAAACTGCAGCTAAGCCCTTGAGTGGGAGGATTGCTCTCCACTCGGTAGAATTTTTTAAACTTAGGCGAGTACGGAACTGCAGCTAAGCCCCCAAGTGAGAGGGTTGCTCTCCACTCAGTAGGATTTTTTTAAACTTAGGCGAATCAGATTCGCAGCTAAGCCCCCGAGTGAGAGGCTTGCTCTTCACTCAGTAGGATTTTTTTTGAAACTTAGGCAAATCGGATTCACGGCTAAGTCACCCACTGGGGGATTTGGGACACATGTATAAGTAATAACAATTATTTAGGAGAATGTAAAACCATGTCTTTGCTAAACAAACTGAAAGGTACTTCTTATTACATCTCGATAGTCTGAATGCTTAAGTATTAAAATGGCGGAGAAGCTCCACATTCCAAGCGCGTGGCTCATCTTTTTTTTTGTTCCACATTGTATAGGTGGTATGCTCCATTGTGGAGCACTTTGGTGATGATGAAGGGGCCTTCCTAGGCAGGAGCAAGCTTATGTGGTCGTTGCTGATCCACTCGGAGAACCAGGTGCCCTTCCTGAAATGCTCGACCTCTTATGTTCCTAGCGTGGAACCGACGAAGGTCTTGCTAATAAATGGTCGACCTGATCAGGGCCATCTCTATTTCTTCTTCCAAAAGATCAACAACATCTTGCCGGGCTTGTTCTTCTTCTGCCTCTGAGAAAAGCTCCACTCGCAGGGCATTATGGAGTAAATCAGTCGGCAACACGGCCTCGGCTCCATAAACCATGAAGAAGGGAGTCCGGCCAGTCGACCGATTTGGCGTTGTTCTCAGACCCCACAATACTGATGGTAACTCATCTACCGAGGCACCAGCCACATGCTTGAGGTCACGCATCAATCTGGGCTTCAACCCTCGTAAGATCAAATCATTTTCTCTTTCTTCTTGTCCATTCGACTGTGGGTGAGCGGCTGAAGCATAGTCGACCCGGGTGTCCTGGGAAGCACAAAAAGCTCTGAGCTCATCTGAATCAAAATTTGAACCGTTGTCTGTGATGATGCTGTGCGGGACTCCATATCTGAATGTTAACTCTCCGATGAAGCTGACAGCGGTTCTCGAATCGAGGTTCTTGATGGGTTTGGCTTCAATCCATTTAGTGAACTTGTCGACTGCAACAAGAAGGTGGGTGATACCACTTCTGCCAGTCCTCAAGGGTCCAACCATATCCAACCCTCAAACAGCAAATGGCCAGATGAGTGGAATGGTCTTCAAAGATGAAGCGGGCTTGTGAGACATGTTGGAATAGAACTGGCAGCCCTCACACTTGTCGACTATTTCTTTTGCCATTTCATTCGCTCGTGGCCAGTAAAAACCTGCTCGGTATGCTTTGGCCACAATTATCCGAGAGGATGCATGGTGACCATAGGTCCCCGAGTGGATATCATTGAGGATCATTCGACCTTCTTCTGGGGTAATGCATCGTTGAGCAACTCCAGTCACACTCTCGTTGTACAGTCGATCACTTATCAAAGTGAAGGCTTTGGGTCAATGGACTATCAGTCATGCTTCATCTTTGTCTTCTGGACGTTCTTTCCTGAGAATACATGCGATATACGACACTGTCCATTCAGGAATAATAACCAAAACCTCCATGATTAAGTCGACCACAGCTGGGATTTCAACTTCAGTCGGATCAGTAGAACTTTTAGGTTGCGGGGGATCTTCTGTGAAGGGATCCTCTTGAACTGATGGTGTGTGAAGATGTTCTAAGAACACATTGCTGGGAATGGGCTCCTGCTAGGAACATATCTTTGCCAGGTCATCCACTGCCTAGTTCTTCGGTTGAGGAATATGGTGGAGCTCTAGCCCTTCAAACTTCTTTTCTAACTTTCTCATTGCATTTCAATAACCAGTCATAGCCGGGCTTCCGACGTCCCACTCCTTCATCACTTGATTGACCACCAAATCTAAGTCGTCGTAGACCATTAGGCGACGGACGCCGAGTGAAATGGCCATTCGCAACCCATACAGAAGTGCTTAGTATTCAGATTCATTGTTGGAGGCATCAAAGTGAATCTGAAGGACATAACTGAGTTTGTCACCTCGCGGGGATACCAGAACTACTCCAGCGCTAGAACCATTCAACATCTTGGATCCATCAAAGAACATAGTCTAATGTTCCGAGTGAACTTGAGTTGGTTGTTGTTGTTGGTGTTCGATCCACTCGACGAGGAAATCTGCTATTGCCTGGGACTTGATTGCTTTCTTTGCCTCAAAGTTGATATCCAACGGGAGGAGTTCAATCGCCCACTTTGCCACTCGACCAGTTGCATCTCTATTGTTCAGAATTTCTGACAATGGAGCATCACTGACGACTGTGATAGAGTGATCTGAGAAATAATGTGCAACCTTCTTCATGGTGAAGTAAATTCCATAGACAAGCTTCTGATAATGCGGATATCTCTGCTTGGACGGAGTTAAGACCTCAGAAATATAGTACACTGGGCGCTGAACCTTATAGGATTTACCTTCTTCTTCCCGCTCGACCGTGAGTACTGTACTGACAACTTGTCTAGTAGCTGCAATATAAAGTAGTAAAGGCTCTTTGCTGATTGGAGTAGCGAGCACCGGCTAGGTGGAGAGCAGGGTTTTGAGCTCTGCAAACGCTGCATCAGCTTCAGGAGTCCACTCGAACTTATCAGATTTCTTCATCAATCGGTAAAGAGGCAATGCATTTTCACCGAGATGAGAGATGAATCTACTCAGAGCGGCCAAACAACCAGTAAGCTTCTGAACGTCGTGTATGTGCACAAGGCATTTCATTCGGAGTATTGCGCCAACTTTCTCTGGGTTTGCATCGATACCATGTTCAGAAACGAGGAAACCGAGTAACTTTCCACCTGGAACTCCGAATGTACACTTCGATGGGTTAAGCTTGATATCATATCTTCTCAGATTGGCAAAGGTTTCAGGGAGGTCAGTCAGCAGGTCGGAACCTTTACGCAACTTAACCACGATGTCATCCATGTATGCTTCCACATTCCGACTGATTTGAGTGAGCAGGCACTTCTGTATCATGTGCATGAATGTGGCACCATCATTCTTGAGACCAAAAGGCATAGTAACATAGAAAAGCACCCGAATGGGGTGATAAAAGCTGCTTTTATTTCATCGGGTCCATACAGTCGGATCTGATGGTACCCAGAGTACGCGTCCAGAAAGGACAATCGCTCACATCCTGCAGTCGAGTGGACTATTTGATCGATGCGGGGAAGAGGGAAGTTATCTTTCGGGCAGCCCGATTGATATGCTTGAAGTCAATACACATACAGAGTGAATTATCTTTCTTGGGAACCATGACGACATTGGCGAGCCACTCAGAGTGGTAAATCTCTCGGATGAACTCAGCTGCCAGAGGTCGAGCCACTTCCTCGCCAATTGCCTTTCTTTTCTCCACGGCAGACTGTCTGAGATGCTCTTTGACATGTTTTGCTTTTGGGTCGACTCGCAAACAGTGCTCAGCCAATTCCCTGGTTACACCTGGCATGTCAGAAGGTTTCCATGCAAAGATGTCCCAGTTCTCATGGAGGAACTGGATGAGCGCTTCTTCCTATTTGCTGTCGAGTATTGTTGAAATATGAGTCGGAGCAGCATTGGGATCAGTCGGGTGAATATGAACTGACTTTGTTTCACCAGACGACTTAAATGCTGATTCTGAAGCAGGCTTCTTAGCTCTCAGCAAATCACTTGGATCTGCAGTCTTCTTGGATTCTTCCATTTCTACTGCCGCCATCTGTTCATCGGCAATATTTGAGCCTTTTTGTAAGCACTCTTCTGCTCGCTGCTGATTACCAGTGACTGTAATCACGCCCCTAAGGCCAGGCATCTTGAGTTTGAGGTACACGTAACATGGTCGAGCCATGAAATGAGCATACGCAGTTCTGCCCAGGATAGCATGATAGGCACTATGAAAATCCACAACTTCAAATGTCAACTTTTCCTTACGGTAATTCTTTGAATCACCGAAAACCATGTCAAGAGTGATCTGGCCGAGTAAATCGGCTTTCTTTCCAGGTATAACTCCATGGAATCGCATGTTGCTCTCGCTGAGCTTGGACATCGGAATGCCCATCCCTCGGAGGGTCTCAGCATACAAAATGTTCAAACCACTGCCGTCATCCATCAGGACTTTGGTCAATCGGGTGCCCCCAACGACCGGGTTGACCACCAACGCTTGCCTCCCGGGGTATCTACGTGCAGCGGGTGGTCAGACTGGTCGAATGTGATGGGAGTCTTTGACCATTTCAGATACGTCGTCATTGTCGGAGCAACCATGTTTACTTCTCTGTTGATGACTTTCAGTCGACTTTTACTTTTAATGTCAGCGAAAATCACCAAAGTGGAATTGACATTGGGGAATCCTTCATCACCTCTTCCTTGTCCTCATCCTTATCAGACTCCTTCTCTTTCTCACTGGGTTGTTTTTCTCGGAACTGCTGTATAAGGACTCGACACTGTCGAGTGGTATGTTTGGGATAAATCAGATTACCCTCTTCATTCTTCTTGATGTGAATGTGACATGGTAAATCCAACACGTCGTTCCCTGCTGAATCTTTTACCTTCTTGGGGATCCAGGGCCCTTTAGGCTTTCCCTTAAATTTTCCTTGGGTTGCGACTGCAACCTCTCTAGGAGCCGCAGGCTCCGCTTTGCGCTTCTACTTCCGATTGGAATTACCTCCTCCAGTATCCTGGCCGACTGGTTTGCCCTTGCCGCTGCGGAGTCGGTCTTCTTCTTTTCCGTTTGCGTACCGAGTGGCTATTTCCATCATTCGGGTCAGGGTGATGTCTCCTGTCCGACCAAATTTCAGGTTAAGCTCTATATACCGAATGCCCTCCTTGAAGGCGCAAACTGCTTGATGCTGAGACACATTCTCCAAAGTGTGATGCAAAGTGGTCCATCTCTGGATGTAATCCCTCAAAGTTTCATTCGGTTTTTGCACACAATGCTGCAACTCTGTCAACCCTGCGGGTCGTTTGCATGTGCCCTCGAATGTTCTGACAAACACTTGGGCTAACTCCTCCCAGCTGAATATACTTCTTGGAGCCAACTGATTCAACCAAGGTCTAGCTGAACCTTCAAGCATCAGGGAAGGTGTTTCATGGCCACCTCATCGTTTCCACCACCGATCTGAATAGCCACTCGGTAATCCTCAAGCCAAGTGTCAGACTTCGATTCACCAGTGAACTTACTAACTCCAGTCGCCAACCTGAAGTTAGGGGGATCTCTGCAGCCCTGATGGCTCTGCTAAAACACTCGGGACCGGAAACATGCACTCTGCTTCCAGTCAGGCGATCTCTGTCCTGCCCTTCTCTGTGTGCTCGATTCCTGTCCACTAGACCTTGTACCAGAATTGACCTCGCATCAAACCCTGTCTCCCTTGGGTCGACTGGCATCCTCCGCCCTCGATGTACGGGCGCCTATCATCATAATGCCGGGGCACGTATGATCCGCCCCTCGGAGGGGGTGTAGGCACTCGACGATGGTCATCACGATCGAGCCGATGATTGTGCTGCTCGTGGTTCTGACCCAGGTACTGCCCTTGACGATGCCCTCGCCCCTCACGCTGCGGAGGCGATCTTGGGCTGTGAGCCGACTGAACTATGTCAGCCACCACAGATCTACTATGAATTCTGTTACGCGACTGAGATACTGCAGTGCTCTGCTCTCCGGATGCTCGGAGCAGCGCTCTGATCTGCATCATACCTCTAACAACTTCCGACTAGGATGGCTGAATAAACTCTGCTATGCGGGCTGCAGCTATAAGGTTCTGGATCAGAGTGCGGTATACCTCTGGTTCAGGCGGGAACAACTACCGCTGCCGCCGACTGGATTCGGGGATCTGCCGCCAAGCACACTCATCGAGTGCACGCTGAAGGTTCTCCAGTCGAGTGCGCTCAGCCAAAGTGGCCAAGCGCGCCGCCTCCAAGGCCCGAGCCTCAGAGGTCTCTCCGACAACGGGCATGTGGAGCGCCTCCATATTGCGGCGGTGAAGTTCCTCCCTCTGCTGAGAAGAGAGGGTTTTGGGATGTACTCCTCGTGAGCACGCGACGGATCGCCACCGCCGTCGCCGCTGTTGCGACGCATGCCAGGTGGGCTGCATGACGTGTCGACCATTAGGACCTCCGCTGCGGGGTCGCTGCTGTCAGATACGTCTCCAACGTATCTATAATTTTTGATTGCTCCATGCTATATTCTCTACTGTTTTGGACTATATTGGGCTTTATTTTCCACTTTTATATTATTTTTGGGACTAACATATTAACCGGAGGCCCAGCCCAGAATTGCTGTTTTTCCCTATTTCAGTGTTTCGGAGAAACGGAATATCAAACGGAGTCCAAACGGAATGAAACCTTCAGAAACGTGATTTTCTCATCAGATAAGACCCGGGAGACTTGGACTCTCTGTCAAGAAAGCCACGAGGCGGTCAGGAGGGTGGAGGGTGCGCCCCCCCTAGGGCGCGCCCCTGCCTCGTGGGCCCCTCGAAGTTCCACCGACGTACTTCTTCCTCCTATATATACCTACGTACCTCCCAAATGATCGGGGACGGAGCAAAAAACCTAATTCCAGCGCCGCAACTTTCCGTATCCACGAGATCCCATCTTGGGGCCTATTCCGGAGCTCCGTCGGAGGGGGCATCGATCACGGAGGGCTTCTACATCATCATCCAAGCCCCTCCGATGAAGTGTGAGTAGTTTACTTCAGACCTACAGGTCCATAGTTAGTAGCTAGATGGCTTATTCTCTCTTTTTGGATCTCAATACAATGTTCTCCCCCTCTCTTGTGGAGATCTATTCGATGTAATCTTCTTTTCGCGATGTGTTTGTTGAGACCGATGAATTGTGGGTTTATGATCCAGTCTATCTATGCATAATATTTGAATCTTCTCTGAATTCTTTTATGTATGATCTTTGCAAGTCTCTTTGAATTATCAGTTTGGTTTGCCCTACTAGATTGGTTTTTCTTGCTATGGGAGAAGTGCTTAGCTTTGGGTTCGATCTTGCGGTGTCCTTTCCCAGTGACAGAATGGGCAGCAAGGCACGTATTGTATCATTGCCATCGAGGATAAAAAGATGGGGTTTTTATCATATTGCATGAAACTATCCCTCTACATCATGTCATCTTGCTTAAGGCGTTACTCTGTTTTTAACTTAATACTCCAGATGCATGCTGGATAGCGGTCGATGAGTGGAGTAATAGTAGTAGATGCAGGCAGGAGTCGGTCTACTTGTCTCAGACATGATGCCTATATACACGATCATACCTAGATATTTTCATACCTATGCTCAATTCTGTCAATTGCTCAACAGTAATTTGTTCATCCATCGTAGAATACTTATACTCTTGAGAGAAGCCACTAGTGAAACCTATGGCCCTCGGGTCTCTTTCTCATCATATCAATCTCCATCACTTTATTATTTCTTTGCTTTTACTTTGCTTTTACTTTTTACTTTGCATCTTTATACCAAAAATATTATTTATCATCTCTATCAGATCTCATTTTCGTAAGTGACCGTGAAGGGATTGACAACCCCTAAACGTGTTGGTTGCGTTGAGCTATTGTTTTTGTGTAGGTACGAGGGATTCGCGCGTAGCCTCCTACTGGATTGATACCTTGGTTCTCAAAAACTGAGGGAAATACTTACGCTACTTTGCTGCATCATCCTCTCCTCTTTGGGAAAATCCAACGCAGTGCTCAAGAGGTAGCAAGAAAAATTTCTGGCGCCGTTGCCGGGGAGTCTGTGCAAAAGTCAACATATCAAGTACCCATCACAATCCCTATCTCCCGCATTACATTATTTGTCATTTGCCTCTCGTTTTCCTCTCCCCCACTTCACCCTTACCGTTTTTATTCGCCCTCTCTCTGTATCCTCCCTCTCTCTATTTGCCTTTTTTGCCCGTTTGATTTTTGTTTGCTTGTGTGTTAGTTTGTTTGCTTATCGTTATGGCTAGTCCCTTATCTTCTCCGTTGATCCCTGAGTTTGAAATCTTTCACTTTAAACAAACATTAGGAAAAAACCTAAAAGATGCCTTGTTGAGAATAATGGAATGTCTTGCTCAACAAGGGCACCCGCGCAACACTTGTTGCCGTCTGCCGCACGCGAGAGGCGACGCGTCAGCGTGTCCCCGACTTGTGGGCGTGGCAGGCTTGCACGGGGGTGTGGATGCCATGGCCCGAGGCAGCGAAACTGGCCTCCAGTCCCGTCCGCGCCGGTGTGCGCACGCGGGCGCGGCTGTCGAAGACCACCACGTTAAGTAAGGTAGGCAATGCCAGCCTGAGTCGTACAACAGGCAAGCCGCGGGAGGACCCGGCCACCAGCAGCGTCGCCTCCGTGACGTCACCGACGATAGTACGTCATGCGACGCCGGCGGCGTGCCGGCATGCATGCCATGCATGTCCCAAGATGACGTGCATTTGCAGCTTTGCAAGCATCACCGCCTTGTACGACTTATTAGCTAATCTATTTGGTCGTACGTTGCTAGCACAACAGCGAGCGAGCGCGTGCCATGGGCAACGTGTTCGGTGGCGGCGCCCATGGCCACGGTGGAGGGGAAGGATGAGGGGAGCAGCAAAGCGTCGACGGCGCGCTGCTATGCTACTTCCACCTGTGCACCGCGTGCGCCGTGACACAGTTGGCGATGATGCCGGCGAACAAAAACGTCGGTGCCGTTGCTCGTCCGGGTCCACCGCGCCTTGGCCACCAACGCGTCCTCTTGCTCCGGAAGGAAATGGACGGCGCACACCGGAGCCGATGCCGATGTTGTTAACTGGTGACCTACACGACCCTGCACTGCGTTGCAGCAGCGGCACCCTGACGTCGTGTCAAGGGCGACGCGACGGTGTCCCTCCTACAGTGGGGTGCGTCCCTCCCAGGAGAGGCGTTCGTCCAGGCGGTGCACCTGCTCGTCACAAGCGCCACCTCGCACGGCTGGAATTAGAGGGACAACGCAGTGGCATCACTCGTCGACGTGTCGCTCGTCGAGCAGCGGTGCTTGGCTTAGCAAGTGATGTGCGCTGGACCGGCTGTGTGGGTGTGCGCATGGGCGTGCGTCGTTGGTGGCCCATGGCCGGGGCTTGGTGACGGCGAGGTGATAGTTTATACCGGCGACGAGCTACGACAGCGCGGGGTGCGGGAGAGTGACCATAAGGTCTTCGTGGAAATGCCTCGCCAGGGTTATCGCTATGAACACGATGTCTTGCAAATACACCACCAAAGATATAACCAAGGACCTTTTCGCCAGCTCAACACCTTAGACCAGCAAGGCAGCAAGTGACCAGTTTGTTCACAAAATTACTCATGTCGTGATAGTTGTCAAACTAAATTAACAACCACAAGGCAAGCCTGATGCTCACAAGAAAATGACAGAAACTTCCATGCAAAACATTTGAATGCTTGCAGTGTGAGTATCATATACGAACCGGCCAGTTGTAAGAGAATCCCCAAGGCTGACCCTTAAACCGCTCACAACCATCTAGACCGTGTGGTTTGGCCATATTTTGTCATTGAAGACAAACGGGGGGGGGGGGTGTTACGGGTGTTCAAACTGCTGTCACGCCCGCGGTTGACTAACCTAGCCCATAAAAAAACCTTTCGCACGCCCATGTGTTCCCCCCGAAGCCAGCTGTCCATATTCATGTAGGCTCAAAGCGGACGCGACCGCTCACTGGAGCCGGCATTGAAGCCGCTCACCGGCCGAGAGCGCCGCCTGCTGATCGACCGATGCACACGCCTTCTCTCCGCATTGAAACAACATCTGTTTGCCCGCCTACATCTGTTCCTGTGCTGGCGAGCATTAAACACCTCTCCGGCTAGCTTGCATTGGAACGACATCTGCCTGCCCGCCTACATATGTTCATGTGCCTGCAAGCATTAAACACCTTTCCAGCTAGCTTCTCCCATCCGCCCGCTATATAAACGTGTCTAGGCGCCGAGCAAGAACCACACCTCACCTTCACTCTCTCCATCTCCTCCTTGCACAATACCCGCCATGGCCTCCGGCGAACAGAAGGAGTTCTCTCACATTGCAGCTGCCATAGTTACCCAGCGAGCCCGCCAGATACATGTTGCTTGCCCGTAAATCCTCTGGATCCAGTGCCACCCCTCCTCGCCTGTCCAGATCCAGGTTGGACAACGTCATCTCCCGGCGAATTCGTCATGAGCAATGGTGGCAACGCGCCAGGTAGGTGGAGAAAGAAGCCATGTTGGCGGAGGTCGGCACGTCCGCGGCCATCGCAAACAGCGAGGAAAAGTAGATCTTGGGAGGTTGTCATCGCTAGGTTCCCACGAAGGTCACCGCCACCACATCGTTAGGTTACACAGTCGGTATCTTGCCCGGTGAGAGGAGGCGTAAACCATATCGACCATCTTCCCCCACCCAAAAACTAACCCTAATCTGTGCTTCACAGAAGTGGAGAGAAGCTATTCTTCCCCTCTCGCTGAAGCATATCCTTCCAGGGCATCGGGCAGTCCGATGAGCTGGCTGCCGGACATAGGGAAGACATGTCGTGCGAGTGGTGATCCCCCGCGGCCAGCTGTAGACTAGTTTAACCGCAGCGTGGGATAGTTTAGTTAAAATATGCCCGGAATGTAAATCTTTTCATCCGATTTAAATTAAAATCATCTGCTTTGCATGTAATTCATCATGTTTGTTTAAAGGGTGTTTGAAATGTATGCGGTTAGCTTCCGTATCTGTGTTCATGGACTGGTCCCCCTGTCCATGAAGGATTCGGTGTTCGTTTAACGGGTCAGCGTTGGAGATGCCCTAAGTTCACTTAAAAATTATATTTAGATTTTTTTAGCCAATGAAGCTGTTAGAATATATCCGAGGCATACCGTCGATTATCCGAGGACCAAGCAATCACACGAGCACGACACCGAGATTTGTTAACGAGGTTCACCGATATGGCTACATCCCCGGGGCAATGACTACGAGCGCTCCTCCCCATGACACCGTCACAATACCGCACCACGGCCGCCCGGCCGTCGGCACACGCTGCCGGCTCCCCCGCGTGCCCGTGCTATTATGTTGGTATAGATTACATCGTGTGTCTACCCCCGCTATATATGAGAGGTCTAGGATACAAGTGTCCTATTAGGACACGACTCCATATCCTATCTAAACACAATACTACTCATAGTCCAACTGTAACCTACCTTGTACATAATAGTCGACACAACTCTAACAAACCCCACCTTGGCGAATATTCTCTACCACCTTGGATTCATCCATGCGTCGAACCTCCATGTACATTGGACTTGAGATACGCCATGAGCACCACTGCTACTCCCAGACTCTACGTGACTCCACCTGCAACTGTAGTCCCTTCTTGTCTTCTCCACAGTCAAATACTTAAGCAAAATTAAGTTCCTCATTACTCTACATTGTGCTCCCAACTTCCGAAGAATCTGTTCAACGCCATCACACACCGACTGCTGTCTGCGTGAACAACTCACATATTGAACGCCACGTATAAGAGTTACCTGAACTCAACATCACTGCTCTTTCTTGACCGGCTGTCTGAAACTTGAAGGAATTTCACCGTCGCCCCATGTCACCCTGAGTCAAATTCGCAGTTGTCTCACCCTTCTTCTGGAGTCTCTGGCATGTCCCACAGCTATAGCACTCCGCCTCCTTCTGTATTTGTCATCCGCACTTCGCCATGTGCACTGAACACCACAGAATATATGGCCATGTACTCCCTCAGCTTTTGACATTAAAGGCCTATTCTGATCTCCTCCCACTTCAAACTTCTGAAAAAATTGGCCCGAAGCCAGCCCGAACGGAATAGCTTCATGAAGCTGAAATCCACGAAGCCATCCTGGGCTCTAGTACAATTTTCTGGAGCGAGGGATTCCGAGCTCGACAATTTTTGGAAGCTGAAGTTCAAATTATTTACCACCGTATTGCCATCCCGAAGAGAAAACGCTTCGCCGGGTCCTCTCTCGATCCCGCACACCCTGCTCGCTCACATCTTTCCTCTCTCCCTCGTCGTCTCCTGTCAAGCCATCGCCGCCGCCGTTCCTGCCGCCAGACGCAGCTGCCCTTGCCGCCGGCTGGGATCTCTCCGCCGCCAACAGATCCGGCCGTCCCAGGCTGATTCCCTTCGGATCCCGTCCTCGGTGCCGCCAGTCGCAGCTGCCCCCGTCGCCGGCTGGGATCTATCCTCCGCCAACAGATCCGGCCGTCCCAGGCTGATTCCCGTCGGATCCCGTCCTCGGCGCCGCCAGTCGCACGGAGTGGAAGGAGCCGCAAAACCATGGCTTAGAGGTGGTAGGCCCGACGCCATTGACGCCATCCCGAGCCTGGAGAAGCACAATCGCTCGTTTCTCTTTTTATTTTTAGCCTGTGAGTGGTTTAGCCCGAAATGGGCTGCTTCCAGCCGACCCAAGGTGGCAAGAAGCTGGGCTTTAATGCCCCAGCTGTTGTGGAACGTAGTAATTTCAAAAAAAATCCTACGCACACGCAAGATCATGGTGATGCATAGCAACGAGAGAGGAGAGTGTTGTCTACGTACCCTCGTAGACCGAAAGCGGAAGCGTTAGCACAACGCGGTTGATGTAGTCGTACGTCTTGACGGCCCGACCGATCAAGCACCGAAACTACGGCACCTCCGAGTTCTAGCACACATTCAGCTCGATGACGATTCCCGGACTCCGATCCAGCAGAATGTCGGGGAAGAGTTCCGTCAGCACGACGGCGTGGTGACGATCTTGATATTCTACCATCGCAGGGCTTCGCCTAAGCACCGCTACAATATTATTGAGGATTATGGTGGAAGGGGGCACCGCACACGGCTAAGAGATCAATGATCAATTGTTGTGTCTTTGGGGTGCCCCCCTGCACCCGTATATAAAGGAGCAAGGGAGGAGGAGGCCGGATACAGTCGAATCACTCGGAACCTTTCCGATGTCCGAATATAGTCGTCCAATATATCGATCTTTACGTCTCGACCATTTCGAGACTCCTCGTCATGTACCCGATCTCATCCGGGACTCCGAACTCCTTCGGTACATCAAAACTCATAAACTCATAATATAACTGTCATCGAAACCTTAAGCGTGCGGACCCTACGGGTTCGAGAACAATGTAGACATGACCGAGACACGTCTCCGGTCAATAACCAATAGCGGAACCTGGATGCTCATATTGGCTCCCACATATTCTACGAAGATCTTTATCGGTCAGACCGCATAACAACATACGTTGTTCCCTTTGTCATCGGTACGTTACTTGCCCGAGATTCGATCGTCGGTATGTTAATACCTAGTTCAATCTCGTTACCGGCAAGTCTCTTTACTCGTTCCGTAATACATCATCCCGCAGCTAACTTATTAGTTGCAATGCTTGCAAGGCTTATGTGATGTGCATTACCGAGAGGGCCCAGAGAAACCTCTCCGACAATCGGAGTGACAAATCCTAATCTCGAAATATGCCAACCCAACAAGTACCTTCGAAGACACCTGTAGAGCACCTTTATAATCACCCAGTTACGTTGTGACGTTTGATAGCACACAAAGTGTTCCTCTGGTAAACGGGAGTTGCATAATCTCATAGTCATAGGAACATGTATAAGTCATGAAGAAAGCAATAGCAACAAACTAAACGATCAAGTGCTATGCTAACCATCTTTGATTCAACGAGCTAGTCAAGTAGAGGCATACTAGTGACATACTGTTTGTCTATGTATTCACACATGTATTATGTTTCCGGTTAATACAATTCTAGCATGAATAATAAACATTTATCATGATAGAAGGAAATAAATAATAACTTTATTATTGCCTCTAGGGCATATTTCCTTCAGTCTCCCACTTGCACTAGAGTCAATAATCTAGTTCACATCGACATGTGATTTAACATCAATAGTTCACATCACCATGTGATTAACACCCATAGTTCACATCGACATGTGACCAACACCCAAAGGGTTTACTAGAGTCAATAATCTAGTTCACATCACTATGTGATTAACACCCAAAGAGTACTGAGGTGTGATCATGTTTTTCTTGTGAGAGAATTTTAGTCAACGGGTCTGCCACATTCAGATCCGTAAGTATTTTGCAAATTTCTATGTCAACAATGCTCTGCACGGAGCTACTCTAGATAATTGCTCCCACTTCCAATATGTATCCAGATTGAGACTTAGAGTCATCTGGATCAGTGTCAAAACTTGCATCGACGTTACCCTTTACGACGAACCTTTTGTCACCTCCATAATCGAGAAACATATCCCTATTCCACTAAGGATAATTTTGACCAATGTCCAGTGATCTACTCCTAGATCACTATTGTACTCCCTTGCCAAACTCAGGGCAGGGTATACAATAGGTCTGGTACACAGCATGGCATACTTTATAGAACCTATGGCTGAGGCATAGGGAATGACTTTCATTCTCTCTCTATCTTCTGCCGTGGTCGGGTTTTGAGTCTTACTCAACTTCACACCTTGTAACACAGGCAAGAACTCCTTTTTGACTGTTCCATTTTGAACTACTTCAAAATCTTGTCAAAGTATATACTCATTGAAAAACTTATCAAGCGTCTTGATCTATCTCTATAGATCTTGATGCTCAATATGTAAGCAGCTTCACCGAGGTCTTTTTTTTGAAAAACTCCTTTCAAACATTCCTTTATGCTTTGCAGAATAATTCTAAATTATCTCCGATCAACAATATGTCATTCACATATACTTATCAGAAATGATGTAGTGCTCCCACTCACTTTCTTGTAAATACAGGCTTCACCACAAGTCTGTATAAAACTATATGCTTTGATCAACTTATCAAAGCATATATTCCAGCTCTGAGATGATTGCACCAGTCCATAGATGGATCGCTGGAGCTTGCATATTTTGTTAGTACCTTTAGGATTGACAAAACCTTCTGGTTGCATCATATACAACTCTTCTTTAATAAATCCTATTAAGGAATGCAGTTTTGTTTATCCATTTGCCAGATTTCATAAAGTGCGGCAATAGCTAACATGATTCGGACAGACTTAAGCATAGATACGAGTGAGAAATTCTCATCGTGGTCAACACCTTGAACTTGTCGAAAACCTTTTTGCGACAATTCTAGCTTTATAGATAGTAACACTACTATCAGTGTCTGTCTTCCTCTTGAAGATCCATTTAATCTCAATGGCTCACCAATCAACGGGCAAGTCAATCAAAGTCCATACTTTGTTCTTATACATGGATCCCATCTCAGATTTCATGGCCTTAAGCCATTTCGCGGAATCTGGGCTCATCATCGCTTCCTCATAGTTCGTAGGTTCGTCATGGTCAAGTAACATGACCTCCAGAACAGGATTACCGTACCACTCTGGTGCGGATCTCACTCTGATTTACCTACGAGGTTTGGTAGTAACTTAATCTGAAGTTACATGATTATCATCATTAGCTTCCTCACTAATTGGTGTAGTAGTCACGGGAACAGATTTCTGTGATGAACTACTTTCCAATTTGGGAGAAGGTATAATTACCTTATCAAGTTCCACTTTCCTCCCACTCACTTCTTTCGAGAGAAACTCCTTCTCTAGAAAGGATCCATTCTCAGCAACGAATATCTTGCCTTTGGATCTGTGATAGAAGGTGTACCCAATAGTTTCTTTTGGGTATCCTATGAAGATTTACTTCTCCGATTTGGGTTTGAGCTTATCATGTTGAAACTTTTTCACATAAGCATCGCAGTCCCAAACTTTAAGAAACGACAACTTAGGTTTCTCGCCAAACCACAGTTCATACGGTGTCATCTCCACAGATTTAGATGGTGCCCTATTTGACGTGAATGTTGCTGTCTCTAATGCATAACCCCAAAACGATAGTGGTAGATCGGTAAGAGACATCATAAATCGCAATATATCTAATAAAGTACGGTTATGATGTTCGGACACACCATTACACTGTGGTGTTCTAGGTGGCGTGAGTAGTGAAACTATTTCACATTGTTTTAACTGAAGGCCAAACTCGTAACTCAAATATTTTACTTCTGCGATCATATCGTAGAAACTTTTTATTTTGTTACGATGATTCTCCACTTCACTCTGAAATTCTTTGAACTTTTAAAATGTTTCAGACTTGTGTTTGATCAAGTAGATATACTCATATCTGCTGAAATCATCTTTGAAGATCGGAAAATAATGATACCTGCTGCGAGCTTCAATATTCATCGGACCACATACATCAGTATGCATGATTTCCAACAAATCTGTTGCTTGCTGCATTGTTCCGGAGAACAGAGTCTTAGTCATCTTGCCCATGAGGCATGGTTCGTAAGCATCAACTGATTCATAATCAAGTTATTCCAAAAGTCCATCAGCATGGAGTTTATTCATGCGCTTTACACCAATATGACCTAAACGGCAGTGCCACAAATAAGTTGCATTATCATTATTAACTTTGCATCTTTTGGTTTTAATATTATGAATATGTGTATCACTACGATCGAGATCCAACGAACCATTTTCATTAGGTGTATGACCATAGAAGGTTTTATTCATGTAAACAGAACAACAATTTATTCTCTTACTTAAATGAATAACCGTATTGCAATAAACATGATCAAATCATATTCATGCTCAACGCAAACACCAAATAACACGTATTTATGTTCAACACTAATCCCGAAAGTATAGGGAGTGTGCAATGATGATCATATCAATCTTGGAACCACTTTCAACACACATCATCACTTCACCCTTAACTAGTCTCTGTTCATTCTGCAACTCCCGTTTCGAGTTACTACTCTTAGCAACTGAACCAGTACCAAATACCGAGGGGTTGCTGCGAACACTAGTAAAGTACACATCAATAACATGTATATCAAATATACCTATGTTCACTTTGCCATCCTTCTTATCCGCCAATTACTTGGGGTAGTTCCGCTTCTAGTGACCAGTCCCTTTGCAGTGGAAGCACTTAGTCTCAGGCTTAGGTCCAGATTTGGGCTTCTTCACTTGAGCAGCAACTTGCTTGCCGTTCTTCTTGAAGTTCCCTTTCTTTCCCTTTGCCCTTTTCTTGAAACTAGTGGTCTTGTTAACCATCAACACTTGATGTTTTTCTTGATTTCTACCTTCGTCGATTTCAGCATCACGAAGAGCTTGGGAATTACTTTCGTCATCCCTTGCATATTATAGTTCATCATGAAGTTCTACTAACTTGGTGATGGTGACTATAGAATTCTGTCAATCACTATTTTATCTGGAAGATTAACTCCCACTTGATTCAAGCGATTGTAGTACCCAGACAATCTGAGCACATGCTCACTGCTTGAGCTATTCTCCTCCATCTTTTAGCTATAGAACTTGCTAGAGACATCATATCTCTCAACTCGGGTATTTTACTTGAAATATTAACTTCAACTCCTGGAACATCTCATATGGTCCATGACGTTCAAAACGTCTTTGAAGTCCCGATTCTAAGCTGTTAAGCATGGTGCACTAAACTATCAAGTAGTCATCATATTGAGCTAGCCAAACGTTCATAACGTCTGCATCTGCTCCTGCAATAGGTCTGTCACCTAGCGTTGCATCAAGGACATAATTCTTCTGTGCAGCAATGAGGATAATCCTCAGATGACGGATCCAATCCCCATCATTGCTACTAACATTTTTCAACTTAGTTTTCTCTAGGAACATATAAAAATTAAACGGGGAGCAACATCGCGAGCTATTGATCTACAACATAGATATGCTAATACAACCAGGACTAAGTTCATGATAAATTTAAGTTCAATTAATCATATTACTTAAGAACTCCCACTTAGATAGACATCCCTCTAATCCTCTAAGTGATCACGTGATCCAAATCAACTAAACCATGTCCGATCATCACGTGAGATGGAGTAGTATCAATGGTGAACATCAATATGTTGATCATATCTACTATATGATTCACGCTCGACCTTTCGGTCTCCGTGTTCCGAGGCCATATCTGTTATATGCTAGGCTCGTCAAGTTAAACCTGAGTATTCCGCGTGTGCAACTGTTTTGCACCTGTTGTATTTGAACGTAGAGCCTATCACACCCAATCATCACGTGGTGTCTCAGCACGAAGAACTTTCACAATGGTGCATACTCAGGGAGAACACTTATACTTTTATAATTTAGTGAGGGATCATCTTATAATGCTACCATCCATCAAAGCAAGATAAGATGCATAAAAGATAAACATCACATGTAATCAATATAAGTGATATGATATGGCCATCATCATCTTGTGCTTGTGATCTCCATCTTCGGAGCACCGTCATGATCACCATCGTCACCGGCGCAACACCTTGATCACCATCATAGCATCGTTGTCGTCTCGCCAAAAAATTATGCTTCCACGACTATCGCTACCGCTTAGTGATAAAGTAAAGCATTACAGCACAATTGCATTGCATACAATAAAGCAACAACCATATGGCTCCTGCCAGTTGCCGATAACTTGGTTACAAAACATGATCATCTCATACAATAAAATTTAGCATCATGTCTTGACCATATCACATCACAATATGCCCTGCAAAAATAAGTTAGACGTCCTCTACTTTGTTGTTCCAAGTTTTACGTGGCTGCTACGGGCTGAGCAAGAACCGTTCTTACCTACGCATCAAAACCACAATGATAGTTTGTCAAATTGATGATGTTTTAACCTTCGCAAGGACCGGGCGTAGCCACACTCAGTTCAACTAAAGTTGGAGAAACTGACACCCGCCAGCCACCTGTGTGCAAAGCACGTTGGTAGAACCAGTCTCGCGTAAGCGTACGCGTAATGTCGGTCCGGGCCGCTTCATCCAACAATACCGCCGAACCAAAGTGTGACATCCTGGTAAGCAGTATGACTTATATCACCCACAACTCACTTGTGTTCTACTCGTGCAAATTACATCAACGCATAAAACCTAGGCTCGGATGCCACTATTGTGGAACGTAGTAATTTCAAAAAAATTCCTACGCACACGCAAGATCATGATGATGCATAGCAACGAGAGAGGAGAGTGTTGTCTACGTACCCTCGTAGACCAAAAGCGGAAGCGTTAGCACAACGCTGTTGATGCAGTCATACGTCTTCACGGCCCGACCGATCAAGCACCAAAACTACGGCACCTCCGAGTTCTAGCACAAGTTCAGCTCGATGACGATCCCCGGACTCCGATCCAGCAGAATGTCGGGGAAGAGTTCCGTCAGCACGACGGCATGGTGACGATCTTGATGTTCTACCGTCGCAGGGCTTCGCCTAAGCACCGCTACAATATTATCGAGGATTCTGGTGGAAGGGGGCACCGCACAGGGCTAAGAGATCAATGATCAATTGTTGTGTCTTTGGGGTGCCCCCGTGCACTCGTATATAAAGGAGCAAGGGAGGAGGAGGCCGGCCCTAGGATGGGGCGCGCCAAGTGTGGAGTCCTACTAGGACTCCTAGTAGGATTCCACCTCCCATATGGAATAGGAAAAGAGGAAGGGAAAAGGAGAAGGAAGGAAGGGGGCGCCCCCCTTCCCTAGTCCAATTCGGACCAGACCAAGGGGAGGGGTGCGGCCACCCTTGAGGCCCTTTTCCTTCTTTCCCGTATGGCCCAATAAGGCCCAATACGTATTCCCGTAACTCTCTGGTACTCCGAAAAATACCCGAATCACTCGGAACCTTTCTGATGTCCGAATATAGTCGTCCAATATATCGATCTTTACATCTCGACCATTTCGAGACTCCTCGTCATGTCGTCGATCTCATCCGGGACTCCAAACTCCTTCGGTACATCAAAACTCATAAACTCATAATATAACTGTCATCGAAACCTTAAGCGTGCGGACCCTACGGGTTCGAGGACAATGTAGACATGACCGAGACACGTCTCCGGTCAATAACCAATAGCGGAACCTGGATGCTAATATTGGCTCCCACATATTCTATGAAGATCTTTATCGGTCAGACCACATAACAACATACGTTGTTCCCTTTGTCATCGGTATGTTACTTGCCCGAGATTCGATCATCGGTATCTTAATACCTAGTTCAATCTCGTTACCGGCAAGTCTCTTTACTCATTTCGTAATACATCATCCCACAGCTAACCTATTAGTTGCAATGCTTGCAAGGCTTATGTGATGTGCATTACCGAGAGGGCCTAAAGAAACCTCTCCGACAATCGTAGTGACAAATCCTAATCTCGAAATACGCCAACCCAACAAGTACCTTCGAAGACACCTGTAGAGCACCTTTATAATCACCCAGTTACGTTGTGACGTTTGGTAGCAGACAAAGTGTTCCTCTGGTAAACGGGAGTTGCATAATCTCATAGTCACAGGAACATGTATAAGTCATGAAGAAAGCAATAGCAACAAACTAAACGATCAAGTGCTATGCTAATGGAATGGGTCAAGTCAATCACATCATTCTCCTAATGATGTGATCCCGTTAATCAAATGACAACTCATGTCTATGGTTAGGAAACTTAACCATCTTTGATTCAACGAGCTAGTCAAGTAGAGGCATACTAGTGACATATTGTTTGTCTATGTATTCACACATGTATTATGTTTCCGGTTAATACAATTCTAGCATGAATAATAAACATTTATCATGATATAAGGAAATAAATAATAACTTTATTATTGCCTCTAGGGCATATTTCCTTCACCAGCTGGGCTGCTAGCTCACCCAAGCGTTAGGAGAAGTTGCCTCGACTCCAGAACGGTTTGTGTAGCGCCACCTGAAGTGAGAAGTCGGGGCAGAAGCTAGATACGAGAAGTTTTGCAGAAGTTGGCGTGTTTCAGAATAGGCCCTAAGACTTCCCGTCACTTTCGCAGATTCTTCATGGTCAACTCTTGTCCATCAACTAGTATCGATAGACCCAGTCACCAACTTGAATCTGGTACTCATCAACACTGCTTCAGCACCCCCTGCACAATTTGTCTGACCACATGTCTGACCACCAGTGCCTTGGTTTGTCGCTATGTCCCGTGCTTACCGCACGCCTCGCCGCTATCACCGTGTCGGGTCGCTGCTGTCCTGGTCGAGTCTCCCGGGTAGCTAGCCCACACTGCCTCAACCCCCACTGCAGAGAACCACCGATCATCACCGGTCGATGCCGAGTATCACGTCTCCATCAGATCACTGGTACCCTAGTCTGATCCACGTGTCTCTCGTTATCCCGCTGAAATAGGCTTTGACTCTCCGAATTCTTACAACGTAGCCCCTCCATCAGCATAGAGTGAAGTTGTCCATCAGACTCCAGCTCCACCTTCAACATGACTCCATGTAGCTGCGCCGTGCTACCCCACGCCCCGTCGACTTCAAGCTCTCTTGTGTGCGCACTGCCTTGAATCAACCTTGTGTCATAGTCTTGTCGAAGCCGCACACCACGCTCTAGAAGTCAGCCACCATCAGCATCACGCTCCTATGTCGTCGTCGCTGAAATCACCGCCGTCTTCTGCTTTGATGCGCTAGGGCCCAAGGCGCGGAGCGGCGTACAGGCGCGAGTGCGGCGGCAGGAGGAATCTCAAACGGATTCGATGGTGGCAGCGTTTACGTGAAGCGACACGAGTCCAAGGCTGACACCGAGATTATCCGAGGACCAAGCAATCACACGAGCACGACACCGAGATTATCCGAGGACCAAGCAATCACACGAGCACAACACCGAAATTTGTTAACAAGGTTCACCGATATGGCTACATCCCCGGGGCAATGACTACGGGCGCTCCTCCCGCCCATGACACCGTCACAATACCGCACCCCGGCCGCCCGGGCGCCGGCACACGCTGTCGGCTCCCCCGCGTGCCCGTGCTACTATGTTGGTATATGTTACATCGTGTGTCTACCCCTGCTATATATGAGAGGTATAGGATACAAGTGTCCTATTAGGACACGACTCCATATCCTGTCTAAACACAACTACTCATAGTCCAACTGTAACCTACCTTATACATAATAGTCGACACAACTCTAACAGAAGCACGACCTCAGCAAAAGAAGCACAAGACCGGCCGCAGGCGAGTTCGCATACCAGGCGGCGGTGAGCATCACCGGCCACATTGTGTACGACCAGGGCGCCGACGACGGTCGTGGCAGCAACAACGAGCCCAGCCACGCGCACACGTCACCGTTGGCGGCGCTGTCATTTTTGATGGGTTGGGCTATGGTAACGCCATGAACTGAAACCTGTTAGTATTACTCCGGTAGCTAGTAACTAGTATAAGCCTCGTGCAGGAATGATAGCCATCTTTTCTTCCATGATTGCATCTCACCACCACCAGTAGTGGTACTACCATGTCTTCCATTTTATTGTTGTTGTGTGCGTGTGCCAGCTAACTTCCAAGTCTTTTTTTTGTTAGTAGAAGATGGAAAGCGAGCCTGGACTAAACAGCCAGCAATCATGCTATGCCCCCCGCGTCGCTCGTCCTGGGCGACAGGGGCGGCGGCGCCGTCCCCCGCCCAATCTACCTCTCCTTCGGCCTGCCTTTCCCTTCCACCGTCTCCGGAGGATGCCACCGGCAAAGTTAGTGTGGCTGACGGCGGCAGCGGGGTCCCTGCTTGTGGCTGTTCTTTCCGAGGACACTGAGACCTAAAGAGATCGAATCCATCTATGGTCGCAAGTGAAAGCCAGATTTTCAATCGGCCAGACGTACATGCGTCGCTAGTCAAGAAATCAATCAAGGTGCCTATGTGCTTGCTTGAGACTAGCACGTACGCTCTCATCGACGGCGACAGAGACGACTCTTAGTGGTGATTCCATGACTGTTGGTGGCTGTCAAGCCGGCAATGGGGTCGTCCCGGCTGGATCCTGTGACAGCCGTCCCTGACCTTCACAGCTCGTACGACTCCGTGCTTGATGCGGCGGCCGTCGCTGGTGTGGCTGCTACGCCTAGATCTCGCCTGACGGTAGCCTCGATGTGGATCGCGCTGGCCATAGAAAGATCTTCATAAGGGTTTGTACTTCTAGATCCGGTGGTTGACATCACGGTGAGATGCAAACTATGGACGACGGCTTGACGCAGAGGGATGGTGGTGCAGCGGTGGTGGTCACACATCGCATGTAGCTGGACGTTGCTGTTGAAGAATCTCGTCATTCATTTGGTGTAATAAGATGGTTGGTGTGGATATGGTCATTGCTGTAGTTTGCCGATTATGGATTTGATCGCTTCAGGGTTTTTTATCACCTACGCATAGCTTTAGTCTTATATGACTTTGCTATTTGTTGGTGTGTTTTTGTGTGCGTGTGTTGATGTTGGCTGTGTGCATCCTAGCTATGCAAAGGCCGGATGTGCTCATTGTGTTTGTATCTTCTTGATGCTTCATTTTGAGTCAATAAAATTCACCCTTTGTCAAAAAGAAGATGGAAAGCAAATAATAATAATAATAATAATAATAATATCTCATTATTTCCAAGGTAAACTTGTTTTTCAACATATAATATGTGGTGATGTTGTTATATTCCACTCCAGAGGTTGGCCGCAACTATGTCATCACCATTAGCAGAATACAGCATGAATGCACTGCATGTTTGGCACTGGTGGGTTCACGAACACAGTGAAAATGCAGAAGACCAAATTGTTCTCTCTCGCACCAGCAACCACCTCTCCATGCAAGTCGTTAGACGGGAGCAGCACCACCAGTGTCCACGGCTGCCGCTAGAATATGAATAAGAAAAATATTTCCTCAGAAAGAATAGTAGTATTTTCGCATAAAAGTTGTTTCCTAAGAAGGATTGAATTAGTGAAACTGTGAAAGTTTTACCTTAAAGAAGAAAGAAAATAAAATAAAAATTAAAAAGGTCAAAATAATGAAGTTTTCTAAGTAAAAAAATGAATAGCAGTATTGGTATTACCCTTCAAGAAGAAACAAAATAAAAAAATGACAAAATTTGCACATTAATTATACACAAACTACATATTTTATAATATGAAGAATAAGCTAATAGTAAAATTTTCACAAAAAAGAAGTTTCCTAAAAGGAATGAATTAGTAGCATCATTACTACACTTAAATAAAAAATAAACAAAATATAAACAATGAAGTTTTCTAAGGAAAAAATGAATTAGTGGAATTAGGTATTACCCTTTAAGACGAAAGAAAACAAAAAATGAAAAAAATCACACAATTTACACATAAAATGTGATTTTTTTTATAATATGAAAGAATAAACATTTAATATTGAAATTTTAGCCAAAAAAAGTTTCCTAAGAAGTAATGAAATGAAGTAAAAAATAAACCTAAATCTAAATAATGAAGTTTAGTTAGAAATAATAAATGAGTAGCATTGGTACTATCCTTTAAGAAAAACTAAAAAAACATCCTAAACAAACAAATGCAAAATTGGCACATAATTCACACAAAAATTATGATATTATAATAAGCAAGAATAAATATATAATAGTGGGATTTTAAAAAGGAAGCTTCGTAAGGAGGAATGAATTACTGTCATTGGTATTACCTTAAAGAAGAAATAAAATAAAATAAAAACTAAAACTAGATAAAAATAAAGAAGTTTTTCAAGAAGCGATGAATTAGTGACACTACTATTACCTTTTAACAAGAAAGAAAATGAAATAAAACAAAAAAAAATCAAAATAAAGATGTTCTCTAAGAAATAATAAATTAGTGGCGTAGTTATTACTCTTTAAAAAGAAGAAATCTTAAAAATGCAAAAAAATCATTGAAAATTTTTGCACACAATTTACACGAATATTGCGCTTTTTAGTAATATGAAAAAATAAGCACATAATAATGGAAGTTTTTTTACAAAAAATAAGTTTCGTGAAAAGGAATGAATTAATGGCATTGGTATTACTCTTAAAGAAGAAATAAAATAGGATAGTATTAAAATCAAAATAATGAAGTTTTCTCAAGAATATTGAATTGGTGGCATTGTATTACCCTTTAAGAAGAAAGAAAATAAAAAACTTGCATACAACTTTGCATTGAAGTTGCACTTTTGTGGCATGCAAGGAATAATCATATAATAGTGCAATTTTATGACACACTATATAGTATTTATGTGTATACATTTACAATCACCAATAATCAAAAACTACCCCAAAACAACTAATAATAAAAATAATTAAAACAAGACGCATAAAACAGAAGATAAAAACAAATGGATATAGGGGATGGCTAGGTCATCACATGATGGGCTTCAACCCATTAAAGAAATGACTGGCCCAAAACAGAGTTCAGTCAAAGATTCCCAGCCATAAAAAAGACGCTCCACACAACGGGAATATATCTGGTTCACCGGGGCAATTGGTGTTACCGGTGCACGATACCCCGCTACACATTAAAAATGTTCAAAAATCCATAAAAATATTTAGTGCATTGACACAACATCAATGTATGTTGTCACAAAAATTCAAATCAAAATTTGAAACATTGCTTGAGATACAAAAATGATAAATTTGACACTAAATAGTACATAACACAAGTTGGGCTTCAGTTTTGGCCCATTAGCATATTGATGTCAAATTTGTCATTTTGTACCTTTAGCAATGTTTCAAATTTTGATTCAAATTTATGTGACAACTTACATTGATGCTGTGTCAATGCACTAATTTGTTTTCGAAAATTTTCAAATATCTTGAAGCGTGCAACGGAGTCCGGTGCACCGGTAGCATCAATTGCCCCGGTGCACCAGATACGTTCCCTCCACACAACATGCAAAAAACACAAATCTTGGAGCATTAATTGGTACTACGTCCAAATACTAACGACCAATACCTTCTGGTGTATCTTTTGCTAAATAGCTCGTCCATATACCGAGAACATTCTGCCTCATTTGGAAATTAAGTGTAAAACATAGGTAATTGCATTTAGAATGATGACATTTTTTTATGGTTAGAGGACTATTTATCTTCTACTAACTCTTAACCCTTGGTGGCAACAATACATAACAACCCATTTCCATTTTATGTCACTATCGTATGTTACTTGCAAGACTGAACCCAACTAATGCACAACTCTTTCAGTATTAACTGTAGATATAACCCGGCCAAGAGAAAACATGTAACCAAAAATAATTATGCATCTTCTATATATCAAACATAAAGCATAAAAAATTGAACATATAGAATTAATCCATCACATGGTCTACATCACCACCACATACACATTTGATAAATCATAATCATGTAGGGCGACATGTATGTCTATTGTATTGAACATCAAAAAAACATCTAGATAGAGAGATTACGGCATTGACTACTGCCATGAACACGTAGTCCAGGAGTGGACTACTCATAACTCATCTTGGAGCATGATGATTGAGGTAGATGTGATCAAGATGACCTCCCCCCCTAGAAGAATTCCGGATGAGAGCTGAAAATGAAGATCGCCTCAGAAACATGATGTGGCAACGACGGAAAATGCTTGATAATTCTGAGATGCAAATGGGGGTACCATCGGGCCCCGGAGGCAGCCAGGGGGGGCACAGCCTGTAGGCTCCCATAGCCTTAGAGCGCCTACACTAGGCACCCCCAGCCTTAGGGCACCTACACCAGACGCCTAGGGGTTGTGGAGCCCTCCAGGTGTAGGGCTAGTCCCGTAGAGCTTCTTTCGGTCTTGAAACTTCCCCAACCCATTTTTCTTGATATTTTCTAGAGTTTTTCTGGATATTTTCTTGAAAATATAAAACACTGGAAAATAGAACTTGACACTAGGCACCGGATAAATATGCTAGTCCAATAAAAAGTATGCCAAAACTATTTATAATTGATAGCAATGTAGCATGAATCTTACAAAAAATGTCGATATGTTTGGGATGTATCATGTTCCCACTCCACGTGATATGTCATTTTAGTGATAAAATATCAGTCCGGTTATGGTGCCATGAAAGAAAATCCTCCATCATTCCCATTGCAAGCGGGTTGTTCAGAATGCATTGAACATCCACTTGCCATATGTCTCTGATGAGTTCTTCATCCCACTCTCTTGTGTCAACATTGATTAATTCAGAAACCTTGGTAATCACTATATTTCCTCTATTCATCATCACCTTTCTAGTATGTATTCTAGGAATATCCATCGGTCGTCCCATATATTTGTGATCCATCCCCCACTCTCCATCTCTAGCATCTTTTAAAGGTCTGGATTCCACCCCACAAACTTTGTCACGTATAAGAGCTTCCCTTTTTCATATTGTAGTTTACGAGACCCCCATCAGAGAAATATTTTGCTCCCCCTTGCACATAACGAATCAGTTTATGATAAAATCCTCCAACATTGCATTGCTAACAATGCCATATTAAAACAATGAAGATCTCTAAAGCCTATACCTTCTCTATTTTTGGGGACACACATTTTCCACCACGCAATCCAGTGCATATGTTTCTTCATATCATCATCTCCCCACCAGTATTGGGACATGGTTGTAGTGATCCCATTACAAATTTTCTCAGGTAATTTGAAAACCAACATTGCATAAGGTGGTATTACCTCCAGAATAGCTTTTAGAAAAACTTCCTTGCCCCCCCCCCCCAAAAAAAAGATAGTAGTTCCTCTTTCCATCCTCTTATCCTAGTCAGGACTCTATCAACAAGATGTGACAAGTGCCAAGATCCAAGTTTATTACAACCAAAGACCTTAAGGTCTAACATTACATCAACAACGAAAGATAGTATAATGCCGGGCATAGACAAAATCCAACATTACCTAAGAGGCTGGAAAAGAAAGCAGGTAATCCCTCCCATGGATTCCATGTTGCCGCCCAAGACCCACTATTCTACTCGATGTTGTCAACAAACTCAACATAGCAACCCGAATCTTTATCCCAGTTGTAATAGCACTGTGCAAGTTGTTGTTGTGGCAAGGGTGAGTATAGGGGTACACATCAACTCTCATTACCAAGGGTACTAGCACTAAAAATACAATTATGTGTGGAAGTGTTAAGTGGTGAAGTTCCAAGCACTAAGAAACATGCTACAACTTACGTCTAGTAGAATAAGATGAGAAGCGTGACCACAGAGGTAACTCATGAGCTAAACATCCTATTCACTTACTTATGTAAACATAAAACTACCATGTCCTCCCATTCATAATTCCCACGAAGAAGAGAAAATCAAGACACTCGCACGTTGGAAAATTTTAATTATTAACTTGAAGTTGTTCTATGAACTATTACAATGCTCCAAGTCGTCCATTAGCACGGACATGGCTTCTCAAAAAGATTTACCCCTATAGGGAGGCAACAATGCCCATTATAGGTATCCATACACATTCAACCCGCAAAACAGGTGAAGGCGTGCCATAAGGCAAAACCAGTATTCGAATGACTCGACTGCTAAATAATCACAAACAAGTCTAGGAGGCCACCTGACGGGTCAACACCCGAACTGAGAGCTGGTCATATCTCTAAGATGGACCCAACCCTTAGTATGAGTGGCTACGATAGGCCAGTACCTCAACAAAGGTTAACCGTGAGCTACCTCACACGTTTTCACACCACTAGGGGATACTGGTGCCTCCTAATGGCCCGGGGTAGAACATAAGAAACATCCCACGAGGGCGCTACCTCCTAATGAGTATGTGTCGGTGTACTAGAGTAGGGGTACCCTAGTATCCCAAACTTGTGCACGGGCAGTTGCAACGCCGCGCGGCAAGGCTTGCCGGACGACCGCCAGAGTCCTCCGTGGGTTCCTTTGGAGCCATTCAAGAACAAAGCATTCAAGATGAAGAGACAAGGCCCCGACAAGAGGAGCTTGCCGGGAAGGCCAACCACGGCACTTCAAGAAACTTGCCGCGATGCACCGCACGTCCCGGCAAGGTCCGGTGAGCGACAAGCTTATGGACTCGACAAGACGACGACCCCGACAAGGTACTCGCCAGGGGCCCGCTACCACTCTGTACCCACGCTCCAGCGCACCCACCCGCGTATCGCCATGAGGCTTCCTCAGGGGCGCGTGGCGGGAGCCTGTGCAGCCAGGGGTACGCGGTGGCAAGCGGAGATGAAGAGAAGGCCATCGTGGCAAACGGTGGCGCTCCTAACGGTCACTTTTTGCACTGTTTAGGCAACTCAGACGGGCATTCAATGACCTTGTCCCCTGCCGTCAGAGTTAGGTAGGGTGCACTGTGTCCACAGTAGCGGTAGCTGCACCTACCGCATCCTCTTCCATTTTTACCCTTCTAGTCTACGTTGCCACCTGTCGGTGACCCCTTGAAAGTATAAAAGGAGGCCCAAGCGCAACGTAGAAAGGGTTCGGCTCATTCGAAACATCAGGAACACTCTCGCGCTTGGTCTGGCAGCGTCCATCGCTCCTGAGCAAGAATTCAATACACACAAACAAGCAGCAGTAGGGTTTTACGCATCCGTGCGGCCCGAAGTTGGGTAAAACTGCTCGCGTGTACTGCCTCAATCCGCTCTTTGCGCGGCCTCCGCCCCCCTCCGAACCGAAAGGGGCCCGGTCCCCATAGGTGTTGGTGGATCAGTTTCCCCGACATCTTTGGCACGCCAGGGAGGGGGCGTCGAGATTGTGCGAACCCGATCCGGCGTGCACGCGAGCTAAATCTTCATCGTCTTCATCGACATGCCACTGAAGAAGAAGGATTCGGAGGCAGCTGTTCCGTCTGCGTCGCTTTCACCGCCTCCGGAGAAAACGGGTGGTGGAGTGGACGCCGGCGGAAGAATGGGCGTCGACGAGGGAGCCCTCAGTGCGGCCAAGTCCAAGGACAAGGCGGCACAGACCTCGGCATCCATGCGCGCACCGCGCCCCTCTCAGGAGGCGCGGGACCAGCAGCGTCATGGCGTTCGCAGCGCCATACGTCCGCTGGGCCAAGATCAAGCTGGTGGTTCTCGTGGCGCTCAAGACCAACATGCACGTCAACATGCTGGCTCGAGCGAAGTACGGTCGCCTGGACGGGGCACTGCTCCTTCTAACGTGGTTAGGAGTCCGAGCACGCCCCACTCCTCGCACCGTTCACCTCCGCCGCCCACCACTCCAGCAGAAGCCTTGGTGTGAGCTCAACTGCTCCTAGACTATCCTCCGACGGCGGACAAGACCGACGAATGGAGGGCCACTATCCAGAGCCTCATTGGCTTCGCCAACGGCGACACTGTGCGGCAACCAAGCACCTCGCTGCCGCGGCAGGACAGCCGGGCGCGAGCCGATGGCAACAAGACCGGGGGAGGTGCGACTTCCATGCACTCTCCACTACGAAGGCCAAAATCGCCGACTCGCCGGGTCCACCCCGACAGCGGCTCCACCGTATCGTCGGACCCACGAGCTCGTCGCGACCAACGCCAAGTTCTCCATGAACAACAACAAGAAGACGCTCGTACCCGCATCGAGCGCCGAAGAGAAGCGCGACGTCAATCCGAGAAGCGCGCTGGGCCCTCTGTTGACATGCATGCGCCAGGGGAACCAGGCAATCTGCCGTACGCGGTAGGTTGTCCTGCGTTCACCCGTGAGCTGCGGCAAGTCCAGTGGCCCAGCACAAAGAATTTCAAACCAGACGTACCAGAGAAGTACGACGGCAAGACGCATCCGTCGGAGTTTCTCAGCATCTACACCATCGCGGTGCAGGCTGCCGGGGGACGGGACGACAAGATCCTTGCCAACTACTTCCCGCTGGTACTCAAGCCCAACGTCAGGTCCTGGCTCATGCACTTGCCGGACAATTCCATCTCCTCTTGGGCAGATTTATGCCATCAGTTTGTCGGCGCCTTTACAGGCGGCCACAAGCCACATGGCCAAGAGAGTGATCTTCATCTGCTCGCCCAGAAGGAAGGAGAGCCACTGCGCAAGTACATTCAGAGATTCAACCGTGTACAACACAACATCCCAAACGTCCACCCCGCCGCGATCATCAGCGCGTTCCATCAGAATGTGCGAAACCGAAGGATGAGGGAGGAGATGGCGATGTGTAAGATCAGAGACGTCAGCGAGCTTTACGCCCTGGCCGACAAGTGTGCACACGCTGAAGAGGGGAGGAGGCTCCCCGGAGAGAGTATAGGAGCAGGAGGATCCGACAGTGAGGATGCCGCCCCGACAAGGAAAGGCCGGTGGCGGAACAACAGAAGGAAAAAGGGCAAGGAAGTGCTAGCTGTCGAGCAGACCGGCAACGGAGGTGGCGCCAAGGAAGCTAAAGCTGGTGGCTCCGACAAGGAGGCCCAGCCTGTGGCGGCCGCCGACAAGCAGGACAGCTCCGGCAAGCAGTATTGTAAGATTCACCGCACCAAGGGTCACGATCTCCAGAACTGCAAGAAAGTCGAATAGCTTGTTGAGCAACAGAAAGCTGAGTACGAGCGGCGCGACAAGGAGAAGGCCCAGGAAGGAACTGGTGGATCCGGCAAGAAACATCCCGGCCGAGGAGGACGCCGCGGCAAGGCCAAGCAGCGGCAAGGAGACAGACCTCCCCGCGGCCGCGACAAGGATGAAGATGACGATGACGACGAAGACATGGATGATGACGAGGCCGACGAGCAGGAATTTCAGAAAGCCACAGAGGTCCTGTGCGTTGACGGTGGCACCTCTCTGCATACTTCGCACCGCCAACTCAAGCAGTGGATGCGGGAAGTGAATGCAGCAGAGCCATCCATAGAGTCACGCAAGCCCCTAAAATGGTCCAGCGCACCTATCGTCTTCGACATTGAGGACCACCCAGATCGCATAACTGCGGTCGGGTGTTTGCCGATGTTGGTTTCTCCAACTATCCGCAATCTCAAGGTCACGAAGATGCTAGTTGACGGCGGGGCTGGCTTGAACCTGATATCCTCCATGGTCCTCCAGAAACTTCAGATCCCTGACAGCGAGCTCGAGGAGACCGGCACATTCCAAGGAATCAGCCCGGGAAGAAGCAAGCCGAAGGGAAAGATCACGCTGCCGGTCACATTTGGCAGCGAGCTAAACTTCAGGACTGAGAGGGTCACGTTTGACGTTGCCGACTTTCCATTACCTTACAATGGAATCCTTGGCCGTCCGGCACTCGCCAAGTTCATGGCAGCATCTCACTATGCGTACAACATACTGAAAATGCCAGGCCCAATAAGTGTCATCTCTGTCCCTGGCGACAAGAAGGATGCTCTTATCTGTGCCGACAAGATCTACCGGGAAGCGGCAGCCGCAGCAGAGCGCAAGACACTTGCCGCTGAAGCTCCCGAAGGGAAGAAGAAGACCAAGTCCAGAAAGAGCTCTGATGCCTACTCCGGCAAGCGCACCTCTTCGGAGTGCTGCGCTACCGTCGAGGACGCACCATCGAGCTCCACCGGCAAGTGTAAGAAGGCGATGGCAGCTCCACCTGAGACTAAGAAGGTGTCCGCCAAGGAGGATGGCACTGGTGGTACCTTCATCATCAGCGCCACTCTTGACCCCAAATAGGAAAGCGCGCTCGTTGCTTTCCTGCGGGCGAATGTCGACGTGTTTGCATGGCAACCGTCTGATATCCCCGGTGTTCCCAGGGAAGTAATCAGCACCACCTTGCCGTCTGTCCTCATGCGCGGCCCGTCAAGCAGAGAGTCAGGAAGCAGGCAGTGGAGCGCCAAGAATTCATCGCAGAAGAAATCAAGAAGTTGGAAGCAGCAGGCCTTGTCAGAGGAGTGCTCCATCCCACGTGGTTGGCCAATCCTGTTGTTGTGCGCAAGGCTAATGGAAAATGGAGACTTTGTATTGACTTCACTGATGTTAATAAAGCTTGTCCCAAAGACCCATTTCCCTTGCCGCGTATTGACCAGATTGTTGACTCCACAGCCGGATGTGATTTGCTTTCATTTCTTGATGCATACTCAGGATACCATCAGATCTTCATGGCAGAAGAGGATGAAGAGAAAACCGCATTTATCACCCCATGTGGCACGTACTGCTTCATACGGATGCCTTTCGGTTTGAAGAATGCTGGATCAACATTCGCAAGGGTAGTCCACCATGCTTTTGAGCCGCAAATGCACAGAAATGTGGAAGCCTAGATGGATGATATAGTGGTCAAGAGCAAAAACAAGGCTACTCTGATTCAAGATCTAGATGGAACTTTTGCAAATATGCGCAAGATCAACCTCAAGCTCAATCCCGAGAAGTGCGTGTTCGGAGTCCCTTCCGGCAAGCTTCTCGGGTTCTTTGTGTCACAGCGGGGGATTGAAGCCAATCCCGACAAGATCAAAGCCATCGAGCAGATTGAAGCACCAAAGCGCGTCAAGGATGTACGAAAGCTTGTCGGTTGCGTGGTTGCTCTCAGCAGATTTATCTCTAAGTCCGCAGAGCGCGCCTTGCCATTTTTCAAAATATTGAAAAAGGCAGGTCCGATGAAATGGACTCCAGAAGCGGAGGCCGCACTACAGGACTTGAAGAGGTACCTGTCCTCCACTCCAATACTTGTCGCACCTAAGCCACAAGAGAAGTTGCTACTATATCTGGCAGCAACCAATCAAGTGGTTAGTGCTGCGTTAGTAGCGGAGAGGGAGGCGGACGATGAGCCAGCAACCACGGCAAGTGAATCCAGCGACAAGCAGGGGGCTTCTCCGACAAGCCCTGGCCCCGACAAAGTTGAGTCTGCGCAGGCATGCAAGGAGGTGCAGAGGAAAATGGTGCAGCGCCCACTTTACTTTGTCAGTTCCCTTCTACAGGGGGCTAGATCAAGGTATTCTGGCGTACAGAAATTGCTTTTCGGCCTTCTCATGGCCTTGAGAAAGCTGCGCCATTACTTCCAGGCACATGAGATAACAGTTGTCACTCGCTTTTCGTTGAAGAGGATACTCCAAAATCCAGAAGCAACCGGCAGGATTGTCGAGTGGGCACTGGAACTGTCAAGCTTTGGCCTCAAGTTTCAGAGTACTTCCACTATACAGAGCAGAGCATTGGCAGAATTCATAGCGGAATGGACACTGACACCAGACGAAGAAACTCCAGAAACAAGCATCCCCGTCAAAGAGGCAAGCAAAGAGTGGCTGATGTACTTTGATGGTGCCTTCTCGCTGCAAGGCGCCGGCGCAGGCGTGCTGCTTATCGCACCCACCGGAGAGCACCTCAAGTACGTAGTTCAGATGCATTTTCCCAAGGAGCAAGCAACGAACAATACCGCAGAATATGAAGGTTTGCTTGCCGGACTCAGAATCGCGGCAGACCTTGGGATCAACAAGCTCATTGTCAGGGGTGACTCGCAGTTGGTCGTCCGCCAAGTAAACAAAAGCTATTAGAGTCCATTGATGGAAGCATATGTTGATGAAGTAAGGAAGCTAGAAGCACACTTTGACGGCCTGCAAATGGAACATGTTCCACGAGCTCAGAACGATATTGCTGACGGCCTGTCAAAGTGCGCATCACTAAAGTTACCTGTGGAACCAGGGATTTTTGTGCTCAAGCTGACTCAACCATCCGTAACACCGTCGACTGGACAGAGAAAGAAGAGGAAGTTGGTTTCTGGTGACTACTTTCCGGCAGAGCTTCCCGAAGCCGCCGCCAAGAAGGTCCCCAAGATCGACGCCAAGAGTGCTGAGGAGCAGTCTGCTCCGGCGAACCTCTTGGTTTGTTCCGTAGAAGCAGACGCTCCCGACAAGTTTTGCTCCGGCAAGCTTGCCGGGGAATATCACGCTCCGGCCGAACCGCAGGTTCTTGCCGTAGAAGCGGATGTTCCCACAGCAACAGATATGCCTTTAGCCCTTGTTGTCGAGCCGCAAGCTCCAGCATGAGCGCAGCAGATCGTCCGTTTCCTTCAGACAGGAGAGCTTCCCGAAGAGCAAGAAGAAGCGGAAAGAGTAGCCCGACAGTCAAGTATGTACAAGTTTGTGGACAACACACTGTACAGAATAAGACTCAACGGTGTGAAACTGAAGTGCATTCGCCGGGAAGATGGACAACAGCTGTTGGCAGAGATACATGGAGGCATATGTGGTCACCACATTGGCGCAAGAGCACTTGCCGGCAAAGCATTCCGACAAGGTTTCTTCTGGCCGACAGCCCTCCAGGATGCAACTGCACAAGTAACCAAGTGTGAAGCGTGCCAGTTCCATTCCAAACAGATACACTAGCCAGCTCAAGCTCTCCAGACGATCCCTTTATCCTGGCCATTTTCGGTCTGGGGGCTCGACATCCTCGGCCCCTTTCCCCGAGCTGTCGGGGGCTTTGAGTTCTTGTACGCCGCCATCGACAAGTTCACAAAGTGGCCGGAAGTGGAACCAGTGAGGAAGGTGACAACACAGTCAACAGTCAAGTTCTTCAGGTCGATTGTTTGCCGTTTCGGGATCCCTAACAGGATCATCACCGACAACGGCACGCAATTTACGAGCCGCACCTTCATGCAGTACGTCCAAGATCTTGGCGCCAAGGTCTGCTTTGCTTCTGTTGCTCATCCGAGAAGCAACGGTCAAGCGGAGAGGGCAAATGCTGAAGTGCTGCGAGGCCTCAAGACCAGAACTTTCGACAGGCTACACAAGTGCGGAAGAAACTGGATCGAGGAGCTGCCGGTGGTTCTTTGGTCGATCAGGACGACGCCAAATCGAGCCACTGGCCAGACACCCTTTGCTCTAGTCTACGGAGCAGAGGCAGTTCTCCCCACGGAACTCGTTTACGGGTCACCTCGAGTGCTCGCTTATGATGAGCTCGAGCAAGAGCAGTTGCGCCAAGATGACGCGCTGCTCCTTGAGGAAGACCGTCTTCAGGCTGCTGTGCGAGTCGCTCGCTACCAGCAAGCTTTGCGTCGCTACCATAGCCGCAAAGTTAAAGCCAGGAGCTTCGAGGAAGGCGACCTTGTTCTTCGGCGTGTTCAGTCCGCCAAGAATTCCAACAAGTTGACACCGAAGTGGGAAGGCCCTTATCGGGTGAAACGAGTCACTAGGCCCGGCGCTGTCCGTCTTGAGACCGAAGATGGCATTCCGGTGAGCAACTCCTGGAACATTGAACATCTTTTTAAGTTTTACCCGTAGGGCACGGTTGCCGAAAGCTTTTCCGGCAACCACCTTTTGTACAAGTCTTGCCGCTGATGCATGTAATCCTTTGTACAAAGCCGGGCGCAGACCCCGTGCACCAGTAAAGTTCATGTGCCCCGCACATCTTGTCAGTTTTTTATGCTATAATCCTTTTTCGCATATGTTATCTGGCACTTTGTGCAGCACCAGACCCCGGTAAGCGATAACGAGCCCAAGGCTCCATATCATTACTTTATTTCTCTGTTTCTTTCTCAAAAGAAGGAAGGTTCCCTCGCCCACAAGGTTTACCGGGGGGGGAGGAGAAGATAATGGTGTGGACCAGGCCGTTCAAGAAAGTTTCTCCTTGCCGGGAAGCAGACGACAGAAAAGCTAAGTTGCTAAAGTTTGAGCAATCAGTTTTTTAAGCTTTTGAGTTATTTTCCTTGAACGACCGTGCTTTGTATGGAAAACCTGTGCGCGGAGGAACCAACTCGTAGCTAGCTGCGCCCTTACTTTGTTTCGAGTCCGCTCAACAACTTAAGTGAGCTGCAACTAGTTGCGACAAGGTTGCTTGTCGGTAGCGACCCCGCCAGCAGGCTGCTGAAGTTCCGCACTCGGCGCTCGCGGCAAGGGTGCCTGCACCGGCAAGTTTCCCTAGAAAGCGTAGGGCAGAACCATACAAAGCCAAGAGTCGAGTAAAGGAAGAAACACAGCAATTTTTTTTGCCTAAGATAGAGTTATATTACAAAAATAACTTGTCGCACCTCTAATAAAGTGTTCTGATGACATGACTGGCAGCGACAAGAAAAGAAGAAAACGGATAGCCTAATCTACGCGACCGCCGTCAACCCTTTTGACCTCGTTCACCCTGTCCACAATGGGTGCGACGAGGGCCTTAAGTGCGTCAAGATCAGCGTCCGCCGGCAGCCTCTTGAGGACGTTGGTGAGGTTGAGGCCCGGATTGCGGAAGGCCACCTTCACCAGCACCTTCTCCAGAACTCCGGCACAAATCGAGCGTGACTCCTCGGCCAACTGCTTTGGGATCCGTTCCCGGAGTTGCTGGAGCGCGCCGCCACGCCTTTGAAGAACAGAGTGAGCTTGGCACTGGGTCGGAGGTTCTCATCGGAGGAGTACCCGAAGCCTTCCACCCCCAATTGCACCAGCTCCTCTTCGATGACTGCAGCAATGTTCACGAGGCCCTCCGTCCAGAGCGCCACAGTATCTCTAAGAAGATTCTGGGTTTCGGCGGCCCTCGCTAGCAGCGCCTCGTTGGCCTTGATGTCCTTCTTCAAGTCCGCCTCCCGTTTCTTGGCGCCGTCCAACGTCTCCGTCAGGGTGGCCAGCTTCAGCTCCAGATCAGCATTGGAATTCTTGGCGGCGCGCAGCTCTTTGCCCTTCTCGGAGAGTTGGCCCTGCAGCTCACCGTGGGCAAGGGCGTCCTTCTCGCGCTCCCGCTTGAGCACGGCAAGCTCTTCGCCACCCACCTTCAGATCAGCCTCCAGCTGCGCCACCTTTACTTCCAATTCCTTCTTGGCGGTCTCGGCAGCCGCAGCCGCATCCTTTGCCTCTTGGAGGGACCCGCCAAGTGCCCGTTCGTGCGCGGCAAGCTCCTCCTCGTGGCTGTCGAGGTTCACTTTCCGCTGAGCCAGCTCGCCTTCTCGCGCGTACAGCTTCTCGCCGGTGAGCCGCTGCTGCTCTTCAGCTTCGGCCTTCTCGAGGAGGAAGGCCTTCCGCTCTTCAGCAAGCTGCTCCTGCTCCTCCGCCAAGGCCCGGAGAGCTTCCTGGCGAAAACCCCGGAGCTCCTCCGCGCGCTTCTCTATATCCACGCTCGCTTTCGCGACGAGCGCTTCCCGGGACTCCAACTTGACTTGACGGGCGCGATAGAGCGCCAGCAGCCTCCGCAGCAGCCGTCCTCCTCGGGCTCGTCACTGCTGCTTCCCGGTGCGTCGATGATCGACAACCCGGCGGAGGCGAGCACCTCCCCATCCAAAACTTCTCCTTCCACCGGCGCCTTGGAGCTTGACGCCCAAGGGAGCTTGATGAAGATGCCCTCACCAGCCTTCAGATAGGCGCCGGGCTGGGGCTCCTCGGAGCTTGACGCTGCGGCAGCGGCGGAGGGATCGGCGGTCGGTGCAGCGCCTGACGCTCCTGCGGCCTCAGGGCCGTCAGTGCGATCGCTAGATCCCCCGCCAGCTTCCTCGGCGGCAGCCTTGGCGGCCTCTTCACCGGCAGGCACATCGGCACCAGCTCCGTCTTCGGCGGCCGCGGCATCATCAGTGTTGCCGCGTGCGTCCTCTCCGCCGCCCGCCTCGGTCTCCATCGGATCCGCGGAGGGTGGACCTGACGACCGGAGACGAATGAGAAGTCAAACAAGCATTCAAGAAGAAAAATCAGCAGAAGAATACAAAGAAAGTTTCGGGCAGGAAGGATTACCTATGCTCGGATCCGCTGTCATAAGCTGCACCACCGACGGATCGTTAGCGCTGTCCCTTGCCGGAGACTCCTCCCTTGCCGGAGGCTCATCCCTTACCGGAGAACGCTCCCTTGCCGGGGAGTCCGCCCTTGGCGGCGTAGTCGAAGCAGACGACGAGTCGGAGGTGATCACCACGCCCTCCTGATGAAGCTGTTCTGCTCCTGCACAAACAAACCAGTGATCAGATGTCAACAAAGGAAAAGAGCAACCACGCGCTCCCAGAAGCAGAAAGTAAACCATATGCTTACGCTGGGGGCTGCGCTGGGGGCTGCTCTGCGAAGTGATGGCCGGATCCGGCAAGGTGGTCTCGGGCGCGCCTCCTATCGTCGCAGTGGGCTCGTCCTCGATGATCACCACCTAAGCCTTGGCCCTCTTCGCCACCCTCTGGGCCAGAGTCCTGAAAAGGGAGAGTCCAGGGTGGGTCAGATCAGATGCAAGACAGGAATGGCAAGTTGAAGAACTACGAGAACAACAAGGGAATCTTACTCTTCTTCCTCTTCCTCGTCGGAGCTGAGCGCGGAGAGGTCGAAGTTCGGCCCACCTCCGGCGCGACGAGGTGGAGGGGTGGGATCCCTTGGCCGCTTGGCAGGGACTGTGGCGCCAGCCCGAGATGACCCCGCCCCAGTTGCCACTGCGGCAGGAGGCGCACCCGCGGCAACCGTACTTGCCGCGGCGGAGCGCGTCGCGCGGCGCTGCGGCTGTTGACCATCTTGCCGCCCTGCTGCGTCCCTGATCCTGCGGAGGCGCCTTCTTGGCTGCACTGGGGGCTGCGTTCCGGGCCCTGTTCCCAGCAAGCTCCCCGGAGATGGCGGGCTGCTCGCACCCTCGGCGGGCTCACTCAACTCGGCGTCGAGCGCGACAAGCTCTTCTTTGTCTTCAGGCCACTCCCGCTCAGCAAGACTCATCGCCGATGCCGCGTCCGCTTCCTCCACCGTGAACCCAAATTCACCCGCGGCTGCGGCTGCCGCCGCCTCTTCCGCCCTGGTGGCGATGCGTTCCATCTCTTGATCAGTGGTGTCGCGGGTGAGGAGCTTCTTGTCGTCAGCATTGACCGCTACTTCCACTAGGCTGTCGAAGAACTGCTGCACAACGTCTCCGGCAGGCTCTTGCCAAGTTGGAGCGATCCCGTGTGAATCACACAATGGCATCATGGCGCAGATGCGGTCGCGCGAGGATTTGTTGCACAGAGGAACGACGCCTGCCGGCAACCTGAACCACTTGGGATGCTGAGGGTCGTGCTTGAATATCTCCTTGAGTATCCCGTCCAACTCTATGACGGTGAAATTGAAGTTGAGGCCTGGGCGCAACCTCATGATATCTGCCGGGCCTCCAAATTCCCAGGCGGGTCTCCCCCTCGCCTGCAGAGGGGCGATGCGCCGGCCAAGGAAATCTGCGCCGACAGCTCCTACAGTCAGCCCGGCAAGCCTGAGACCCAAGATCCGAGTGGTGGCGATCTTCAGCTTGACGTCGTCCACGGACAGAGCGCTCCAGTCATTGCCACGCACTGCTGGGGCTTGGCGCAGGGCGGTGAACGGCTGCGGGCTCTCTTCTACAACCCAGCACCAATCTGCTCTCCACTCGTCCCACTTGCTGCGGAGCTCCCCTCCAGATAGGTCTCCTTCTTGCCGGCCCGCGAGATCCAGGCGATCCCGCCGGCAAGAGGTTCCCCTCTCTCGACACGAGGCATAAAGAAATGGCGGAGGAGAGCTACGTTGGGGTGGACTGCGACAAAGTTTTCGCATAGATGGGCGAAAACTGCCATGGTCAGAACGGCGTTGGGGGTGAAGTCAAGGAGGTGGAGTCCATAGGTGTTCATGACGTCGCAAAAGAAATCAGAGAATGGTGGGCAGAGCCCGCAGTAGAAGAACACGGCGAAGAAAGGATATCCGCCAACTGGAGCTGCTTGTGAGGCGACGGCGGAGAGTACCTTCGTGCGCGGATGCGCCCGCGTCTCCGTCGACCAGAAGAGATAGTACCACTCCCTCAGCTCCTTCACGGAGAGCTCGGGGGGGGGAGTGGCTCGCTCCTTCCGCAGCGCCTCAAGCCGCTGCGCTTCGGTCGACTTCACAGCTTTCGCGGCCGCGGCCTTCGTGGCCTTCCCCTTCCCGGGCTTTGGAGGCATGGCGGAGGTGGTGGGGGAGATCGACGGCGCTGGTGGTGGCGGCAGCGACGGGGGCGGAGCGCTGCCCTCTTTCAACTCTGCAAGCGGAGGAGGGCGGCGGAGATTTCTGAGATTGCAGCAGCGAAGGGCGAAGGTGGGGGAAATGCCCCTGTTTCCCCTGCTTATAAAGAGGGACAGGGCGGACATTTTGGCCTTCCAAATAAACAACCACCCACGATCTCTCCCACGACTCCGCGATTGACGCGTGCCGTTATGGGGGGTGCAGTGGATACGGAGTTAGATTCGGCATAACCCAGGCTCTGCGCGTGCCCGTGCCCTGTTTTGGGCCTGGCCCAACAGCGCTCGGCACCGTGTGTGGCCCAGGCCCGGGGGCTCCTGTCGGTGTACTAGAGTAGGGGTACCCTAGTATCCCGAACTTGTGCACAGGCAGTTGCAGCGCCGCGCGGCAAGGCTTGCCGGACGACCGCCAGAGTCCTCCGTGGGTTCCTTTGGAGCCATTCAAGAACAAAGCATTCAAGATGAAGAGACAAGGCCCCGGCAAGAGGAGCTTGCCGGGAAGGCCAACCACGGCACTTCAAGAAACTTGCCGCGATGCACCGCACGTCCCGGCAAGGTCCGGTGAGCGACAAGCTTCTGGACTCGACAAGACGACGACCCCGGCAAGGTACTCGCTGGGGGCCCGCTACCACTCTGTACCCACGCTCCAGCGCACCCACCCGCGTGTCGCCATGAGGCTTCCTCAGGGGCGCGTGGCGGGAGCCTGTGCAGCCAGGGGTACGCGGTGGCAAGCGGAGATGAAGAGAAGGCCATCGTGGCAAACGGTGGCGCTCCTAACGGTCACTTTTTGCACTGTTTAGGCAACTCAGACAGGCATTCAATGACCTTGTCCCCTGCCGTCAGAGTTAGGTAGGGTGCACTGTGTCCACAGTAGCGGTAGCTGCACCTACCGCATCCTCTTCCATTTTTACCCTTCTAGTCTATGTTGCCACCTGTCGGTGACCCCTTGAAAGTATAAAAGGAGGCCCAAGCGCAACGTAGAAAGGGTTTGGCTCATTTGAAACATCAGGAACACTCTCGCGCTCGGTCTGGCAGCGTCCATCGCTCCTGAGCAAGAATTCAATACACACAAACAAGCAGCAGTAGGGTTTTACGCATCCGTGCGGCCCGAAGCTGGGTAAAACTGCTCGCGTGTACTGCCTCGATCCGCTCTTTGCGCATCCTCCGCCCCCTCCGAACCGAAAGGGGCCCGGTCCCCATAGGTGTTGGTGGATCAGTTTCCCCGACATCTTTGGCGTGCATCGGCGGAGGGATCGACGGTCGGTGCAGCGCGTGACGCTCCTGCGGCCTCAGGGCCATCAGTGCGATCGCCAGATCCCCCGCCATCTTCCTCGGCGGCAGCCTTGGCGGCCTCTTCACCGGCAGGCACATCGGCACCAGCTCCGTCTTCGGCGGCCGCGGCATCATCAGTGTTGCCGCGCGCGTCCTCTCTGCCGCCCGCCTCGGTCTCCATCGGATCCGCGGAGGGTGGACCTGACGCCCGGAGAAGAATGAGAAGTCAAACAAGCATTCAAGAAGAAAAATCAGCAGAAGAATACAAAGAAAGTTTCGGGCAGGAAGGATTACCTGTGCTGGGATCCGCTGTCATAAGCTCCACCACCGACGGATCGTTAGCGCTGTCCCTTGCCGGAGACTCCTCCCTTGCCGTAGGCTCCTCCCTTACCGGAGAACGCTCCCTTGCCGGGGAGTCCGCCCTTGGCGGCATAGTCGAAGCAGACGACGAGTCGGAGGTGATCACCACGCCCTCCTGATGAAGCTGTTCTGCTCCTGCACAAACAAACCAGTGATCAGATGTCAACAAAGGAAAAGAGCAACCACGCGCTCCCAGAAGCAGAAAGTAAACCATATGCTTACGCTGGGGGCTGCGCTGGGGGCTGCTCTGCGAAGTGATGGCCGGATCCGGCAAGGTGGTCTCGGGCGCGCCTCCTGTCGTCGCAGTGGGCTCGTCCTCGATGATCACCACCTGAGCCTTGGCCCTCTTCGCCGCCCTCTGGGCCAGAGTCCTGAAAAGGGAGAGTCCAGGGTGGGTCAGATCAGATGCAAGACAGGAATGGCAAGTTGAAGAACTACGAGAACAACAAGGGAATCTTACTCTTCTTCCTCTTCCTCGTCGGAGCTGAGCGCGGAGAGGTCGAAGTTCGGCCCACCTCCGGCGCGACGAGGTGGAGGGGTGGGATCCCTTGGCCGCTTGGCGGGGACTGGGGCGCTAGCCCGAGATGACCCCGCCCCAGTTGCGACTACGGCGGGAGGCGCACCCGCGGCAACTGTACTTGCTGCGGCTGTTGACCAGCTTTCCGCCCTGCTGCGTCCCCGATCCTGCGGAGGCGCCTTCTTGGCTGCACTGGGGGCTGCGTTCTGGGCCCTGTTCCCAGCAAGCTCCCCGGAGATGGCGGGCCGCTCGCACCCTCGGCGGGCTCACTCAACTCGGCGTCGGGCGCGGCAAGCTCTTCTTCGTCTTCGGGCCACTCCCGCTCAGCAAGACTCATCGCCGATGCCGCGTCCGCTTCCTCCACCGTGAACCCAAATTCACCCGCGGCTGCGGCTACCGCGCCTCTTCCGCCCTGGTGGCGATGCGTTCCATCTCTTGATCGGTGGTGTCGCGGGTGAGGAGCTTCTTGTCGTCAGCATTGACCGCTACTTCCACCAGGCTGTCGAAGAACTGCTGCACAACGTCTCCGGCAGGCTCTTGCCAAGTTGGAGCGATCCCATGCGAATCACACAACGGCATCATGGCGCAGATGCGGTCGCGCGAGGATTTGTTGCACAGAGGAACGACGCCTGCCGGCAACCTGAACCACTCGGGATGCTGAGGGTCGTGCTTGAATATCTCCTTGAGTATCCCGTCCAACTCTATGACGGTGAAATTGAAGTTGAGGCCTGGGCGCAACCTCATGATATCTGCCGGGCCTCCAAATTCCCAGGCGGGTCTCCCCCTCGACTGCAGAGGGGCGATGCGCCGGCGAAGGAAATCTGCGCCGACAGCTCCTACAGTCAGCCCGGCAAGCCTGAGACCCAAGATCCGAGTGGTGGCGATCTTCAGCTTGTCGTTGTCCACGGACAGAGCGCTCCAGTCATTGCCACGCACTGCTGGGGCTTGGCGCAGGGCGGTGAACGGCTGTGGGCTCTCTTCTACAACCCAGCACCAATCTGCTCTTCACTCGTCCCACTTGCTGCGGAGCTCCCCCTCCAGATAGGTCTCCTTCTTGCCGGCCCGCGAGATCCAGGCGATCCCGCCGGCAAGAGGTTCCCCTCTCTCGACACGAGGCATAAAGAAATGGCGGAAGAGAGCTACGTTGGGGTGGACTCCGACAAAGTTTTCGCATAGATGGGCGAAAACTGCCATGGTCAGAATAGCGTTGGGGGTGAAGTCAAGGAGGTGGAGTCCATAGGTGTTCATGACGTCGCAAAAGAAATCAGAGAATGGCGGGCAGAGCCCGCAGTAGAAGAACACGGCGAAGAAAGGATATCCGCCAACTGGAGCTACTTGCGAGGCGACGGCGGAGAGTACCTTCGTGCGCGGATGCGCCCGCGTCTCCGTCGACCAGAAGAGATAGTACCACTCCCTCAGCTCCTTCACGGAGAGCTCGGGGGGAAAGTGGCTCGCTCCTTCCGCAGCGCCTCAAGCCGCTGCGCTTCGGTCGACTTCACAGCTTTTGCGGCCACGGCCTTCGTGGCCTTCCCCTTCCCGGGCTTCGGAGGCATGGCGGAGGCGGTGGGGGAGATCGACGGCGCTGGTGGTGGCGGCAGCGATGGGGGCGGAGCGCTGCCCTCTTTCAACTCTGCAAGCGGAGGAGGGCGGCGGAGATTTCTGAGATTGCAACAGCGAAGGGCGAAGGTGGGGGAAATGCCCCTGTTTCCCCTGCTTATAAAGAGGGACGGGGTGGACATTTGGGCCTTCCAAATAAACAACCACCCACGATCTCTCCCACGACTCTGCGATTGACGCGTGCCGTTACGGGGGGCGCGGTGGATACGGAGTTAGATTCGGCATAACCCAGGCTCCGCGCGTGCCCGTGCCCTGTTTTGGGCCTGGCCCAACAGCGCTCGGCACCGTGTGTGGCCCAAGCCCGGGGGCTCCTGTCGGTGTACTAGAGTAGGGGTACCCTAGTATCCCGAACTTGTGCACGGGCAGGTGCAGCGCCGCGTGGCAAGGCTTGCCGGACGACCGCCAGAGTCCTCCGTGGGTTCCTTTGGAGCCATTCAAGAACAAAGCATTCAAGATGAAGAGACAAGGCCCCGGCAAGAGGAGCTTGCCGGGAAGGCCAACCAGGGCACTTCAAGAAACTTGCCGCGATGCACCGCACGTCCCGGCAAGGTCCGGTGAGCGACAAGCTTCTGGACTCGACAAGACGACGACCCCGACAAGGTACTCGCCGGGGGCCTGCTACCACTCTGTACCCACGCTCCAGCGCACCCACCCGCGTGTCGCCATGAGGCTTCCTCAGGGGCGCGTGGCGGGAGCCTGTGCAGCCAGGGGTACGCGGTGGCAAGCGGAGATGAAGAGAAGGCCATCGTGGCAAACGGTGGCGCTCCTAACGGTCACTTTTTGCACTGTTTAGGCAACTCAGATGGGCATTCAATGACCTTGTCCCCTGCCGTCAGAGTTAGGTAGGGTGCACTGTGTCCACAGTAGCGGTAGCTGCACCTACCGCATCCTCTTCCATTTTTACCCTTCTAGTCTACGTTGCCACCTGTCGGTGACCCCTTGAAAGTATAAAAGGAGGCCCAAGCGCAACGTAGAAAGGGTTCGGCTCATTCGAAACATCAGGAACACTCTCGCGCTTGGTCTGGCAGCGTCCATCGCTCCTGAGCAAGAATTCAATACACACAAACAAGCAGCAGTAGGGTTTTGCGCATCCGCGCGGCCCGAAGCTGGGTAAAACTGCTCGCATGTACTGCCTCGATCCGCTCTTTGCGCGGCCTCCGCCCCCCTCCAAACCGAAAGGGGCCCGGTCCCCATAGGTGTTGGTGGATCAGTTTCCCCGACAGTATGAGTGGCGTGGTAAATGTAAAACTAACTTGTCGCCCCTTGGTGTTTTAGCTAGTTAGGTAAATCGAGGAGGGTGGGCCATAAACGCCAAATAGAAGCTGATTTTTTTGAGCAAATAGATGTTGAATGATACATAGCTTGTTGCACTACATCTAACGCAATGGCCCAATATCTCTCCTCGCACTGGTTTTTTGTGCTGGATTTTATGTTTTTTTAAAGAAACAGTTGCACTCTCATGTTTCACTTATATCATTTTGAGAGTTGATAATATTAATGGCAATATTCACAAGTTATGAAGTTGGTCCCAATATGATAGGTATTCAAGAGGGATATAATAAAAACTTTCGTGCAGATCACTGAATATGATAAGTTTGATTCCTTGAAATAGTTTTGCGACATAAAGATGGTAATATGTGGGAGGTACTAGTGAATGATTGTGGTTTAGTAAGAATATTGGTGTAAAGGTCTGTGATTCCCGAAGCATGCACGTGTAGTCTCCCGTTATGCTAAGAAGTTGGAGCACGATTTATTATTGAGTGTCTTCCTTTGCGTGAAGTTCGGGGGTGTGCGATGGTTAACTCCTACCACCCCTAGGAGCATGCCTAGTAGTACTTTGCTTCAAGGACTAATAAACTTTTGCAACAAGTATATGAGTTCTTTATGACTGATGCGAGTCCATGGATTATACACACTCTCACCTTTCCGCCATTTGATAGCCTCTCTGGTACACATTGCCCTTTCTCACCTCGAGATGTGGTGCAAACTTCGCTGGTGCATCTAAACACAGTGATATGATATGCTCTGTCACACATAAACCTCCTTGTATCTTCCTCAAAACAACCACCATACCTACCTATTATGCCATTTCCATAGCCATTCCAAGATATATTTCCATGCAACTTCCATCTTTCCGTTATTATTACAAACATCATCATTGTCATATTGCTTTGCATGATCATATAGCTGCCATAGTATTTGTGGCTTAGCCACCATTCATCATTTTTTATACATGTTACACTAGATCATTGCACATCCTGGTACACTGCCAGAGGCATTCATATAGTCATATTTGTTTTAAGTATCGAGTTGTAAGTAAATAGAAGTATGATGATCCTCATTATCCATTATTAGAGCATTCCAAGTGAGGAAATACAAAAAAAGGAGGCCAAAAAGAGCCCAACAAATATATATGAGAGAGAGAGAGAAAAGAGAGAAGGGGCAATGTTACTATCTTTTTCCACACTTGTGCTTCAAAGTAGCACCATGTTTTTCATATAGAGAGCCTCCTATGTAGTCACTTTCATATAACTAGTGGGGATTTTTCATTATAGAACTTGGCTTGTATATTCCAATGATGGGTTTCCTCAAATTCCCGAGGTCTTCATGAGAAAGTAAGTTGGATGCACACCCACTTAGTTTTCTTTCTGAGCTTTCACACACTTATAGCTCTTACTGCATCCGTTGCATGGCAATCCCTACTCCTTGCTTTGACATCAATTGATGAGCATCTTCATAGCCCGTTGATCAGCCTCGTCGATGTGAGACTTTCTTTTTTTGTCTTCTCCATATCAATCTCTACCACCATACTCTATTCCACCCATAGTGCTATATCCATGGCTTGCGCTCATGTATTGCGCGAGGGTTAAAAAAGCTGAAGTGCATTAAAAAGTATGAACCAATTGCTTGGCCGACACTGGGGTAGTGCGTGATTTATGCTATGTGCTAAGAAGATAGAGCATGACACGGCTATATGATTTTGTAGGAATAACGTTCTTTAGCATTGATATTTTTAAATGCATGCTTGTTTGTTGGTATGCCTGAGTATTGATGTTTTATGTCAAATTATAGACTATTGCTTTGAATCATTCAAAACTAAATATTCATGACATAAAAGAAAGATTACATGATGAACATTTTAGGTAGCATTCCATATTAAAAATTATGTTTTTATCATTTACCTACTCGAGGACAAGCATGAATTAAGCTTGGGGATGCTTGATACATCTCCAACGTATCTATATTTTTTTATTGTTGCATGCTATTATAGTATCAATCTTGGAATGTTTATATGCAATATTATATTATTTTTAGGACTAACCTATTAACTTAGTGCCAAGTGCCAGTTGTTTTTTTGCCTGTTTTTGGTTTTCCAGGAAATCAGTACCAAATGAAGTCAAAATGCCATGAAACTTTTTGATAATTTTTTCTGGACATAAGAGACCCTAGAAGCTTCGAGAGGAGGCCAGGAGGCGAAGGAGTAGGCCACAAGGCACTAGGACGCGCCCAGGGGGGTAGGCGCACCCTAGTACCTTGTGGGGCCCTCTTTCCTCCATTTGACCTAATTCCAACTCTATAAATTCTCTAAAATCTGGAAACCAACAAAGAGCCACTGAAAATACTTTTTTTCGCTGCCGCAAGCCTTTTTCGGTACTTTGCCGGAGGGGGAATCAATCACAGAGAGCCTCTACATCAACCCTGCTTCCCTTCCGATGATGTGTGAGTAGTTTATCATAGACCTATGGGTCCATAGCTAGAAGCTAGATGGCTTCTTCTCTCTGTTTGATCTTCAATACAATGTTCTCCTCAATGTTCTTGGAGATCTATTCGATGTAATTTTCTTTTGCGGTGTGTTTGTTGGGATTCGATGAATTGTTGGTTTATGATCAGATTATCTATGAACATTATTTGAGTGTTCTCCGAACTATTTTATGCATGATTATTATAGCTTTGTATTTCTCTCCAATCTATCCATTTGGTTTGGCCAACTAGATTGATTTATCCTGCAATGGGAGAGGTGCTTTGTGGGTTCAATCTTGTGGTGCTCTATATCCCAGTGACCGAAAGGGACATGACATGTATTTTTATTGTTGCCATTAAGGGAAAAATGATGGTGTTGTTCGTATTGATTGGATTTACTTTGTCTATATCATGGCATCTTGCTTAAGGCATTACTCCAAACTTTATGAACTTAATACTCTAGATGCATATTGGATAGCGGTCGATGTGTGGATTAATAGTAGTAGATGCAGGCAGGAGTCGGTCTACTTGTCTCAGAAGTGATGCCTATATACATGATCATTGCCTTGGATATTGTCATAACTATGCACTTTTATATCAATTGCCCAACAGTAGTTTTTTTACCCACCATATGTTTTCTGTTCGAGGGAGAAGCAAATAGTGAAAACTATGCCCCCAGGTCTATCTTTAACATATATACATCGTTATTTTATTTTGTTTTTGTTTATCTATCTATTACTATGAGCTTTGATCCTTACAATTAACCGCCAAGGGATTGACAACCCCTTGATCGCGTTGGGTGCAAGTATTTGTTATTTTGTGTGTAGGTGTTGTTCATGAGGTCTTGTGTGGTTCTCCTACTGGAATTGTAACCTTGGTTCTTAACCAAGGGAAATACGTATCTCTATTGTAGTGCATCATCCACTCCTCTTCGAGGATATCCCAACGCAGCTCACAAGTAGCACGCCTCTAGTTCGTCGTGATCTTCTAGGTCCTAGCTTAGGAGATGTCTCTTTACAGTGTAAGGGATGTAGGCTTGGTAAACAAGTTCGGTTATCTTATCCTACTAGTGAGTCAGTGTCTCAGCGTCCTTTTGATTTAGTACATTTTGATGTGTGGGGTCCGGTTCCCTTCGCTTCCAAAGGGGGTCATCGATATTATATTATTTTATAGATGATTTCTCTCGCTACACTTGGCTTTACTTTTTCTCGTAGTGAGGTTCTCTCTATTTATAAACGTTTTACTTCCATGGTTCACACTTAGTTCTCTATACCTATTCTAGTATTTTGTGTTGATTCTGCTAGCAAGTATATATCCAAAATATTGCATGGCTTTCTTGCTGAGAAGGGTACTGTTGGTAAGTTCTCTTGTCCTGGTGCTCATGCTCAGAATGGCGTGGCTGAGTGCAAGCGTTATCACCTTCTTGAGAAAGCTCGTGTGATGATGATTGCCGCCTCTCTTCCACCTCATTTTTGGGATGAGGCCGTCTCCACTGCCACATATCTCATAAACATTAAACTCTCATCCGCTCTACAGGGTGGTATTCCTCTAGAGCGCCTTTCTGACCGTTCTCCTGATTATTCGGTGCTTTAGTTGTTTGATTGTGTTTGCTATGTTCTCCTTGCCCCTCGAGAATGCACCAAACTAACTTATCAGTATGTCGACTATGTTTTTATAGGATACAATGATGATCATACAGGTTATCGGTGTTGTGATCCAATCGGTCATCGGATGCGCATTTCCCGGGACATGACTTTTGATGAGTCTCGTCCATTCTACCCGTGACCATCCTCCTCGACCTTTCCAGTAGAAGATATTTCTTTTCTTATGTTTCCTTATACACCTCCCTCCGTGCCTGGTACGTCTCCAACGTATCTATAATTTTTGATTGTTCCATGCTATTATATTATCAATCTTGGATGTTTTATATGCATTATTATGCTAGTTTATATCATTTTTGGGACTAACCTATTAACCTAGTGCCCAGTGCCAGTTGCTGTTTTTTCCTTGTTTTGTCTTTACAGAAAATCAATACCAAACGGAGTTCAAATGGAACGAAACTTTTTGATGATTTTTCTTGGACCACAAGACACCCTGGAGCTTTGGGAGGAGGCCAGAAGGGCCATGAGGCGGCGACAAGCTCAGGGGGCAATGATACGTCTCCAACATATCTATAATTTTTTATTGTTCCATGCTATTATATTATCTGTTTTGGATATTTTATATGCATTAATATGCTATTTTATATTGTTTTTGGGACTAATCTATTAACCTAGAGCCCAGTGCCAGTTCCTGTTTTTTCCTTGTTTTAGAGTTTCACAAAAAGGAATACCAAACGGAATAAAACTTTCGCGATGATTTTTCTTGGACCAGAAGACATCTAGAGGACTTGGAGTGCAAGTCAAAGAAGCCACGAGGCAGCCACACGGACGGAGGGTGTGCCCAAGGGGGTAGGGCACGCCCCCACCCTTGTGGGCCCCTCGTGGCTCCACTGACCTAGTTTCTTCACCTATATATTCTCATATATCCCAAAACCAACGGAGAGAGCCACAGAAACACTTTTCCACTGTTGCAACCTTCTGTACCCGTGAGATCTCATCTAGGGGCCTTTTCCAGTGTCCCGTCGAAGGGGGATTCGATCACGGAGGGCTTCTACATCAACACCATTACCCTTCTGATGAAGCGTGAGTAGTTTACCATAGACCTACGGGTCCATAGCTAGTAGCTAGATGGCTTCTTCTCTCTCTTTGATTCTCAATACCATGTTCTCCTCGATGTTCTTTGAGATCTATTCGATGTAATACTTTTTTGCGGTGTGTTTGTGTCGTGGGAAACCATGACCACCTATGGGACCAGGAGGTCCCTTGATGGTTCAGTAGGGGGGCGATGCATTGCACAAAGAGCAGACGAGCGTGGGGTAGCACGACAGAGATCACACATGCAATTTACCCAGGTTTGGCCCGCCGTGAGGCATAAAACCCTACTGCTACTCTGGTGGATTGATGGTGGAAAAGGTGGTGGTGGTGTCTAGTACACTTGCCCGGCAGGGCTGCCTCAGACAGGAGCGACTATGCGTGTATGGGGGTGTGAGTTATGCAACCTTCTAACCATTTCTTCGGTTGCCATGGGTCTCCTTTTATAGATCAAGGGGTAACCATAGTGGCAAAGTAGTCATTACACACTGATAAGATAGCAAACAGTGCTATCATAGCTAACTCTGCAGGCTGACAGGGCGCATTAAATGCACCGCTTAACGTCACATCATTGGTTACCCGGCAAGGCTTGCCGGGCTATCTTGCTAGCTCCGCACCTATTCTCTTGACACGTTGCAGGACGGGTGTCATCTGTGGGTTTCTCCTGTAGGAAATGGCTGCCATGTGGCGAATGGCTGCCACTTAATCACTTTGCGGCTTGACACCGCACTGACCGATGACGTGGGTCATGTTGGAGTGGTTGGTGAGGTGGTTCTGCCTTCGTGAGCCCCCAAAAGGCCCTGGAGGGATGCCCTGGTTGTCTGCTTCTGGGGTGGCCTCGCCCCTTTCCGGGCTCGCCTGCCCGACAAGGGAGGCTTCTTCTCTTGACCATATCCTGCCTCCTTGGCTCATTCTTGGTCCCTCTGATTTGCATGTTGGTCCATCAAACTTCTTGGTTTCTTGTACTCTGACTTGGGATGGTGCTTCAGCCTCGTTCCCGTGCCTATGCACAGTCTGGGCAACAGACCCAGGGTTTGTTGCACCGACAGAAGCCCCCAGGCCTGCCCCGAACGCACTACCAAGCGATGTCGGGGTACGGCCTAATAAGTGCACAGGCGAGGGTTGCTGAAGAGGCTGGTCTCATGAAGTCTTCTTTGCTTCTTCATTAGCCTTGATTCCAGGCCAGTTTCCGGTTTCTCTACACGTCGTGTGCAACATCGTGGAGGAACTTTGATCATGGCCCGCGGATTCTTCTCGCCCCACGATCACGGGGCGGAAACTGCCATCCCACTTGCCCCTATTTCGCACATACCTGCCACGTGTTCCGCATGCATTGGGCGTGGTAGGTGGTGGATGCAGAGGACACAGGGAGGAGTGCCATGGCTGAAAACTGAGTGCGGATGGTTGGAACGGAGGGTCGGCCTCGACTCTCAGAGTCGCAGAGTGTGCAGAGAGGCCGTATTGGAGGAGTTGGACGGTTGTTTCCCATATGAGGAGCCAGCGCCCTGCCACGTTTCCCTATAAAAAGGGGCAAGGGTGGTGCTTCTCTGCACACACTTCTTCTTCTTCTTCTTCGCAACCCTTTCCTTCTAGCCATGTTGAGAGGGTGAGGGCACGGTGGTGTCTGGGCGGCGGCGACGAGGGCTTCTGCTTGGCAGCGCATCCCTCCTGCCCCGGATCCCGAGGTGGTGGAACCGGCTGCGAGGGGAGGAGGAAGAGGACGAGGTCACGGTCGCCGCCGTGCTCGGGAAGGAAGGGGGTGGGGCGGCGCCTTGGTGGCGCCTCCACCGGTGGTCCCTCCCTCAATGGAAGGCCACGTCGGTGACCAACCTCGGGAGTTCATCATCAGGCTATAAAAGCCTCTCTATGGTCATCTTCGCCTCCCAACTCCCTTCACGCGGGAGATGGAACTCGAGCAACCGCGTGGTCTGCGGCTGCACATGAGGGGCTATGGGAATGGAGGTATGAGGGTCGATGTCGACTTCCCCGCCCCTCATGTGATGTACCTTCGCCGTGGTTGGAAGACCTTCGCCCGCGCCCACGGCTTCTTGGAGGGGCACGTTCTCCATTTCATATTAATGGAGAACGGCCTGCTCTCCGTCAAGATCTTTAGGCGCTCGGGAGGACGCTTAGGGTGCTGCGCGGAGAGCTCGACCCATGACGAAAGCTCCTCCTCGAGCGAAAGAGATAAGGAGGACAGTGACGGTGATGACGATGGCAGCGGGCGGGGGAGCGACGACTCTGTCTCCAGCTGATCGTTGCCCGCACCATCTTCATCAGGCTGTAGCACCATCATCTGCATCTGCGTCTCCTCCCCAACAATGTGATTTAGCGGGGAGTTGGATGCAGTGGCAAAGATGGTGTTCCCGGGCTCCTGCGGTAGTCTTCCAGCTGGACCCCGGCAGGCTTCCTCTCGGGTTGCAGCTCCATTAGCCCTACCGAGTACTGCTGGCTCTGGTGACGGTGGTTGGCGGGGCCGCCTTCCGCCGTTCTCGCCATCGAGGCGTTCCCAGGCGCTCCTTTTGCCCTCCTCTCCTTCTGTAGCGACCATACCTCAAACAGTCCGATCTCTGTGCTTTAGTGTCATCCCTGGATCAGTAATGCTGTCACACACAGTACTTGAAGGATTTATAACAGAGTAGCAATCACACACTTATTACATCGAATGTCTCAAAAGAGAACTTATTACAATAAATATGGCTTAAGGCCATCTAATAACGATAACAGCGGAAGGCTTGGAAGATAAGTGAGTCCATCAACTCCAACAGCATCACTGAGTATAGAACCACGACCTAAAGGCACCTTACTCGTCGTCTGAAAAGTATGCAACATGAACGTTGTAGCCCGAAAACGGGTCAGCAAATGGAATATGCTGGAAATGTAAAACATAGAGAGTAATGGAAGAATAAAGCTATACTACATGCATATATGGCTGTCGGAAAGATCTATGGTTACAGTTTTTGCGTAAAGCCAATTTTTCCCTACTGCAAAGGAATAAATTTTTATTTAACTATCATGGTAGTTGTTAAACATTGAGAGTGTAAACACCCTCTCAATCCCAATTTAGTATCATCATTAAAACCCAACAGTATTAATTACAGTAACATGATGAGATTCACATGATAATACAAGTACTAGATACTCAAGACGTCCATAACCGGGGACACGGCTAACCATGATTAGTTTATACACTCTGCAGAGGTTTGCGCACTTTTCCCCACAAGACTCGATCTCCTCCGTTGGGATTCTCGCACTACATGGTGTTTGAGAAACGGATGACCGAGACATAGTCTTTCAGCAGTGCTAGCACCTTACAATCGGGTAGACAGTACCAACCTACATCCCCTACATCTACTAGTCTACCACTTTAAGAGTTCGCACGACTTAGTCAACTATGCTGGAGCCCATAGTAGCTTGTGGCTGCACACGGAAGTTTCTAGTATGAATAAATCTCATGATCCCTTTGAGCCTGGGTGGCGGTCCATAAAGAAAAACAGGCAATCGCTAGAATACCCAGGTGCCTCAATCCACCCAGATGTGTGTTTAAGTTGCCACCTTAAATAAACCATTAATTTATCAATCTCCCATCTGTCATGGATACACTCACCCAATCCATGTCTACTAGCATAGCATGGCATGATAAGTAAACGTAGAAGTAACTCCCAAGGGTTTGATAATAAAACAGGTAATAGGCACTACCTCATCTACTATCCCAAAACCCACAATTTAAATAGATCCTAATCATGCAATGTTTGAGGATTGATCTAATGCAATAAAACTGGGTAGTAAAAAGGTATGATCAAAGTGTTACTTGCCTTGCTGATGATCCATGAAACCTAGAGATTCAAAGTAGCAAGCGGCGCACTCCGGGTACTCTATCGCAAACAAACAAGCATACAATAAGTACTCATCTAATGCACGGGTAAAACTCAAATAAGAGATCTAACCAGAAAGTTCAACTTAAGAACTCCGGTTTGCAAAAAGAATCAAATCGAACGAAGCAACGAAAGTCAAACGATGAAAGAAACAAACTTCCTTTACTAATCTGGACCTAAGTCAAATTTTACAGATGCAAAAACTTGTTTGAGTTGGTTAAACGGAATGAGGGTTTCGAGAGAAAACTCCAGGCGCTTGAATCGCCTAATTCCGATAAACGAGCGAAAAGATAAACTAATACGAAAATCGGATCAGAAATCGCGATCAAAAATAATCGCGGAAAAATCCAAGAAAAGAAAAACTGACGAATAGATTAATGAAGGAACGTTCGTTATCTGAAACTAAACGGTGAACGCGTTCGTTAAAACGAGCGAATGAGCGAACGCTCACTAAATAACAGAACCGATAAAACCGATCTAAAAAAATAAACCTAGGGTTTTTTTAAAAAATGAATCGGTTTTTCTTAGAAAACCGGGGCGGTGGCGGGCGGCTACCTCATCGGGGCTCCGGCGGGGCTTCGGGCGGTGGCGGGGTGGGGCGGCGTCGGCGGGGCAGGCGCGGCAGGCGGTGGCGAGCGGGACGGCAGGCGGCGGCGTGCGGCGTGCGGCGGCTATGGCGGCGAGGCGGTTGCGGCGGCGGGCGGGGGGAGGCGATGTGAGGCGACGGGATGGGGCGGCGGCTATATAAGGAGGGGGGCGTCCTGGCTTGGGGGAGGGGGCGCCTCGGGAGGCGTGCTCCTCCCGGACTCGGGCGGTGGCGATCGGGACTTCGGTCCCGATCTGGTGCGGGAGACGGCGGCGGCGGTGTGGGCCGGCCTGGCTCGGCTGGGCCTTCGGCCTAGTCGGGCGCGGAGACTTTTTTTAATAATCCCGCCGAACTAAGAAAAATCCTTGAAAAATAAATAAAAATCTAAAAATGCCAAAACAAATTTTCACCGTCTAAATAAAATGTTTAGAACAAGATGAACATTTTCTTGGCCCTAAAATGCAGTTTTGAAAAACATGCAATTTTTCCTAAATTCAAATAAAATAGCGAGAAAACTGCGAAAATAAAATCTTGCTTGATTTTTTTATTAAACCTTCAAAAATTCTTTATTCTGGGAAAGTCATTTTATTCCCTCTCTCATATTTTTAGTATAGAAATAATTGAAGATAGAATAAATAAAATCAATGATCCTATTTGCAAAATTTGAGAAAAACCCAAATATGAAAATAACGAAATCCCCAACTCTCTCCGTGGGTCCTTGAGTTGCGTAGAATTTCTGGATCTGGCCAAAAGCAAAATAAAATATGATATGCAGTGATGACCTAATGTATAACATTCCAAATTGGAAATTTTGGATGTTACAAACCTACCCCCCCCCTTAAGATGAATCTCGCCCTCGAGATTCAGGTTGGCTAGAAAATAGGTGAGGGTGGTCCTTCAGCAGTTCTTCCTCTCGCTCCCAAGTGGCTTCATCCTCGGGGTGGTGGCTCCACTGAACTTTGCAAAACTTGATAACCTTATTGCGGGTGACTCGGCTGGCATACTCGAGAATCTTGACTGGTTTCTCCTCATAGGTCAAATCACTATCCAACTGAATTGCTTCCAGCGGCACTGTATCTCTCAGCGGTATGTCCGCCATCTCTGCGTGGCACTTCTTCAACTGGGAAACGTGGAACACATCGTGAACTCCTAAATATCCTTCGGGCAACTCCAACTTGTAGGCAACTTCTCCCATAGGTTCCAAAACTTTGTATGGTCCCACAAAGCGTGGCGCTAACTTTCCTTTAACTACAAAGCGCTTAACTCCCCGAAGTGGAGATACTCGAAGATGAACTCGGTCTCCGACTTCGTAAACTGTCTCCTTGCGTTTAGAATTTGTGTAGCTCTTCTGCCTGGACTGGGCTACCTTGAGCCTATCGCGAATCAATTTCACTTTCTGTTCAGACTCCTTAATCAAATCCGGTCCAAACAACTGGCGGTCTCCAACTTTGTCCCACGACAATGGTGTTGTGCACCTTCTTCCGTACAGGGCTTCGAAAGGGGCCATCTTCAAACTAGATTGATAACTGTTGTTGTAGGAGAACTCTGCATATGGCAAATTGTCGTCCCAACTAGATCCATAATCTAGCGCACAAGCTCTCAGCATATCCTCCAAAATCTGATTGACTCTCTCTCGGTCTGTCCATCTGTCTGCGGATGAAAAGTTGTACTGAACTCTAGCCTGGTACCCAAGGTTTCGTGCAATTGATTCCAGAACTTTGAGGTAAACTGGGTTCCTCTATCTGATACAATGCTCCTTGGAACTCCATGCAGACATACGATCCTGGTCATGTATATCTTTGCCAACTTAGCACTGTTGTAAGTGGTCTTTACTGGGATGAAATGAGCTACCTTCGTCAAACGATCGACTACAACCCATATCGAGTCATAGCCTAAACGAGTCCCGGGTAATCCCGTGATAAAATCCATGCCTAGCTTATCCCACTTCCATTCGGGTATCGGCAGTGGCTGTAGCAATCCTGCTGGCTTCTGATGCTCTGCCTTTACTCTCTGACATACATCACAAACTGCTAAATATTCCGCAATATCCTTCTTCATTCCGGTCCACCAAAAAGTATCCTTCAAATCCAAATACATCTTGGTATTTCCTGGGTGAATCGAGTATGGTGAATCATGGGCCTCCTGCAGAATCAACTTCCTGATCTCCGGGTCGTTAGGCACATAAACACAGTCTTCAAACCATAGGGTATCGTGCTCATCCTCACGAAATCCTTTAACTTTTCCTTTGCTCATCTTCTCCTTTATAAAGGCAACCTCCTTGTCAGTTTTCTGAGCTTCTCTGATCTTATCCATCAAAGTAGACTGAATGTCCAATGCTTCTACATAGCCTTTCGGAACTATCTCCAAACATAGCTCATGAAGGTCTTTGGCTAACTCCTTCGTTAAATCTCCCGTCATTAGTGTGTTGACATGGCTCTTACGGCTCAGCGCATCGGCTACTACGTTAGCCTTTCCGGGATGATAATGCAATCTCATATCATAATCCTTGATGAGCTCCAACCATCTCCTTTGCCTGAGATTTAGTTCCTTCTGCATGAAAATATACGTCAAACTCTTGTGATCCGTGTATACTTCACAATGGTTTCCAATGAGAAAATGTCTCCAAGTCTTCAATGCATGCACTACGGCCGCTAGCTCCAAATCATGCGTGGCATAATTCAACTCATGAGGTTTCAGCTGTCGTGAAGCATACGAAACAACTCTTCCCTCCTGCATAAGCACTGCTCCAAGTCCTCGACGTGAAGCGTCGCAATACACCTCATAATCCTTGCTCTGATCTGGCAGAATCAATACTGGTGATGTAACCAAATGTTTCTTCAACTCCTAGAAACTAGCCTCACATTCCTAAGTCCATTTGAACTTGGTATCCTTCTTCAACAACTCCGTCATAGGCTTCGCAATTTTTGAGAAATTCTCAATGAATCTCTGGTAGTATCCTGCAAGTCCAAGAAAACTCCGGATCTCTCCGACTGTTGTTGGTGCTTCCCAATTTGTCACAGTGACAACCTTGGTGGGATCTACTGCTATACCTTCTCCGGATATAACGTGTCTGAGGAATCCAACTTGCTTCAACCAAAACTCACATTTACTGAACTTGGCATATAACTGATGTTCTCTGAGCTTCCCAAGTACCAAACACAAATGCTCCTTATGCTCCTCTTCGTTCTTTGAGTAGACTAAAATATCATCAATGAACACCACGACGAACATATCCAAAAACTCCATAAACACCTTGTTCATCATGTTCATGAAATATACAGGTGCGTTAGTCAGACCAAATGACATAACGGTATACTCGTACAACCCATACCTGGTGCTAAAAGCCGTCTTAGGTAGATCCTGCTCTCGAATCTTCAACTGATGGTATCCTGATCGCAGATCGATCTTGGAAAATACCTTAGCTCCTTGCAATCAATCAAACAGATCATTGATCAGCAGCAGTGGGTACTTGTTCTTGATTGTTACTTCGTTCAATCCTTGATAATCAACAACCATCCGTAACGATCCATCCTTCTTCTCCACTAGAAGTACTGGCGATCCCCAAGGTGAAGAACTTGGGCGTATATAACCTTTATCCAGTAACTCCTTAATCTGCTTCTTAATCTCCTCCAAATATTTTGCGGGCATCCTGTATGGTCTCTTAGATATGGGCCTTGTTCCTGGCAAAAGCTCAATCAAAAACTCAATATCTCTATCCGGTGGCATGCCTGGCAACTCCTCCGGAAATACGTCAAGGAAATCCTTCACCACTGGTACTTCCTCCTGCACAACTCCTGATAAGGAATTTACTTGAGTCCTCTTCGACACATGCCGGGATACATACTTGATCCTTCTTCCTTCTGGCATCGTAAGAAAAATTGACTTACTGGCGCATTCAATGTTCCCTCCATACTTCGATAACCAATCCATGCCTAATATCACATCCAATCCTTGAGATTCCAATACTATTAGGTTCGAGGGAATTACATAGTTACCAATCATTAATGGTAACCGGTCACACCATAGATTAGCCATATACTCTGCTCCAGGCGAGGTTACTAACATGGGTGACATAAGGGCTTGGGTTGGCAGTTTATACTTATCCACAAATCCCCTTGAGATGTATGAATGCGATGCACCAATATAAAAAAACGAGTGCAGTAAATGACTTAACCAAAAACTTACCTATTACTGCATCTGGCTGAGCTTCAACCTCCTCCATGTTAACGTGGTTCACCTGTCCCCTATTGAAAGGGTTCGGCTTCTTCCCAGAGCTTACATTGCCATTTCCATTATGGGCTTCAGGACATTCATTGGCGTAATGTCCAGTCTTCTAGCACTTATAACAAGTGACTTGGCTCATGTCTCTCTTGGCTGGTGTTGATGGGTTGGTACGGTTCTGGCCGTTGCTTCCTCCATTCCCTTTACCATTCTTGGGGACATTATGATTGTGCGAGCTACCTCCTCCATGGGTATGCTGAAAATGTCCTCCCGGTTTAGGGGTAAAACGTGGCTTCTGCTGAGCTCCAGAATTGTAATGTCCTTGTCCATACTTCCTCTTGCGGTTTTCAATCTGCTGCTGCTTCCCTTCAATCATAAGAGCGCGATCTACCAACTCCTGGTAGTTGTTGAAGCTTGCTACCATCAGCTGCATGCTCAACTCATCATTCAGTCCTTCCAGAAACTTCTCCTGCTTAGCTGCATCCATAGCAACGTCATCTGGGGCATAACGTGCTAGCTTACTAAAGTCATCCACATACTGGCCAACTGTCCGTCCTCCTTGGCGCAAGTTGCGAAACTCACGCTTCTTCATGGCCATAGCTCCTGCTGACACATGGGCAGTACGGAAAGCCTGCTGAAATTGGTCACATGTCACCATGGCTATAGGGTAGGTGACAGTGTAATTCTCCCACCATGATGCTGCTGGTCCATCCAACTGATGTGCGGCAAAGCGCACCTTCTCAGCATCAGTACATCCTGTAGTGCTTAACTCCCTTCCAATCTTGCGGAGCCAATCATCTGCTACTATAGGCTCGGTGCTACTAGAGAACACCGGTGGATTCAGCCTAAGAAAACGGGTTAAGTGATCCACAGGTGGTGGCAGTGGGGGGTTGTTGTTGTTGTTCCCCTGATTCTGATTCTGGACTAGCAACTGCATCAACGTATGCTACTACTGGATCAACTGAGTGAGCTCCGGTGGGAAAGCAAATCCGTTGCACGTCTCAGAGGCATCTGGGGGGTTTAGAAAAGATGAGAGTATAGAATAGAATGAGGTCTAGAGGGAAAACACTACCCATATGCACATGAGGCAAATGCAAACAAAATTACTTCATTCAATCAAACAAGGGAATACAACGGTCTATCTATCGTTACAAAAGTTCTCGGGCTATACTAGATAGATGGGGGAATACTACTACTGTTTTGGTGGTCGACTAGAAAAACTGCTCCGATGAAGACTCCATGATATCTGCTCCAGCTTCATACACATAGTCATCATCGCTATCGTCTGGGTCTGAGTTGGTGTCATCGATGATGATGTAGTTCTCTGGACAAGTGCAATCTTCGTCTTCTCCTCCAGTTGCGGGAAATCCCATTAATACTTTTAGCTTCTTCTTCAGATCATCATTCTTCTCTACTAGTGTTGCTATTTCCTCCTCATATCCATCGCGCATAGTCTTGAGTTATTCTTCTAGCTCCGTGATCTTGTTCATGGCCTTCTTCAGGTCTATCATGCCTGCACACATCTGGTTCTCCTGGCGTCAAATGTGCTGGTTTAACTCCTGGATGAAAGCTGCAATTGATCTATCCTTCCTGGTGCTGATCATCTCCCATTGCTCATCTCGGCGCCCACAAATCTGGTAGATTGTATCCTTGAGATCCTTGTGGTAGACTTCTCCAATGCGTCCCATAGTGATGTGGGCTGCCATGCTCTTTCCTAGACTCCAGGTTGGTGCATCAAAGGAAAACTCTATGGGCTCAGTGACGGGCATGAACGTCCTTCCTGGAACTTGAACTTGAATCATCCAGCGCTCCTCTTCAGGTAAAGTGGCGTTGTAGGTCCCGGTGAAGCTTGGTACTCCGATGTTCAGGTATCTAGTGACTTCCTTCAAGTGACGTCCAAAGGGCGTATCTTCATCTAGTTGCGTGAATTTGTTCCTTGCATCTGCCATCCTAAAAGAGTAGAAAAGATGAGGAGTCAGAAATGAGAAGAGTGAGTAGTGATCTAGGGCTTTTAGCTAAGTGGTCGTGTCCTACAGTCAGCGTGTGCTCTGATACCATCTTGAAGAGACCAGACCTCAAACAGTCCGATCTCTGTGCTTTAGTGTCATCCCTGGATCAGTAATGCTAACACACACAGTACTTGAAGGATTTATAACAGAGTAGCAATCACACACTTATTACATCGAATGTCTCAAAAGAGAACTTATTACAATAAATATGACTTAAGGCCATCTAATAACGATAACAGCGGAAGGCTTGGAAGATAAGTGAGTCCATCAACTCCAACGGCATCACTGAGTATAGAACCATGACCTAAAGGCACCTTACTCGTCATCTGAAAAGTCTGCAACATGAACGTTGCAGCCCAAAAACGGGTCAGCACATGGAATATGCTGGCAATGTAACACATGGAGAGTAATGGAAGAATAAAGCTATACTACATGCATATATGGCTGGCGGAAAGATCTATGGTTACAGTTTTTGCGTAAAACCAATTTGTCCCTACTGCAAAGGAATAAATTTTTATTTAACTATCATGGTAGTTGTTAAACAATGAGAGTGTAGACACCCTCTCAATCCCTCTTTAGTATCATCATTAAAACCCAACAGTATTAATTAAAGTAGCATGATGAGATTCACATGATAATCCAAGTACTAGATCCTCAAGACGTCCATAACCGGGGACACGGCTAACCATGATTAGTTTATACACTCTGTAGAGGTTTGCGCACTTTTCCCCACAAGACTCGATGTCCTCCGTTGGGATTCTCGCACTACATGGTGTTTGAGAAAGGATGACCGAGACATAGTCTTTCCGCGGCGCTAGCACCTTACAATCAGGTAGACAGTACCAACCTACATCCCCTACATCTGCTAGTCTACCACTGTAAGAGTTCACACGACTTAGTCAACTATGCTAGAGCCCATAGTAGCTTGTGGCTGCACACGGAAGTTTCTAGTATGAATAAATCTCATGATCCCTTTGAGCCTGGGTGGCGGTCCATAAAGAAAAACAGGCAATCACTGGAATACCCAGGTGCCTCAATCCACCCAGATGTGTGTCTAAGTTGCCACCTTAAATAAACCATTAATTTATCAATCTCACATCTATCATGGATACACTCACCCAATCAACGTCCACTAGCATAGCATGGCATGATAAGCAAGCGTAGAAGTAACTCCCAAGGGTTTGATAATAAAACAGGTAATAGGTACTACCTCATTTACTATCCCAAAACCCACAATTTAAATAGATCCTAATCATGCAATGTTTGAGGATTTATCTAATGCAATAAAACTAGGTTGTAAAAAGGTATGATCAAAGTGTTACTTGCCTTGCTGATGATCCGTGAAACCTAGAGATTCAAAGTAGCAAGCGGCGCACTCCGGGCACTCTATCGCAAACAAACAAGCATAAAATAAGTACTCATCTAATGCACGGGTAAAACTCAAATAAGAGATCTAACCAGAAAGTTCAACTTAAGAACTCCGGTTTGCAAAAAGAATCAAATCGAACGAAGCAACGAAAGTCAAATGACGAGAGAAACAAACTTCATTTACTAATATGGACCTAAGTCAAATTTTATAGATGCAAAAACTTGTTTGAGTTGGTTAAATGGAAAGAGGGTTTCGAGACGAAACTCCAGGCGCTTGAATCGCCTGATTCCGATAAACGAGCGAAAAGATAAACTAAAACGAAAATCGGATCAGAAATGGCGGTCAGAAATAATCACGGAAAAATCCGAGAAAAGAAAAACTGATGAATAGATTAACGAACGAACTTTCGTTATCTGAAACTAAATGGTGAGCGCGTTCATTAAAACGAGCAAACGATCAAACGCTCGCTAAATAACAAAACCGATAAAACCGATCTAAAAAAATAAACCTAGGGTTTAAAAAAACGAATCGGTTTTTCTTAGAAAACCGGGGCGGTGGCGGGAGGCTACCTCGTCGGGGCTCCGGCGAAGTCCGGTGGCTCCGGTGGAGCTTCGGGCGGTGGCGGGGTACGGCGGCGTCGGCGGGGCAGGCGCGGCAGGCGGCGGCGAGCGGGGCGGCAGGCGGCGGCTGCGGTGGCGAGGCGGCTGCGGCGGCGGGGCGGGGCGAGGCGAGGTGAGGCGATGGGATGGGGCGGCGGCTATATAAGGAGGGGGCATCCTGGCTTAGGGGAGGGGGCGCCTCGGGAGGCGTGCTCCTCCCGGACTCGGGCGACGGCGGCGATCGGGACTCCGGTCCCGATCCGGTGCAGGAGACGGTGGCGGCGGCACGGGCCGGCCTGGCTCGGCTGGGCCTTCGACCCAGTCAAGCGCGGAGACTTTTTTAATAATCCCGCCGAACTAAGAGAAATCCTAGAAAAATAAATAAAAAACTAAAAATGCCAAAAGAAATTTCACCGTCTAAATAAAATATTTAGAACAAGATGAACATTTTCTTGGCCCTAAAATGCAGTTTTGAAAAATGTGCAATTTTTCCTAAATTCAAATAAAATAGCGAGAAAACTCCGAAAATAAAATCTGACTTGATTTTTTTATTAAACCTTCAATATTTCTTTATTCTGGGAAAGTCATTTTATTCCCTCTCTCATATTGTTATTATACAAATAATTGAAGATAGAATAACTAAAATCAATGATCCTATTTTCAAAATTTGAGAAAAACCCAAATATGAAAATAATGAAATCCCCAACTCTCTCCGTGGGTCCTTGAGTTGCGTAGAATTTCTGGATCAGGCCAAAAGCAAAATAAAATATGATATGTAGTGATGACCTAATGTATAACATTCCAAATTGGAAATTTGGGATGTTACACCTTCGACGGCCGTGCCTAGGAGGAGAGGGACAAGAAAAGGCATTACAGAGCACTTATCTCTTTTCAATCTTAAATCTGTAGGCGATTACCAAATTTTAATTCAAATAATGTAATCTCTCGAGTCCATGTCCGTGTTCTATAATGCTTGTACTTGTATTGGCATATTAATGAAAAAGATGAGCCTTGCTGGGAACCCGTGCATGTGTATGTCCATGCAGAGGTGAGATGCCTCTTTAATATAAATAAACGAGTTTTTCCCCGGCAGGCTATCTTGCTAGTACCCTTCTTGTCTGCCGGAGAGCGCATCTGCCAGGGAACAGATAGAGGGAGCATCCCCCCGCCAACTCCTTTTTACCAAAGGCCACTACAACCATCCTGACCGAAGCAACGTTTGAGTCATGGATGGGAGCACCTAAGTCTCAAAAGAGAGGCGAGGTTTTCTCATGCAAAGTAATAGTTTTACAGAACACTAATGGACAGGAGGTGGAACTTATGTGCTTGGCTCACCGGGGATCGCTGTGTCGGGCAACCTTCTCAACTCTTGTCGAAGCCAAATTTGGGGCAGGAACCTGTAACTTCATGCAAATGAGAATGAATGCAGGATGCGATCCTATCTATATGCATATGCAAATGTTCATGAAATGCTTATGTAGTGATCTTGGAATGCTCATGCATGCATGCAATCTTGGTCGGGGAGCCCCACAACGCTTCTTTATTTTCTCTTGCACGGGGTCATCACCCCGACTTTCTATAAGGGGTTACATGCAGCTGAGGCAAGGCCTATACAAAAGGGTGGCTTCCGAGCAGACACGACAGCCGCACCTTACAGGTAGAACTTGCAGAGATGCTCAATATTAGATGAGTTTTGCAACTGAGTGCCATCTCCAGTCTCCAGACGGACTGCGCCAGGTCTGGTGACTCGTAGTACCCAGTAATGGCCTTACCACTTCGATGACAACTTGTGTGTACCCTTGGCGGACTGAACACGCCTAAGGACAAGGTCACCTTCCTCAAAACACTGGGCATAAACCCTGCGGCTATGATAGCAACGCAGGGCTTGCTGGTAGCGTGGAGCACGCGTAGCAGCCCGGAGATGGTTCTCCTCGAGTAGCACAACGTCGTCACGCCGGTGTGGATCTTGCGCTACTTCATCGTAGGCAAGCACTCGAGGTGACACGTAAATGAGTTCCGTGGGGATAACTGCTTCTGCCCCGTATACCAGGAAGAAGGGAGTCTACCCGGTAGCTTGGTTTGGTGTTGTTCTAAGGGATCAGAGAACTACTGGCAGCTCCTCGATCCACCGCATGCTGTGCTTCTGCAGCGTATCAAAAGTTCTTGTCTTGAGTCCACGTAGCACTTCAGCGTTTACCCTCTCAACTTGTCCATTGCTCTGGGGGTGTGCCACAGAGGCGAATGAGCTCTTGCGCCCGAGGGCATGAACATATTGCATGAAGGCATGGCTCGTGAACTGGGTGCCGTTGTCGGTGATGATCCTTGCCGGAACTCCAAAACAACACGCCAATTCTTTCAAGAACTTGATAGTTGACTGAGCAGTCACCTTTCTCACGGCAGTCACTTCCGGCCACTTTGTAAACTTGTCGATGGCAACAAACAAGAATTCAAAGCACCCGATTGCTCGGGGGAAGGGCCGAGGATATCGATCCCCCAGACCGAAAATGGCCATGATAGAGGGATTGTTTGAAGAGCTTGGGCAAGCAGGTGTGTTTTCTTGCAATGGAACTGACAGGCTTCACATGTCGTGACTAGCTCGACCGCATCTTGGAGGGCTGTGGGCCAATATAATCCTTTCCAGAATGCTTTCCCAACTAATGCCCTTGATCCATTGTGGGAGACGCACATTCCTCTATGAATCTCAGCCAGCAGTTCCTTTCCTTCTTCCCGACAGACACACTTCAATTTCACACCGTTGGGCCTCCTTCTGTATAGACTATCATCGACAAACTGATACATACTGGCCCTCTGGGCTACTTTTTTAGCTTCATCTTGGTCGCCGGGAAGCTCTCAGGTTTGGAGGAAGCAGACGATGGGCCTTGCCCAAGTGGGAGCCTAGGGCTCGGCAACAAGGACTAGCGGCACCTCCTCTACTACGGGAGCACCAGCCTTGTTCGCGGGGTCCGAGGACCCGGCTAGAGGGGGTGGTCCGGTAGGGTGTGAGGAGCTGTTTCCGGCAGGGTCTTTGCCGGGAGCAGACGATTCTAGCGGGAGAGGCTTACCATAGTCCAACTTTCTCCTCTCCTGGGCCATTGCTGCTGGGGATACGGAGGGCTGAGTGAGATGGAGAATAATAGTTCCTGGTTCCATAGGAAGCTTTTGCACAACACACTTTGACAGATGATCAGCTATGTTATTTTCCACACAGGGCACGTGCTCTGTTTGTAATCCATCAAAGCGCTCCTCCAATCTCCTCACTTCCTCTACGTATGCCTCCATCAATGGACTTTGATAATCCTTGTTGACTTGTCTCACCACAAGCTGTGAATCTCCTCGAATGATCAACTTCTTAATTCCCAATTCAGCTGCAATCCTGAGCCCGACAAGAAGACCTTCATACTCAACTGTATTGTTGGTTGCTTCTTCCTGGGCAAAATGCATTTGCACGACGTACTTCAAGTGCTCCTTGGAGGGAGCGACAAGAAGCACGCCAGCTCCTGCACCTTGTAGGGAAAAAGCACCATCAAAATACATAATCCATTCTTGGGGTGATTCCTTGCCGGGGATAACTGTCTCTGTCACCTCCTCATCAGGGTTGGCGTCCATTCTACAGTAAACTCTACCAACGCCCTGCTCTGAATAGTTGATGTGCTCTCAAACTTCAAACCAAAGCTGGATAACTCCAAAGCCCACTCTAGTATTCTGCCGGTAGCCTCAGGGTTTCGGAGTATCCTCTGCAACGGAAAACGAGTAACAACCGTGATCTCACGGGCTTGTAAGTAGTGGCTAAGTTTCCTTGAGGCCATAATGAGACCAAACATCAACTTCTGCATGCCAGAGTACCTCGATCTAGCCCCCTGTAACAAGGAGCTGACGAAGTACACTCGACGTTGCACCACTTTCTTCCTTGCCGCGTCCTTGGGGTTGTTCTCATTGCCATGCTCATTGTTGTCCTGATCCTTCTCTTATTCTGCCAATCTCTGCTCACTTTCTGCCTCATCCACTTCTCTCTGTGCTACCAAGGCCGCACTGACCACTTGGTTGGTTGCTGCCAAGTATAGCAACAACAGCTCCTGGGGTTTGGGAGCAACCAAGGTAGGCATAGAGGACAAGTAAGTTTTCAACTCTTGCAAAGCTGCATCTGCTTCTGGGGTCCACTTCATAGGGCCGGTCTTTTTCAAAATTTTGAAGAACGGCAGGGCGCGCTTGGCAGACTTAGAAATGAATCTGCTTAGCGCAGCAACACATCTCGTCAGGCGCCTCACATCCTTAACTTTCCTTGGCGCCTGGATCTTCTTGATGGCCTTGATCTTGTTAGGGTTGGCTTCGATCTCGCGATGGGATACAAAGAAACCAAGCAACTTGTCGGAGGGGACACCAAACACACACTCCTCTGGGTTGAGCTTCAAATTAATCTTGCACGGATTGGCAAATGTTTCCTCTAGATCCTGAATAAGGGTGGCTTTATCCTTGGTCTTGACCACAATATCATCCATATAAGCTTCTATGTTTCTGTGCAACTGTGGTTCAAAACCAATCTGGATTACCCTTGCAAAAGTGGACCCGACACTCTTTAATCCGAATGGCATGCGGATAAAGCAGTACATACCACAACGAGTGATAAACGATGTCTTCTCTTCATCTTCCTTTGACATGAAGATTTGGTGATACCCAGAGAATGCATCCAGAAAGGAGAGCAAATCACAACCTGAAGTCGAATCCACAATCTGGTTGATGCGCAGCAAGGGAAATGGGTCTTTCAGGCAAGCCTTGTTGAGGTATGTGAAATCTATGTGAAGCCTCCACTTCCCGTTAGCCTTTCGGACTACCACTTGATTCGCCAACCACGTGGGGTGCAATACTCCTCTGACCAAACCAGCTGCCTCAAGTTTCTTGATCTCTTCTGCAATAAACTGTTGCCTTTCCAAGGCCTGCTTCCGGACTTTCTGCTTGACAGGTCGGGCATGTGGGCAGACAACAAGGTGGTGCTTGATTACCTCCCTGGGAACACCGGGGATATCAGATGGTTGCTAGGCAAACACATCGATATTTACCCGCAGGAAGGCAATGAGCGCACTTTCCTATTTGTCATCGAGGGTGGCGCTGATAGTAAAAGTACCATCAACGCGAGCCAGCCCTGCCGGGACCTTCTTCACTTAGGGTGTAGTAACCTTGGATCTCTTGCTGTTAGAACACTCCGGCACGTCGTCAACGGGTGACGTGCACTCAGTGGGGGCATGCTTCCCAGACTATTTGCCAGAGTCTCTGCAGTCTCTCTTCTTTCCTTTACTTTCCTTGGCGTGGGTGGCCGCTGCCTCTGCCGTGACTGCGCCTTGGTACATCTTGTCCACACAAATAATTGCATCCTTCTCATCTGATGGGATAGTGATGACTCCCAGTGGCCCAGGCATCTTCAAGGTGTTGTAGGCATAGTGGGATGCCGCCATGAACTTAGCCAGAGCCGGGCGTCCAAGAATCCCATTGTACGGCAAGGGGATATCAACCACATCAACCACAATCCTCTCAGTCTCGTAGTTCAGTTCTTCTCCAAACGTTACCGGCAACACATTATCTTTCCCTTAGGACGGATCCTGCCGGGATTAATTCCTTGAAACGTGTCGGTAACCTCTAGCTCTTCTTATCCTATCTGAAGCTTGCTGATGACTGCCGGGGAAATCAGATTCAACTCGGCCCCGCCGTCCACCAGCATCTTTGCAACCTTGAGGTTGCGGATTCTTGGAGAGACCAACAACGGCAAACATCCTACTGCAGTGGTACGACTAGGATGGTCCTCTTCGTCGAAGATGATTGGCGGACGGGACCATTTGAGCGGCTTCCGGGCCTCTGGCGCTGGCTCCACGAAATTGACTTCTCACGCCCACCGCTTGAACTGGTGGTGAGAAGCCTGCAGAGATGCGCCTCCGTCAATGCACAGGGCATCTGTGGCCTTTTGAAACTCCTGCTCACCAGTTTCCTCTTCATCCGCTCCATCACTCTCATCATCACAGGTTTCCTTCTCTCGACCTCTAGCGGGCTTCCCTTGGCTTCGAAAGGGTTTGTCGGGGCGGCCTACTTCACCACCTCGTCTCTTACCTCCAGCAACATTCTGACCTTTTTCCTTATCTCGCTTCTCATACTCTGCTTTCTCTTTCTTGACAAGCTGCTCAACCTGATAGCACTCTTGAAGGTCGTGGCCCTTGGTCCGATGAATCTTGCAGTACAACCCATCACCCTTCCCGGTATTCTTAGCGACATTGGCTTCCTGGCAATTAGTGCACGCAGTAGCTTCCTTGCCGGGGACCTCAGCTTCGGCCTTCTTGCCGGTACTAGGTGTACCCGATCCTTCAACGGTCATCACTGTTTTATCTCTCCGCTTCTTACTGCGCTTCTTGCTCTTTTTCTGCCTGGTTGATTCATCATCATCTTCTGAATCAACATTGGTGCAATCTTCCTCTTCGGGTAACTTCCTTCCCTCTTCCATCTGAGCACACTTATTCACTAGTGTGTAAAGCTCCTTCACAGTCTTGGGCAACCACACATTCATCTTGGAACGGATACGACAGTTGCACACATTGGATGGGAAGGCAGCTATTATAGCTGCTGGATGGATATTTGGGATATTCCTATGAAATTTGTTTAATCTCTATAAATACTTATGGAGGGTTTCTCCTTCTTTCTGCTGGAGAATGTAGCGACCAGACCTCAAACGGTCCGATCTTTGTGCTTCAGTGTCATCCCTGGATCAGTAATGCTGACACGCACATTACTTGAAGGACTTATAACAGAGTAGCAATCACACACTTAGTACGTCGAGGGTCTCAAAAGAGAACTTATTACAAAATAATATGGCTTAAGGCCATCTAATAACGATAACAGCGGAAGGCTTGGAAGATAAGTGAGTCCATCAACTCCAACGGCATCACTGAGTATAGAACCACGACCTAAGGCTTCTTACTCGTCGTCTGAAAAGTCTGCAACATGAACGTTGCAGCCAGAAAACGGGTCAGCACATGGAATATGCTGGCAATGTAACACATAGAGAGTAGTGAACAGAAATAGGCTATACTACATGCATATATGGCTGGTGGAAAGCTCTATGGTTACAGTTTTGCATAAAGCCAATTTTTCCCTACTTCAAAGGAATAAATTTTATTTAACTATCATGGTGGTTGTTAAACATTGAGAGTGTAGACACCCTCTGAATCCCAATTAAACATCATCATTAAACCCAACAAAATTAATTAAAGTCACATGATGAGATTCACATGATAATCCAAGTACTAGATACTCAAGACGTCCATAACCGGGGACACGGCTAACCATGATTAGTTTATACACTCTGCAGAGGTTTGTGCACTTTTCCCCACAAGACTCGATCTCCTCCGTTGGGATTCTCGCACTACATAGTGTTTGAGAAATGGATGACCAAGACATAGTCTTTCAGAAGCGCTAGCACCTTACGATCGGGTAGACCGTTACACCTACTTTCCCCTACATCTGCTAGTCTACCACTGTAAGAGTTCGCACGACTTAATCAACTATGCTAGAGCCCATAGTAGCTTGTGGCTGCACATGGAAGTTTCTAGTATGAATAATCTCATGATCCCTTTGAACCTGGGTGGCGGTCCATAAAGAAAAACAGGCAATCGCTAGAATACCTAGGTGCCTCAATCCACCTAGATGTGTGTTAAAGTTGCCACCTTAAGTAAACCATTAAATAACAATCTCACATCTGTCATGGATACACTCACCCAATCCACGTCTACTAGCATAGCATGGCATAAGCAAACGTAGAAGTAACTCCCAAAGGTTTGATAATAAAACAGGTAATAGGTACTACCACATCTACTTCCCAACCCACAATTTATTCAAATACTAAGCATGCAATTGTTTGAGGATTGATCTAATGCAATAAAACTGGGTAGTAAAGAGGTATGATCAAAGTGTTACTTGCCTTGCTGATGATCCGTGAAACCTAGAGATTCGAAGTAGCAAGTGGCGCACTCCGGGTACTCTATCGCAACAAACAAACAAGCATACTATAAGTACTCATCTAATGCATAGGTAAAACTCAAATAAGAGATCTAACCAGAAAGTTCAACTTAGGAACTCCGGTTTGCAAAAAGAAACAAATCGAACGAAACAACGAAAGTCAAACGGCGAAATAAACAAGCTTCGATTACTAATCTGGACCTATATCAAATTTTACAAAAGCAAAAATTTGTTTGAGTTGGTTAAACGGAAAGAGGGTTTCGAGACGAAACTCTAGGCGCTTGAATCGCCTGATTTCGATAAACGAGCGAAAAGTTAAACTAAAACGAAAATCGAATCAGAAATCGCGATCAGAAATAATCGCAGAAAATCCGAGAAAAAGAATAAGTGACAAACAAATTAACAAACGAACGTTCGTTAACTGAAACTAAACGGTGAACTCATCCGTTAAAATGAACGAACGAGCGAACGCTCGCTAAATAAGTGAACCGAAAAAATGATCTAATAAAAAAATCTAGGGTTTTCAAAGAAAAACCAAATCAGTTTTCTCAGGAAAACCGGTGGCGGACGGCGCGGCAACCTCGTCGGAATCCGGCGGCTCGGGGCTCTGGCGGGGTGGGGTGGCGTCGTCGGCGGGCGGCGCGGGCGTCAGCTGCGGCGGGCGCGGCAAGCGGCGGCGAGCGACGGCTCCGGCGGCGAGCGGCAGCTGCGGCGGCGAGCGGCGGCTGCGGGAGGCGGTGCGGGTCGAGGTGGCGGGGTGAGGCGGTGGCGGTGGGGTATTTATGAGAGGGGGGCGTCGGCTTGGGGAAGGGGCTGCCGGGTCGGGGTCGGCCTTGGGAGGCATGCCCCGGCCGGACTCGGCGGTGGCAGCGGGTCGGTCTCCCGCGGGGGAAGGCGGCGACGGCTTGGGCCTGGCCTGGCTCGGCTGGGCCTTCGGCCCAGTCGGGCGCGCGATACTTTTTTTAACAAATTTTGCCAAAACTAAGAAAAATTCTAGAAAATAAAATGAAATTCTAAAAATGCCAAAATAAATTTTCACCGCCTAAATAAAATATTTAGAACGAGATGAACATTTTTTTGGCCCTAAAATGCAGTTTTGAAAAATGTGCAATTTTTCCTAAATTCAAATAAACTAGCCAAAAACTCCGAAATAAAATCTTCTTTGATTTTTTTATATCAAATCCTCAATATTTCTTTATTTTGGGAAAGTCATTTTATTCCTTCTCTCATATTTTTATATTGGAAATAATTGAAGATAAAATAAATAAAATCAAATGATCCTATTTTCAAAATTTGAGAAAACTCAAATATGAAAATAACGAAATCCCCAACACTCTCCGTGGGTCCTTGAGTTGCGTAGAATTTCTGGATCAGGCCAAAAGCAAATAAAATATGATATGCAGTGATGATCTAATGTAGAACATTCCAGATTGAAATTTTGGGATGTTACAAACCTACCCCCCTTAAGATGAATCTCGCCCTCGAGATTCGGGTTGGCTAGAAAATAGGTGAGGGTGGTCCTTCAGCAGATCTTCCTGTCGCTCCCAGCTGGCTTCATCCTCGGCGTGGTGGCTGCACTGAACTTTTCAAAACTTGATAACCTTGCTGCGGGTGACTCGGCTGGCATATTCGAGAATCTTGACTGGTTTCTCCTCATAGGTCAAGTCACTATCCAACTGAATCGCTTCCAGCGGCACTGTATCTCTCAGCGGTATATCCACCATCTCCACGTGGCACTTCTTCAACAGGGAAACGTGGAACACGTCGTGAACTCCCGACAATCCCTCAGGCAATTCCAACTTATAAGCAACTTTTCCCATGCGTTCCAAAACTTTGTATGGTCCCACAAAATGTGGCGCTAACTTTCCCTTAACTCCAAAGCGCTTAACTCCTCGAAGTGGAGATACACGAAGATAAACTCTATCTCCGGCTTCGTAAACTATCTCCTTGCATTTAGAATCTGCATAGCTCTTCTGCCTAGACAGGGATACCTTGAGCCTATCACGAATCAACTTCACCTTCTGTTCAGACTCCTTAATCAAATTTGGTCCAAACAACTGGCAGTCTCCAACTTCGTCCCACGATAATGGTGTTCTGCACCTTCTTCCGTACAAGGCTTCAAAAGGGGCCATCTTCAAACTAGATTGATAACTATTGTTGTAAGAGAACTCCGCATATGGCAAGTTGTCATCCCAACTAGATCCACAATCTAGCGCACAAGCTCTCAGCATATCCTCCAAAATCTGATTGACTCTCTCAATCTGTCCATTGGTCTGCGGATGAAAAGCTGTACTGAACTCTAGTCTAGTACCCAAAGTTTCGTGTAACTAATTCCAGAACTTTGAGGTAAATTGGGTTCCTCTATCTGATACAATGCTCCTCAGAACTCCATGCAGACATACGATCCTGGTCATGTATATCTTTGCCAACTTAGCACTAGTGTAAGTGGTCTTCACTGGGATGAAATGAGCTACCTTCGTCAAGCGATCGACTACAACCCATATCGAGTCATAGCCTACACAGGTCTTGGGTAATCCCATCATAAAATCCATGCCTAGCTTATCCCACTTCCATTCGGGTATCGGCAATGGCTGTAGCAATCCTACTGGCTTCTGATGCTCTGCCTTCACTCTCTGACATACATCACAAACTGCTACATACTCCGCAATATCCTTCTTCATTCCGGTCCACCAGAAAGTGTCTTTCAAATCTAAATACATCTTGGTGCTTCTTGGGTGAATCGAGTATGGCGAATCATGGGCCTCTTGCAAAATTAGCTTCCTGATCTCCTGGTCATTAGGCACATAAACGCGGTCCTCAAACCATAAGGTATCGTGTTCATCCTCATGAAATCCTTTAACTTTTCCCTTGCTCACCTTCTACTTTATGGTGGCAATCTCCTTGTCTGTCCTTTGTGCTTCTCTGATCTTATCCATCAGAGTAGACTGAATCTCCAATGCTGCTACATAGCCTCTCAGAACTATCTTCAAACATAGCTCACGAAGATCCTTGGCTAACTCCTTTGGTAATTCTCCGGTCATTAGTGTGTTGACATGGCTCTTGCGGCTCAATGCGTCAGGTACTACGTTAGCCTTTCCGGGATGATAATGCAATCTCATATCATAATCCTTGATGAGCTCCAACCATCTCCTTTGCCTAAGATTCAACTCCTTCTACGTGAAGATGTATTTCAAACTCTTGTGATCCGTGTACACCTCACAATGGTTTCCGATGAGAAAATGTCTCCACGTCTTTAATGCGTGCACTACGGCTGCTAACTCCAAGTCGTGTGTAGCATAATTTCACTCATGGGGCTTAAGTTGTCGCGAGGCATATGAAACAACAATTCCCTCCTGCATAAGCACTGCTCCAAGTCCTCGACGTGAAGCGTCGCAATTAATATACTTCATAATCCTTGCGCTGATCTGGCAGAATCAACATTGGCGATGTAACCAAATGTTTCTTCAACTCCTGGAAACTGGCCTCACATTCTTCAGTCCATTTGAACTTTGTATCATTATTCAACAACTCCGTCATAGGTTTTGCAATTTTTGAATTTTTTTGAGTGAACCTCCGGTAGTATCCTGCAAGTCCAAGAAAACTCCGGATCTCTCCAACTGTTGTTGGGGCTTCCCAATTTGTCACAGTGACAACCTTGGTGGGATCTACAACTATTCCTTCTCCGGATATAACATGTCCGAGGAATACAATTTCCTTCAACCAAAACTCACATTTGCTGAACTTGGCGTATAACTGATGTTCTCTGAGCTTACCAAGTACCAAACGCAAATGTTCTTTATGTTCTTCTTCATTCTTCGAGTAAACCAGAATATCATCAATGAACACTATGACGAACTTATCCAAAAACTGCATAAACACTTTGTTCATCATGTTCATAAAATAGGCAGGTGCGTTAGTCAGACCAAATGACATAACGGTATACTCATATAGCCCATACCTTGTGGTAAAAGCTGTCTTAGGTATGTCCTGCTCTCATATCTTCAACTGGTGGTATCCTGATCGCAAATCGATCTTGGAAAATACCTTAGCTCCTTGCAATTGGTCAAACAAATCATTGATCATCAGTAGTGGGTACTTATTCTTGATCGTCACTTCATTCAATCCTCGATAATCAACAACCATCCTTAACGATCCATCCTTCTTTTCCACTAGAAGTACTGGTGATCCCCAAGGTGATGAACTTGGGCAAATTTATCCCTTATCCAGTAACTCCTTAATCTGCTTCTTAATCTCCTCCAAATCCTTTGCAGGCATTCTATACGGTCTCTTAGATATTGGTCCTGTGCCTGGCAAAAGCTCAATCAAAAACTCAATGTCTCTATCCGGTGGCATGCCTGGCAACTCTTCTGGAAATACATCCGGAAAATCCTTTACCACCGGTACCTCCTCCTGTACAACTCCTGATAAGGAATTTACTTGAGTCCTATTTGGCACATGCCGTGATACATACTTGATCCTTCTTCCCTCTGGGGTGGTAAGCAAAATCGACTTACTGGCGCAATCGATGTTTCCTCCATACTTCGATAGCCAATCCATACCCAGAATTACATCCAAACCTTGCGATTCCAAAATGATTAAATCCGAGGGAAGCACATGCCTACCTATACTCAATGGCACTTGAAAACATCCTTTACTGGCCATATACTGCGCTCCTGGTGAGCTTACTAACATAGGTGTTCCAAGAACCTTGGTGGGCAGTTTATACTTATCCACGAATCCCCTTGATATGTATGAATGCGATGCACCAGTATCAAAAAGAACAATTGCAGTAAATGACTTAACCAAAAACTTACCTATTACTGCATCTGGCTGGGCTTCAACCTCCTCCACGTTAACGTGGTTCACCTGTCCCCTATTGAAAGGGTTTGGCTTCTTCCCAGAGCTTCCATTGCCATTTCCATTCTAGGCTTTAGGACATTCAATGGCATAATGTCCGGTCTTCTGACACTTATAACAAGTGACTTGACTCAGGTCTCTCTTGGCTGGGGTTGATGGGTTGGTACGGTTCTGACCGTTGGTTTCCCCATTCCCATTACCGTTCTTGGGGCCATTATGATTATGCGAATTCCCTCCTCCATGGGTATGCTGAAAATGACCTCCCAATTTCGGGGTAAAACGTTGCTTCTGCTGAGCTCCTGAATTGTACTTCCCTTGTCCATACTTCCTCTTGCGGTTCTCAATCTACTGCTGCTTCCCTTCTATCATAAGAGCACAGTCTACCAACTCCTGGTAGTTGTTAAAAGTTGCTACCATCAACTGCATGCTCAACTCATCATTCAGTCCCTTTAGAAACTTCTCCTGCTTTGCTGCATCCGTAGCAACGTCATCCGGGGCATAACGTGCTAACTTAATAAAGTCATCCACGTATTGGCCAACTGTCCGTCCTCCTTGGCGCATGTTGCGAAGCTCATGCTTCTTCATGGCCATAGCTCCTGCTGATACATGGGTTGTACGGAAAGCCTGCTGAAATTGGTCCCATGTCACCGTGGCTATAGGGTAGGTGACAGTGTAATTCTCCCACCATGATGCTGCTGGTCCATCCAACTGATGTGCGACAAAACGCACCTTCTCAGCGTCAGTACATCCTGTAGTGGTTAACTCCCTTCCAATCTTGTGGAGCCAATCATCTGCTACTATAGGCTCGGTGCTACTAGAGAACACCGGCGGATTCAGTCTAAGGAAACGGGTTAAGTGATCAACAGGTGGTGGTGGTGGTGGGTTGTTATTGTTGTTATTCCCCTGATTCTGATTCTGATTTTGGACTAGCAACTGCATCAACGCATTCTACTGCTGGATCAACTGAGTGAGCTCCGGCGGAAATGCAAATCCATTGTCACATCTCAGAGGCATCTGATGGGTTTAGAGGGGAGAGATTAGAATAGAATGAGGTCAAATGAGAAAACACTACCCATATGAACATGAGACAAACACAAACATTTCACTCAATCAATCAATCAAGTCATACAACCGGTCTAACTATCACAAAAGTGCTCGGACTACTCTATTTACATGGTGGAATACTACTACTGATGTGGTGGTCTACTAGAAATATTCCTTGGCTGCAGACTCCATGATATCTACTCCAGCTTCGTCTTCAAAGTCATCATCGTTTAGGTCAGAGTCGGTGTCGTCAATGATGATGTAGTCTTCCGGGCGAATCTCCTTGGGTTCTTCGTCTCCTTCTACTGGTTGTGGGGTCTCCCATGAATATTCCGATCTTCTTAATCAGGTCATCATTCTTCTCCACTAGTATGACGATTTCCTCCTCATAATCTTCACGTGTAGCCTTGAGTTCTTCCTCCAGCTCCATGATTCTTGTCATCGCCTTCTTCAGATCTATCATGCCAGCGCACATCTGGTTCTCCTGACGTAGAATGTGCGGATTTAACTCCTGGATAAAAGCTGTGATTGATCTATCCTTCCTGGTGCTGATCATCTCCCATTGCTCATCTCGGCGCCCACAAATCTGGTAGATAGTATCCTTGAGATCATTGCGGTAAACTTCTCCAATATGTCCCATGGTGATGTGGGCTGCCATGCTCTTTCCTAGACTCCAGGTTGGTGCATCAAAGGAAAACTCTATGGGCTCGGTGACTGGCGCGAACGTCCTTCCTGGAAATTGAACTTGAATCATCCAGTGCTCCTCTTCGGGTAACATGGCGTTGTAGGTCCCGGTGAAGCTTGGTATTCCGATGTTCAGGTACTTAGTGACTACCTTCAGGTGGCATCCAAAGGGTGTATCTTCATCCAGTTGCGTGAACTTATTCCTTGCATCTGCCATCGTAAAAGAGTAGAAAAGATGAGAAGTCAGAAATGAGAAGAAAGTGGTGATCTAGGTCTTTATCTTCGTGGTCGTGTCCTATAGTCAGCGTGTGCTCTGATACCATCTTGTAGCGACCAGACCTCAAATGGTCCGATCTCTGTGCTTCAGTGTCATCCCTGGATCAGAAAAGCTGACACGCACAGTACTTGAAGGATTTATAACAGAGTAGAAATCACACACTTAGTACATCGAGGGTCTCAAAAGAGAACTTATTACAAAATAATATGTCTTAAGGCCATGTAATAATGATAACAGTGGAAGGCTTGGAAGATAAGTAAGTCCATCAACTCCAACGGCATCACTGTGTATAGAACCACGACCTAAGGCTTCTTACTCGTCGTCTGAAAAGTCTGCAACATGAACGTTGCAGCCCGAAAACGGGTCAGCACATGGAATATGCCAGCAATGTAACACAGAGAGTAGTGAACAGAAATAGGCTATACTACATGCATATATGGCTGGTGGAAAGCTCTATGGTTACAGTTTTGCATAAAGCCAATTTTTCCCTACTTCAAAGGAATAAATTTTATTTAACTATCATGGTGGTTGTTAAACATTGAGAGTGTAGACACCCTCTGAATCCCAATTAAACATCATCATTAAACCCAACAAAATTAATTAAAGTCACATGATGAGATTCACATGATAATCCAAGTACTAGATACTCAAGACGTCCATAACCGGGGACACAGCTAACCATGATTAGTTTATACACTCTACAAAGGTTTGTGCACTTTTCCCCACAAGACTCGATCTCCTCCGTTGGGATTCTCGCACTACATAGTGTTTGAGAAACGGATGACCGAGACATGGTCTTTCAAAAGCGCTAGCACCTTACGATCGGGTAGACCGTTACACCTACTTTCCCCTACATGTGCTAGTCTACCACTTTAAGAGTTCGCACGACTTAATCAACTATGCTAGAGCCCATAGTAGCTTGTGGCTGCACATGGAAGTTTCTAGTATGAATAATCTCATGATCCCTTTGAACCTGGGTGGCGGTCCATAAAGAAAAACAAGCAATCACTGGAATACCCAGGTGCCTCAATCCACCCAGATGTGTGTTAAAGTTGCCACCTTAAGTAAACCATTAAATAACAATCTCACATCTGTCATGGATACACTCACCCAATCCACGTCTACTAGCATAGCATGGCATAAGCAAATGTAGAAGTAACTCCCAAAGGTTTGATAATAAAACAGGTAATAGGTACTACCTCATCTACTTCCAAACCCACAATTTATTCAGATCCTAAGCATGCAATTGTTTGAGGATTGATCTAATGCAATAAAACTAGGTAGTAAAGAGGTATGATCAAAGTGTTACTTGCCTTGCTGATGATCCGTGAAACCTAGAGATTCGAAGTAGCAGGCGACGCACTCCGGGTACTCTATCGCAACAAACAAACAAGCATACTATAAGTACTCATCTAATGCACAGGTAAAACTCAAATAAGAGATCTAACCAGAAAGTTCAACTTAAGAACTCCGGTTTGCAAAAAGAAACAAATCGAACGAAACAACGAAAGTCAAACGGCGAAAGAAACAAGCTTCGATTACTAATCTGGACCTAAGGTCAAATTTTACAGAAGCAAAAAACTGTTTTGAGTTGGTTAAACGTAAGACGGGGTTTCGAGACAAAACTCTAGGCGCGTTGAATCGCCTGATTCCGATAACGAGCGAAAAGTTAAACTAAAACAAAAATCAGGCCCAGAAAATCGGCGATTAGAAAATAATCGCAGAAAATCCACGTAAAAAGAAAAACTGACCAAACAAATTAACCGAACGAAAGTTCGTTAACTGAAACTAAACGGGAACCGTCCGTTAAAACGAACGAACATGCAAAACGGCTCGCATAAATAATGAACCGGAAAAAAAGATCTTATAAAAAACTAAGGGTTTTCAAAGAAAAACCGGATCGGTTTTCTCTGGAAAAACCGGTGGTGGAATGACCGCGGCAAACCTTGTCGGAATTCCGGCGGCTCGGGGCTCTGGCCGGGGTGGGGCAGCATCGTCGGCGGGCGGCGCGGGCGTCGAAGGCGTTCGCGGCGAGGGGCAGGCAAAGCGGCGGTGAGCGGCGGCTGTGGGAGGCGGCGGGTCGAGGTGGCGGGGTGAGGCGGCGGTGGTGGGGTATTTATGAGAGGAGGGGGCGGCGTCTGCTTGGGGAAGGGGGCGCCGGGTCGGGGTCGGCCTCGGGAGGCGTTCCCCGGCCAGACTCGGCAGCGGCAGCGGGTCGGTCTCCCGCGGGGGAAGGCGGCGGCGGCTTGGGCCTGGCCTGGCTCGGCTGGGCCTTCGGCCCAGTCGGGCGCGCGGTACTTTTTTTTAACAAATTCCGCCGAAACTAAGAAAAATTCTAGAAAATAAAATAAAATTCTAAAAATTCCAAAATAAATTTTTGCCGCCTAAATAAAATATTTAGAACGGGATGAACATTTTTTGGCCCTAAAATGCAGTTTTGAAAAACGTGCAATTTTTCCTAAATTCAAATAAACTAGCCAAAAACTCCGAAATAAAATCTTATTTGATTTTTTTATCAAATTCTCAATATTTCTTTATTTTGGAAAAGTCATTTTATTCCCTCTCTCATATTTTTATAATGGAAATAATTGAATATAAAATAAATAAAATCAAATGATCCTATTTTCAAAATTTGAGAAAACTCAAATATGAAAATAGCGAAATCTCCAACTCTCTCTGTGGGTCATTGAGTTGCATAGAATTTCTGGATCAGACCAAAAGCAAATAAAATATGATATGCAGTGATGATCTAATATATAACATTACAAATTGAAAATTTGGGATGTTACACAGAAGGTACAAATCGTTGGGCCTGTCGGGTTCCTGATGACCGCCAATGAAAGCGCCAATGAAATCGTGGCATAGGTCATCCCATGACGAACTGGAGTTCTCCGGTAGGTGCATCAGCAAAGACCTCACATTGGACTTGAGAGCCAAAGGGAAGTAGTTGGCGAACACCTTCTCATCTCTTCCCCCAGCATCCTGAACAACGATGGTGTAGATGCTCAGGAACTCTGTCGGGTTCAGCCCCCCATCGTACTTCTCAGGTATCTCTGTCTTGAACGTGCGAACGGATGGCCAATGGACTTACGGCGGCTCTCGTGTAAAGGCAGGGTAGCCAACCTCGAAAGGTAGGCACCTGCCAACACCGAGCGCGGGCTCATCGACGTTGAGGCCGTCGTACCCGTCGGTCCGGCGAAGGTCGTTGCGGCGTTGCTCGATGATGCGAGTGTCTCCTCTCTGCCTATCCTCCAGGGCTTGATGTTGGCCTGGACGTGCTTGAGGGTCAGAAGAGGCCATCGAGACGTCGTCAGGGTCTTGATTCTGCCGTGCTGGTACTGGCTGCCGCGGCGTGGATTGCACCATGGGGACGGCCCCTTCCATGCGGTCAGCAACACGAGTTGTTGCTGTCGCTTGGGGAGGTCATGGTGGACCAGCTCGCCGTGAGCCCCCAACTTTGGCGAAACTGAGAAGGCTTTGGATGGTGGAAGGCCATTCGTCCATCTGCTCGGCCTCTAGAGGAAACCTCAGCAGCAGCTGAGCTCATGCCATGGCCTCCGAAGCCGTACTTGGCATGGATGTTGATGAAGTCGATCGTACCGTCGCTCGGCTCCTGGCGGTGCCAGCGGCGTTAGCGCTGCGACCCTGCTGCTACTGCGGGGCGACTACCTGGACGTGGTGCAGCGAAAACTCTTGAGGGTCAGTGGCTCCGTCGAGCGCAGCGGCTTGGTCGGCCTGTCCCGGGGGAGGCGCACGCGACGTGACCGCACCCGTGATGGGGGCAGCCGGAGGGCGGCGGTTCACCCTGGTCCAAGCACCGTTGCTGCGGTTGTGCCCGTCGGTAGGGGAGAGGGGTGCAGATGGAGTGGCTCCCTCACCCGTACCTTGGGGAGCGTGGCCATCGGGGTGCTGATGTGGCTCTCCTCCGGCACCTCATGCTCCTGTGTCGGCCGCGGGGGAAGTGGTGATGGCGCCGCCTTCTCCGACCACCTCCCTAGCAGCGTCCGCGCCCTCTTGCATATCTACACCCCCCGCAGCTTTAGAGGCCGTAGGCGGCAGAGCCTTCGAGGTGGATGGATGTGCTGGAGGGCCAGGCTTCTTCTTGGGCGCCATGGTCGATGGCGTGACCGAAGACGAAGATGGTCATGAAGATGACGCGCAGCGCACGCCTTTAGGTTCGTGCAAGCAAGCCCCTACCTGGCATGCCAAAGATGTCGTGGGAAACCATGGCCACCTATGGGACCAGGAGGTCCCTTGCTGGTTCGGCAGGGGGGAGACGCGTTGCACAAAGAGCAGAGGAGCGTGGGCAGCACAGTAGAGATCACAGGGCCGCCGTGAGGCATAAAACCCTACTCCTGCTTTGGTGGATTGATGGTGGAAAAGGTGGTGGTGGTGCATAGTACACTTGCCCGGCAGGGGTTGCCTCAGGCAGCAGCGACTACGCGTGTATGGGGGTGTGAGTTATCTAACCTTCTAACCCTTTCTTCGGTTGCCATGGGCTTCCTTTTATAGATCAAGGGGTAACTGCAATGGCAAAGTAGTCATTACACATTGATTAGATAGCAAACAATGCTATCATACCTAACTCTGCGGGCTGATAGGGCGCATTAAATGCACCGCTTAACGTCACATCGTTGGTTGCCCAGCAAGGCTTGTCGGGCTATCTTGCCAGCTCCACGCCTGTTCTCTTGACACGTTGCAGGACGGGTGTCATATGTGGGTTTCTCCTGTAGGAAATGGCTTCCATGTGGCGAATGGCTGCCACTTAATCACTTTGCCGCTTGACTCCGCACTGATCGACGACGTGGGTCATGTTGGACTGGTTGGTGAGGTGGTTCTGCCTCCGTGAGCCCCCGGTAGGCCCTGCCGGGGTGCCTTGATTGTCTGCTTCTGGGGTGGCCTCGCCCCTTGCCGGGCTCGCCTGCCCGGCAAGGGACGCTTCATCTCTTGATGATATCCTACTTCCTTGGCTCGTTCTTGGTCCCTCTGATCTGCATGTTGGTCCTTTGAACTTCTTGGTTTCTTGTACTCTGACTTGGGCTGGTGCTTCAACCTCGTTCCCGTGCCTGTGCTAAGTCTGGGCAAAGACCCAAGGTTTGTTGCACCGATAGTTTGCCGACATCTGATGAATTGTGGATTTATGACCAGCTTATCTATGAATATTATTTGAATCTTCTTTGAATTCTTATATGCATGATTTGATATCTTTGCAAGTCTCTACAAACTATTGATTTGGTTTAGCCAACTAGATTGGTTTTTCTTGCAATGGGAGAAGTGCTTAGCTTTGGGTTCAATCTGGCGGTGTCCTTTCCCAGTGACAGTAGGGGCAGCAAGGCACGTATTGTATTGTTGCCATCGAGGATAAAAAGATGGAGTTTTCATCATATTGCTTGAGTTAATTCCTCTACATCATGTCATCTTGCTTAATGTGTTACTCCGTTCTTTATGAACTTAATATTCTAGATGCATGTTGGATAGCGGTCGATGTGTGGAGTTATAGTAGTAGATGCAAATTGTTTCGCTCTACTTGACACAGACATGATGCCTATATTCATGATCACTGCCTTAGATATCATCATAACTTTGCGCTTTTCTATCAATTGCTCGGCAGTAATTTGTTCACCCATCGTATTATTTTCCATCTTGAGAGAAGCCTCTAGTGAAACCTATGCCCCCCGGGTCTATTTTCCATCATATAAGTTTCTATTTTCCATCATATAAGTTCCAATCTATAATTTCAGTTTCCAATTTACTTCCTTTGCAATCTTTTACTTTCCGATCTATAAACCAAAAATACCAAAAATATTTACTTTACCATTTATCTATCTCTATCAGATCTCACCTTTGCAAGTAACCGGGAAGGGATTGACAACCCCTTTATCGTGTTGGGTGCAAGTTGTTTGATTGTTTGTGCAGGTATTCGGTGACTTGTGTGTTGTCTCCTACTGGATTGATACCTTGGTTCTCAAACTGAGGAAAATACTTACTCTACTTTGCTTCATCACCGACGGTGTCCTGGACTAGGGGGTACTCACCACGTCATCTCCCGATCTATTAGATTGGGCCGAGGCCCCTCATGGCCGTATACTCATGGGCCAGCTTGGACGGCTACCGCATACAAGGAAGATTCCACAAGACTTGGCGATCAAGAAAAGGACTTCTCCCCACCGACGTATTCGGCTAGGACTCTTATTATCCTAGGCCTCCGGTGCATTATATAAACTGAGGCCAGGCTAGTTGATAGAGATACAATATATACATACAATCATACCATAGGCTAGCTTCTAGGGTTTAGCCTCTACGATCTTGTGGTAGATCAACTCTTGTACTACCCATATCATCAATATTAATCAAGCAGGACGTAGGGTTTTACCTCCATTAAGAGGGCCCGAACCTGGGTAAAACATCGTGTCCCCTGCCTCCTGTTACCATCCACCTTAGACGCACAGTTCGGGACCCCCTGCCCGAGATCCGCCGGTTTTGACACCGACATTGGTGCTTTCATTGAGAGTTCCGCTGTGTGATCGACAAAAGGATCGATGGCTCGCCTGCAGATCAACTACGACTTCGGCATCCTCGTCACCAGCTCGACTGGTCACCTTGGTTCGACCAAGAACTGTGCCCCGTGTTCGAATCACCATGTTCGGACGAGGGCCTTCATCAACACCAACTCTGATCTCTATCAAGATCATGGAGGAATTGTCCATGGAGCTCGGGGGCTCAACGTCAACATTGCCCTCGGGCGACTATGCTGTTTTTCCGGACAACGAACGCGTATCCGCCGCCACCGCCTCCTCGAGCGTCGCTTTAACGATCGCTTTGGTGGAATTGTGAGGAATTGAGTCAACAACAACCCTGGAAAATTTCGTCGAGTTCTGATGGAGGAATCTCTGGCAATCTATGATATACCGGAGCCCTGTCAAATCTGGATGGGAATCTGGACGAGTTTAGGGCCTGGTGTCCAGCTTCTAGCTCGGACGTCCTTTGAAAGATCCAACCGTTGATCGGCTGCGGAATTCCTATATCTAGCACCTCTCAAAATTTCAGCTCGATCCGACCGTCCAAACTCCGGGAACCTTCCGATTAGTGCATCATTTTTCGGATCTGTTTTCTGCGCGGAAACGAATCCGATCCGAGTTCGTCTTTTTTATGAACAGGATTTCGGACATCCCTTTTGAAGGAAGTTTTGTATGGGGTATTGTCTTTTGTTCCCGAACACATCCCACTAACTTTAAGATCTTTTGAGCATGATCTTCAACATCATGCTGGTGTCAAACTAGTCCGGCAATATTGCTCCACGGCTGCCGACCTGCGCTAGACACGTCGTCACTTTGTTGAGCCGAGCTCAACTTCTTCGGATCATCATCTCGGCAAGCCGAACAAGAGTCCGGCATCGCGAAGGATAAATCGTCACAAACATCGCCGCCCCACGGATTACACGGAGCGGGCATACCGGCATCACCGCACGGTCGCTTCATCAAGCCGGCATCGACCACGTCACGACCTGCATCGGCAGGGCCGCACTATTGCTTCTTCAAGCTAGTGTCCATCACGCCGACTTACTTCGACTCATCGGCTGATATCGAGGCTTCGCCATCTCTTCATCAACCTACTCCGGTAATGGGTGTGCGGATCGAGTCCCAATTTTGGGAATCACCTTCCTTCGGATTGCTACAACAAATAAACCAGGCGCTATTAATCCTAGTATTTTTTGCTTGTTTGGGTTCAATTTTTCCCAAGGAATTATTACTCTGGTTTGTCCATCATATGTACATAGTTCTATCAAATGGTGGCCGCATTAACGACGGTCGCATGGTGGTCCGGTCAGTCTCCGTACATAGTCCGGCGAATGCCGCATCCGGAACTCGGACCGACCTGTGAATTCAGGCTTTGCCATGCCTTTACCGCATCACGCCGACGCCCTGCATTGACATTGACTTCGGCGCCGGGCCATATTTCTTTTATTACTCACTTTGCATAAATTATTTATTATGCAACATTTTTTTTCAATTATCATTATTACTATTATCTCCGGTTTGCACTATTTTTTGTGCATAGGAAAATGATCCGGGGACTTCGGCGTCACTCTGCCGGTCTGCATTGACCGTGCTATGTCACCACTTCGGCGTGTTGAGCTCTCCGCTCCGCCACCTCGGGGCCAGCTTAAGGGATGGAACCTTGCCCCGCATCAAGCTCGGACCGCGTCATCAATACCGAACACATTAACCAGCTAAGCCGCTTTCATGCTCAAAGCTTTAATTTCTAACTTGTGTTCAGTTCAACCAAGCATTATACTTTTTTGGAAAAAAGTTGCTTCTAAAAAATTTCCTTGTCCAAACTTTGTTTGTGACGCACAAATTCAAATACCCCGTTTACTTGGGGGCTTCCTTTATGAAGCTTTTCCTGTTGCATATGATTATACTTGTACGGCTTCGTTCCTTGTTCGTGTATTACGCCACAATATGCACCACATTGACTTAAGCGGTTTGCAAGATGGGTTGCCTCGCTCCTGTGTTTACCCCTACGTTCCCGATTGTTCGACTAGGGAGTAAAGGGAGCACCTCTACGATTGTCATGATCGGGTCACCTGAGCCGGACCTTAGACTGGGTGAAGCCGAAAGCTAGCGCTCTTATAGTTATTCAATGATGGTTGGCACACAACGGAACTCATGAGTACAAAAAAATCTATTGCACAAGTCTCATAATAACAATGAGCACCGAACAAAGGTATCGGTGGGGGTACTATTTTCTTCGAAGATACTTCTTACTCTTCGCAGTAATATAGCATAAGTTCCCTGAGCGCGCTTTGTCTGTTATAGCCTTATGGCCTGATTGCCTGGTTATTGGAAACACTGTCGATATTCTCGACCGATGGAGTACATAACACTTTTCGGTCCTTAACCGAAGAGGGAGAAGCCGATGGTCGGTTAAGACGTGTTTAAATTTCGGTTGAACATAGATATGACATAAGTACTTCGGTACATGCAATCATTCTTCTACCCAAGTCACTTGGGGGCTCTTAAGTTTATTTGAGCCGTTTTATAATAAGTGTTCTTCTTCTTAGTCGTTGCAAAGTTTTATTATTATTATTATTTATCACTCCTTTTTTCGACGCGAGTGTGCGGTCACTAGCCGGGGAGCCTAATTTTTCTCTCAAAGCCGCTAGAGTTTAGTTTGCTAAACTGGCCTAATGAGAAGTACTCTGCCCTCGGGATAGGAGGTTGAAGCCGTAGGCTGACTCGCTGGAAGTCTTGAGATAGGATGTGTCATGTTAAAGGACGACAGAAGCACTTCTTTTTTCTAAGACCAAGTTTCAGATTGACACCGAACACTTGATCTTGTTCGGACGTCATGTTTTTACTGACGTTTCTTGGTTTTCCAAGCTTTTTGGCACGTTTAAACTATTTGTGCTTTTCCAGCATTAGTCTCGCAGTGCAACGCCGGACACCTTTAGGGATAAAAACATTCTCAGATATTGCTATATATGCATCGGTTTCGAATTGTGTCTTCGGTCAATAGTTGGGTTGCCCGGCTCCTGCACTTGCTTCCTACGTTCCGTTTTGTTCGGCTAGGCGTGCAAAGGGAGAACCACTGCGATTGTGCTTCCAACTCACATGGTATAACACCCTCGATGCGACTATATCTCCCACGTGTCGAGGCACAACTTAGAGGCATAATCGCATTGAAGGCATATGTCGCAAGTTAGGCAATCTTCACAACATCCCATGTAATATGATAATAAAAGGGGAGATAACATAGTTGGCTTACACTCGCCACGTCAATCAAGTACATAAATAACATTACATCATCCAAACACTCATGGCCCAACTACGGCGCCAAAATAAAAGAGAACCCAACAAGCGACACGGTCCCGATCATCCCCAACTGGGCACCACTACTGATCATCAGGAAAGGAAACATAGTAACATTGAGAGTCCTCGTCGAACTCCCACTTGAGCTCAAGCGCGTCTCCTGGAGCGGAATCATCAGGCCCTGCATCTGGTGTAATAGTAATCTGTGAGCCACAGGGACTCAGCAATCTCGCACCCTCGCGATCAAGACTATTTAAGCTTATAGGTATGGCAAGGTAAATATATGGAGCTGCAACAAGCGAATAGCAAATATGGTGGCTAACTTATTCGCAAAGAGAGCGGGAAGAGGAGGCAAAGCGCGAGCGAGAAACTAGAGAGCAACCTGCGCAAACATTACTCCAACACCGTGTCCACTTCCCGGACTCCACCAAGAAGAGGCCATCACGGTAACACACTCAGTTGATTCATATTAATTAAGTTAAGGTTCAAGTTATCTACAACCGGACATTAACAAATTCCCATCTGCCCATAACCGCGGGCACGGCTTTCGAAAGTTCAAAACCCTGCAGGGGAGTCCCAAATTAGCCCATGACAAGCTCTCACGGTCAACGAAGGAATAGACCTCCTCCCAAGATGTTCCGATCAGACTCGGTATCTCGGTTCTTCAAGACACTTCAACAGGTTAAAAAAAGACCAGCAACACCGCCCGAACGTGCCGACAAATCCCGATAGGAGCTGCACATATCTCTTTCTCAGGGCACACTTAGATTGTCTAAACTTTCGGTAGGCCAACCCAGAGTTGCCCCTGGTAGCCACCGGCGGCTGACAGTTTGGACCAACACTCAGAGGAGCACTGGCCCGGGGGGGGTTAAATAAGATGACCCTCGGGCTCCGGGAACCCAAGGGAAAAGAGGCTAGGTGGCAAATGGTAAAACCAAGGTTGGGCATTGTTGGAAAAGCTTTAATCAAGGCGAACTATCAAGGGGTTCCCATTATAACCCAACCGCGTAAGGAACGCAAAATCCGGGAACATAACATCGATATGACAGAAACTAGGGCGGCAAGAGTGGAACAAAACACTAGGCGAGAGGTCGAGCCTTCCACCCTTTACCAAGTATATAGATGCATTAAGATAACAAGATAATATAATGTTATCCCAACAAGCAAATAAATGTTCCAACAAGGAACGACCTCCAATCTTCACCTGCAACTAGCAACGCTATATTAGGGGCTAAGCAAAGCGGTAACATAGCCAATCAATGGTTTGCTAGGACATGGTGGGTTAGAGGTTTGACATGGCAATTTGGGAGGCTTGAAAGCAAGTGGTAGGCATCGTAGCATTGGCATAGCAAAAGAGCGAGCAAACTAGCATAGCAAAGATAGTAGTGATTTCGAGGGTATGATCATCTTGCCTGCAAAGTTGTCAGAGTTGACTGGATCCTCGAAAGCAAACTCAATGGGATCCTCGTTAGCGAACTCGTCTCCCAGCTCTACCCAAACAAGACAAACAAGCAACAAGGACACAATCAACCACATGCAAGGATCAAACAATATGATGCAAAGATGATATGCTATGCGGGATGCGATGCGGGATGCATATGCAAGATTTGACAAGGGATGCATGAACCTGGCCTCAACTTGGGAATCCAAGTGTGCCACTGGAAAGATGAGATGAAATCGCTTGAAAACGATATAAAGAACGCCGGAATCGGAGTTACGGTTTGGAAATGGCAAGCGATTCAAATATGACACCGGTCTGCGATTTACAGCAAGTAGCCATCTAAATGCAATGAGATGAACATGCTACAACACCCAAACATGACAAAAAAATACATGTCAGGGATGCATACAAGATGCTTAACAAAAGTCTAGCATTGAGCTACAGCCAATTCATCCATTAACAAGTTCAAACAAGCATGGCAAAAATGCATATGGCAAACAGATCTCAGACTTAGTGAAATTAACACTTGTCTGGAATTTCAGATCGGGTAGCACACTTCGGAGCAACACAACTACATGCTACAGGACCTGAACATGGCAAATTAAAGCATGGCATGGAGCTACTCAAAGAGCTTAACAAAAGTCCCTTAGTGACCTTGAGCTAAAAGGGATCAGAAAATACAATTGCAAGCATGTGAACATAGCAAAAACATAATCAGATCACAGACTTAGTGAAAACTGAAGCATGCTGAAAACATATATCAAGTAGGCATGTTTACGAGCTCGATGCACTCAATACAGAGCAAGACATGATAAGCTAAGCATACATCTATCAAGAACACACAAAATGCAAGCTAGACATGGCAAGAATAATAGCATAGCATGCATGGATCAACTACAACATCATCGGCAAAATTGCGAACAAGTTGACAATCTGCCCAGATTCACAAAGTAGCAAGAGTAGAGCTCAATTGACTCAAGCTAGGGTGCTCCATAATTGCAAACAAAGACATTGATGGATAGAGCACTACAAGATTAACAAAACATCCTTACTAATCATCCTCAAAAGAGACACGGATCACTAGGAAACAACATGAACATATGGCCATATGAGATAAACAGCTCAAGGACTTAGTGGACATGCTAAGTCCCTGAAAACAGAATTACCAAGTGCACCACTTGGCAAGCTTGTGCTAGTCACCACACACATCACAAAAATACATGGGTTGCACCTCTAGAAAGATGACAAAACCCTTAACAAAACATAGGTAGAACTCATGGGCATATCATGCACATAATAATCATGGCAAAAATGACAAAAAGCTAAATGGAGCAGCAGATCTGACAAATATCTCAAGTAGCCCTCTTCTAACAGCATTTAGGGCATCAAGATGAACTCAAAAGAAAATGATGCAATGAAATGAAAGGATGTGCTCTCTGAGATGAACATTTTGATATGCTATATGTCAAAAACGAAGCTACGGATGCAAAGTTACGAGGCTATGAACATGAGCACTTGGAGCTGAGAATTTGGGGACTTAGAAGAAATTCAACCTCCCAGATCTAGGGTTTGCACGTGCCCTGAGGTTCGCCGGGATCTCGCCGTTGTCGTTGGCCGTGCGGCGGCCGGAGTAGAGGGAGGAGGAGGCGGCCGAGGGGAGGAAGAGGCCGGGGCGGCGGTGGCCGGGGCGGCGAGGTGGCACGCGGCTCCGGGCGGCCGCAGACGGCGCGGGCGGCGGGCGGCGGAGCTGCGGCGGCGCGGCGCCGGCGCGGGAGCGGGGCGGAGCGGGCGACTGCGTCAGGGAAGAAGGCGCGGGCGAGGAGGCTCTGCCTCTGGCCCGGATCGGCGGCGGGAGGGCCGGCCTCGGCCCCGAGTGGGCCTCGGCGGGAGTGGCGGCGGCGGCGGTGACGTGTCGTGTCACGAGTGGTCGGCGGCGGGGGCGGACATGTCCGTCCGGTGGAGGGGAAACGTCCGGCGGCGCGAGGGGAAGGTTAGGGTAGGGTTTGATCCGGAAATTTCGGGGAAGATGCTATTTTATAGGTAGAGGGAGCTAGGAGAGTCCAAATGAGGTGCAGTTTTCGGCCACGCGATCATGGAGAAGGGTTAGGTGGGTTTTGGGCCAAATTGGAGGGGTGTTGGGCTGCAACACACACGAGGCCTTTTCGGTCCCTCGGTTAACCGTTGGAGTATCAAACGAAGTCCAAATGATATGAAACTTGATAGGCGGTCTACCGGTAGTAAACCAAGGCCGCTTGGCAAGTCTCGGTCCAATCCGGAAATGTTTAATCCTCACACACGAAAGAAAGGTAGAAATGACCACCGGAGGAGAACGAAGCGTCGGAATGCAAAACGGACAACGGGGAAAATGCTCGAATGCATGAGATGAACACGTATGCAAATGCAATGCACATGATGACATGATATGAGATGCATGACAACGAGAACAACACACGGAGACAAAACCCGAACCCAAGAAAATAAAATAACTTAACGCCAGAAACGGCAAGAGTTGGAGTACAAATTGGGAAAGTTACATCCGAGGTGTTACACATGGTTAAGCACCTTAGTGGAGAAAGCCGAAAACTGACTGTCACAATAAGCGTAAACTGGTCAGCGATCCGATGACTATGATGGGCCATTCATAACATTGGCCGAAGTGTTTACGGCTTGACCTCGACTGTCGCCGAACACTACCGGGGGCTATTAACTGGCCTCCCAAACTAAATCCTCGATATTTTGCTCTTACATTTGAGCTGAGGTTTCATGATCATGCTTAGCATGACAACCCAAAGAAAGGAACTAATAGCAGGACTATTTTCTTTGGAATACATTTCTTCTGTTAAACAGTAATATAACATATCTCTCTGCGTACCTTTGTATATAAAACCGTGTGGCCATATTGCCTTGTTTGTCGTAAATCTTTGCCCTCATAAAGGCTTTATAAAGTAGGACAAACACTCCTCGGCTACTAGCCAAGGAGGTGGAAGCCGAGGGTCGGTCAACAAAGTTTTGTACAATGCCGATCCGAGCATTAATGACGTAAAGTACTTGGATGCATAGAGTCATTACACATAATTGGTGATTTTACTATGGATATTGATCCTTAATTCGGCCACCCGTGCCCGCATTAAGGCTCGGGGGCTACTGGGCTTCAGGCTTATTATTTACAAATATTAAAGGGGCACATCGATCCCCTGATCTGGTGTTGCCACCCGACCAGTGTCTCGGGGGCTACTGCATTGCTTGTCCAATGCAGAAAATTTTATGTGCAATATAGTTTCCGAGGAGATTTTGATCCTCAGGTTGGTCGGCCGCACCCAACCCGAGTCTTGAGGACTGAGCACGCCGCTTTTGTGTCCCGAAGTATTCTGCCGAGCTAGGACTTGATCCTCAGGCCGATTTTGCAAATCAACCTGAGTCTCAGCGGCTACTGGGATCAGCGGTCTTATGTCATCCTTCATGTGCATCTCGGGTTTTAGACCGATACACACCTTGAGGGCTATTGGCTATATATCTCGGCAGAGAATAAATTGCACCAATAAAAAATATTGACAAAAAATCGGCCCATAGTCGGGGTGGTGCACCACCTCGGAAGCAGTCCGGCATAAAGCTCGGGCGCTAGTGGCTGGCTCCATAGAGGGCATTTTCGGCATTAAGCTCGGCTAAACTCCTTCAACTTTTTTGAAACAAGGTGATATGACACCTCGGATATAGTCCGGCATTGGAGCCTGGACACAGTCCGGTGTTGGAGCTCGGATATATTTCGGCGTTGGAGCTCGGATATACAGTCCAGCGTTGGAGCTCGGATACATAGTCCAGCGTTGAAGCTCGGATACATTCCAGCGCTAGATCTGGGAAGCTGTCCGGCGCTGGTGCTCGGCTGCAAAAGATACCTCGAATGCAGTCCGGCGTTGGAGCTCGGACGCAAGAGGACCCTGCCTCCCGGGAACAACTTCAAACCCGAGGTGTGACATAAAAATAAACAAGGCATTGATAAAGGCCGGAAACTTAAAGGGGCTCCTCGGATACCCGATGTGTAAACTCGTCGAATGCATTTCGGCGATCCTCAAGATCGAAGATAAAGAAGATTTGTTGAACCAGTTTTCAAGACCGGCAACCGAAGATGAAGAACAGTTCGGAAGAATCGAGGAGCGTCCCTAACTTGAAGACCGGTTCAGGGGGCTACTGACGGTGTCCTGGACTAGGGGGTACTCACCACGTCGTCTCCCGATCTATTAGATTGGGTCGAGGCCCCTCATGGCTGTATACTCATGGGCCAGTTCGGCCGGCTACCGCATATAAGGAAGATTCCACAAGACTTGGCGATCAAGACAAGGACTTATCCCCACCGGCGTATTCGGCTAGGACTCTTGTTATCCTAGGCCTCCGGTGCATTATATAAAACGAGGCCAGGCTAGTCGATAGAGATACAATATATACATACAATCATACCATAGGCTAGCTTCTAGGGTTTAGCCTCTATGATCTTGTGGTAGATCAACTCTTGTACTACCCATATCATCAATATTAATCAAGCAGGACGTAGGCTTTTACCTCCATCAAGAGGGCCCGAACCTGGGTAAAACATCGTGTCCCCTACCTCCTATTACCATCCACCTTAGACGCACAGTTCGGGACCCCCTACCCGAGATCCGCCGGTTTTGACACCGACAATCACCCTTTCCTCTTCAAGTGAAAAACCAACGCAAGCTCAAGAAGTAGCATGCACGCCCCCAAGATTGTGGGCCCCCATGGCACTTCTAACCCTAATTATTCTTCTATAAATACCCAAATATTCCCCGAAGACTAGAGGGCACGCCAAAAATACTTTTCTGCCGCCGCAAGTTTCTCTCTTCATGAGATCCCATATGGGGTCCTTTTTCGGTACTCTACCGAAGGGGGATACGATCAGCGGAGGGCTTCTACACCAACATTGCTGCCCTTTCCATGATGTGTGAGTAGTTTACCACAGACCTACGGGTCCATAGCTAGTAGCTAGATAGCTTCTTCTCTCTCTCTCTTTGATCTTCAATACAATGTTCTCCTTGATGTTCTTGGAGATCTATTCGATGTAATCTTCTTTTGCTATGTGTTTGTTGAGATCCGATGAATTGTTGGTATATGATCAGATTATCTATGAATATTATTTGAGTCTTCTCAGAACTCTTTTATGCATGGTTTATATATCTTTGTATTTCTCTCCAATCTATTGATTTGGTTTGGCCAACTAGATTGATTTTTCTTGCAATGGGAGAGGTGCTTTGTAATGGGTTCAATCTTGCGGTGCTCAATCCCAATCTTGGGGTTTGTTCATATTGATTGGATATATCCCTCTACATCATGTCATCTTGCTTAAGGCGTACTTCGTTCTTGTTAACTTAATACACTAGATGCATGTTGGATAGTGGTCGATGTGTGGAGTAATAGTAGTAGATGCAGGAAAGAGTCAGTCTACTTGTCTCGGACGTGATACCTATATACATGATCATTGCCTTGGACATCGTCATAACTATGCGCTTTTCTATCAATTGCTCAATAGTGATTTGTTTACCCACCATATGCTTTCTTTCTAGAGAGAAGCCTCTAGTGAAAACTATGCCCCCCGGGTCTATCTTTTCTCATATTATTTTCAGATCTACAAACTCAAAAACACACAATATCTTACTGCAATTTATTTACTTTTATTTTATTTGAAACTTTTACTTGTGTTTAATATCTATCACTATCAGATCTCATCCTTGCAAGTAACCATGAAGGGATTGACAACCCCTTTATCACGTTGGGTGAAAGTATTTCTTTGTTTGTGCAGGTGCAATTATTGGAGACTTGAGTGTTCCTCCTACTGGATTGATACCATGGTTCTTAACTGGGGAAAATGCTTATCTCTACTTTTTTGCATCACCCTTTCCTCTTCAAGGAAAAACCAACACAAGCTCAAGAAGTAGCAGCAAGAATTTGTGGCGTTGCTGCCGGGAAGGATCTACATCAAGCCTATCAAGTACCTATCATAAACTCTCATCTCTTGCATTTACATTATTCTCCATTTGCCTCTCAATTTCCACTCCCCCACTTCTAAAATGTTTTCAGAAAAATACAACAATATTTGCCTTCTTTCCATTTGCCTTTTCATTTGCTTCTTGTTTGCTTATGTGCTAGATTGCTTTCTATGTCATGATGACTCAAGAAAACACTAAGTTGTGTGATTTTTTCAACACTAATAATAATGATTTTATTAGTACTCCAATTGCTCCCGCCACCAGTGTGGAATCTTATGAAATCAATGCCGTTTTGTTGAATCTTGTTATGAAAGAACATTTTTTGGTAGTCCTAATGAAGATGATGCATCCCATCTTAATACTTTCGTTAAATTGTGTGATATGCAAAAGAAAAAATATGTGGATAATGATATTGTCAAATTGAAGCTATTTCCGTTCTCACTATGAGATTGTGCTAAAACTTGGTTTTCATCCTTGCCTAAAAATAGAATCAATTCATGGAATAAGTGTAAGGATGCTTTTATTTCCAAGTATTTTTCTCCCGCTAAGATCATCTCTCTTAGGAATGACATAATTAATGAATTTGAAGCAACTTGATCATGAACATGTTGCACAATCATGGGAGATCGAGGATGAAGTTAATGATAATAAATTGCCCTACTCATGGTTTAAGTTTATGAATGATCATACATAATTTTTTATGCTGGATTGAATTTTGCATCTAGAAATCTTTTAGATTCCGCCGTGGGTGGTACTTTTATGGAAATAACATTAGGAGAATCTACTGAACTCCTAGATAATATTATGTCAAATTACTCTCAATGGCATACCGAAAGATCTTCTACTAATAAAAAATGCTTGTTGTTCAAGAAATTAATACTCTGAGTGGAAAGATGGATGAACTTATGAAATTGATTGCTAGCAAGAGTGCTCCTATTGATCCTAATGATATGATTTTGTCTACTTTGATTGAGAATAATAATGAATATATGGATGTGAATTTTGTTGGTAGGAACAATTTTGGTAATAACGCTTATAGAGGCAATTTTAATCCTAGGTTGTTTCCTAGTAATTATGGTAATTCCTACAACAATTAATATGGAAATTATAATAAGATACCCTCGGATCTTGAGAATAATATCAAATATTTTATTAACTCTCTAAAGATTTTCGATGCCCTGATTGAAGAAAAAATGCTTAAGTTTGATGATGTGGCTAGAAATGTTGATAGAATTTCTCATGAGATTGATTCCCTTAAGATTAGATCTATGCCACCCAAGCTTGATATTAACGAGTCTCTGAAATCTATTCAAATTTCTATTCATGAAAGTACTGAGAGAACCGCTAGAATGCGAGCTAAGAGAGAATGGCTAGAAAAAGCACATTCTTCTAGTTTTTGCGATAATCATGATGAAGATCTTAAAGTGATTGGTGTGACTTCTATTGAATCTTTGTTTTCTACTATAGAACTTGATAAATAAGGGACTGGAGAGGAGTCAACTATAGCTATAAGGTGTCCCAATAATTTGGAGGGTGATGATCTTAATGAAAAAATTGATAAAAGTGGGTTTGGCAAGGTCAAAACTTTAACTAGTGATGTGCTCACTCTTTTGGATTACAAGGAGTTTAATTATGATAATTATTCTTTGATTGAGTGTATTTCCTTGTTGCAATCCATGCTTAATGATACGTCCATTTTACATCATGCTTTTATGTTGATAGTTGATACGTCTCCGTCGTATCTACTTTTCCTAACGCTATTCCTCTTGTTTTGGACTCTAATTTGCATTATTTAAATGAAACTAACCCAGACTCACGTTGTTTTCAACAGAACTACCATGGTGTTGTTTTTTGTGCAGAAATAAAAGTTCTTGAATTGGAACGGAACTTTGCGAGGATTTTTTATACAACAAAAAAGAACTTCTGGAGCCAAGAACCACTGGAGGGGGGCACCTGGGTGGGCACAACCCACCAGGCCCCCCCCCTAGGCGCGCCCAGGCGGGTTGTCCCCACCTGGTGGCCCCACAGGCCTCAACCCTTATACTATAAAATCACATATTTGGAGAAAAAAATAAGAGAGGAAGAATTATCGTGTTTCACAAGACGGAGCCGCCGCCACCTCGTGTTCTTCATCGGGAGGCCAACTCTAGAGTTCGTTTGGGGCTCCGGAGAGGGGGATCTTCGATCTCCGTCATCACCAATGCTTCTCCATCGCCAATTCCATGATGCTCCCCACCGGGAGTGAGTAATTCCTTCGCAGGCTCGTTGGTCGGTGAGGAGTTGGATGAGATTCATCATGTCATCGAGTTACTTTTGTTAGGGCTTGATCCCTAGTATCCATTATGTTTTGAGATTGATGTTGCTATGACTTTGCCATGCTTAATGCTTGTCACTTTGGGCCTGGGTGCCATGATTTCAGATCTGAACCGTTTATGTTATCACCATTATATCCATGTTCTAGATCTGATCTTGCAAGTTATAGTCACCTACTACGTGTTATGATCCGGCAATCTCGGAGTGACAGAAGTCGAGACACTTCCCGATGATGACTGTAGTTTGAGGAGTTCATGTATTCACTATGTGTTAATGCTTTGTTCCGGTTCTCTATTAAAAGGAGGCCTTAATATCCCTTAGTTTCCAATAGGACCCCGCTGCCACGGGAGGGTAGGACAAATGATATCATGCAAGTACTTTCCATAAGTACGTATGACTATTTACGGAATACATGCCTACATTACATTTATGATCTGGAGCTAGTGTCTTATCGCCCTAGGTTATGACTGTTATATGATGAATATCATCCAACGAATTCACCGATCCAATGCCTACGAATTTCTCTTATATTGTTTCTACTAAGTTACTACTGTACTGTTACAGTTGCACTTGCTACAAAATCATTGCTATCGTTGTTACCATTACTATTGTTGTTGCTACTACTGTCAAAACTATCACACTACTCGGCTACTAATCACTTTGCTGTAGATAATTAATCTCCAGGTGTGGTTGAATTGACAACTCAACTGCTAATACTTGCAAATATTCTTTGGCTCCCCTTGTGTCGAATCAATAAATTTGGGCTGAATACTCTACCATCGAAAACTGTTGCGGTCCCCTATACTTGTGGGTTATCAAGACCTTTTTCTGGCGCCGTTGCTGAGGAACATAGCTATATTTGTCGAGTCACTTGGGATTATTATCAAATTATCACTATGAAGAATCTGAAGGATGCTAAGACTAAGATTTTTCCCTCCAAGACGAGGAGAGGTAAGGACTTGCCATCTAGCTCTGCACTTGATTCACCTTCTATTATAAGTAAACTTGCAACTGTTAGAATAAATTCGAGGCATACCGTTCATCATCCGAGGACCAAGCAATCACACGAGCACGACACCGAGATTTGTTAACGAGGTTCACCGATATGGCTACATCCCCGGGGCTTGACTACGGGCGCTCCTTCCCGTGACACCATCACAATACCGCACACCGTCCACCCGGGCGTCGACACACGCCACCGGCTCCCCCTTGCGTGCATGTGCTATTATGTTGGCATAGGTTACATCGTGTGTTTCTACCTCTTGAGCACTGCGTTGGTTTTCCCTTGAAGAGGAAAGGGTGATGCAACAAAGTAGCGTAAGTATTTCCCTCAGTTTTTGAGAACCAAGGTATCGATCCAGTAGGAGGCCACGCATGAGCCCCTCGCACCTACACAAACAAATAAACTCCTCGCAACCAACGCAATAAAGGACTTTTCAATCCCTTCACGGTCACTTACAAGAGTGAGATCTGATAGATATGATAAGATAATATTTTTGGTATTTTTATGATAAAGAGAAATAAAGATGCAAAATAAAATAAAAGGCAAAATAAATAACTAAGTATTGGAAGATTAATATGATGGAGAATAGACCCGAGGGCCGTAGGTTTCACTAGTGGCTTCTCTCGAGAGCATAAGTATTATGGTGGGTGAACAAATTACTGTTGAGCAATTGACAGAATTGAGCATAGTTATGAGAATATCTAGGTATGATCATGTATATAGGCATCACGTCCGAGACAAGTAGACCGATTCCTGCCTGCATCTACTACTATTACTCCACACATCGACCGCTATCTAGCATGCATCTAGAGTATTAAGTTCAAGAGAACAGAGTAACGCTTTAAGCAAGATGACATGATGTAGAGGGATAGACTCATGCAATATGATATAAACCCCATCTTGTTATCCTCGATGGCAACAATACAATACGTGCCTTGCTTCCCCTACCGTCAGTGGGAATGGACACCGCAAGATTGAACCCAAAGCTAAGCATTTCTCCCATTGCAAGAAAGATCAATCTAGTAGGCCAAACCAAACTGATAATTCGAAGAGACTTGCAAAGATAACCAATCATACATAAAAGAATTCAGAGAAGATTCAAATATTTTTCATATATAAACTTGATCATAAACCCACAATTCATCGTTCTCAACAAACACACCACAAAATAAGATTACATCGAATAGATCTCCACAAGAGAGGGGGAGAACTTTGTATTGAGATCCAAAAAGAGAGAAGAAGCCATCTAGCTAATAACTATGGACCCGAAGGTCTGAAGTAAACTACTCACACTTCATCAGAGAGGATATGGTGTTGATGTAGAAGCCCTCCATGATTGATGCCCCCTCCGACGGAGCTCCAGAAAAGGCCCCAAGATGGGATCTCACGGATACAGAAACTTACGGCGGTGGAATTAGGGTTTTGGCTCCGTATCTGGTAGTTTGGGGGTACGTAGGTATATATAGGAGGAAGGAGTACATCGGTGGAGCAACGTGGGCCCCATGAGGGTGGAGGGCGCGCCTGGGGGGGGGGGGGTAGGCGCGCCCCCTACCTCGTGCCTTCCTGGTTGATGTCTTGACGTAGGGTCCAAGTCCTCTGGATCATGTTCGTTCCGAAAATCACGTTCCCGAAGGTTTCATTCCGTTTGGACTCCGTTTGATATTCTTTTTCTGCGAAACCCTAAAATAGGCAAAAAAAAATAGCAATTCTGGGCTGGGCCTTCGGTTAATAGGTTAGTCCCAAAAATAATATAAAAGTGTACAATAAAGCCCAATAATTTCCAAAACAGGATATAATATAGCATGGAATAATAAAAAATTATAGATACGTTGGAGACGTATCATGTGTCTACCCCCGCTATATATGAGAGGCCTAGGATACAAGTGTCTTATTAGGACACGACTCCACATCCTGTAAACACAATACAACTCCTAGTCCAACTGTAACCTACCTTGTACACAATATTCTATACAACTCTAACAAACTCCACCTTGGCGAATATTCTCCACCACCTTGAATTCGTCAATGCGTCAAACTTCCATGTACATTGGACTTGAGCTTATCCCATGAGTACCGCTGCTACTCCAAAGACTCTATATGACTCCACCTGCAACTTGTAGTTCCTTCTTTTCTTGACCACAGTCAACACTCGAGCAAAGTTAAGTTCCTATTACTCTAGTTTGCGCTCCCAACTTCCAGAGTATCAGTCCAACGCCATCACACACTGATCACTGACATGTCTGAAACTTGAAGGAATTTCACCGTTGCTTGTAGTCATCCTGAGTCAAATTCGCAGTTGTCTCACCACATGTATGACCACTAGAGCCCTGGCCCGTCTCCATGCCCCTGCATACCGCATGTGTCGCCGTTATTACCGCGTCGAGCCTCCACTATCACGGTCGAGTCTCAAGGGTCGCGAACCCACACCACTCAACCCCCACTGCAGAGTACCACCGCTCATCACCGATCGATGACGAGTTTCACGCTTCCATCAGACCATTGGGCTCTAGTCCAAACTACGTGTCACTCGCTTTTCCCCCTTGCTGAATAGGCTTCGATTCCCTGGATCCTTACACCATAGCCCCTCAATCCAGCTCCACCTTCAACATGACTCCATGATAGATGATCAGTCCACCCTTGTGCCCCGTCAACTTCAAGCTCCGTGTGTAAATCACCTAGAATCAACCCCGCGCCATAGTCTTGTCGAAGCTACACAAGCCCTCGGGCCCGTGCCATGTTTTTCCACGCCTAGAAGTCGGTCACCATCAGCATCACGCCCATATGTCATTGTCGCCAATCCCACCACGTCTTCTGTACCAACTAACTTGCGTCAATCTGTCAGAATGTCCAGGGAGACCGGGTGCGGTATTGTAGCGGTGTCATGGGGAGGAGCGCCCATAGTCAAGCCCCAGGGATGTAGCCATATCGTTGAACCTCGTTAACAAATCTCGGTGTTGTGCTCGTGTGATTGCTTTGGTCCTCGGATGATCGACGGTGGCCTCGGATTTATTTTAACAAGTGGTATCATGAGTAGGTTGTTTTTGAAGGTTGTGATCGTTGAGCTTGATCTAGAGGGGAAGAAAATATCCATGAAATTCTCCGGGAAGTGATCATGGGAGCGGAAGCAAACCGATGAAATGTCATGGATGAGTTGCTGCAGAGCGATCCGCAAGTAGATGGATTCGTGGTGGAAATCTTAAGGAAGCAATTGAAGCTGGTGGCGGCGTGTTCCGGAGGATTCGGGGAGATTGATCGTGCCGAGGTAGCGTGCGGCAACAGGACTGAGCGTGGGCGTCAGCCAGCGGATGCACAACAGCAGCTACAGCCTAAAGGCAGTGGTCCAAGGGAGGCAGGAGGTGGCCCATACGGGCGTGCTTTCACGGCCCATGGCGCTGGCCAGTTCGGAGTTGTTTGTTGGGCAGGGGCTGGAGACAAGTTCGGTTTGATAAGTGTTGCATGAGCAGGGCTGAGACAATTGGGGTTGAAGTCCAGGAGCATTGCGTACTATGTGAGATTTGTTTGAGAAATTTTTTTTGGCACAAGGACCTAGAGTTTGATCGTGATGCTATCATCAAGAAATAAATAAAAGAAGGGATCCAGAAGCTACATACGTGTGGTTCACACGGGAAAGCTATGAGGGAATTTTTTTCTTTGGTTTTCTTTGTCGGTACACATGTGTGTATGGATGACGGTGGTCACGGTGACGACTTGAGAAGTCTGGAATGTGTCTACAGTCGGAGAAGTTCGGCTGGGTCGGACTGGACAGTCTGACAGATCGACGCCCGTAGTCAAGCCCGATGTAGCCATATCGGTGAACCTCGTTAACAAATCTCGGTGTCGTGCTCGTGTGATTGCTTGGTCCTCGGATGATCAATGGTATGCCTCGGATTTATTCTAACAACAACACCACCACATGCTACTAATCCTGATATGTCGCAAGTTATTGATGATGCTACTTCTGATGTGAATGATATTTATGATGATGCTAGTACCTTGCTTGATGATAATGTGCCACTAGGTGAATTTCATGATGAACAACTTGCTAGAACTAATGCCTTTGAGAGTACTGAAACTGAGATTGTTGAAACTAATGAAGAGCTTGAAAGTGAAAATCTTGAAACACCTATTAGAACTAGTTCTCCTAGATATGAATTGCCTAATATACCAGAAGGTTGTGTTATTGATGAGGAGAAAACTAGAGACTTTCTTGATTGCAATGATAGAGATGATCTTAAGAAATTATTATCCAAACTGAAATAAAAATCTTTGAATGCTAGAATGAAATGTGATCCTAAGTTTGATACTTCACCTATCTTTGTAGATGATAAGGATTATGAATTCTCTGTCGACCCAGAGTTAATTACTTTGGTTGAATCTGATTCTTTCCATGGTTATGAAACTGAAGTTGTTGTGGCACATCTTACCAATGTGAACGATATAGCCACTCTTTTTGCTCATGATGAGAAAATTCGCTACTATTATATTCTCAAATTATTCCCGTTCTCATTAAAGAGTGGTTCTAAGACTTGGTATAATACTCTTGCTCCTGGTTGTGTGCGTAGTCCCCAGGATATGATTTACTACTTCTCTGAAAAATATTTTTCTGCTCATAAGAAACAAGCTGCCTTACAGGAAATATAACTTTGTGCGAATTGAAGAAGAGAATCTCCCAGAAGCTTGGGGGAGGCTTCTCCAATTTCTTAATGCTTTGTATGATCATCCTCTTAAGAAAAATGAAACACTTGATATCTTCAATATTGGACTAACCGATGCTTCTAGGGACTTCCTAGATAGTTGTGCTAGTTGTGTTTTCAGGGAATGAACTATTGAACGAGATGAAGAATTATTGAATAACATATTGAAAAATTATTATGATTGGACTCTTCACGAACCACCGCTCAAACCTACTCCGAAGAAGAGAGGTATCTTATATCTCAGTCTTGAAGATATGCAAGAGGCAAAAAATCTATGAAGGAAAAAGGTATTAAAGCTGAGGATGTCAAAAGTTTACATCCTATTGAACAAATACATGGGCTTGATACACCACCACCACCTCAGGTAGTAGTGGTAAATTCTTTAATGAAATTCAATGAAAATGACAATCCTTACAATATGCATCCTAGTCAATGCATTTATGAGTTTGATAACTACATTAGAAAGCAAGATCACTTCAATGCAAATGTTATGAAACAATTGAAATACAATTCTGATATGATTGCTCGCTTGAGTGACTTGTTATTTAGAATTACCAATGATGTTAGAGGTGTAGGAAAACATGCCTCTATGGTTCAAACTCAATTAGAACAAGTTGCTAAATCTCGAAGAGAATTGCTTGATGAAATGAATAATAATATCAATGATCATGCTGTTAGAGTAATGACTAGAGGAGGTAGAATGACTCAGCAACCACTTTATCCCGAGGGACACCCAAAAAGAATTGAACAAGACTCTCAAAGATTTAACACTGATGCACCTAGTCCTTCTAAAAAAATAAGAAGAAAAATGATATGACTTTGCATGCCTCTAGTGAACCTGAAGTAGAAAAACCTCCTGATAATGATAATAAAGTCTCTATCTCTGATGCTGAAACTCAATCTACATTGGTACACATCGGTCCTAAACAAACAGTTTTTAACCCCTTTGTGCGACAACATTTGGAACCATCGCTAAGTGAGTGTGTGCGATAGGGTGTTCTTCCCACATGACCCAGAAATCATCGGGGATAGGCCCTCCTGGGACCCAGGATGGGGCCATGTGTGATCGGGCGAGGCATGGAAACCCAACAATTTACGTAGGTATGTACATCCCACACGGTGAATCCTAGAAAAACATTTCGATTCGTATGTATATCACACATAGTCAATCCAAGGAATATGTTTCCATTCTTATGTAGATCCCACACAGTCAATCCAGGGAAAACGTTTCCGTTCGTATGTACATCCCACATAGTTTTATGTATACGCTCATGTGTGAAATGTGTAACTATCACACATGCTCTGCCTTGGTTAACTGTTTGCTTTCATTAACTACATCACACACGATTTGATGTAGAAAACTGTGTGGCATTGGGCTATCCATCACAAGCGCTTTTACTGCCAGATCCGTTTACAAAGTTCCATGACCGTCTGTTCTCTTTTTGTTTTTTCCTGTAATTTATTATTCTAATTGGAATTTTTGAAATCTGAAACGTGCAATTCAAATTCTCAGCACAATGGTTCAATGACGAATCCATAAATAAAATTGCCAGTACAATATGTTCAGTAATTACAGGATTAGGCAGCAATTAACTATCATGAACCACAGTATTTAAAGGCGGTAAAGGTGAAGAGACAACTGTAAGTCATTTTGACTGCCGACGGTGTTGAAGAAGCGGAATGCCCATAATGTGCCTTCCTGCATGCCATAGGCATGAACCACTTTCGTCCAACCCCTTGTGACGATCGCCCACCCATCCTTCACCGCCTTTAGGAAGACTTCTAGAGCATTATCATGGTAGCATGAATTATATACTTTAACCTTAGTTGCCTCCACTCCGGTCATGTAGTTTGCAAGGTAATCATCAGTAAATAGCTTCGGAAACCACTGAAAAGATAAAAATATCAGATACTGAGGTATAATAGAGTAACTTGTTGTGGGCAGGGGAAAAGGCAACACATTACTTACCATCCTAAAGTTCACTGTTGTCTTCGACAAAGTGTAAATAAAGAGCTTAATTCCAATCACCCGTTTCTTTCGCCTAACAATCTTTCTTAGTTTCCTCACTTGACGCTTGTTCATGAATATCTCATTGCCCCATACGCAAAAGGGATCGAAGCGTGGATCAGTACCGCTCATATATGTACCTACAAGCAACCAGTAAATGTTAGAAGCTAAACTGAGATTGCACAAATGATGTAAAATACAACTACCTATGTTCCTAAGTACAAGTATTTTTTTTGAGATTTCAATATGAACTACATACGGATGTATATAGAATTATAGATATAGTTTAGATTAGAATCTAGATTCACTCATTTTGCTCCTTATGTAGTCTATATTGGAATCTCTAAAAATACTTATATTTAGGAATAGATGGTGTATAAGACATGGGATGCAGCTAACCTCGACGGCAAACAACATCATCGCCCATTGTAGCCCTGTGTAAGTACATGGAAAGCCAATGTTAACTACAACAGGGTTAACATCCACCAAAAATAGCAAATGGTAATAAAACGGCAGCATCTGTAGTGATATCTTCATTTCGAAAGAGTAGCACGGTAGCAAAGGGACGGATTAAAAATGGATACAACTGTTAATTGCAACAGGCTTAACAACATCCTAATTCATGTTTTGTAAGTTTGTAGCCATTGAAATACAACTCTTTAAAAATGGATACAACTTTTAATTGCAACAGGCTTAATGGCCATTGAAACCGATACTGATAAAAATGCAATTGGCAGAGTTAAACATCACAGGGTAGGTGTTGCCAGAGCAGAAAATGGCCCAGTTGTATATAAAAAGGTAGGGAAAATAGCTAAAACATGTTAGCATGTTTAATACAACATGCTTAATACATCGACAGTACAAAACATAGCCATTAATTGCAACTGGTATTGGTAAGATTGGACTGGTGGGTACATACTTGGTAAGTCCTGAGAGGTAGTTGCTGGGGCACTTCATCTTGGCCAAAGCCTGCCCAAAGTTAGCGGCGGCGGAGGCGAGCTGTTCCTCTGGATCGAAGCATGGATCAGTGTCATTGACATGTGTACCTACAAGCAACCAGTAAATGTTAGAAGTTAAACTGCAATTGCACAAATGATGTGAAATATTGTAAGACATGGGATGCAGCTAACCTCAATGGCAAACAACAGCATCGGCCGTTATGACCCTGCATAAGTACATTTTCAAGCATGTTAAGTACAACAGGGTTAGCATCCACCAAAAATAGCAAATGGGTAGCATCTCTAGCATATCTTCATTGCGGAGAGTAGCATGGTAGCAAATGGACAAATTAAAAAATGGATACAACTGTTAATTGCAACAGGCTTAACAACATACTAAGTCACGTTTTGTAAGTTTATAGCTATTGAAATACTACTATTTAAAAATGGATTCAACTGTTAATTCCAATAGGCTTAATAGACATTGAAACCAGTACTGATAAAAATGCAATTGGCATAGTTAAACATCACAAGGCAGGTGCTGTCAGAGCAGAGAATGGCCCAGATGTCTATAAAAAGGTAGGGAAAGTAGCAAAAACGTGTTAGGCATGTTTACTAGAACATGCTTAATACATCGACCGTACAGAACATAGCCATTAATTACAACTGGTATTGGTAAGAATGAACCGGAGAGTACATACTTGGTAAGTCCTGAGAGGTAGTTGCTGGGGCACTTCATCTTAGCCAGAGCTCGCCCAAAGTCAGCGACGGCGGAGGCGAGCTGTTCCTCCGGGTCGAAGCGTGGATCAGTGCCACTGACATGTGTACCTACAGGCAACTAGTAAATGGTAGAAGTTAAAATGCAATTGCACAAATTATGTGAAATACTGTAAGACATGGGATGCAGCTCACCTCGACGGCAAACAAAAGCATCGGCCATTATGACCCTGCGTAAGTACATGGACATGCATGTTAAGTACAACAGGGTTAGCATCCACCAAAAATATCAAATGGGCAGCATCTCTAGTGATATCTCGAGTCATGTATTGTAAGTTTGTTGCTGGTATTGGTGAAATTGAGCTGGACACGGTAATATTTGAACATCACACAGTGTCCAGTACTGAAATAAACAAGGCACAAACATGCTTAATACATCAACCATACAAATCATAGCCGTTGCAAATGGTATTGGTAAGATTTAGCTAGTCAAATATTACCTGTTAAGTCCTAGGGGTAGTCGCTGGGGGACTTCATCTGGGCCAGAGTCTGCACCATGTCGGCGGCGGAGGCGAGGTGTTCCTCTGGGTCAACACACACAGCGGCCATCGCGCCATGGACCGCCATCAGCTCCTGGCGGGGGGGGGGGATTTGGAGGCATGAAGATTTTTCGCAGGCGCCATTTAAGCAATCAGGCCGGGGACGTGATAGAGATCGGTGGGTTACCAGACTGGATCCGAGCAAAACGTAGATGTGGTTGAAGCTGTGGTTGCGGTGGCGGCGGTTTGAGATGCCGGTAGGGGAGGCGCGAGCGAGGGGGGGATACTGAGGGGAGGGGGATGTGGTTGGAGGAATAAATTCTGAAATCGCGCGCCTAATGAAAATTTCGGTGCAAGACTTGAAACTTGGGCAGGGGAAACACACAACGCATACGAAGTGCATAAAATACTCGTGTGCGAGAAAAAAGAAAGTTGGCAGATCCCGTCTCCAAAAAAATGTACACGTGTACATGATTTTTTCGGTCAATGGTATGCCTGGTTTATTAGGAAACATCGCACAGGTAACTAACTTATGGGTCATTAACGCAAAAAACGCAGACGCGTACAGCATAGAAACCGTGTATTTTGTGATCTTCTAATGATTAACGCGAAAAATGCACACGGGCACACATGCTAATCAACGATCAAAGCCCTCAAAGGATGCTCTCACCGACATTGTACATTAATACTACAAACTTAAAGTACTACTGGTAATTTGCCCTAATACTACAAACTTAAACTACTTCTCACATGCTGCCATCAGGGCCTGCTGACCAGATGCCAGCATTCTCCTTCCCGGCCTTGTAGGCGGTAGCCCGCCGTGCTTTGATCTCCGCCAAGCTCTCCTCACCACGGCATGCAACCTCTTTTTTCTTGCGGCGGCGGGACTCTCTTTTATCGACTGCTTTCTGCCTTTTCCGCTCCTTCTGTGCGGCTTTGGCCGCCTCTAGATCCACCACCCATTCGGCCATGGCAGCCTCAAAGTCCGCCCATGTAACTGTCTGGCCGCCGGCGGCGATGAACTCGGTGCGGCGAGGTGCCGTCGCTTCCTTACCATGTGTGCGGTCACGGGCGGCGAGGAACGCAGCGCGGCGGGATGCCATCGCTTCCTTACCAGTTACTGTGCGCCGCGGTGCCATGGACGACGCCTGGAGAGAGCTCTGGGACGGAGGGGCCGGGCAGCCGTACAGTGCGGTTGTATTCAAGAGCTCAATGACAAACGACAATAGAAATTTGGCTTCCCATACAATTTTGCTCGTTCATTATCACACACTGTTCATCTCCGTTGCTTGCAGAAACAGTGTGCGCCGAGCCTATTGTGTGTAGCGTTATGCTTGGCCGGAACCCTAGCCACGTGGATCGTGCGTGTGCACCGTCGGATGCGCCGCGATCGAACGGCAATCCATGTCCCTCACATCACACCTGTGTACCTGTAGCTGGATAGGATTTATATGCGCTAAATGCCTAGAAAATGCACATAATCCCCTAAATATGGTAAATGAGCCTGGAAAAATGCCAAATTTGAACACGGTGATTTGCAGGGTGTATGTTCGTTGTAGAGAAAAACTCCAGGGCAAAGAACGAAGAAAATTTGGATTCCCCTTCAATCTTGGGGATTTCCCTCTCGAAAGCATGGAACTTCCTCGGTGATAGTTCGATTTATGAAGGGCGTGCATGACGACATAAGACAAACCTTCTAAAAAATTTACCAGGGCATGGTGAGGTCATACCATGGCACCATGCCAGGCGGCATGTCTTTAAGCATTTATTTCATTTTTTCTATAGTTGAAAACCCAACAAACAAACATTTGTGGTTGACTATTGCCACACATTTCATCAAAATATCGGTCCATTCCTTGTAAAAGGCATGAGAATTTACTAAATGGGACAAGCATGGTTTTCTTGGTTGTTATTGTGGGCCCTTTCATCCATCGATTGTTTGGACTTGAATTATGCGCATTAATGCCTAGGAAATGCACATAATCCCCTAAATACGGCAAATGAACCCGGAAAAGTGCCAAATTTGAACATGGTGTTTTGTAGGTTGTATGTTCATTGTAGAAAAAAAACTCATGGACAAAGGACAAAGGAAATTTAGACACCCCCTTCAATCTTGGTGATTTCCCCCTCGAAACCATGAAACTTCATCGGTGATGGTTCGATTTATGAAAGGCACGCATCACCACATAAGGAAAACATTCTCCAATTTTCACCAGGGCATGGTGAGGCTATACCATGGCACCACGTCGGGCGTCATGTTTTCCGACCATGTGTTTCATTTTTGTATAGTTGTTAACCGAGTAAACGACGCGTTTATGGTTGACTATTGCCACACATTTCCTTGAAATATCTGCCCATTCCTTGTAAATGGCATGAGAATGTACTAAATAACATGAGCATGGTTTTCCAGACCGTTCTTGTGAACCTTTTCATGCACCGATTGTTTGAATTTGAATTATGCCCATTAATGTCTAGAAAATGCACATAATCCCCTAAATATGGTAAATGAGCCCGGGAAAATGTCTAGTTTGAACACGTTACATTTGAGGCGGTATGTTGATCGTTGGAAAAAAGCGGAATGACAAACTAGGATGGAAATTTGTATCCCCCTTCAATCTTGGGGATTTCCCTCTCGAAAGCATGGAACTTCCTCGGTGATGGTTTGATTTATGAAGGGCGTGCATGACGACATAAGCCACACCTTCTCAAATTTTTACCAGGGCATGGTGAGGTCATACCATGGCACCATACCAGGCGTCATGTTTTTTAAGCATTTATTTCATTTTTGCTATAGTTGAAAACCCAACAAACAAACATTTGTGGTTGACTATTGCCACACATTTCATCAAAATATCTATCCATTTTCCTTGTAAAAGGCATGAGAATTTACTAAATGGCACGAGCATGCATGGTTTTCCAGGCCGTTCTTGTGGACCCTTTCATGAACCAATTGTTTGAACTTTAATTATGTGCATTAATGCCTAGGAAATGCACATAATCCCCTAAATATGGCACATGAACCCAGAAAAGTGCCAAATTTGAACACGGTGATTTGCAGGTTGTATGTTCATCATAGAAAAAAACTCGTGGACAAAGGACAAAGGAAATTTGGATCCCCCTTCAATCTTGGTGATTTCCCCCTCGAAAGCATGAAACTTCCTCGGTGATGGTTCATTTTATGAAAGGCGTGCATGGCGACATTTTTACCAGGGCACGGTGAGGTCATACCATGGCACCACACCAGGCGTCATGTTTTTCCAAGCATGTATTTCGTTTTTGTATAGTTGTTAACCCAATAAACGACGCATTTATGGTTGACTATTGCCACACATTTCCTTGAAATATCTTCCCATTCCTTGTAAAAGGCATGAGAATGTACTAAATAGCACGAGCATGGTTTTCCAGACCGTTCTTGTGCACCTTTTCATGCACCGATTGTTCGAATTTGAATTATGTGCATAATTAATGCCTAGAAAATGCACATAATCGCCTAAATATGGTAAATGAGTTCAGAAAAATGTCAAATTTGAACACGTTGCATTTGAGGTGGTATGTTGATCATTGGAAAAAAACTGAATGACAAACTAGGACGGAAATTTGGATTCCCCTTCAATCTTGGTGATTTCCCTCTCGAAAGCATTGAACTTCCTCGGTGATGGTTCAATTTATGAAGGGCATGCATGAAGACATAAACCAAACCTTCTCAGCTTTTAATCAGGGAACAGTGAGGCCATACCATGGCACCGTGCCAGCCGTCATGTTTTTCAAGTACATATTTCATCGTTCTATAGTTGATAACCCAGTAAATGACGCATTTGTGGTTGGCTATTGCCACGCATTCCATTGAAATCTCTGCCCATTCCTTGTAAAAGGCTTGAGAAATTACTAAATACCACGAGTATGGTTTTTCCAGACCGTTCTTGTGCACCCTTTCATGCACCGATTGTTTGAATTTGAATTACATGCATTAATGCCTACAAAATGCACATAATCCCCTAAATATTGTAAATGAACCCGGAAAAGTGTTAAATTTGAACAGGGTGATTAGCAGGGTTTATATTCATCGTAGAAAAAAAACTCATGGATGAAGGACAAAGGAAATTTGGATTCCCATTCAATCTCGGTGATTTACTATCACACACGATTCATCTCCGTCGCCTCTGCGAACCGTGTGTGTTCACTCACACATGCAAAAGGAAAATAAAACCGTCGCCCACTTCGTCCCCACTCACTCACCGAGGACTCCTCCGCAACTCTGCACCCTAAGCTCAATGGCTGTTGGCGGCATGCTTAGGTTGCGCTCCAAAAACGACACCGTATTTCGCCTCCACCGCTTTCCGCCACCTATCTGCACCGACATTCTAGACTCTGGTCGACTAGGTTTTCTACGGGATTGGGCCCGGGATTTTTCTCATGGAGAAGGTAATCAACTTAATTAGCGAAATATTCACTCATCCCTTATCGCAGTCCGTCCGTCGTTGTTAATCAACCGGCGGAAATCGCCGTGGAATCATTTTTGTTGTAGCTGATCCGTGGGTGTTCATTCATGTGTCCACAGTGCGAGCACAAATCGGGCAACTGTGGTCGTGGCCAGTCGGAAATGAAGTTCTATCTCACCATTCCGGATGACTTCAGGGAGCGCTCGGTATGTTCAATCTCAACCTACCACGGTCGGCATGGCCTAAATTTGTGAACATATAATGTCCGTTGCTACATTATCTATATATTTGCATCAAATCTTTGTTACATTATCTATTTTTAATTCTATATTTTTGTACTTTGCTTTCATCGATATATATATATGGATCTGTTCTATCAGTTACTCCCATATTTGCATCTTGCTCTGTTATTTGAATATATCTAATTTACGATCTTAATTTTCATTTCAAGCAATACATCCCTTGCTTTGCAAGAACAGGAGTAGAAGGAAATCTTGGGCTTTACTTTGCTGATGACTCCCAGGGTGTCATATTGACAACGCAACATGGATTTACAATGACGGTTAGCGTAAAACTTGATAAAGATGGTCACTCCTATTTTAATGCGGACCTTTGGAGAAAAATGTCTAAGTGTTATGAACTCAATGCTGGCAATAAAATTCTAGAGCGTGCACCACAACGTAGTCTAATTAACATGGATGTTTACTTCCCCAACGTCATCAGCCGATCAAAGTCTGATCGAGGTTAGTGTCCTTTCAACTTTCTCCTTGCTGTCATATTACTATTTAAGCAACCAATTGTGATATCATATTCTGACTCTGCTCCTAGGCAGTAACAAATTATATTTACCAATTTATGCGCACTATATATTCTTCTGCCATGTTCTGAATAAATAATACCTTTCCACCTTTTAAGCAGGATATGTTGGATCCATAGTGAACGATCTGTATGTTACTAAATGTGGCGACCCGACCCGAATGGATCAAGTGCTCTGTGCTCAGGTGTCATCCCTGGATCAGTAATGCTGACACCACACAGTACATCGAAGGATTTATAGCAGAGTGGCAATCACACACTTATTACATTGTTGTCTCAAAGAGAACTTATTACAATAAATATGGCTTAAGGCCATCTAATAACAATAACAGCGGAAGACTCGGAAGATAAATGTCCATCAACTCCAACGGCATCACTGAGTATAGAACCATGACATAAAAGCACCTTACTCGTCGTCTGAAAAGTCTGCAACATGAGAAGTTGCAGCCCGAAAACGGGTCAGCACATGGAATATGCTGGCAATGTAACACATAGAGAGTAATGGAATGAAACAACTATACTATATGCATATATGGCTGGTGGAAAGCTCTATGGTTACAGTTTTGCGTAAAGCCAGTTTTTCCCTACTGCAAAGGAATAAATTTATTTAACTATCATGGTAGTTGTTAAACATCGAGAATGGTTGACAGCATTCCGATCCCAATTAAGTGAACAATTAGAACCCAACATCATTAATTAGAAGTAACATGTTGAGATTCACATGATATTCAAGTACTAGATACTCAAGTTGTCCATAACCGGGGACACGGCTAATCATGATTAGTTTGTACACTCTGCAGAGGTTTGCGCACTTTTCCCCACATGACTCGATCGCCTCCGTTTGTTTTCTCGCACTACATGGTGTTTGAGAAACGGATGACCGAGACATAATCTTTCAGAAGCGCTAGCACCTTACGTGTGGGGTAGACCGTACCACCTACAACCCCTACATCTGCTAGTCCACCCCGTAAGAGTTCGCACAACTTAGTCAACTATGCCAGAGCCCATAGTAGCATGTGGCTGCACACGGAAGTTACTAGCATGAATGATCTTATGATCCCTTTGAGCCTGGGTGGCGGTCCAAAATAAAACAGGCAAGTCCTGATAGACATCAGGTGCCTCAATCCACCCAGATGTGTGTTTAAGTTGCCACCTTAGATAAACCATTTAAGATTATCAACTCACATCTGTCATGGATATGACTCACCCAATACACGTCTACTAGCATAGCATGGCATAATAAGCAAACGTAGAAGTAAATCCCAAAGGTTTCATAATAATACAGGTGATAGGTACTACCTCATCTACTTCCCATCCCACAGTTTAATTAGACCCTAATCATGCAATGTGAGAGGATTGATCTAATGCAATAAAACATGGGTTGTAGAAAAAGGTATGATCAAAGTGTTACTTGCCTTGCTGATGATCCGCGAGACCTAGGGTTTCGAAGTGACAAGCGGTGCAATCCGGGTGATCTATCGCAGACAAACAACAAGCATACAATAAGTACTCATCTAATGCACAGGTAAAACTCGAACAGGAGAACGAACCAGGAAGTTCAACTTAAGAACTCCAGTTGCAAAGAAAGAACGAACCGAACAAAGAAACGGTAAACAAACTACGGAAGAAAACAACTCGGTTCTAGCAAGTTGAAACTAGGTCAAATTTTACCGGGGCAAAAACTTGTTTAAGTTGATTAGACGGAACGGTGGTTTCGAAACTAAACTCCAGGCGCTTGAATCACCTGATTCCGATAAATGAGCGAGAAGAAAGACTAGAACGAAGATCGGATCTGAGATCACGATCGCGGAATAAATTCGACGAAAAGAAAAGAAGAACGATTAAACGAACGGGCGTCGTTAACCGAGGAATAATCGGTGATCACGTTCGTTGAGACGAACGGTCCGAAAGAAGAACGAAAACCGATCTAGGGTTTTCGGAAAAGAAAACCGAAACAAAGAACGAGAGAAAACCGGAACGGTTTAGAAGAAAAACTGAACCGAGGGGAGAAAAAGAGACGCGACGCGGGACAACCTCGGCGAGGCTCCGACGAACGGCGGCGATGGCGGCTATAGGGCGGTGGCGGAAGGTGAGGGGCGCGGGGTGGGCATGGCTAAGGAGGAGAGGGGCTTGGGATTGATGTGAGGAGAGGGGGGTTTGGGGTGTATTTATATAGGTGGGGGGATTACTTGGGGTAGGGGGCAAGCAAAAGAGGGAAAACAAAACAAGGAAAAGGGGGCTAACTGGCCTAGAGTCCCTCTGGGACTCGGCCTAGAGCGAGGGAGGCGGCGGCCTGGCGCTGCGCCTGGCGCGCGCGCTGGCTGGGGAGGCGGCCGGCTGGCTGGGCCTTTGGCCCGGCTGGCCTTGGTCCTTTTTTTAACTGGATTCGCACACAGAAAAACAAAAGAAAACTAAACTAAACGAACTCCAAAATTACTAAAGTAAATTTTCCCCGACTCCTAAAAATGAGCCGAACAAAATGAACTTTACTCCGGACCTAGAATGCAATTTTTGAAAACGCGCATTTTCCCTATCCAAATAATAGCAAACGAAACTCCGGCAAAACCAACATTTGATTTATTCATTAAATCTTCATTTTTCCTAAATTTGGGAAAGTCATATTATTCCCTCTTATATTTTTGATATTGGAAAAATAATTGAAGATGAAATAAATAAATCAAATGATCCTCTTTTCCAAAATTTGAGAGAACTCTCAAATATGAAAATAACGAAATCTCCAACTCTCTCCGAGGGTCCTTGAGTTGCGTGAAATTTCTAGGATCGACCAAAATGCAAGAAAATATGCTATGCATGATGATCTAGTGTATAACATTCCAAATTGAAAATTTGGGATGTTACAAACCTACCCCCCTTAAGATGAATCTCGCCCTCGAGATTCAGGTTGGCTAGAAAATAGGTGAGGGTGGTCCTTGAGCAAATCTTCTTCTCTTTCCCAGGTGGCTTCATCCTCTGAGTGGTGGTTCCACTGAACTTTGCAAAACTTGATAACCTTGCTGCGGGTAACTCTGCTGGCATAATCGAGAATCTTGACTGGCTTCTCCTCATACGTTAAGTCGTCCTTCAACTGAATCGCTTCGAGTGGCACGGTATCTCTTAGCGGTACCTCCGTCATCTCGGCATGACATTTCTTCAGCTGAGAAACATGGAATACATCATGAACTCCTGACAGTCCCTCTGGTAATTCCAACTTATAAGCGACTTCTCCCATACGTTGCAGGATCTTATACGGTCCAACAAAACGCGGTGCTAACTTTCCCTTAACTCCAAAGCGCTTAACTCCTCGAAGTGGGGATACTCGGAGATAAACTCTGTCTCCGGTTTTGTAGACTGTCTCCTTGCGTTTAGAATCTGCGTAGCTCTTCTGCCTGGACTGGGCTACCTTGAGCCTCTCGCGAATCAACTTAACTTTCCGTTCAGACTCCTTAATCAAATCTGGTCCAAAGAATTGACGGTCTCCAACTTCGTCCCATGACAATGGTGTCCTGCACCTCCTTCCGTATAAGGCTTCGAAAGGTGCCATCTTCAAACTGGTTTGGTAACTGTTGTTATAAGAAAACTCCGCATACGGCAAGTTATCGTCCCAACTAGATCCATAATCTAGTGCACAAGCTCTCAGCATATCTTCCAAAATCTGATTGACTCTCTCGGTCTGTCCATCCGTCTGTGGGTGAAAAGCTGTGCTGAACTCCAGTCTGGTTCCTAAAGTTTCATGCAACTGATTCCAAAACTTTGAAGTAAATTGGGTTCCTCTATCTGATACGATACTCCTCGGAACTCCATGCAAACAAATGATCCTAGTCATGTATATCTTTGCCAACTTAGCACTGGTGTAAGTGGTCTTAACTGGAATAAAATGTGCTACCTTTGTCAAACGATCAACTACTACCCATATCGAGTCATAGCCTGCTTTCGTCCTGGGTAGTCCCTGTGATAAAATCCATGCCTATCTTATCCCACTTCCATTCGGGTATCGGCAATGGTTGTAACAATCCTGCTGGCTTCTGATGCTCTGCCTTTACTCTCTGACATACGTCACAAACTGCTACATATGCTGCAATATCCTTCTTCATTCCGGTCCACCAGAATGTTTCCTTCAAATCCAAATACATCTTGGTATTCCCTGGGTGAATCGAATACGGTGAATCATGTGCCTCTTGCAAAATCAACTTCCTGATCTCCGGGTCATTTGGCACATAAACACGATCCTCAAACCATAGGGTATCGTGCTCATCCTCACGAAATCCCTTTGCTTTTTCTTCGCTCAATTTCTCTTTTATAGCAGCAATCTCCTTGTCAGATTTCTGAGCTTCTCTGATTTTATCCATCAATGTTGACTGAATCTCCAATGCTGCTACATAGCCTCTAGGAACTATTTCCAAACATAGCTCACGAAGGTTTTCTGCTAACTCCTTGGGTATTTTCCCCGTCACTAGGGTGTTGACATGGCTCTTATGGCTCAATGCGTCAGCTACTACATTAGCTTTTCCGGGATGGTAATGCAGTCTCATGTCATAATCCTTGATGAGCTCCAACCATCTTCTTTGTCTGAGGTTCAACTCCTTCTGTGTGAAAATGTACTTCAAACTCTTGTGATCCGTGTACACCTCACAATGATTTCCAATGAGGAAATGTCTCCATGTTTTCAATGCATGCACTACGGCTGCTAACTCCAAATCATGCGTGGCATAATTCAACTCATGAGGCTTCAGTTGTCGTGAAGCATACGAAAACAACTCTCCCTTCCTGCATAAGCACTGCTCCAAGTCCTCGACGTGAAGCGTCGCAATACACCTCATAATCCTTGGTCTGATCTGGCAAAATCAATACTGGTGAGGTAACCAAGCGTTTCTTCAATTCCTGGAAACTAGCCTCACATTCCTCAGTCCAATTGAACTTAGTATCCTTCTTCAACAATTCAGTCATAGGCTTTGCAATCTTTGAAAAGTTCTCAATGAACCTCCGGTAGTATCCTGCGAGTCCAAGAAAACTCCGGATCTCTCCAACTGTCGTTGGAGATTCCCATTCGGTTACGGTCTCAACCTTAGTGGGGTCAACTGCTATACCTTCTCCGGATATAACGTGTCCGAGGAATCCAACTTCCTTCAACCAAAACTCACATTTGCTGAATTTGGCGTATAACTGATGTTCCCTTAGTTTCTCCAAAACCAAACGCAAATGTTCCTTATGCTCCTCTTCATTCTTTGAATAAACCAGGATGTCATCAATGAACACTACGACGAACTTATCCAAAAACTCCATAAACACTTTGTTCATCAGGTTCATAAAATAGGCAGGTGCGTTAGTCAATCCAAATGACATAACGGTATACTCATACAGTCCATATCTTGTGGTGAACGTTGTCTTAGGTATGTCCTGCTCTCGAATCTTCAATTGATGGTACCCTGATCGCAAATCGATCTTGGAAAACACTTTAGCTCCTTGCAATCGATCAAACAGATCGTTGATCATTGGCAGTGGGTACTTATTCTTGATGGTTACTTCATTCAATCCCCGATAATCTACAACCATCCTTAATGATCCATCCTTCTTTTCCACTAGAAGTACGGGTGATCCCCAAGGCGAAGAACTTGGGCGAATGTAACCTTTATCCAATAACTCCTTAATCTGATTCTTAATTTCCACCAAATCCTTTGCTGGCATCCGGTACGGTCGCTTCGATATTGGGCCTGTACCTGGCAATAACTCAATCAAAAACTCAATGTCTCTATCCGGTGGCATGCCTGGCAATTCCTCAGGAAATACATCAGGAAAATCCTTCACCACTAGTACTTCCTCTTGCACAACTCCTGTTAGGCAGTTTACTTGTGTCCTGTTTGGCACATGCCGGGATACATACTTGATCCTTCTTCCTTCTGGTGTGGTAAGAAAAATTATCTTACTGGCGCAATCGATGTTTCCTCCATACATCGACAACCAATCCATGCCTAATATCACATCCAATCCTTGAGATTCCAATACTATTAGGTCTGAGGGAAACACATAGTTACCAATCCTTAATGGTAACCGATCACACCATCGTCTAGCCATAAACTCCGCTCCTAGTGAGCTTACTAACATGGGTGTCCTAAGGGCTTGGGTTGGCAGGTTATATTTATCCACAAATCCCCTTGATATGTATGAATGCGATGCACCAGTATCAAAAAGAACGAGTGCGGTAAATGACTTAACCAGAAACTTACCGATTACTGCATCAGGCTGATCTTCAACCTCCTCCACATTAATGTGGTTCACCTGTCCCCTATTGAAAGGGTTCGGCTTCTTCCCAGAGCTTCCATTGCCATTTCCATTCTGGCCTTCAGGGCATTCATTGGCATAATGTCCGGTCTTGGAACACTTGAAACAGGTGACTTGACTCAGGTCTCTCTTGGCTGGGGTCGATGGGATGGTACGGTTCTGGCCGTTGCTTCCTCCATTACCATTCTTGTGGCCATTATGGTTGTGCGAGCTACCTCCTCCATGGGTATGCTGAAACTGGAATCCCGGTTTTGGGGTAAAATGGGGCTTCTGCTGGGCTCCAGAGTTATACTTCCCCTGTCCATACTTCCTCTTACGGTTCTCAATCATCTGTTGCTTCCCTTCAATCATGATGGCACGATCTACCAACTCCTGGTAGTTGTTTAAACTCGCTACCATCAACTTCATGCTTAGTTCATCATTCAGTCCTTCCAGAAACCTCTCCTGCTTAGCTGCATCCGTAGCAACGTCATCTGGGGCATAACGTGCTAACTTGCTGAAATCGTCAACGTATTGGCCAACTGTCCTTCCTCCTTGGCGTAAGTTGCGAAACTCACGCTTCTTCAGGGCCATAGCTCCTGCTGAAACATGGGCAGTGCGGAAAGCTTGCTGAAACTGATCCCATGTGACAGTGTCAACTGGGTAAGTGGCTGTGAAATTCTCCCACCATGCTGCCGCGGGTCCATCAAGCTGGTGAGCGGCAAACTTCACTTTCTCACCATCCGTGCATCCTGCAGTGGTCAACTCCCTTCCTATCTTGCGGAGCCAATCGTCTGCTACTATCAGCTCGGTGCTACTGGAAAACACCGGCGGATTCAGCCTAAGGAAACGGGCTAAGTGGTCAACAGGTGGTGGTGGGTTATTGTTGTTGTTCTGTTGGTTCTGGACTAACATCTGCATCAATTGATTCTGCTGCTGGATCAACTGACTGAGTTCCGGTGGGAATCCATTGTCACGTCTCGGAGGCATCTGAGGGTTTAGAAAAGATGAGAATTAAGAATAGAGTGAGGTCTAAAGGGAAAACACTACCCCAATGCACATGAGCAAATGTACACAAAAATCACTTCATTCAATCAAACAAGGGCTTACAATCGGTCTAAAACTATAGCAAAAGTGCTCGAACTATAATGTTTACATGGGGGAATGCTACTACTATCTGGTGGTCATCTAGAAATTTGAACCGGTGGAAGACTCCATGATATCTGCTCCAGCTTCGTCTTCAAAGTCGGGTTCACTTGGATCCGAATCGGTGTCGTCGATGATGATGTAGTTGTCCGGACATGCGACGTACTCGTCTTCCTCCGTGGATGCTAACTTCCTCTTGAGTTCTTCAATCTCCTGCTTAAGATCGCCATTGTGCCTTGCTAGAGCTACGATCTCGTCCATGTAGTCCTTGCGTGTAGACTTCAGTTCTCCTTCTAGCTCGATGATCCTTGCCTTTGCATTCTTCAACTCTATCATATCATTGCACATCTGGTTCTCGTGGCGTCGAATGTGCTGGTTTAACTCCTGGATGAAAGATGCAATGGATCTATCCTTCTTGGTGCTGACTAACTCCCATTGTTCATCTCGGCGTCCGCAAATCTGGTAGATAGTGTCCTTGAGGTCTTCTTGGTAAACTTCTCCAATGCGTCCTATGGTGATATGAGCTGCCATGCTCCTTCCCAGACTCCAGGTTGGTGCATTGAAAACACTATCTATGGGCTTCGTGATTGGTGCGAATGTCCTTCCCGGAACGTGAGCTTGAATCTTCCAGCGCTCCTCTTCAGGCAGAGTGGCGTTGAAGGTTCCCGTGAAGCTTGGTAATCCAATGTTCAGGTACTTGGTGACTTCCTTCAGGTGAAATCCAAATGGTGTGCCTTCATCCGGTTGGGCGTACTTAATCTTCGCGTTCGTCATCCTAAAAGAGTAGAAAAGATGAGGAGTTAGAAAATGAGAAGAGAATGGTGATCTATGGCTTTAACTTAGTGGTCGTGTCCTACAGTCAGCGTGTGCTCTGATACCATCTCTGTGGCGACCCGACCCGAATGGATCAAGTGCTCTGTGCTCAGGTGTCATCCCTGGATCAGTAATGCTGACACCACACAGTACATCGAAGGATTTATAGCAGAGTGGCAATCACACACTTATTACATCGTTGTCTCAAAGAGAACTTATTACAATAAATATGGCTTAAGGCCATCTAATAACGATAACAGCGGAAGACTCGGAAGATAAATGGGTCCATCAACTCCAACGGCATCACTGAGTATAGAACCACGACCTAAAAGCACCTTACTCGTCGTCTGAAAAGTCTGCAACATGAGAAGTTGCAGCCCGAAAACGGGTCAGCACATGGAATATGCTGGCAATGTAACACATAGAGAGTAATGGAATGAAACAGCTATACTATATGCATATATGGCTGGTGGAAAGCTCTATGGTTACAGTTTTGCGTAAAGCCAGTTTTTCCCTACTGCAAAGGAATAAATTTATTTAACTATCATGGTAGTTGTTAAACATCGAGAATGGTTGACAGCATTCCGATCCCAATTAAGTGAACAATTAAAACCCAACAACATTAATTAGAAGTAACATGTTGAGATTCACATGATATTCAAGTACTAGATACTCAAGTTGTCCATAACCGGGGACACGGCTAATCATGATTAGTTTGTACACTCTGCAGAGGTTTGCGCACTTTTCCCCACATGACTCGATCGCCTCCGTTTGTTTTCTCGCACTACATGGTGTTTGAGAAACGGATGACCGAGACATAGTCTTTCAGAAGCGCTAGCACCTTACATGTGGGGTAGACCGTACCACCTACAACCCCTACATCTGCTAGTCCACCCCGTAAGAGTTCGCACAACTTAGTCAACTATGCCAGAGCCCATAGTAGCATGTGGCTGCACACGGAAGTTTCTAGCATGAATGATCTTATGATCCCTTTGAGCCTGGGTGGCGGTCCAAAATAAAACAGGCAAGTCCTGATAGACATCAGGTGCCTCAATCCACCCAGATGTGTGTTTAAGTTGCCACCTTAGATAAACCATTAAAATTATCAACTCACATCTGTCATGGATATCACTCACCCAATCCACGTCTACTAGCATAGCATGGCATAATAAGCAAACGTAGAAGTAACTCCCAAAGGTTTCATAATAATACAGGTGATAGGTACTACCTCATCTACTTCCCATCCCACAGTTTAATTAGATCCTAATCATGCAATGTGAGAGGATTGATCTAATGCAATAAAACATGGGTTGTAGAAAAAGGTATGATCAAAGTGTTACTTGCCTTGCTGATGATCCGCGAGACCTAGGGTTTCAAAGTGACAAGCGGCGCAATCCGGGTGATCTATCGCAGACAAACAACAAGCATACAATAAGTACTCATCTAATGCACAGGTAAAACTCGAACAGGAGAACGAACCAGGAAGTTCAACTTAAGAACTCCGGTTGCAAAGAAAGAACGAACCGAACAAAGAAAAGGAAAACAAACGGCGGAAGAAAACAACTCGGTTCTAGCAAGTTGAAACTAGGTTAAATTTTATCGGGGCAAAAACTTGTTTAAGTTGATTATACGGAACGGTGGTTTCGAAACGAAACTCCAGGCGCTTGAATCACCTGATTCCGATAAACGAGCGAGAAGAAAGACTAGAACGAAGATCGGATCTAAGATCACGATCGCGGAATAAATCCGACGAAAAGAAAAGAAGAACGATTAAACGAACGGGCGTCGTTAACTGGGGAATAATCGGTGATCACGTTCGTTGAGATGAACGGTCCGAAAGAAGAACGAAAACCGATCTAGGGTTTTCGGAAAAGAAAACCGAAACAAAGAACGAGAGAAAACTGGAACGGTTAAGAAAGAACCGGAACAGTTTAGAAGAAAAACTGAACCGAGGGGAGAAAAAGAGACGCGGCGCGGGACAACCTCGGCAAGGCTCCGGCTAACGGCGGCGACGGCGGCTATAGGGCGGCGGCGGCGGGTGAGGGGCGCGGGGTTGGGCGCGGCTAAGGAGGAGAGGGGCTTGGGATTGATGTGAGGAGAGGGGGGGGGTTTGGGGTGTATTTATATAGGTGGGGGGATTACTTGGGGTAGGGGGCAAACAAAAGAGGGAAAACAAAACAAGGAAAAGGGGGCTAACCGGCCTAGAGTCCCTCTGGGACTCGGCCTAGAGCAAGGGAGGCGGCGGCCTGGCGCTGCGCCTGGCACGCGCGCTGGCTGGGGAGGCGGCCGGCCGGCTGGGCCTTTGGCCCGGCTGGCCTTGGTCCTTTTTTTAACTGGATTCGCGCGCAGAAAAACAAAAGAAAACTAAACTAAACGAACTCCAAAATTACTAAAGTAAATTTTCCACGACTCCTAAAAATGAGCCGAACAAAATGAACTTTACTCCGGACCTAGAATGCAATTTTTGAAAACGCGCATTTTTCCCTATCCAAATAAAAGCAAACGAAACTCCGGCAAAACCAAAATTTGATTTATTCATTAAATCTTCATTTTTCCTAAATTTGGGAAAGTCATATTATTCCCTCTCTTATATTTTTGATATTGGAAAAATAATTGAAGATGAAATAAATAAATCAAATGATCCTCTTTTCCAAAATTTGAGAGAACTCTCAAATATGAAAATAACGAAATCTCCAACTCTCTCCGAGGGTCCTTGAGTTGCGTGAAATTTGTAGGATCGACCAAAATGCAAGAAAATATGCTATGCATGATGATCTAGTGTATAACATTCCAAATTGAAAATTTGGGATGTTACACTAAACGTACCAAATTTCACTGGAAGGACTTGAATCATGGCATAAACTTTGCTGATAATCTGACAGAGATAGCACAACATATGAACGCTGGATTTTGGATGGGATTAATTAGACCTATGGTGCACACACTGAACAAGACCAATTGTGTGCACAAAACGCTGGTAAAAGTCTTATTTTAATGTTGATGCTCGCTCATAAACTATATATATCTTCAATGATATGTTACAATTGTTTTTTATTCTACATGTCAACAGAAATTGCCCCCTGTAGCAGTTCCTGGATCGATTTCCCGGCGTGGTCGAATTACACTTGTTCCTGCTAATAACGCCAAAGTGATTGCAAGGTACTGCATTTCCTGCAAAAATGGAACCATTCAAATTAACAAGTTCTCGCTTCTCGTGGCAATGCATCCATATTGGAAGATTGGAGACACCGTTTTACTCATGATCTACCAAGGCACAGGAGGGCTCTTCCTTTTCATTGACGAGATGTCGAGTCGCCGTGATCAAGCTGCTTCCAATGGATAGTTGTGGTGGTTGGCCCTCAACCTCTTAAAATGTGCTAGATGTTACTATATATGATAAGTATGTAGATATGGACCGTATGGTTGTTGGCCCTTAGCCTCTTAAAATGTGATAGTTGTTCCTATGTTAAGTATGTAGATATGTACCATATGGTTGTCAAAACCATATTACGAAGATCCTCCTTTTGTCGAATAGTGTAACCACTACATATATGTTACTCAAATGCTGTTACCCAAGTTCATTAATTTTCATGGAAAGTATTAGTATCGTACGCAGTTCATTGAGTTTAAGTGTGTGCCCGATGACCAGAAGGCATTTGCATATTAATTGTCCATATTGCAAATTCATACACATGTTAACATAAGGAAACATATGTATAACATACTAATGATCGCACACGAGTACTCGCAGAGGCATCATGTGCGATACACCACCACCGCAAGCAACTAGTTTGCATTTTTCAAAGTTTTTTGTACACACAGAATCGCACACGAAGTAGCTTCATTGACCGTATGTGTTGTAACTTCTCATCGCAAACAGTTCATCTGAGTCGACTGTTTGCCACGTATCACACACATCTTGTTTACATGACTCGTTTGTGTTCTTTTGGCTCATCGCAAACAGTTCATCTATGTGAACCGTATGTCGCATATCACACACATCTTATTAAGTTGAACCGTTTCTGTTGTGTTCCCTAATCGAAAATAGTTCGTCCGAGTTAACCATATGCCATATATCGCACACACATTGATATGGCTGCCCGTTTATGTAGTTCTACCTCATCGCAAATAGTTCGAATGGATTAACCGTGTGTCCTGCATCGCACACACATTGTTATGGCTGCCTGTTTCTATTGTTCTTCCTCATCGCAGACACTGTAAATGGATTAACCGTGTGTCCTGCATCGCACATGCAACTAAAATATCAACCGTGTTTGATGGATTCGCCATTGCAAATGTTTTGCACCTTTTTGACAGTTTTTTACGCCACTGTTTGGGATTATTGCATCATGGACAATTTCGGCAAAGGGTCTCTGATTGTAGTGTCGCGTTAGCAGTATCCTGCAATAGTGCTAGTAATGAACAATCACCTTCTGATAATGAAAAAAATAATGATGAGGTTCATGAAGACACCCAAACAAATAATAAAGAACCAGACAATGATGTTGAGTTAGAACCAGCAGTTGATCTTCATAACCCACAATCCAAGAATAAAAGATACGATAAAAGAGACTTTGTTGCTAGAAACCTTGGTAAGGAAAGAGAACCATGGGTTCAAAAACATATGCCCTTTCCACCTAAGTCAACTAAAAAGAAAGATGATGAAGAATTTGAACGCTTTGCTGAAATGCTTAGGCCAGTCTTTTTGCATACTCGCTTGACTGATATCTTAAAAATACCTCCTTATGCAAAGTACATGAAAGACATCATCACCAACAAGAGAAAAATACCGGAAGCCGAGATCTCCACCATGCTTCCTAATTACACTTTCAAGGATCAAATACCTAAAAAACTTGGAGATCCGAGAATCCCAACTATACCTTGCTCCATCAAAAGAAACTATGTGAAAACTGCTTTATGTGATTTAGGAGCTGGTGTTAGTGTTATGTGTTTCTCTTATAAAAGACTTGATTTGAGTAAACTCACACCTATTGAAATATGTTCGCAAATTGCGGACAAATCAACTGTCATACCTATGAGTATTTGTGAGGATGTGCCCGGTGTTATTGCTAATGTTACTATCTTAACTGACTTTGTTATACTTGAGATGCCTGAGGATGACAGCATGTCGATTATCCTTGGTATACCCTTTTTGAATACTGCAGGGGCTGTTATTGATTGCAATAAAAGCAAGGTCACTTTTCATATCAATAGTAATGAGCATACAGTGCACTTTCTGAAGAAACAATTCCATGTGAATGGTATTAATGTTATTAAAAAATGTCTGACAATCACTATTGGAAGTTTTCAACTACCGCTACCTATTGCCAAAAAGAAATATGAAATGCTCATTGCTGGGGACATTCATATCCCCGTTGAGGTAACTGATGTCTACTACGCAACTTTATTCTTGTAGACTTGTGTTGGGCCTCTGATAACCCACAAGTATATGGGATCGCAACCGTTTTCGAGGGTAGAGTATTCAACCCAAATTTATAGATTCGACACAAGGGGAACCAAAGAATATTTGAAGGTATTAGCTACTGAGTTGTCAATTCGACCACACCTGGAGATTAAATATCTGCAGCAAAGTGATCAGTAGCAAAGTAGTTTGATAGTTTTGACAGTAGTGATAGTAGCAATGGTAATAGTAACAGTGATATAAGTAAATTTGTAGCAAGTGTAATAGTGATGATAGCAGTAGTAACTTAGAAGAAATAATACGGAAAAGTTCATAGGCATTGGATCCGTGACTTGTTGGATGATATTCATCATGTGATAGTTATAACCTAGGGCAATACGGCACTAGCTCCAGTTCATCGAATAATGTAGGCATGTATTCCGTAAATAGTCATACATGCTTTATTAAAAGAACTTGCATGACATCTTTTGTCCTACCCTCCCATGGCAGCGGGGTCCATATTAGAAACTAAGGGATATTAAGGCCTCCTTTTAACAGAGAACCGGAACAAAGCATTAACACATAGTGAATATATGAACTCCTCAAACTACGGTCATCACCGGGACAGGGCCCGGTTGTTGTCACTCTGGGGTTGCCAGATCATAGCACGTAGTAGGTGACTATAACTTGCAAGATCGGATCTAAAACATGGATATAATGGTGATAACATAAATGGTTTAGATCTGAAATCATGGCACCCGGGCCCAAAGTGACAAGCATTAAGCATAGCGAAGTCATAGCAACATCAATCTAGGAACATAGTGGATACTAGGGATCAAGCCCTAACAAAACTAACTCGATTACATGATGAATCTCATCCAACTCCTCACCGACTAGCGAGCCTACGAAAGAATTACTCACTCTCGGTGGGGAGCATCATGGAATTGGCGATGGAGAAGGGTTGGTGATGACGAAGAATGAAGATCCCCCTCTCCGGAGCCGCAAACAGACTCCAGATCTGCCTTCCTGAGGAAGAAAAGGGCTTTGCGGCGGCTCCGTCTCGTGGATTGCGATAATTCTTTCTCCCTTGATTTTTTCTGGAAAAATAGGATTCTATAGCGTCGGTTTCAGGGTCTGCGGGGCCACCGAGTGGGGACAACCCACCTGGGCGCGCCAGGAGAGGGGGCGCGCCCTGGTGGGTTGTGCCCACCCATGTGCCCTCTCCGGCAGGTCTTGGCTTCAGAAATTCTTATTATTGATACAAAAAATCCTCGCAAAGTTTCGTTTCATTCCAAGAAATTTTATTTCTGCACAAAAACAACACCATGGTAGTTCTGCTGAAAACATCATCGGTCCGGGGTTGGTTTCATTTAAATCATGCAAATTAGAGTCCAAAACAAGAGGAAAAGTGTTCGGAAAAGTAGATATGTTGGAGACGTATCAACTCCCCCAAGCTTAAACCTTTACTTTTCCTCAAGCAATTCAGTTGATAAACTGAAAGTGAAAAAGAAAAAAATTATGAACTCTTTTGCTTTTCTTTGCATAAATAGGCTTAAAAAGCACCTAGGTTTTCAGCCAACAATTTAACTAACCATGTCGACAATTACTCTTGAAGATTATAATGACTCATATCAATGACATAATCAGCTAACGAGCAATAACAAGGTATCTCAAATGGCAACACGTTGTCCAAACAACCATGATATAATATGACGATAGTGGTATCTCGCTAGCCCTTTCTGAGACCGCAAAACATAAATGCAGAGCACCTTCAAAGTTCAAGCACCGACTAAACATTGCAATTCATGGTAGAAAATATCTAGTCATGATGCACCAAACATTAGCTACACACACTGCATAAATCATGAAAACTGTGCTCTTCTCAGTTTGTGGCGCTTGTTTTAGAAGGTGATGACACAACATAAAAGTAGATAGTCCCTTTTCAGAGGGAAGTAGTGATTTTTAGAGGTGTCAGAGATCAATTTTTAAAACAGAGATAAATGATATTTTGAGGCATGCACCCTTCTCATTTACTTCACGACCATCAGTTATCAGCATATTCCATGCTAAGCACGCTAGTGGCAGTTCCCAAGCGATAAAAGTAAAAGGTTTTGACTCCATTGGGAGTTTTTGTTTGATTATTTTAGAGATGAACTCATTTTCATGTTTGTAGTTTGGGACTGGGCATCCCTATTACCACCCTTTTCTTGTGCGATGGCGAGTGAATAAACACTCGACCTGAGAATAACCTGCTTAGCATGGAAGATACCGACCACCTCCTATTGTTCCATGAATGATCCAGGCACACAAAACAGATAAATTTTAGAATTTTTTAGAGGTGGCACATTCAAATTTACTTAGGACGGCAGGGTAATACCGTATATAGGTAGGTATGGTGGACTCATCTGGAATAACTTTGGGTTCAAGGTTTTTGATGTACAAGAAGAGTTCCCACTTAGTACAGGCGAAGGCTAGCAATTTAGATTGAGAAGCGGCCAGCTAGAGAGCAACAACAATCATAACCATGCATTATGAATAAGTAACATTGTACACTAGCATGAGTAGGATATGAACACCATGAACATAAATATCATAGATGCTATGTTGGTTTTGATTCAACTACATGCATGAACATGTACCAAGTCAAGCCACTCGAACATTCAGAGGAGGATACAATATCATCATACTACATCACAATCATTTTAATGCTATGTTGATATCCAAGATAAATCATTATCAACTCCCAGCTACTTATGCATGGCATGAGAAACTATAATCTCTAATTGACATTGCAAACATGTTTAATCATAATGGGCTGAAGCATGGATACTAGGTTAAACATATTTCTGCCACGACCAGTTCATTGAATGTCGTCATTATTTCCTTTCACTTGCACGACCGAACAATACGAAAATAATAATAGTGCAAGTGTGCTGTGGACTAAGCTGGAATCTGCAAACATTTTATTCAACAGGAGAAGACAAGGTAAAATGTGCTCCTTATTAGTTCAACAATTATTCATATGAGAGCCACCGAACATTTTCATCGTGGTCTTCTCCTTGGTAAGACTTGAATAAAAAGAAAAGAAATTCAGATAAACACACTAAAACATTTTTGGAGTTTTTGGTTTTCTTCAACAAGCAAATAAAAAGCAAAAACGAGAAAAACTATTTACACGGGAAAGCTCCCAACAAGCGAAAGAAGAACAAGGAAATCTTTTTGGGTTTTCTTTTTAATACCACAGCTAAGCATCCACAGAAAGTGAATTAGCTACAACTATTTTTTTCTAAAGTTTTTCAAACACACAAGAAGAAAGCAAGAAAATAAATCTAAGCATGGATGATAAAATGAAAAAATGTGAATACCGACAAATGAATTATGTGAACATGATTGTAAAGTGGTGGAAACACGTACTCCCCCAAGCTTAGAATTTTGGCCTAACTTAGTATTCGATCAGTTGCCCGGAGGGTAGTAGGGGTGCTGAGGAGCGGGCATCCACGCATCCCACTGCGAAGGCTCCTCCTATGCCGCTTCCGCAGTAGCCTGAGCGTTCCGGTAGGCGATGATGTTCGCGGGCATGATCCTATATCCGCCCCTGGCGGCAGAATCAAACAAAGCAGGTGCAGGTAGTGGAATAATATCACGAGTTTTAATGCTAAAAACCGGGTTATAAGGAATGGGGATATCAGGATAATCTCGTGCAAGATGGTGTTCCATGGCTGCCCGGTCTAGGTAAACCTTGGTTAGAGGGTAATCACGAGGGCGTATCTCAACCTTGAAGTGAGCCGCCAAATGAGTAGCAAAAATCCCACCATGTATTTCACCCTGTGATTTATTAAGATGGAGGCGATGAGCCACAATAGCTCCCAAGCTACGAGTTTTGTTGCCCTCTAGTGCTCGGCGTAAAACAACAAAGTCTGGTGCGTTGAGTGCACCCACTTTCTTTCTAGCAAGCAGACACTTAGCAACAAATAAATCAAAATAATGTACGGCAGGAAAGTGTATGCTAGCAGTAGTGGTGGCTGACACCCCTCTCTCATCTCCCACTGTCAGAATGCGATAAAAATCGTCAAACGTAGCCGGCCTAGGCGCGGCTAAGCTCCCCAGAGGGGATCAAGCATATATCACAAAATTCAGTAAGTGGTATCTGATGGTTTTCAGCATATAAATCGAAGCTCACTTCAGGAGGATTATTTCTAGGCAGGAAGGTAAAACTCTGAACAAAGATGTTTGTGAGGATTTGGTGCTGGTCACACTCATCTGCAATGAAGTCGGTGAGGCCGACATTCGCAACATATTGTGTGAACTCTTGAAGGATTCCCGCCTATTCCAAAAACGGGGTGTGCGGCCATTTGCACGGCCGTACCACCGCTAACCTCCGAGGGTGGAGATCACTATCAGAAGACTCCCCAATAACACCCTTGGAATTCTTCTTCGAGCCAAACTTCCTGAAGATATTCATGTCCGCGTACAATTTTCTGAAAATAAAAATTTTGGGGGTGACAAAAATTTTTCAACAAAACTTTATAAAATTGATAGCAACTACTCATAGGGATGCATAGAGTCCAAAACTAGCATTCAAACTACTTAGAACACTAAGAATTCAACATGCAAGCACATCTACAGCAGCACCAAGAGTAGCTAATTATTCCAAATATAAACCACTAAAACAAAAACTAATTGGACAAACGGTGGAGTCACATACCAAGCAACAATCCCCTGAAACAATTTCGGAAAAGGAGCTTTGAGCAAAGAGATCGAAATCCGCGGGTTTGAGCTCAAGAACACGGGAAAGAGAGCAATGGAGATTTTTTCTGGAGGTAAGTGATGATTTGGGATGAAGAGGTAAGTATGGGGGCCCACGTGGGGACCACAACCCACCAGGGCGTACCTGGGGGTCCTGGCGCGCCCAGGTTGGTTGTGCCGACCTGGTACACCTCCCTCTGATATTATTTGCACCAGAAATTCAGAAATATTCTGAAAAAGTTCATGTAAAATTTTCAAGGCATTCCGAGAACATTTATTTTTGGGTCATTTTTAATTGCACGGGAAACTCAGAAAACGGACAAAACATGGCATTTTATTTTATTTAACTAATAAAAATAGAAAACGAAAGGTAGGGACAGAAGGTAGTTCTTACTAAATTCATCAACTTCATACTGTTCAAAAATGATTCATTAATAAGGTTGATCAAGTCTTATTAACAACCACTTTCGATTAGCATGAAACCGAAGAACTTTTGTTAATCACTAAGTTACCTCAATGGGGATATGCATTTCCCCAACAATAAGCATTTCATATTTCTTTTTGACAGTAGGTAGAGGTATTTGAAAACTTCCAATAGTCATTGTCGGAGATTTTTCAATAACATTAATACCATTCACTTGGAATTGTTTCTTCGGAAAGTGCACCATATGCTCATTACCATTGATATGAAAAGTGACCTTGCTTTTATTGCAATCAATAACAGCCCCTGCAGTGTTCAAGAAGGGCCTACCAAGGATAATCGACATGTTGTCGTCCTCAAGCATCTCAAGGATAACAAAGTCAGTTAAGATAGTAACATTAGCAACAACAATGGGCACATCCTCACAGATACCAATAGGTATGGCAGTTGATTTATCATCCATTTGCAAAGATATTTCAGTAGGTGTGAGTTTATTCAAATCAAGTCTTTTATATAGAGAAAAAAAGGCATAACACTAACACCAGGTCCTAAGTCACACAAAGTAGTTTTCGCATAATTCTTTTTTATAGAGCAAGGTATAGTTGGTATTCCTGGATCTCCAAGTTTTTTAGGTACTCCATCTTTGAAAGTGTAATTAGCAAGCATTGTGGAGATCTCAGCTTCCGGTATTTTTCTCTTATTTGTGATGATGTCTTTCATGTACTTTGCATAAGGAGGCATTTTAAGGATACCAGTCAAGCGAGTGCGCAAAAAGACTGGCCTCAGCATTTCAGCAAAGCATTCAAATTCTTCTCATCTTTATTTTTAGTTGACTTGGGTGGAAAAGGCATAGGTTTTTGAACCCACAATTCTCTTTCTTTATCGTATTTTCTAGCAACAAAGTCTCTTATATCATACCTTTTATTCTTAGGTTGTGGGTTAGCAAGATCAACAGGTGGTTCTATCTCAACATCATTGGCTGGTTCTTTTTTATTATTTGCTTGAGTGTCTTCATGAACCTCATCATTATCTTTTTCATTATCACTAGTGAGTGTTTATTACCAGATTGAGTTTCAACATCTGAGATAGAAGTTTCATTATCATTATCAGGAGGTTTCTCTATTTTAGGTTCACCATAAGTATGCAAAGTCCTATCATTTTTCTTTTTCTTTTTAGAAGGACTAGGTGCACTAGTGTTATTTCTTTGTGGATTTTGTTCAATTCTTCACTACTAGGAAAAGGCCTACTAGTGGCGCACCAGTTTTGCCTACTAATGGCGCACTACTGGTGCGCCACTAGTACCACGCCACTAGTATTTTTACTAATGGCACACGAGTGGTGCGCCATTAGTATCTGGTATACTAATGGCGCACCACTGCTGCGCCATTAGTATAGGCCACGGTGCGCCATTAGTATAGGCCACTGGTGCGCCATTAGTATAGACCACGGTGCGCCATTAGTATTTTTGAATTTTGAAGGCAGGAAAATAGTAGTGGCGCACCGTCTAACCCCCACCGTGCGCCATTGCTATTTTTGAATTTTGAATTTGGATCTGGATCGCGATTTTTTGCCCATTTTTTACTCGTTTTTTTGCTCGTTTTTTTGCACGATATTATTTCAAATTGTGTTCCCGTTTTTGGATCTTGTACGTTCTTTTGCCGTGTTCTTTTGCCAGAGAGGAGTTCCGGAGAGGAGGAGGAGGAGGTGACCAGAGAGGCGCTCGCCTACATCACCGGAGAGGAGGAGGAGGTCGCCGGAGAGGAGTTCACCGGAGCATCAGAGAGGAGGAAGGAGAAACCATGAGGTGATGGGAGGAGAGGAGGGAGGATGAGCTCACCGGAGAGGAGGGAGAAGGAGCTCATCGGATATGAGGGAGGAGGAGCTCATCGGAAAGTAGGGAGGAGGAGCTCACCGGAGAGGAGGGAGGAGAAACCGTGAGGGGAGGGGAGGGGAGGAGAGGAGGGAGGAGGATGTCGCCGGAGAGGAGGAGGAGGTCGCCAAAGAGGAGGAGGAGGAGGTCGCCGGAGAGGAGGAGGAGGAGGTTGCCGGAGAGGAGGAGGAGGTCGCCGGAGAGGAGGAGGAGGAGGGTAGTATGGTGGAGGAGAGAAGGGAAGATGGAGTGGAGGAGAGGAGGAGATGGAGTGGAGTGTTGGGGAACGTGGTAATTTCAAAAATTTCCTACGCACACGCAAGATCATGGTGATGCATAGCAATGAGAGGGGAGAGTGTTGTCTACGTACCCTCGTAGACCGAAAGCGGAAGCGTTAGCACAACACGGTTGATGCAGTCGTATGTCTTCACGGACCGACCGATCAAGCACCGAAACTATGGCACCTCCGAGTTCTAGCATACGTTCAGCTCGATGACGATCCCCGGACTCCGATCCAGCAGAATGTCGGGGAAGAGTTCCGTCAGCACGACGGCGTGGTGACGATCTTGATGTTCTACCGTCGTAGGGCTTCGCCTAAGCACCGCTACAATATTATCAAGGACTATGGTGGAAGGGGGCACCGCACACGGCTAAGAGATCAATCATGAATTGTTGTCTTTGGGGTGCCCCCTTGCACCCGTATATAAAGGAGCAAGGGAGGAGGAGGCCGGCCCTAGGAGGGGGCGCTCCAAGTGTGGAGTCCTACTAGGACTCCCTAGTCCTAGTAGGATTCCACCTCCCATATGGAATAGGAAAAGAGGAAGGGAAAAGGAGAAGGAAGGAAGGGGGCGCCCCCCTTCCCTAGTCCAATTCGGACCAGACCAAGGGGAGGGGTGCGGCCACCCTTGAGGCCCTTTTCCTTCTTTCCCGTATGGCCCAATAAGGCCCAATACGTATTCCCGTAACTCTCCGGTACTCCGAAAAATAGCCGAATCACTCGGAACCTTTCTGATGTCCGAATATAGTCGTCCAATATATCGATCTTTACGTCTCGAGCATTTCGAGACTCCTCGTCATGTCCCTGATCTCATCTGGGACTCTGAACTCCTTCGGTACATCAAAACTCATAAACTCATAATATAACTATCATCGAAACCTTAAGTGTGCGGACCCTATGGGTTCGAGAACAATGTAGACATGACAAAGACACATCTCCGGTCAATAACCAATAGCGGAACCTGGATGCTCATATTGGCTCCCACATATTCTACGAAGATCTTTGTCGGTCAGACCGCATAACAACATACGTTGTTCCCTTTGTCATCGGTATGTTACTTGCCCGAGATTCGATCGTCGGTATCTCAATACCTAGTTCAATCTCATTACCGGCAAGTCACTTTACTCGTTCCGTAATACATCATCCTGCAACTAACTCATTAGTTGCAATGCTTGTAAGGCTTAAGTGATGTGCATTACCGAGAGGGCCCAGAGATACCTCTCCTACAATCGGAGTGACAAATCCTAATCTCGAAATACGCCAACCCAACAAGTACCTTCGGAGACACCTGTAGAGCACCTTTATAATCATCCAGTTATGTTGTGACGTTTTGTGGCACACAAAGTGTTCCTCCGGTAAACGGGAGTTGCATAATCTCATAGTCATAGGAACATGTATAAGTCATGAAGAAAGCAATAGCAACAAACTAAATGATCAAGTGCTATGCTAACGGAATGGGTCAAGTCAATCACATCATTCTCCTAATGATGTGATCCCATTAATCAAATGACAACTCATGTTTATGGTTTGGAAACATAACCATCTTTGATCAACGAGCTAGTCAAGTAGAGGCATACTAGTGACACTCTGTTTGTCTATGTATTCACACACGTATTATGTTTCCGGTTAATACAATTCTAGCATTAATAATAAACATTTATCATGATATAAGGAAATAAATAATAACTTTATTATTGCCTCTAGGGCATATTTCCTTGAGTCTCCCACTTGCACTAGAGTCAATAATCTAGTTCACATCGCCATGTGATTTAACATCAATAGTTCACATCACCATGTGATTAACACCCATAGTTCACATCGACATGTGACCAACACCCAAAGGGTTTACTAGAGTCAATAATCTAGTTCACATTGCTATGTGATTAACACCCAAAGAGTACTGAGGTGTGATCATGTTTTGCTTGTGAGAGAAGTTTAGTCAACGGGTCTGCCACATTCAGATCCGTAAGTATTTTGCAAATTTCTATGTCAACAATGCTCTGCATGGAGCTACTCTAGCTAATTGCTCCTACTTTCAATATGTATCCATATTGAGACTTAAAGTCATCTGGATCAGTGTCAAAACTTGCATCGACATAACCCTTTACGACGAACCTTTTTTCACCTCCATAATCAAGAAACATATCCTTATTCCACTAAGGATAATTTTGACCAATGTCCAGTGATCTACTCCTAGATCACTATTGTACTCCCTTGCCAAAATCAGTGTAGGGTATACAATAGATCTGGTACACAGCATGACATACTTTATAGAACCTATGGCCAAGGCATAGGGAATGACTTTCATTCTTTTTCTATCTTCTGCCATGGTCAGGCTTTGAGTCTTACTCGATTTTACACCTTGTAACACAGGCAATAACTCTTTCTTTGACTGTTCCATTTTGAACTACTTCAAAATCTTGTCAAGGTATGTACTCATTGAAAAACTTATCAAGCGTCTTGATATATCTCTATAGATCTTGATGCTCAATATGTAAGCAGCTTCTCCGAGGTCTTTCTTTGAAAAACTCCTTTCAAACATTCCTTTATGCTTTGCAGAATAATTCTACATTATCTCTGATCAACAATATGTCATTCACATATACTTATCAGAAATGTTGTAGTGCTCCCACTCACTTTCTTGTAAATACAGGCTTCACCGCAAGTCTGTACAAAACTATATGCTTTGATCAACTTATCAAAGCGTATATTCCAACTCTGAGAAGCTTGCACCAGTCCATAGATGGATCGCTGGAGCTTGCATATTTTGTTAGTACCTTTAGGATTGACAAAACCTTCTGGTTGCATCATATACAACTCTTCTTTAATAAATCCATTAAGGAATGTAGTTTTGTTTATCCATTTGCCAGATTTCATAAAATGTGGCAATTGCTAACATGATTCGAACAGACTTAAGCATAGATACGAGTGAGAAACTCTCATCGTAGTCAACACCTTGAACTTGTCGAAAACCTTTTTGCGACAATTCTAGCTTTGTAGATAGTAACACTACTATCAGCGTCCGTCTTCCTCTTGAAGATACATTTAATGTCAATGGCTCACCGATCATTGGGCAAGTCAATCAAAGTCCATACTTTGTTCTCATACATGGATCTCATCTCAGATTTCATGGCCTCAAGCCATTTCGCGGAATCTGGGCTCATCATCGCTTCCTCATAGTTCGTAGGCTCGTCATGGTCAAGTAACATGACCTCCAGAACAGGATTACCGTACCACTCTGGTGCGGATCTCACTCTGGTTTACCTACGAGGTTCGGTAGTAACTTGATCTGAAGTTACATGATCATCGTCATTAGCTTCCTCACTAATCGGTGTAGTAGTCACAGGAACAGATTTCTATGATGAACTACTTTCCAATAAGGGAGCAGGTACAGTTACCTCATCAAGTTCTACTTTCCTCCCACTCACTTCTTTTGAGAGAAACTCCTTCTCTAGAAAGGATCCATTCAAAGCAACGAATATATTGCCTTCGGATCTGTGATGGAAGGTGTACCCAACATTTTCTTTTGGGTATCCTATGAACACACACTTCTCCGATTTGGGTTAGAGCTTATCAGGTTGAAACTTTTTCACATAATCATTGCAACCTCAAACTTTAAGAAACGACAGCTTAGGTTTCTTGCCAAACCATAGTTCATACAGTGTCATCTCAACGGATTTAGATGGTGCCCTATTTAACGTGAATGCGGCTGTCTCTAATGCATAACCCCAAAACGATAGTGGTAGATCAGTAAGAGACATCATAGATCGCACCATATCTAATAAAGTACGGTTATGACGTTCGGACACACCATTATGCTGTGGTGTTCCAGGTGGCGTGATTAGTGAAACTATTTCACATTGTTTTTAACTGAAGGCCAAACTCGTAACTCAAATATTTTACTTTTGCGATCATATCGTAGAAACTTTCATTTTTGTTACGGTGATTCTCCACTTCACTCTGAAATTCTTTGAACTTTTCAAATGTTTAGGACTTGTGTTTCATCAAGTAGATATACTCATATCTGCTCTCATCTGTGAAGATCAGAAAATAATGATACCTGCCACGAGCCTCAATATTCATCGGACCACATACATCAGTATGTATGATTTCCAACAAATCTGTTGTTAGCTCCATTGTTCTGGAGAACGGAGTCTTAGTCATCTTGCCCATGAGGCATGGTTCGCAAGCATCAACTGATTCATAATCAAGTGATTCCAAAAGCCCATCAGCATGGATTTTCTTCATGCGCTTTACACCAATATGACCTAAATGGCAGTGCCACAAATAAATTGCACCATCATTATTAACTTTGCATCTTTTGGTTTCAATATTATGAATATGTGTATCACTAGATCGAGATCCAAAGAACCATTTTCATTGGGTGTGTAACCATATAAGGTTTTATTCATGTAAACAGAACAACAATTTATTCTCTTACTTAAATGAATAACCGTATTGTAATAAACATGATCAAATCATATTCATACTCAACGCAAACACCAAATAACACTTATTTAGGTTCAACACTAATCCCAAAAGTATATGGAGTGTGCGATGATGATCATATCAATCTTGGAACCACTTCCAACACACATCGTCACTTCACCCTTAACTAGTCTATGTTCATTCTACAACTCCCGTTTTGAGTTACTACTCTTAGCAACTGAACCAGTATCAAATACCAAGGGGTTGCTACGAACACTAGTAAAATACACATCAATAATCTGTATATCAAATATACCTTTGTTCACTTTGCCATCCTTCTTATCCGCCAAATACTTGGGGCAGTTCCGCTTCCAGTGACTAGTCCCTTTGCAGTAGAAGCACTTAGTCTCAGGCTTAGGACCAGACTTGGGCTTCTTCACTTGAGCAGCAACTTGCTTGCTGTTCTTCTTGAAGTTCCCCTTCTTCCCTTTGCCCTTTTCTTGAAACTAGTGGTCTTGTCCCTTGCATATCATAGTTCATGACGAAGTTCTACTAACTTGGTGATGGTGACTAGATAATTCTGTCAATCACTATTTTATCTGGAAGATTAACTCTCACTTGATTCAAGCGATTGTAGTACCTAGACAATCTGAGCACATGCTCACTGCTTGAGCTATTCTGCTCCATCTTTTAGCTATAGAACTTGTTGGAGACTTCGTATCTCTCAACTCGGGTATTTGCTTGAAATATTAACTTCAACTCCTGGAACATCTCATATGGTCCATGACGTTCAAAACGTCTTTGAAGTCCCGATTCTAAGCCGTTTAAGCATGGTGCACTAAACTATCAAGTAGTCATCATATTGAGCTAGCCAAATGTTCATAACATCTGCATCTGCTCCTGCAATAGGTTTGTCACCTAGCGGTGCATCAAAGACATAATTCTTCTGTGCAGCAATGAGGATAAACCTCAGATCACGGATCCAATCCGCATCATTACTACTAACATCTTTCAACTTAGTTTTCTGTAGGAACATATCAGAAATAAAACAGGGGAGCTAAACGCGAGCTATTGATCTACAACATAGATATGCTAATACTACGAGGACTAAGTTCATGATAAATTAAAGTTCAATTAATCATATTACTTAAGAACTCCCACTTAGATAGACATCCCTCTAATCCTCTAAGTGATCACGTGATCCAAATCAACTAAACCATGTCCGATCATCACGTGAGATGGAGTAGTTTCAATGGTGAACATCACTATGTTGATCATATCTACTATATGATACACGCTCGACCTTTCGGTCTCCGTGTTCCGAGGCCATATCTATTATATGCTAGGCTCGTCAAGTTTAACCTGAGTATTCCGCGTGTGCAACTGTTTTGCACCCGTTGTATTTGAACGTAGAGCCTATCACACCCGATCATCATGTGGTGTCTCAGCACGAAGAACTTTCGCAACGGTGCATACTCAGGGAGAACACTTATACTTTGATAATTTAGTGAGGGATCATCTTATAATGCTACCGTCAATCAAATCAAGATAAGATGCATAAAAGATAAACATCACATGCAATCAATATAAGTGATATGATATGGCCATCATCATCTTGTACTTGTGATCTCCATCTCCGAAGTACCGTCATGATCACCATCATCACCGGCGCGACACCTTGATCTCCATCGTAGCATCGTTGTCGTCTCGCCAATCTTATGCTTCCACGACAATCGCTACCGCTTAGTGATAAAGTAAAGCATTACAGCGCGATTGCATTGCATACAATAAAGCGACAACTATATGGCTCCTGCCAGTTGCCGATAACTCGGTTACAAAACATGATCATCTCATACAATAAAATTTAACATCATGTCTTGACCATATCACATCACAACATGCCCTGCAAAAACAAGTTAGACGTCCTCTACTTTGTTGTTGCAAGTTTTACGTGGCTGCTACGGGCTTAGCAAGAACCGTTCTTACCTACGCATCAAAACCACAATGATAGTTTGTCAAGTTGGTGTTGTTTTAACCTTCGCAAGGACCGGGCGTAGCCACACTTGGTTCAACTAAAGTTGGAGAAACTGACACCCGCCACACCGGGCGTAGCACGTCGGTAGAACCAGTCTCGCGTAAGCGTACGCATAATGTCGGTCCGGGCCGCTTCATCCAACAACACCGCCGAACCAAAGTATGACATGCTGGTAAGCAGTATGACTTATATCGCCCACAACTCACTTGTGTTCTACTCGTGCATAACATCAACGCATAAAACCTAGGCTCTGATACCACTGTTGGGGAATGTAGTAATTTCAAAAATTTCCTACGCACACGCAAGATCATGGTGATGCATAGCAACGAGAGGGGAGAGTGTTGTCTACGTATCCTCGTAGACCGAAAGCGGAAGCGTTAGCACAACGCGGTTGATGTAGTCGTACATCTTCATGGACCGACCGATCAAGCACCGAAACTACGGCACCTCCGAGTTCTAGCACACGTTCAGCTCGATGACGATCCCCGGACTCCGATCCAGCAGAATGTCGGGGAAGAGTTCCGTCAGCACGACGGCGTGGTGATGATCTTGATGTTCTACCGTCGCAGGTCTTCGCCTAAGCACCGCTACAATATTATCGAGGATTATGGTGGAAGGGGGCACCGCACACGGCTAAGAGATCAATGATCAATTGTTGTCTTTGGGGTGCCCCCCTGCACCCGTATATAAAGGAGCAAGGGAGGAGGAGGCCGGCCCTAGGAGGGGCGTGCCAAGTGTGGAGTCCTACTAGGACTCCCTAGTCCTAGTAGGATTCCACCTCCCATATGGAATAGGAAAAGAGGAAGGGAAAAGGAGAAGGAAGGAAGGGGGCGCCCCCCTTCCCTAGTCCAATTCGGACCAGACCAAGGGGAGGGGTGCGGCCATCCTTGAGGCCCTTTTCCTTCTTTCCCGTATGGCCCAATAAGGCCCAATACATATTCCCGTAACTCTCCGGTACTCCGAAAAATATACCCGAATCACTCGGAACCTTTCTGATGTCCGAATATAGTCGTCCAATATATCGATCTTTACGTCTCGACCATTTTGAGACTCCTCGTCATGTCGCTGATATCATCCGGGACTCCAAACTCCTTCGGTACATCAAAACTCATAAACTCATAATATAACTGTCATCGAAACCTTAAGCGTGCGGACCCTACGGGTTCGAGAACAATGTAGACATGACTGAGACATGTCTCCAGTCAATAACCAATAGCGGAACCTGAATGCTCATATTGGCTCCCATATATTCTACGAAGATCTTTATCGGTCAGACCGCATAACAACATACGTTGTTCCCTTTGTCATCGGTATGTTACTTGCCCGAGATTCGATCGTCGGTATCTCAATACCTAGTTCAATCTCGTTACCGGCAAATCTCTTTACTCGTTCCGTAATACATCATCCTGTAACTAACTCATTAGTTGCAATGCTTGCAAGGCTTAAGTGATGTGCATTACCGAGAGGGCCCAGAGATACCTCTCCGACAATCGGAGTGACAAATCCTAATCTCGAAATACGCCAACCCAACAAGTACCTTCGGAGACACCTGTAGAGCACCTTTATAATCACCCAGTTATGTTGTGACGTTTGGTGGCACACAAAGTGTTCCTCCAGTAAACGGGAGTTGCATAATCTCATAGTCATAGGAACATGTATAGGTCATGAAGAAAGCAATAGCAACAAACTAAACGATCAAGTGCTATGCTAACGGAATGGGTCAAGTCAATCACATCATTCTCCTAATGATGTGATCCCGTTAATCAAATGACAACTCTTGTATATGGTTAGGAAACATAACCATCTTTGATCAACGAGCTAGTCAAGTAGAGGCATACTAGTGACACTCTATTTGTCTATGTATTCACACATGTATTATGTTTCCGGTTAATACAATTCTAGCATGAATAATAAACATTTATCATGATATAATGAAATAAATAATAACTTTATTATTGCCTCTAGGGCATATTTCCTTCATGGAGGAGAGGTGGAGTGGAGGAGAAGAATGAAGAGGTAAGGAGGAGAGAACACGCCCAGCCATATATACGGCATAGTAATGGCGCACCGTGGGCAGGTGTGCCATTACTAATTTTTTTTTATTTTTTTTTATTTTGAATTTTTAAGGCGGGAAGATACTAATGGCGCACCATGGGCAGGTGCGCCATTAGTAACTTTTTTTATTGTTTTGATTTATTTTGAATTTTGAAGGTGGGAAGATAGTAATGGCGCACCATGGGCAGGTGCGCCATTAGTAAGTTTGAATTTTTTTGAATATTTTTGCCTCTCCAGATCTTAAAAGCCTCATATCTTTTTTTCTGTTAGGTTTTTGAGGATTTTGAAAATGTTTAAAATCCCCCTGTTAAATTCGGGTGTAACTTTTCGAGTAGATGATTTTTCATATAAAAAACTTTTTCATCCAAGTTCGTAATGAAAAGTTATGCCCATTTTTACAAATTCTCGAGAGATTTTGCAAAAAAGTCGAAAATTCATGTTTGTAAATTTTGCTAACAACTAGACCACATATCACATGGGAATCTTATTTTCTTTTATTTTTTTGACATTTCTATCATTTTCTTTTATTTTTTTGAAACTGAAAAGGCGGTCCACAGGGGGGGATGCATTCGGTGGAATGTTTGGGCCAAATTACTAATGGTGCACCGTGGGATGGTGCACCATTACTAGTTAAACTAGTAATGGCGCACCACTCCCACGGTGCGCAATTAGTAGTTTTGAAAAAATTAAAAAAAATTACTAATGGAGCACCGTGGATGTGGTGCGCCATTAGTATTTGCACACTAATGGCGCGCCAACACATGGTGCGCCATTAGTATTTATTAATGGCGCACCACATGTACAGTGCGCCATTAGTGTCCATATTGGCTATAGCTGTTTTTGTAGTAGTGCTTTTTGGGTGTCCTTTGGGATAAAGTGGTTCCTGAGTCATTTTGCCTCCTCTAGTTGCAACTCTAACATCAAAGTCATGCATATTATGATTCATTTCATCAAGTAATTCTCCTTGAGATTTAGCAACTTGTTCTAACTGAGTTTGAACCATAGAAGCATGTTTTCCAACACCTCTAACATCATTTGAGATTCTAAATAACAAGTCACCCAAGCGAGCAATCATATCAGAATTATATTTCAATTGTTTCATAACATTTGCATTGAAGTAATCTTGTTTTCTAATATAATTTTCAAACTCATAAAGGCATTGACTAGGATGCATATTGTAAGTGCATCTAGTGCCACCCCTAGTTGGTTTTGGAGTATTGACGACAAACCTAGTTGAGGGACTAATGTGTTTGTGAGAATTGCAGGATAACACAGGTAGAAGTCCCTCATTGATTCGGTTTTCCTACCAGAGATGACCCCTAAAAATGTATGAAGACATTGAAGTCAAAGGTGGTATATGAAGATATTCACATTGAAGACTATGACAAGAGAAGACACCACATGAAGCCTATGGAGCTCGAAGACTTAGATCTTTCGTAGTTCTTTTTCTTTTGTGTTGAGTCATAGGAACCACCGTACTGTTAAGTGGGGTCCAAGAGAACCAGTCAGACTGACTGAAGTGATGCCTAAACAAAACCTATGTCTTCGAGTGAAGACTATGAGAGCGAATCTTGTCCAGCGTCGGACAAGTTAGCTTTGCTTGTAGCCCAAGTAAAGTTGCCGTGTGAGTTTGAAATCTGACCGTTGGAACACGTGTCAGTTCCTTAGTGACCCAGGGTCATTTCAGACAAATTAGGTCGGGTTGCCAAGTGGCTATAAATAGCCCACCCCCCACAACCATAAATGGTTGGCTGCTCAAATTGAGAGTACGGCTTTTGTCATTTGAGAGCAACCCACCTCGAAGCCTTTGAGAGAGAATTCCTTGCGAGGATAAAGCCCTAACCACCCAGAGCTAGAGAGAATTGGGCATCACTTAAGTCTTCTTGTCTGTGTGATCTGAAGACTTATTACACTTGAGGACTGTGCATCCTCCAGCCGGTTAGGCGTCGCATTCTGAGCATCCAAGAGACATTGTGGATTGCCCGTGAACGAAGTCTGTGAAGGTTTGGGAGTCTACCTTGAAGACTTACCAGAGTGATTGGGCGAGGTCTGTGTGACCTTAGCTCAAGGGGAATATGGTGAGGATTGGGTGTCCTAAGTTGCGTGTTCAGGACTGGGTGTCCGGGACTGTGTGTCCTAAGGTTTAAATATCTAGCCGCCCCAACCAGATGTACAGTTGTCACAGCAACTGGAACTGGTCCAACAAATCATTGTCTTCAACGAGTCACTGGTTTCATCTTCCCTTCCCTTTACTTACTGTTGCTCCTTGTGAAGTCATTGTATGTTTGCACTATCTTTTGTCTTCACTGAGTGACTGCATGTTCTGTATGGCTTCATAATATCTTCCTACCTGATCCTTACTACATTGCTGCTATTAAGTCATTGTGCTTTCACTTCATTGAATACTTGACTATGGCTTGTCTAGTGTAGTCTACCTTCCGCTGCATGGTAATAGGTTTATTTCTATCGTTTGTCTGCATAACTTCCATGTTTTGAAGACTTTTATAAAAATCGCCTATTCACCCCCCCCCTCTAGTCGATATAACGCACTTTCACATATTGTGAGGATTGTCATTATCATTGAACTTCATAAGAGAATTTATCTCTACCACCTTAGGCAGTGATGGTGTATTAAGCCCATGTATTTCTTCAATAGGAGGTAAATTTTTAACATCTTCAGCTTTAATACCTTTTTCCTTCATAGATTTCTTTGACTCTTGCATATCTTCAGGACTGAGATATAATATACCCCTCTTCTTCCGAGTGGGTTTAGGAGGTGTTTAGGAATACTCCAATCATCATAATTTTTCAATATCCTATTCAATAATTCTTCATCTTGTCCAACAATTCGTTCCCTGAAAACACAGCCAGCACAACTATCTAGGAAGTCCCTAGAAGCGTCGGTTAGTCCATTATAGAAGATATCAAGTGTTCCATTTTTCTTAAGAGGATGATCAGGCAAAGCATTAAGTAACTACCTGCCCCAAGCTTGTGGGAGACTCTTTTCTTTAGTTTGCACAAAGTTAAATATTTCTTGTAAGGCAGCTTGTTTCTTATGAGCAGGAAAATATTTTTCAGAGAAGTAATAAATCATATCCTGGGGACTGCGCACACAACCAGGAGCAAGAGTATTGTACCAAGCTTTAGCATCACTGAGGGAGTCCTGGATTAGGGGGTTGTCGGTGTCAAAACTGGCGGATCTCGGGTAGGGGGTCCCGAACTGTGCGTCTAGGCCAGATGGTAACAGGAGGCAAGGGACACGGACTTTTACCCAGGTTCGGGCCCTCTTGATGGAGGTAAAACCCTACGTCCTGCTTGATTGATATTGATGATATGGGTGTTACAAGAGTAGATCTACCACGAGATCAGAGAGGCTAAACCCTAGAAGCTAGCCTATGGTATGATTGTATGTTGTGATTGTTGTCCTATGGACTAAAACCCTTCGGTTTATATAGACACCGGAGAGGGTTAGGGTTACACAAGGTCGGTTACAAAGGAGGAGATATCCATATACGTATTGCCTAGCTTGCCTTCCACGCCAAGTAGAGTCCCATCCGGACACGAGACAAAGTCTTCAATCTTGTATCTTCATAGTCTAATAGTCCGGCCAATGGAGATAGTCCGGCTATCCGGAGACCCCCTAATCCAGGACTCCCACAGTAGCCCCTGAACCAGGCTTCAATGACGATGAGTCCGGCGCGCAGTTGTCTTCGGCATTGCAAGGCGGGTTCCTTCTCCGAATACATCATAGAAGAATTTGAATACGAGGATAGTGTCCGACCCTCCAAAATAAGTTCCACATTTCACCGTAGAGAGAATAATGTTTTCACAGATCTAATCCGCTAGCTTGTTTTGGCAACATGACGTTATGTCATGGCCCGGTGATCATTCAAACCGTTTCTTTTAACTAGCCCCGCACATAACGCGAGGCAGTTTTTCGACACGTCTTGTCAAAGCAGAGATCATGTCCCCTTATCACGGGATTCTCATCAATACGGGCGTGGGTAACCCAACCGCGCCATCAATTGCGGCGCTTGGGGGATAAGCGAGTTTTACCAGGCAAGTGGGGACGCTTAGTTTTGTCCGCCCATATAAAGGGATAAGGATTCACCTTTCTATCCACGCCTTCTCCCTCCTCTGCTCATCTCTCCCGCACACTCGAGCTCTAGCGCCCAAGTCCTCACTTCCATCTCAACCTTCTCCAACCATGTCCGGAGCGGGAGGAAAGTGGATGGTCTCCTCCGTCACGGACGGAGACGTCAAGAAACTGAGAGAGTCGGATACCTGCCCGACAATATCGCGCACCGGCTCCCAGATGAGGGACAACTCATCCCCACCCCCGAGCCCCATGAGAGGGTGGTATTCCTCACCCATTTCCTATGCGGACTGGGATTCCCTATCCAGCCCTTCGTCCGGGGGCTCATGTTTTATTACGGCCTGGATTTCCACGATCTGGCCCCGAACTTCATCCTCAACATCTCGGCGTTCATCCTCGTGTGCGAGGCCTTCCTCCGCATCAAGCCCCACTTCGGCTTATGGCTGAAGACCTTCAATGTCAAGCCGAAGGTAGTGAGCGGCCGCCAGGCGGAGTGCGGAGGCGCCATGGTGGGCAAGATGCCCAACATCACATGGCTTGAGGGCACCTTCGTGGATACCATAAAGGGGTGGCAATCGGGGTGGTTCTATATCACCGAGCCGCGCGACCCCGCATGGGTAGCGGCCCTCGAGTTCCGATCTGGCATCCCCATGCGGCTCACCTCCTGGAAAGAGAAGGGCCTATCCTCGGGTAATTCAAAAGAGTTGATCGGACTCCAGTCATGTATTCAGAACATGGTGGAAAAGAAGCTCAAGCTTGTCAACATAGTCCAGGTTTTGCTCGTCCGCCGGATACTCCCGTGCCAACAACGGGAGTTCACCTTATGGGAGTTCAATCCGGTGCAGCATCGAACTCTGAACAGGCTCTTCAATACGACTCATGAAGATGCCTGGAGGGTGTTGTTTAAGAGCGCCAAGGTCCCTCCCCCTACTACCGAGGATCGCGGATTCAGCGCGAAGCGCCACGCCAGTACGGTAAGTTGTTTTACCTTTCACAGGATATTTATTTTTATATAGATTGACTCTATGCGGGATTTAAACTCCCATAATTTCGACAGGACTGGCAGAAGATGGCCGGACAGATCGACTGTCCGGCTCCCTTGCTCGAAGGCCCCGCAGATGCTCTTCTGACGAAGATGTTGACTCCGGCCCCTTATAAGGTGCCGGAGAAGACCAAGAAGGCCAAGGGAGCTCGAAGGAGTTCCCGACACCAGGTGTTGTCGGCCTCACCGTCCGATGATTCTGCGGTGCACTCTTCCCCCAAAGACGAGGAAGAGGAAGAAGAGGCTCCCCCACCGACTGGGGGAGACAAGAAAAGGAAGGCCGCCCCAACTGGGGAGGCCGGAGCATCCAAGAAGGGAAGGACTCTCCTTCCGGACAGCTCCACCGTGCCGATGAAGGTGGAGACAAGTGGTTGCCCAGGGTGAAGCTCCAGGGGAGATCGTGAGTATTCGGATACCAAAGTAACCCATAGGATTCCTTTGTCGCATTGCTTTCCCTAACGCCGAACTCAATTGTGTAGGCCGCCCCGGACCAATATCGAGGTACCCTCGGACGGCTCCCTGGGCTCGTTGGACATGGATAGCGATCCAGTCCTGACCGCCACCTCCCCTCATCCAGCTGATGATGCCGAGGTGCTATCTCAAGTGGCACTGGATCGAGGGGGGACAATCCCGGAGGCGCCTCGAGGTGACCTTCCGGACTTCGGGAGCCGAGGGGACGGGGTCCCCGAGAGCTCCGAGTTCGGCCCTCAGCTGAACACCGCGCCGGACCCTCCAACGGTTCCGAGCTTGGGCAGGCGGTCCCCTTCTAAGGGGGGAGAGATGCCTGTGCCGGTGACCTCTGTCCATCCAGAGGCGCCGGACACTATGTTGGAAGCACTTTACAGCGCTTTCATCGAGGAGGAGCACCGCACTATCATGAGTGCGGTGATCCAGAAGGTTCAGTCCGCCAAGAGCGGATTGACTGAAGCCTGTACTAGCCTTCTAACATGCTTCGATGTAAGTGTTTTAAAATGTAGTAGAAATATTACCGCATAGATAGTAGCCCCTGATGCTTTGTTCGGTGTTCGCAAAGAAAAGCCGAACAGAGGATCAAATAATATCGCAGGAGTCTAATATAAGTATGTCAATATGCATATGCAAGCTTCGCTGCTGGCGTCCGCCGCACTAATTGCGGAGGTCGCCGTACTGAAGGGGGCCCTCGAGGGGTCCCAGGAGGAGCTCAGCCTTGCTAAGAGGCAGATCGAGGAGAACAAGGGTAAGTAATACCCCGTCTGTAGATGAGAAAAAGGACACGATTGCTAAATGACAGGATCATTGTATGTTTGCCAGGGGCCACGACCGAGGTGGCGACCCTGAAGCAAGCGCTGTCCCAGGCCGAAGAAAAGGTGGCCTAGGAGCGCACCGAGCGAGAGAGGCACGAGGCTCGGGTGGGCGAGGTGCAGCAAGAGCTCCAGGCTCTCGTGACAAAGCACGAGGCGTTGGAGCTTGACTTGAAGACGAGAGAGTCTAAGCTTGCCGCGGCCCGTGAGAGCGCGAAGAGTGCCAAGGCCGAGGCCCAGAAGGCCCTTCAGGAGATCGACGCGATGAAGAAGATAGTGGCGGGTAAGGCTTTCTATATGCAAAGCAAGCATGTAAAGGTGCATTACCGATTACTTACCTGAATCCGGAGCTCTTCAGGAGCATTCGCAGATTTGCCCCGCAGTGTGTCCGATGCCGCATTATTCTACCAGGCCGAGGACGGAAGCTCGTTGGAGAAGCTATTCTGGTCTCAGTATGCTGAGGCCGAACATCTGGTGCCAATGAGCGACCAACTGAAGCAGATGGCCGAGCTACATAAGGCGGCCGATCAGGCCATTAAGGGCTTCATAGTCCGGTTGTGGCCTGGCGACGCCCTTCCGAATAGCTTCTTCGGCCTGGTGAGGCGGCTTGTGGATGCCTGCCCCCGGTTGGAGGTCGTCAAGGGATCCGTCTGCATTGAAGGTGCACGCCGGGCCTTCGCCTGTGTAAAAACGCAGTGGGTCAAGCTAGACGCTGTAAAGCTGATCAAGGAGGGGCCGCCGGAGGGCAAGGAGCACTGCCACCTTGAGATGTACTATGAGGGTGTTCTGCCGGGCGCCCATCTTATCGCGGATGAGTGTTCGCAAATTGTAATATTTGAATGAGACTTGCTCGTTTTGTCCTGTATGTATGAAAACTTGTATCGTATTCGCTATGCAACGCTTGTGTGAATTTAAAATATTACCTTCTGTTTGGCTGTTTATCCAATCTGAGAGATGGCTAGTCCTCGGCTTCTGCCCCCATGCCACGAGTGCCGGGGTGTTCGGGATAAACCTGAGCACTCTTGTTCCCATGTTTGGGTCCTTCGAGGGAGGTGCTCAGCACAACGAACAAGACAACCGAACTAATAATGCTTTATCACTCTCACTTAGCCATAGAATTCTATAATTTTAAATTTTGGCGAAGCCCCTGGTATTCGGAAGGCCGAATTCAGGGCGCGATACACGCCTGTAAGCCGGACGGAGCCGGCCCCTCGCCCTAAGTGGCATAAGTCTTTAGGGACTCGAAAAACCTCGCCGAACAGCGACCAGTCTCTCGCCTTATGATGACAGTCAGTTTTAGCTTTCTCTACTGAGGTGCTCGGCCCGGCAGAACCGGGGAACAATCGCAGTAGTTCTCCTAGCGCTACCTTAGCCGATAGAGCGGAACGTAAGGTACCAAAACATAGGAGCCGGGCAAACCCAACATTTGACCAAAGACATGATTCGGAGCTGATGCATATAATGCTATAAGTTAGGGGTGCCGCACTTGTGAAAGTGTTTGAACTTTTCACACCATATTGTGGGTACGTAAGCCCCCGGTGCATTGACCGTACTAGAGTGCACGGTTGCTAGGCGTTATTAATGAACACATAGATATATATATATATATATAACAAAAATGCGATAATAGTCATAATGTCATGTATTGTATATTGAAAAATTGCATTAAAGCAGAGTGATACATATAGTGTAATAAGCAAAAGAGTAGGACTATGTCCCCTCCAAGGGCGAGCTGAGGAATTATATGAAATCTGTAATCCACCTGGGAATTCTGTAGTTGTCGGCCTCCTTGGTTGTTGTATCATGTGTTCGGTAATAGAGCTGCGGGACAATGTTTCCAGAGATTGAAGTCCTGAAAGAAAAACAAAAATAACCAAACGGGAAGCCCCTGGTGCGGTTTAGGCCGCGTTTTGGGGCGTGCCGCTGTTCTGCCCCCCTACCCACCTATGCCCAAGGTATTTTCAATGCGTAATTATGTACGCGCGGCACGAATAATGTCGTTGGGCTGGGATTGGGGTGGTGGCCGTATTGCTATGCGAGCTCAGATCGCACCAGGCGGTGTGTTTGCCGATTGCCCCGGGCGCGCTTGAACTGTGCGTCGAACTGGTAGATTGCCTTGAGAGGCTGCTTTGCGCTTCTACTGCAAGGGCTGCGGTGTGCTCCTCTATTCGGAGAGAGCGCTCTGTGTTTCCATTGACTGTGATAACTCTGCGAGGTCCTGGCATCTTGAGCTTGAGGTATGCATAGTGTGGTACCGCATTGAATCTAGCGAATGCAGTTCGTCCGAGCAGCGCGTGATAACCACTGCGGAATGGGACTATATCGAAGATTAACTCTTCACTTTGGAAGTTATCCGTGGATCCGAAGACCACTTCTAGTGTAATTGAGCCTGTGCAGTGGGCCTCTACGCCTGGAATGACGCCCTTAAAGGTAGTCTTTGTGGGTTTGATCCTTGAGGGGTCTATACCCATTTTGCGCACTGTATCCTGATAAAGCAGGTTCAGGTTGCTGCCGCCGTCCATAAGGACTCGAGTGAGGTGAAATCCGTCGATGATTGGGTCTAGGACTAGTGCGGGGAATCCGCTGTGACGGATACTAGTGGGGTGGTCCCTGCGATCGAAGGTGATCGGACAGGAGGACCAAGGGTTGAACTTTGGGGCGACGGGCTCCAACGCATATACGTCCCTGAACGCATGCTTCCGCTCCCTCTTGGGGATGTGGGTTGCGTATATCATGTTCACCATCCGCACTTGCAAGGGAAACCTCTTCTGTCCTCCAGTGTGCGGCTGCCGGGGTTCTTCCTCGTCATCGCTATGCGGCCCCTTGTCCTTGTTTTCGGCAATTAACTTGCCGGCCTGCTTGAACACCCAACAATCCCTGTTGGTGTGATTGGCTGGCTTGTCTGGGGTGGCGTGTATTTGACACGAGCGATGGACTATACGGTCCAAGCTGGACGGACCTGGCGTACTTTGTTTGAATGGCTTTTTCCGCTGACCGGGTTTAGAGCCTTTGAATCTGGCATTGACTGTCGTATCCTTAGTACTTTCGCCGTTAATGCAGCGCTTATGCATGTTGCGACGTGACCTGCTGTTGCCGTCCTTGGTATCTGAGGTACCATGGTTCTTTGATATGTTGTTACTGCGAGCCAACCAGCTGTCTTCTCCCGCACAAAAGCGGGTCATGAGCGTCATGAGGGCTGCCATAGATTTCGGCTTTTCCTGACCAAGGTGCCGGGCTAGCCACTCGTCTCGGATGTTGTGCTTGAAAGCCGCTAAGGCCTCCGCATCCGGACAGTTGACGATTTGATTTTTCTTTGTAAGGAACCGAGTCCAGAATTGCCTGGCCGACTCTTCTGGCTGCTGAATCATGTGGCTCAAGTCATCGGTGTCTGGTGGTCGCACATAAGTGCCCTGAAAGTTGTCGAGGAATGCGGCTTCCAGATCTTCCCAACAGCTAATGGAGTCCGCTGGCAAGCTATTAAGCCAATGCCGCACTGGTCCTTTGAGTTTTAGTGGGAGGTACTTGATGGCATGTAAGTCATCACTGCGGGCCATGTGGATGTGGAGGAGGAAGTCCTCAATCCATACCACGGGGTCTGTAGTGCCGTTGTATGATTCAATGTTTACAGGTTTGAAACCTTCTAGGAATTGATGTTCCATTACTTCGTCTGTGAAGCATAAGGGGTGTGCGGCGCCTCTATATTGGGCTATATCGCGACGCAGCTCGAATGGGTCCTGCCTGCTGTGTTTAGCCCGGCTGGATTTGCTTTTACTGTATCCGGTGTGACATTTATCGTCTGGTAGAGCGGTGCGCCCTCGTGATCCATAGATCGATCTTGAATTCTTTGCTTTGTCCTCCAATATGTCTCGCAGGTCTGGCGTATCTCCCCATGCCTTTTTATTTGGATGGCGTTGGGGTGGAGGCTGAGCTTTTGGCTGGAATGCCTCTATCGCGGCCATGAGGTGGCCGATCAGCCATTTCATACGCTTCTTCCTCCAGTCGGGGAAGTAACCTGCGCCTTGGATAAATCTTGGAGGGACGCTTGAGTTTATATTGCTCGGCCGCGAGGACTTCAGTCCATTTGTCGGCTAGCAGATCTTGATCAGCTTGAAGCTGCTGCTGCTTTTTCTTCAGGCTATTTGCCGTGGCCATAAGCCTGCGCTCGAAGCGCTCTTGTTCGACGGGATCCTCTGGTACGGCAAATTCATCGTCGCCGAGGCTTGCCTCGTCTTCGGAGGGGGGCATGTAATTGTCATCCTCCTCCTCTCCACCAGCTGCTCTCTCAGGAGAGCTGGCTCCTTCGTCCTCCTGCTCTAAATCTTGCTGGAGGGGATTGTTGTTGTCTTCGGCGCTATCCGGAGTATTATTATCTCCTGTGCCGGTATCACCACTTCTGCTTTGGCGGGACTTAGAGCGGTGCCGCTGACGTCGGCGCTTAGGTTGCTTCTTGGAGGGGTCATCCTCCGTTATCTCGTCGACATTGCCTTCATTGGGTGTATCCACCATGTATATGTCATACGACGAGGTGGTTGTCCAGTGCCCTGTTGGTGCTGGCTCATGTCCGTCTCCTACATCGTCGTCCATACCGTCGATGTCTTTGGAGTCGAAGTCGAGCATGTCGGTTAGATCGTCGACAGTGGCTACAAAGTGGGTGGTGGGTGGGTGTCGAATTTCTTCTTTGTCCGCATCCCAACCCTGTTGGCCATAATCCTGACAAAGAGAGATACCTTAGTGAATTCAGAATGTCGATGTAGGGCGAGTGCTGAAAGATATCCGCGGCGGTGAATTCCATGATCGGCGCCCACTCGGATTCGATTGGCAGGGGCGCGGATGGTTCGGGGTCCGGAAGAAAGTCTGGCACCTTGGAGTCACGGGCTGTGCAGAGGATTGTGCTGGTGTTTGGCTCGATCATCGTCGAGACTGCAGCCCCTGAGGCGGTGTCTAGCCACCCATCCTCGATCGACGTAGTTGGCTCCGAGCTAAGGGTCAGAGCTGGTGTGGGCGCGGCCTCTGGAGTACCGTCCGGTGGCAGAGCTAGGTCATGCCCATCGAGACAGTGCGGCGCGCCCGGCTGTGGCTCGAATCCGTCGAAGATCAAGTCTCCGCGAATGTCGGCCGTGTAGTTCAAACTTCCAAATCTGACCTGATGGCCAGGGGCGTAGCTTTCAATCTGCTCCATATGGACAAGCGAATTAGTCCACAGTGCAAAGCCACCGAATACGAAGATTTGTCCAGGGAGAAAAGTCTCACCCTAGACGGCATCGCTATCGATGATAGTAGGAGCCATCAAGCCTAACGGTGACGACACAGAGGAACTCTCAAAGAAAGCACCAATGTCGGTGTCAAAACCGGCGGATCTCGGGTAGGGTGTCCTGAACTGTGCGTCTAGGCCGGATGGTAACAGGAGGCAAGGGACACGGAGTTTTACCCAGGTTCGGGCCCTCTTGATGGAGGTAAAACCCTATGTCCTGCTTGATTGATATTGATGATATGGGTGTTACAAGAGTAGATCTACCACGAGATCAGAGAGGCTAAACCTTAGAAGCTAGCCTATGGTATGATTGTATGTTGTGATTGTTGTCCTACGGACTAAAACCCTTCGGTTTATATAGACACCGGAGAGGTTTAGGGTTACACAAGGTCGGTTACAAAGGAGGAGATATCCATATACGTATTGCCTAGCTTGCCTTCCACGCCAAGTAGAGTCCCATCCGGACACGAGACGAAGTCTTCCATCTTGTATCTTCATAGTCTAATAGTCCGGCCAATGGAGATAGTCCGGCTATCCGGAGACCCCCTAATCCAGGACTCCCACAGGGGTCTCCGGACAGCCGGACTATATCCTTTGGCCTGACTGTTGGACTATGAAGATACAAGATTGAAGACTTCGTTCCGTGTCCGGATGGGACTCTCCTTGGCGTGGAAGGCAAGCTTGGCAATGCGGATATGTAGATCTCCTCCCTTGTAACCAACTTTGTGTAACCCTAGCCCCCTTCTGTGTTTATATAAACCAGAGGATTTAGTCCGTAGGACAACATACAATCATAGCATAGGCTAGCTTCTAGGGTTTAGCCTCTTCGATCTCATGGTAGATCAACTCTTGTAATACTCATATCATCAAGATCAATCAAGAAGGACGTAGGGTATTACCTCCATCAAGAGGGCCCGGACCTGGGTAAACATAGTGTCCCTGCCTCCTATTACCATCCACCTTAGACGCACAGTTCGGGACACCCTACCCGAGATCCGCCGGTTTTGACGCTGACATTGGTGCTTTCATTGAGAGTTCCACTGTGCCGTCACCACAAAGGCTTGACGGCTCCTTCAATCATCAGTAATGATGTTGTCTTGGGCGATGTTTTCCTCCCCGGACAGATCTTCGTATTCGGCGGCTTCGCACTGCGGGCCAACTCGCTTGGCCATCTAGAGCAGATCGAGAGCTACGCCTGTGGCCATCAGGTAAGGTTTGGAAATTTAAACTACACCACCGACATCCGCGGAGACTTGATCTTCGACGGGTTCGAGCCCATGTCAGGTGCACTGCACGATCACGACGGGCATGATTTAACTCTGCCGTCGGACAGTGTTCAGGAGATCACACCTGCAACTACTCCGGCCTTCAATCTGGAGCAAATTGCGCCACCCGAGGACGGGTGGATAGACCCCGCCATGGAGGCGGCACTCTCAGTGGCGATAGAGCCGGATACTGACTTCACCCCTTACAAGAGCCGTGTTGTCGAACCACTATATTCGTCTCCGGCCATGGACTCTGAGCCGCCTGCGTCCGTGCCTATCGAATCCGATTGGGCGCCTTTCGGCGACGTGCTAAATTCATTAAGGTCTCTCTCCTTGTCAGGAGAACCTTGGCCGAACTATGTCCGGCTAGGATGGGATGCGGACGACAAAGAAATTCACTCCCCACCCACCACCCACTTAGTAGCCACTGTCGACGATTTAACCGACATGCTCGACTTCGACTTCGAAGACATCGATGATATGGACAACAATGGAGGAGACGAACAGGAACCACCGCCCACAGGGCGCTGGATCACCACCTCATCATATGATATATACATGGTGGACACCCCCAAAGAAGGCAATGGCAACGAAACAGCGGAGGATGGCCCCTCCAAGAAGCAACCCAAGCCCCGACATTAGCGGCGCCGCTCTAAGTCCCGCCATAGCAAAAACAGCGATAACAGCGCAAGAGAAAATAACACTCCAGTCGACTCGAGAGGAAACGACAAGCACATCGACCCAGTAGCGGAGCACGACGAAACTGCAAACGGCAAACATAGTACGGATCCGATGTCCAAACACGGTGACGCCGAGGATAAACCTCATCAAACCCCCTCGGAGGAGGAAAACAGCCCAGACGAAGATGCACACATCATCCCGGAAACACACTTGGAACAAGAGAACCTCCGCATAAGGCTTATTGCCACAGCGAGGACTCTGAAGAAGCAGAAGCAAAGGCTTAAGGCCGCACAAAATACGCTCAACAGTAGGTGGAACAAAGTGCTCGATAGCGAAGAAAAGTACGGTGGAAGTTACCACATAAAGAGCAATCCAAAGCGCAAGCTATTACCTGAATTCGACGATGAGGCCTTAGAGCCCACACAGCCGAAAAATAAAACGGCCAACCGGCCGGATCAACCACCTTATGGCCACGATAGAGAGGCTAACAAGGCCACACATAAGTCAACACATGATCTACGTGAAGACTTGCGCCAAAAATCCAGTATGACCAGATCCATCTATGGATCTAGGAAGCGCGCTCCGGCACAAAATCAAAACCGAATACTACAACCGTCCGAACGCGATGATACATCCAAATACAGGGGTGCTGCACACCCCCTATGTTTCACCGATGAGGTGCTAGACCACGAATTTCCAGAAGGATTCAAACCAATGAACATAGAGGCATACGACGGGACCACAGACCCTGGGTCTGGATGGAGGACTTTATCCTCCATATCCATATGGCCTGCGGATGCTTTTCGGGCTAATTTTCAAGGGACCTATGTCCGACCTCCAGATGCAGACGATTTAAGTCATATAATTCAACATCCTGGAGAGTCAGCCCGAAAGCTTTGGAACAGGTTTCTCACTAAGAAGAACCAAATCATCGACTGCCCGGACGCCGAAGCCTTAGCAGCTTTCAAGCATAGCGTCCGAGACGAATGGCTCGCCAGACACCTCGGCCTAGAAAAACCGAGAACAATGGCAGCCCTGACAAGCCTCATGACCCGCTTTTATGCGGGCGAAGATAGCTGGTTAGCCCGCAGTAGCACCAGCGATCCAAGCACATCCGAAGTTAGTTATGGCAATGGAAAACCACGACACAGTAAAAACAAGCATCGAAATAAAGAAGACAACCCAGATAATACGACGGTAAACGCTGGATTCAGGGGCTCTCGACCAGGTCAGCGGAAGAAGCCTTTCAAAGGCAGCAGAGATGGACCGTCCAGCCTAAACAAGATTCTAGAAAAACTATGTCAGATTCATGGCACCCCCAATAAACCTGCAAACCACACCCACAGAGAATGTTGGGTCTTCAAGCAGGCCGGTAAGCTAAACGCCGAACACAAGGGGAAGGAGATACCAAGAGAAGACGAGGATGAACCTCGCCAGCAAAGCACTGGAGAACAGAAAAAGTTCCCACCAGAGGTTAAAACAGTAAACATAATCCACGTGACGAAGAGGAGAAGCAAACATGCACTCCGAGACATACGCGCCGTAGAGCCCGTCACCCCTAAGTTCAACCCCTGGTTGGCCTGGCCGATCACTTTTGATCGCAGGGATCACCCGACTAGCATCCGACATGAAGGATTGGCTGCCTTGGTGTTAGACACAACAATAAACAGATACCATCTCACACGAGTCCTTATGAACGGTGGCAGTGGTCTAAATCTGATATATCAGGGCATAGTCCGCAAAATGGGGATAGACCTGACAAAAATAAGCCATAGTAATACTACCTTCAAGGGAGTAATACCAGGCCAAGAGGCCCGCTTTACGGGCTCTCTATTACTAGAGGTTGTATTCGGTTCTCCCGACAATTCTGAAGTGAAAAGTTAACCTTCAACATCACTCCATTCCAAAGTGGCTATCAAGCACTACTCGGAAGAGCGGCTTTCGCTCGTTTTAATGCAGTACTGCATTACGCTTCTCTTAAGATTAAGATGCCTGGTCCACGGGGCACCATCACAGTTAGTGGAAATATTGAGCGCTCTCTACGCACGGAAGAACATGCGGTGGCTTTAACAGTCGAGCACTAGACGGCCTCACCAACCAGAATAAATGACAGGTCGTCAAGACCGCAGACACGGTTAGACAAGTCCGGTGCGTCACTAGATATACCTGATATTGGTTTGATGGTTAAACCCTCATAGACAGTACCAGGGGCCTCCCGCGTGTAATCAGGGCTAGGTCGGCTCAACCTGACTTATCTTGAATTTAATGGTTTATCAAAAATAACCAAAAAAAATTTGGCACGACAAACTTTCACCTAAGTTTTTCTCTTTTACAGATGACAATCGTGCTGCACCCGTCCAGGACATGGCACAACGGAGACACAGGCGCAGACGTGCAGCAGGGACCCGCTCAAAGGTTTCTTTTCAGATTAAGACCCTGCGTAAACCTTTTTTACTGTCTCTTGTTGTTCACATCCTCCGGATACTTACTACAACCAAGAAGTATGCTGGCGTTATTGGCATTTCGCCATGTCAGAATATTGCACGTACCTGGACACTCGGGGTTTATTTTTTAGGGCATTGTTCAGCCCGGATGTTATAAAGACCGAATACCTTAGGAAGTGTTCGGCGTTGCAAGTTTGGCCTTATATGCATCAGCTCCGAATCATGTCTTTGGTCAAATGTTGGGTTTGCCCGGCTCCCGTGTTTTGCTACCTTATGTTCCGCTCTATCGGCTAAGGCGGCACTGAGAGAACTACTGCAATTGTGCCCTAGTTCATCCGGATGAGCACCTCAGTAGAGAAAGCCGAAAACTGACTGTCATGATAAAGCGCGAGACTGGTTAACCACTCGATGACTTAGCGGAATCTTTGAGATTCCTCCACATTAACGAAGGACCATTTCCCGGTCATGTACGTATGCGCACCGTATTCGGACGAGCGCGGAGGTACCAGGGGCTATATAGTAGCCCCGCCGTCAAACTCCTATGGCTAAGTGAAAGTGTTAAAGCAATATAGTCTGATTGCCTCATTCACTGCGCAACCACCTCCTTAATGAACCAAGACGTTGGATCAAGTGTGAATACACGTTTTTTGCGAACACCCCCGCATTATATGCGTGGGGGCTGAAGCCGACGACTGCAAACTTTTAGGTTACATACATATATACATAAACAGCCGCACAGGAGGCATCATAATACTTTCAGGCAAAAGTATAAACACAGCCTTTATAACTCAATAAAACATTGTTTTTACAATGGGAATACATGTCACTAGAACATAATATTCTTCGAGCACTGAGCCTCTATTGAACGAGCGCCTTCAAGGACTTCTTCGAAGTAGTGCTCGGTAGGTACTCGGCCTACTGCCGAACTCTGGGTTGCAATAGCGATGGCCTCCATCTCTGCCCAGTATGTCTTGACACGGGCAAGTGCCATACGCGCACCCTCTATGCACGCCGACCTCTTCATAGCATCGATGTGCGGCACAACACCAAGGAACTGTCGCACTATACTAAAATAACTATTCGGCCTTGGCCCCTCCGGCCACATATGATCCACAACAGACCTCATGGCAAGCCCGGACAACCTATGGAGCTCGGCCCACTCGGTCACTCGCTCATTCAACAACAGCGGACGCACTTGAACATGGAACTATGACCAGAATAGCCTTTCCACTTCACGATCTTTTTGATCTTTGAAGTACTCAGCCGCATCAGCAGCACTGGCTGCCAAATCCACGTATGCGTCTGCAGAACTCCATAGTTGGTCAAGAGGGGCATACTTCGGATCTCCGAACTTCGTCTGTAACAAAAATGGCTTCCCAGCCGCGATATCCCTAGCTTGACGCAGCTCCTCCTTCGCTGCTCTGATTTTAGAGCGGGCTTCCTTGGCTGCTACCATGGCCTTCTCCAGGTCCACCGCCTTCTCCCGGCTTTCTTCTTCAAGAAGCTGGTAATGCTCGGCGGCATCTTTTAACTCAATGGCCATCTTGGCTATTTTTCCTTGCTTTGGCAATGCGCAGCCTGTTCGGCCCTCAGCTCTTCGACCGCTTTTAGAGCGGCCGCATCACTATTCCTGGCTTGTTCCTTGGCTCGGGCAAGTTCCGCCCGAAGGGTCTCCACAGTGGCGGCTCCATCTGCAGTCACAACATATTAAAGATACTAGCATGGTGCTCCTCTTACTTTGTGTTGATCACCGGACAAATCACATACCCCGTGCCTCGTCGATCCGCTTGTTGACAAGCACGATGTCGGCATCTGCCGCATCAAGTTGCCGCTTCAGCTCAGCAAACTCACCAGTTCGGCTAGCCACCGGACCTTTAGCCATCTGCACATAAAGGCAGCCTGATTATTACCTAGGACTATGATCCTCTGTTCACCGTCGTTCTCGACGACAACCAGAGTCTCAGCGGCTACTATCTGCATAGGGCACACCTAATGTGTGAGGTACTGTCAAAAACATACACTATTCCACGTACCTCAAAGCCTTTCAGCAGACTCATAAAAGCTTTATGCAACCCACTTTCGGTGGATGAAATCCTCTCAATCACTGTACCCATTAGCGTACGATGCGCTTCTGAGATGGCCGCTTGCTCTAGAAGATCCTTCAGTGCGTCCGATCGCACACTGGACAGTTCTGGACTCTTTCTGTTTATCTCTTTAGGAGCAGAATACTGAGGACTTCGGGTGGCCAAAGGATTACCCTCTGGCCTTGGCGGATCACGAGAAACCCTCCGCGACGACACTTCAGGGTCGCCCACCTCATCAGGCAGGGTGGCATGGGGAGGTGTTTCGCTCTCCATCATCTCCGGAAGAAGAGCCCCCGAAGACGAACTCTGGTTATTGTCTTCAGAAGTAATGCAGGATATTTTTACTATTAAAGTACTTTTTGTTTACTTACAGCTCGGTAGAGGGCTGACCCCTTGCGGGCACTGTGCGGCAAGAGTACCCTCCGAGGCAGGACCCTCTAGCGAAGATTTCTTCCCCCGTTTGGAAACCTTTGTTTCCGGGTCTTCAGAGGTGCTCCTCTTCCTCCCTTGAGGAGAGGGAATTTCAAATTCCTCTCCCTGGTTATCCTCCTTCGTGGAGGCACTAATTCCCCCGGTTTGGATGAATGATGAGGGAGGCCTGCTTTTAGCCTCTTTATCCCTCCTTTATCTTCCCCTGAGGGCGCCTGATAAGGCGCCGGCTCGAGCATTCTGGCTAGTAATGGATTGGCCGAGCCTTCAAGAAGGGGGGCTGAACACCTGATCATCTTCGCCTTTGTTACCCAGTCCTGGTCAAAGAGCGACTTTTCAGAATGATGTTGTGATAAATAAGAAGACAGTGTGTTCGGCCACGGGATTACTTACTTGGGTATCTGGGCGATTACAGCTCAGACCTGCATCCTCGGTGGTGTCCGTACACTTTATTTGTGGTCCGAAGAACAATTTGTACATCTCTTTGAGCGTCATGCCGAGGAAGTGTTGAATAGTTCACGGTCCTTCCGGGTTGAATTCTCACATGCGGAGGGGTCGACGTTTGCAAGGCGGGACTTGGCGAACTAGCATGACTTGCATTACCGTGGCCAGGTTGACGTCTCTCTCTAAGAGATCTCAGATGTGACTCTGCAATATTGGCACATCATTTACTGGACCCCAGTCCAGCCCCTTGTTGATCCATGACGTCAGTTGTGGTGGGGGGCCGAGCAAATGGCTGGGGCGGCTACCCACTTGGTACTCCAGGGAGCTGTGATATAAAACCACTCCAGTTGCCATAAACTGGACACCTCAGGGAAGGAACCCTCTGGCCATGGAACATTAGTGCTTTTGCTTATTACGGCACCTCAGGACTCTGCGTGTCGCCCCTCGATCATCTTCGGCTTCACATTGAAAGTCTTGAGCCACATGCTGAAGTGTGGGGTAATGCGGAGGAAGGCTTCACACACGATGATGAATGACGAGATGTGAAGGAGGGAATCTGGGGCCAGATCATGGAAATCTAGCCCATAATAGAACATGATCCCCCTAACAAAGGGATCCAGAGCGAGGCCTAGCCCTCGGAGGAAGTTAGAGATGAACACAACACTCTCGTTGGGTTTGGGAGTGCGGATGACCTGCCCTCGGGCAGGCAGCCTGTGTGAGATTTCGGCGGTCAGATACCTGGCCTCTCTTAGCTTCTTGATGTCTTTCTCTATGACAGAGGAATGCATCCACCGACCTTGAAGGTTGGATCCGGACATGGTTGAAGGTCCGAAGCGCCTGACCTGATCCTTGGGTGTTGGAACTCAAGGCGGGGGGAGGATTCTATTGAGTACGAGAGGGAAAAAAGGACGGGCCTTGGCCTCTTTATAAAGAGGGTGAATATCAAGCGTCCTCCTCGTGGCCGTTTGGGACTTGCCTAAAATCGAGGAGTCATACAAACGGGCACGATTGGGTTACCCATGTCCATATTGATGAGAATCCTGTAATAAGGGGAACACGATCTCTGCTTCGACAAGACGTGTCAAAAAAACCGCCTCGCGATATGTGCAGTGCTGGTTGAGAAAAGCGGTTCGAATAATGACAGGGCCGTGGTGTGATGTCATGCTGCCAAGCGTGTTAGCAGATTAGATTTGTGAAAATATTATTCTCTCTATGGTGGTATGTGGAACTTGTTTTGTAGAGCCGGACACTATCCTTGTGTCAAAATCTTCTATGGAGTATTCGGAGGAGGAACCCGCCTTGCAATGTTGAAGATAAATCTGCGCGCCGGACTCATCGTCATTGAAGCCTGGTTCAGGGGCTACTGAGGGAGTCCTGGATTAGGGGGTCTCCGGACAGCCGGACTGTTGGACTATGAAGATACAAGATTGAAGACTTCATCCCGTGTCCGGATGGGACTCTCCTTGGCGTGGAAGGCAAGCTTGGCAATACGAATATATAGATCTCCTCCCTTGTAACTGACTTTGTGTAACCCTAGCCCCTCCGGTGTCTATATAAACCGGAGCGTTTAGTCCATAGGACAACATACAATCATACCATAGGCTAGCTTATAGGGTTTAGCCTCTTCGATCTCGTGGTAGATCAACTCTTGTAATACTCATATCATCAAGATCAATAAAGCAGGACGTAGGGTATTACCTCCATCAAGAGGGCCCGAACCTAGGTAAACATCGTGTCCCCTGCCTCCTGTTACCATCCGCCTTAGACGCACAGTTCAGGATCCCCTACCTGAGATCCGCCGGTTTTGACACCGACAATCACCCTTTAATGAGAAAGGAAATAATTTGAGAATAAAGTAATAGCGATTTTTCTCATCATGAGTAAAAAGGGTGGCTATATCATTCAACTTAGTAAGATGTGCCACAACTGTTTCAGTTTCATAAAAATGGAAAGGACTAGATTCAACCAAAGTAATTAACTTTGGGTCGACAGAGAATTCATAATCCTTATTGTCGGTGTCAAAACCGGTGGATCTCGGGTAGGGGGTCCCGAACTGTGCGTCTAGGCCGGATGGTAACAGGTGGCGAGGGACACGAAGTTTTACCCAGGTTCGGGCCCTCTCGATGGAGGTAAAACCCTACGTCCTGCTTGATTAATATTGATGATATGGGTAGTACAAGAGTAGATCTACCACGAGATCGAAGAGGCTAAACCCTAGAAGCTAGCCTATGGTATGATTGTTGATGTGTATGTTGTCCTACGGACTAAAACCCTCCGGTTTATATAGACATCGGATAGCGTTCGGGTTACATGGAGTCGGTTACAATGGTAGGAGATCTACATATCCGTATCGCCAAGCTTGCCTTCCACGCCAAGGAAAGTCCCTTCCGGACACGGGACGGAGTCTTCAATCTTGTATCTTCATAGTCCAGGAGTCCGGTTGAAGGTATAGTCTGGCCATCCGGACACCCCCTAATCCAGGACTCCCTCAGTAGCCCCTGAACGAGGCTTCAATGACGACGAGTTCGGCGCGCAGATTGTCTTCGGCATTGCAAGGCGGGTTCCTCCTCCAAGTACTTCGTAGAAGATTTTGAACACAAAGATAGTGTCCGACTCTGCAAAATAAGTTTCCACATATTGCCATAGAGAGAATAATATTTACACCAATATAATCTGCTGACGTATTCCGTAGCGTGACACACCACGGCCAAGCCTTTATCCGAGTCGTTTCATTATCCCACCTCAGCGCGTTATGCGAGGCGGTTTCCTTGGCACGTCTTGTTAAAGTAGAGATCGTGTCCCCTTATCCCGGGATTCTCATCAATACGGGCGTGGGCAAACCAACCGCTTCTAGGACTCCTAGATTATAAACAAGTCCAAACGGACATGGAGAGGACGCTTGATATTCACCCTCTTTATAAAGGGGACAAGGCTTTTATTTTTCCCTCGCGTGCTTAATCGAATCCTTCCCCCACCTCAAGCTCAAACGCCAGAAGTTCAGGTCAGGTGCTCCGAACCTCCAGTCATGTCCGGATCTAGCCTTCAAGGCTGATGGATGCCTTCCTCCTTCATGGAAGAAGACATCAAGAAGTTGAGGGAGGCCAGATATCTGACCGCCGAGATTTTGCATCAGCTACCTCCCTGAGGGTAGGCCGTCCCCACCCCCGAACCCAACGAGAACGTCGTGTTCGTTTCCCACTTCCTCTGAGTTCTAGGCCTTACCCTGGATCCTTTCGTCAGGGGTTTGATGTTTTACTACGGGCTAGATTTTCATGATCTAGCTCCAGACTCCATTCTTCATATCACGACATTTATTGTCGTGTGCGAGGCCTTCCTCCGGGTTACCCCTCACTTTGGCCTATGGCTTAAGACCTTTGAAGTGAAGCTGAAGATGGTCGAGGGGCAACATGCAGCATGTGGAGGTGCCTCAATACGCAAGATGACGGGAGCTCCATGGCCCAAAGGTTCCATCCCAGAGGTGTCTGAATTGTGGCAACAGGAGTGGTTCTACATCACGGCTCCTAGAAGTGCCAAGTGGGTGCCCCCCTGCTTTCCACTCGGGCCCTCCACCACAGCTGATGTCATGGATCAGCAGAGGTCTGAGCTGGGGTCCAGTCAAGGATGTGCCTATACTGCAAGGCCGCATTCGAGGTCTCTTCAATGGAGATTTCAGTTTGGTTGCGGTAACACAGGTTATGCTGGTTCGTCAAGTCCAGCCTTGCAAACGCCGACCTCTTCGCCTGTGGGAGATCAATCCCGAGGGACCACGTGCCGTTCAGAATTTTCTCGGCCTGACGCACGAGGAGATGTACAAGTCATTCTTCGAACCTCAGGTGGAGTGTCCGGAAATCACCTAGGACATGGGCCTGAGTAGTAACCGCACCGCCGAACAGGTAAGGCATCTTCCGGCCGAACATACTCTCTCTACTTCGTTATGAATTTATTTTTGAGAGTTTGCTTTTTGACCAGGATTGGCTAACAAAGGCGAAGTTGATTCGGTGTTCGGCCCCCCTCCCTGAGGGTTTGGAAAATCCGGTATTGGAAAAGATGCTCCAGACCGCACCTTGCCCGGAGCCCTTGAAGGAAGATACTGTGGAGGATAATGCGGGTGGATGCGGGCCCCCAACGCTGCCCATTCTAGCCGAGGGAGCGAGCGTCTCCATGAGGGAAGGTGACCATAAGAGGAAAAGGACTGCGCCCGGGGATTCGGGAGCCGAAGCTTCCAAACGGGAGAAGAAGTCTCCCACAGAGGGTCCTACCTTGGAGGGCGCTGTTGCCGTACAAAGTCCACAGGGGGATCAATTCTCCCTCGAGTCATAAGTGACCCGAAATACTTTTAATAGTACAGATATGCCATCTTTTTCTTCTGAGGAAATAACCACCGCATATAAATTTGCAGTTCGGGCCTTAGCCCCTCTCAAATGAGCTCATCTTCGGGGGATCTTCTTCCAGAGATGATGGAGAGCGAAATGCCTCCTCCGGATTCCTCCGCTCCAGAAGCGGGCGACCCTGAAGTGTCATCGCGGAGTGCCTCTCCGAGTCCGGTGAGGCCGGAAGATAATCCCATTGACCCCCGAAGCTCCAAGTGTCCGGCTCCCGAAGAGAGCAGAAAAAAGAGTCCGGCACCGTCTAGTGTGCGATCGGATGTTCTGAGGGAGTTTGTGGGGCGAGCGGCCATCTAAGATGAACACCGTGTGATAATGAATACGGTGATGGTGAGAATATCGTCCGCCGAAAGCGGATTGAATGAAGCTTTTATGAGTCTACTGACAGGCTTTGAGGTACGTAAAAGAATGTATGATAATCCTGCACATGCTAGGTGTGCCCTGTGTAGATAGTAGCCCCTGAGACTCTGGTTGTCGTCGGAAACGACGACTAACAGAGGATCATATTCCCAGGAAATAACCATACTGCCTCTATGTGCAGGTGATGGAAGCTCCGGTGGCTAGCCGGACTAGTGAGTTTGCCCATTTAGAGCGGCAGTTGGATGCGGCAGACGCCGACATCGAGCTTGTTAACAAAAGGCTTGATGAGGCATAGGGTAAGTGTGAATATCTGGTAAATGCCACATAGGAAGAGCAGCATGATGCCAGTATCTTTAATATGTTGTGACTGCAGATGGAGCTTCTACCGTTGAAGCCTTGCGGGCAGAACTTGCCCGAGCCAAGGAACAAGCGAGGTTGGGTAATGCGGCTGCTGTGAAGGCGGACGAAGAGTTGCAAGCCGAGAAGGCCACACATGGCGAGACCTGAGACAAGATGGCCAAGATGGACATAGAATTAAAAGCCGCCGCCGACCGTTGCCAGGTTCTTGAAAAAGAAAACCAAGCGAAGGCATCGGACCTTGAAAAGGCTGCTGCGATGAAAAAGGATCTCCGCTCTGCTATGAGGGCAAAGAAGGAGGAACTGCGGGAAGCCGGGGATATTGTAGCTGGGAAATCCTTTATGTGGAGGAGGAAATTCGAAGATCCACGGTATGCCCCTCTGGATCGGCTGTGGAGTTCGGAGGATGTGTATATGGATTTGGCGGCGAGCGCTGCCGATGCGGCCAAGTACTTCCTGGGTTAGACAGACCGTGGAGTAGACCAGCTATTTTGGAGATAATTCCATTCTCCCGAGCGTCCACTTTCATTGACTGGCCAATTAGCCGAATGGGCCGAACTAAATAGGTTGGCCGGACTCTCTATGAGGTCTGTTGTGGATCAGCTATGGCCGGGAAGGTCAAAACCGAACAGCTATTTCAGCTTGGTGCAGCAGGTCCTTGATGTGGTGTCGCGCATTAATGCGATGAGGAGGTCGGCGTGCATAGAGGGCGCACGGATGGACTTTGCCCGTGTTAAGGCATATTGGGCAGAGATGGATGCTACCAATGTTGCAACGCGGGATTCGGCTATAGGTCGAAAGGCTGCCGAGCACTACTTTGAAGAAGTTCTTAAGGGTGCCCGTTTGATAGAGACCCAATGCTCAAAAAATATTATGTTTGAGTGATATGTAATCTCATTATAAGAGAAATTATTTTATAAATTTTTATAAGGCTATTTTTATACTTTTGCCTGAAAGTAATATGATGCCTCCTGGGCGGCCGTTTATGTATACATGTGTATAACCTGAAAGATTGCAGCCGTCGGCTTCAACCCTCACGCATATAATGCGGAGGTGCTCGCAAAAACACGCATTCACACTTAACCCAATGTCTTGGTCCTATTAAGGAGGTGATAGTGGAGCGAGCGAGGCAACTGGACTATAATGCTTTAGCACTTTCACTTAGTCATATGAGTTTGATAGTGGGGCTACTAGATAGCCCCTGGTGGCTCCGCACTCTCCCGATCTCGGGGTGCGTACATGCCTTGCCGGGAAATGGCCCTTCGTTAAGGCGGAGGAATTCTAACATTCCCACAGGTCACCGAGTGGTTGACCAGTCTCACGCTATATCATGACAGTCGGTTTTCGGCTTTCTCTACTGAGGTGCTCGTCCGGATGAACCAGGGCACAATCGCAGTAGTTCTCCTGGTGCTACCTTAGCCGGCAAGGCGGAACGTAAGGCACCAAAACACAGGAGCCGGGCAAACCCAACATTTGACAAAAGACAATGATTCGGAGCTGATGCATATAGGGCGAAACTCGCGACGCCGAATACTCCCTAAGGTATTCGGTCTTGGTGGTATAAACCAGGCCTAAATAGTGGCCTTTGTAAGAAGCCCCGTGTGTCCAGGTACGTGCATTGTTCTGGCATGGCCACATGCCAAGATGCCAGCATCCTTCTCAACGGTGGATATGTATCAACAAGAGACAGTAAAAAAGGTTTACGCAGGGTCTTAATCTAAAAAGAATCCTTGGAGCGGGTCCCTGCTGCACGTCTGCGCCTGTGTCTCCATTGTGCCGTATCATGGACGGGTGTAGCATGATGATCGTCTGTAAAAGAGAGGAAGTTAAGTGAAAAAGTTGTCATGCAAAAGGATAGTTTTTAAAGAAACCATGTATAATTCAAGATGATAAGAAATTGCCACTTGTCTGCCTGCATTGAGCCCCTTGTATTGACAAATAGGGGTGTGACCACCTATTTCCGTATAAATAGCGGCGCCGGACTTGATTAGTTGTATCTGAGGTCTTGACGACCTATTGGATGCTTTCGTTTGTCCGGGCGCCTTTAGTGTGCGGCGGCCAAGGCAGCCTCACTCTCTTCAGCGCGCAAAGATCGCTTGATATTTCCGTGCACTATAATGATTCCACGTGGACCGGGCATCTTGAGTGTGAGGGAGGCATAGTGTGGTATTGCATTAAAGTGAGCAAAAGCTTCGTGTCCGAGCAGTGCTTGATAGCCACTTTGAAACGGAGTGCTGTGGAAAGTTAAATGCTCGTGACGGAAGTTATCGGGGGAGCCGAATGTAACTTGTAGTAGGAGGGAGCCCGTACAATGAGCCCCTGGGCCCGGCGTTACTCCTTTAAAGGTAGTATTGCTATGGCGAATTTGTGTTGGGTCTAGCCCCATCCCGCGGATTGTATCCTGATATATTAGGTTTAGGCTACTGCCGCCGTCCATCAAGACCTTTATGAAGTGATATCCGCCAATTACTGGGTCTAATACCAGGGCAGCCCATCCTGCGTATCGGATACTTGCTGAGTAATCGCGATGGTCGAAAGTGATCGGTTGAGATGACCAGTGGAAGGAATTCGTGGTGATAGGCACTTGGGTATACTTTCCTGGGAGTGCCGCATTGTTTTTTCCCTTGATTACGTGTAACACGTTTACTGTTTTGACTTCTGGTGGAAATTGCTTTTGTTCCCCCGTGTCTTGCTTGGGGGGCTCGTCCTCGTCTTCACTTGGTGTATCCTCCCCCTTGTGTACGGCGTTGAGCTTGCCGGACTGCTTGAAGACCCAACATTCTCTATGGGTATGATTAGCAGGTTTACCAGGGGTACTATGAATCTGACATACTTGGTCCAGAATTTTATTGAGGCTGGACAGTTCGTCCTTGGTGCCTTTAGGGGGCGGCTTTTGGCCTGGCCGAGAGCTTTTGAATCCGGCATTTACTGCCGTGCCCTTCGTGTTGTCTTCTTTATTCCGGAGTTTGTTATTGCTGTTGCGCCATGATTTCCCGTTTCCATCTCTAACTTCAGATGTACTGGGGTCGCTGGTGCTGCATCTGGCTAGCCAGCTGTCCTCCCCCGCGCAATAGCGGGTCATGAGGTTTGTTAATGCGGCCATCGTTCTTTGGGTGTGAGCCCTCGCATTAGTTGTGTGTTGTATGGTGAGCGGCGTTGTATGTCGCTCTGTGTTCGTAGAGGGGTCGTCTATCCGACCAGCTGGCTGCTTTGATATTTGGTTGTGGGGGGTCTGAGGCCTCCTCATCAAATTCGGGTAGCAGCTTCCGCTTTGGGTAGCTCTTGTAGGGGAGATTGTCGTTGTACCTTGCTGCTGTGTTGAGTATTTTACTCCATCTGATTTGGAGTGTGTCTTGCACGGCCTTGAGCCTTTGCTTCTGTTTTTTCAAACTCCTCGCGGTGGCAACAAGCCTTTTACAAGCAGTTTGCTGCTCCGGGTACCTGTCCGGCGTTATGTCGTCCGGACCATTATCCTTGATAGGATTTGTTTGTTCAGTTTGATTATCCGGAATGCCGTTGTGCGGCAGCGGTTCGCCCTGCTCCAGCGCTAGGTCTGTGTGATCGCTATTTCTGTGGAGGCGGGATTTGGGGCGGCGCTTGTGTCGCCGCTTTGACTGCTTTTCGAGGGAACAAGCCTTCGGTGTGTCCTTCCGCTCCTCGTCGTCATCTTTTGGTGCGTCCACCATGTATACGTCATATGACGAGGTGGCATTCCAGGGCCCAATAGGCGCTGGTTCTTCATCGTCTCCTTCATCGGCGTCCATACCGTCGATGTCTTCGGAGTCGAGGTCGAGCATGTCGGTTAAATCGTCGACAGTGGCTACAAAGTGGGTGGTGGGTGGGCTTTGAATTTCTTCATCGTCCGTACCCCAACCTTGCTGACCGTAGTTCGTCCAGGGCTCTCCTGATAAAGAGAGAGACTTTAGTGTCTTCAGAATATCGCCGAAAGGCGAGTGCTGGAAGATGTTCGCGACAGTAAACTCCATGATCGGCGCCCAATCAGATTCGATTGGCAGGGGCACGGAGGGTTCGGGGTCCGGAGTGGAGTCCAGCTCCTTGGAGTCACGAGTCTCGCGGAGTGTGGGGCTAGTGTTCGGCTCAATCGCCGTTGGGATCGCAGCCCCCGAGGCAGCGTCCAACCACCCATCCTCGATCGGCGCGGTTGGCTCCGAATTAAGGGTCGAAGCCGATGCGGGTGTGGCCTCCAGGGCACTGTTCGGCGGTAGAGCTAGATCATGCCCGTCGGGACAGTGTGGCGCGCTCGACAGTGGCTCGAATCCGTCGAAGATCAAGTCCCCGCGGATGTCAGCCGTGTACTTTAAACTTCCAAATCTGACCTGCCGGCCAGGGGCGTAGCTTTCGATCTGCTCCAGATGGACAAGTGAATTGGCCCGCAGTGCGAAGCCGCTGAAGACGAAGATCTGTCCGGGGAGGAAGGTCTCACCCTGGACTGCATCGCTATCGATGATCGTAGGAGCCATCGAGCCTGACGGCGACGACACAGATGAACTCTCAATGAAAGCACCAATGTCGGTGTCAAAACCGGCGGATCTTGGGTAGGGGGTCCCGAACTGTGCGTCTAGGCCGGATGGTAACAGGAGGCAAGGGACACGAAGTTTTACCCAGGTTCGGGCCCTCTCGATGGAGGTAAAACCCTACGTCCTGCTTGATTAATATTGATGATATGGGTAGTACAAGAGTAGATCTACCACGAGATCGAAGAGGCTAAACCCTAGAAGCTAGCCTATGGTATGATTGTTGATGTGTACGTTGTCCTACGGACTAAAACCCTCCGGTTTATATAGACACCGGATAGGGTTAGGGTTACATGGAGTCGGTTACAATGGTAGGAGATCTACATATCTGTATCGCCAAGCTTGCCTTCCACGCCAAGGAAAGTCCCTTCCGGACACGCGACGGAGTCTTCAATCTTGTATCTTCATAGTCCAGGAGTCCGGCTGAAGGTATAGTCTGGCCATCCGGACACCCCCTAATCCAGGACTTCCTCACTTATCATCAATAAAGATAGGTGAAGTAGCAAACTTAGGATCACATTTCATTCTAGCATTCACAGATTTTTCTTTATACTTGTGTAATAATTTCTCTAGATCATCTCTATCATTGCAAGCAAGAATATCTCTAGTTGTTTCTTCACTCATAACATAACCTTCCGGTACCTTAGGCAATTCATATCTAGGAAGGCTAGTTCTAGCAGGTGTTTCAGGAGATTCAGTTTCAAGCTCATCATCAGATTCAACAACATCATGTTGTATAACTCTAGCAATTTGTTCATCAAGAAATTCACCAAGTGGCACATCATCATTATCAAACAAGGTACTAGCATCATCATAAGCATCATTCATAGTATAAGTAGCATGATCAATAACTTGCGACATATCAGAATTAATAGCGTGTGGTGGTGTTGCAAGTTCACTCATAATAGAAGGTGAATCTAAAGCAGAATTGGATGGCACTTTCTTACCTCCCCTCATACATGAGGGAAATATCTTAGTCTTAGGATCCTTCAGATTCTTCATAGTGACAATAATCCCAAGTGACTCAACAAATATAGCTATGCTCCCCAGGAATGGCGCCAGAAAAAGGTCTTGATAACCCACAAGTATAGGGGATCGCAACAGTTTTCGAGGGTAGAGTATTCAATCCAAATTTGTTGATTCAACACAAGGGGAGCCAAAGAATATTTGAAGGTATTAGTAGCTGAGTTGTCAATTCAACCACACCTAGGGATTAATTATCTGCAGCAAAGTGATCAGTAGCAAAGTAGTTTGATAGTTTTGATAGTAGTGATAGTAGAAATGGTAATAGTAACAGTGATAGCAGTAAATTTGTAGCAAGTGTAACAGTGATGATAGCAGTAGTAACTTAGCAGAAAAAATATTCATCATGTGATAGGCATTGGATCCGTGACTTGTTGGATGATATTCATCATGTGATAGTTATAACCTAGGAAGATACGGCACTAGCTCCAGTTCATCGATATAATGTAGGCATGTATTCCGTAAATAGTCATACGTGCTTTATTAAAAGAACTTGCATGGCATATTTTGTCCTACCCTCCCGTGGCAGCGGGGTCCATATTGGAAGCTACGGGATATTAAGGCATCCTTTTAATTGAGAACTGGAACAAAGCATTAACACATAGTGAATACATGAACTCCTCAAACTACAATCATCATCGGGAGTGGGCCCGGTTGTTGTCACTCCGGGGTTGCCGGATCATAACACGTAGTAGGTGACTATAACTTGCAAGGTCGGATCTAAAACACGGATATAATGGTGATAACATAAATGGTTCAGATCTGAAATCATGGCACCCAGGCCCAATGTGACAAGCATTAAGCATAGCAAAGTCATAGAAACATCAATCTAAGAACATAGTGGATACTAGGGATCAAGCCCTCACAAAACTAACTCGATTACATGATGAATCTCATCCAACTCCTCACCGACCAGCGAGCCTACGAAGGAATTACTCACTCCCGGTGGGGAGCATCATTGAATTGGCGATGGAGAAGGGTTGGTGATGATGAAGAACGAAGACCCCCCTCCCCGAAGCCCCAAACGGACTCCAGATCTGCCCTCCCAAGGAAGAATAGGGCTTGGTGGAAGCTTCCTCTCATGGATCGCGATAATTCTTTCTCCCTTTATTTTTTCTGGAAACATAGGATTTTATAGCGTTGGTTTCAGGGTCTGCGGGACCACTAGGTGGGGACAACCCACCTGGGCGCGCTAGGAGAGGGGGCGTGCCCTGGTGGGTTGTGCCCACCCAGGTGCCCCTCTCCGGTAGGTCTTCGTTCCAGAAATTCTTATTATTGACATAAAAATCCTTGCAAAGTTTTATTCCATTCCGAGAACTTTTATTTCTGCACAAAAACAACACCATGGTAGTTCTGCTAAAAACAGCATCAGTCCGGGTTAGTTTCATTCAAATCATGCAAACTAGAGTCCGAAACAAGAGGAAAAGCGTTAGGAAAAGTAGATACGTTGGAGACGTATCAGCCTCCAAGCGCAAAGTTTTGTAGGACAGTAGCAATTTTCCCTCAAGTGATTGACCTAAGGTTTATCAATCCGTGGGAGGTGTAGGATGAAGAAGGTCTCTCTCAAACAACCCTACAACCAAATAATAAAAAGTCTCTTGTGTCCCCAACACACCAAATACAATGGTAATTTGTATAGGTGCACTAGTTCGGCGAAGAGATGGTGATAAAAGTGTAATATTGATGGTAGAAATATATTTTTATAACCTGAATAAATAACAACAGCTAGGTATCAAATAGTAAACGGGCACAAAAACGGTATTGCAATGCTTGAAAATTAGGCCTAGGGTCCGTAATTTCGCTAGTGCAATCTCTCAACAGTGCTAATATAATTGGATCATATAACCACCCCTCAAAGTGCAATGAAGAATCACTCCAAAGTTCCTATCTAGCGGAGAACATAAGAATAAATTGTTTGTAGGGTATGAAACCACGTCAAAGCTATTCTTTCCGTTCGATCTATTCAAGAGTTCGTACTAAAATAACACAAAGCTATTCTTTCCGTTCGATCTATCCTAGAGTTCATACTAGAATAACACCAAAGCAAATTCATATTCATAATACTCAATCCAACGCAAAGAACTTCAAAGAGTGCCCCGAGATTTCTACCAGAGAAACAAAGACAAGAACGTGCATCAACCCCTATGCATAGATTACCCCAATGTCACCTCGGGAATCCACGAGTTGAGTGCCAAAACATATATCAAGTGAATCAATATGATACCCCATTGTCGCCATGAGTATTCAATTGCAAGACATATATCAAGTGTTCTCAAATCCATAAAAGTATTCAATCCGATAACAACGAAATCTCAAAGGGAAAAACTCAATTCATCATAATAAGATGGAGACAGGAAAACACCTTATGATCCGACTATATTAACAAAGCCCGCGATACATCAAGATCGTGGCATCTCAAGAACACGAGAGAGAGAGAGAGATTAAACACATAGCTACCGGTACAAACCCTCAGCCCCGAGGGTGGACTACTCCCTCCTCATCGTGGTGGCCGCCGGGATGATGAAGATGGCCACCGGAAATGATTCCCCCCTCCGGCAAGGTGCTGGAACAGGGTCTAGACTAGTTTTCGGTGGCTACAGAGCCTTGCGGCGGCGAAACTTTTGATCTAGGTTAACCCCGAGGGTTTTCTAAATATTTGTGAATTTATAGGGTGGTTGCGAGAGTCCACCGAGGTGGGCACAACTCCATAAAAATTCTCCAAAGTTTCGTGGTGTTTGGACTATGTTTTATATTGATTTCCTGCAATGTAAAAAACAAGCAAAAAACATCAACTGGCACTTGGCACTGGGTCAATAGGTTAGTCCCAAAAAATGATATAAAGTTGCTATTAAATGATTGTAAAACATCGAAGAATGATAAAATAACAGCATGAATACTTCATAAATTATAGATACGTTGGAGACGTATTAGTAACTTAGTGATTTACGAAAGTTCTTCGGTTTCATGCTAATCGAAAGCGGTTGTTAATAAGACTTGATCAATCTTATTAGTGGATCATTTTTTAGAGGAATGAAATTGATGAATTTAGTGTGCACTACCTTCTGTCCCTACCTTTTTTTTGTGTTTTTATTAGTTAAATAAATAAAATGCCATGTAATGTCTGTTTTCTGAATTTCCCATGCAATAAAAAATGACGCGAAAATAAAAGTTCTGAGAATGCTCTGGAAATTTAATACGATTTTTTTTGAATATTTCTGAATTTCTGATACAAATAACATCAGAGGGGGTGCCCCAGGTGGGCACTGATATGTGTCCAACGTATCTATAATTTTTGATTGTTCCATGTTGTTATATTATCAATCGTGGATGTTTTATATTCATTTCATATCATTTTTGGTACTAACCTATTAACATAGTGCCAGGTGCCAATTGTTGTTTTCTGCATGTTTTTTACATCCCAGGAAATCAATACCAAACGGAGTCCAAATGCAACGAAACTTTACGAAGAATTTTTTGGACCAGAAGACACCTAATGGGCCAAGGCTGCGCCTGGGGGTGCTCCGAGGAGATCATAATCCACTAGGGCGCGCCAAGAGGCCCAGGCGCGCCCTGGTGGGTTGTGCCCACCTCCGGTGCCCCCCGAACCGCCTCTTTGCTCTATAAATACCCCAATATTCCAGAAACCCTAGGGGAGTCGACGGAAATCAATTCCAGCCGCCGCAGAGTCTAGAACCACCAGATTCAATCTAGACACCATCACGGATGGGGTTCATCCACCTCCATTGGTGCCGCTCCAATGATGCATGAGTAGTTCTTTGTAAACCTTCGGGTTCATAGTTAGTAGCTAGATGGCTTCCTCTCTCTCGTTTGATTCTCAATACAATGGTCTCTTGGATATCCATATGATGTAACTCTTTTTGCGGTGTGTTTGTTGGGATCGGATGAACTTTGAGTTTATGATCAGATCTATCTTTTTATATCCATGAAAGTATTTGAGTTTCTTTGATCTCTTTTATGCATGATTGCTTATAGCCTCGTATTTCTTCTCTGATATTTGGGTTTTGTTTGGCCAACTTGATCTATTTATCTTGCAATGGGAAGAGGTGCTTTGTAGTGGGTTCGATCTTATGGTGCTTGATGCCAGTGACAGAAGGGGAACCGACATGTATGTATTGTTGCTATTAAGGATAAAACGATGGGGTCTATCTCTACATAGATAGATCTTGTCTACATCATGACATCGTTCTTATTGCATTACTCCGTCTCTCCATGAACTTAATACACTAAATGCATGCTAGATAGCGGTCGATGTGTGGAGTAATAGTAGTAGATGCAGGCAGGAGTCGGTCTACTAATCTTGGACGTGATGCCTATATAATGATCATTGTCTGGATATCGTCATGATTATTTGAAGTTCTATCAATTGCCCAATAGTAATTTGTTTACCCACCGTTTGCTATTTTTCTCGAGAGAAGCCACTAGTGAAACCTACGGCCCCGGGTCTCTTTCTCATATTATTTGCCTTTGCGATCTATTTTTCTTTGCTTTTATTTTCAGATCTATTAAGCCAAAAATACAAAAATTCCTTGTTGTGATTTATTCTTATTTATTTTATTTGGCTTTCATCTATCAATCTACTACAATTTTAGTCACGTCCTTTTGCCCATCTTGGGGCGCCGCTACCCGAAAGGGATTGACAACCCCTTTTACACGTCGGGTTGTGAGTAGTTGTTATTTGTGTACAGGTGTTGTTTACGTTGTGTTGCTTGGTTCTCCTACTGGTTCGATAACCTTGGTTTCACATCTGATGGAAATACCTACCAACGCCATGCTGCATCATCCCTTCCTCTTTGGGGAAACACCGACGTAGCTTCAAGCGACATCAAAAGGAATTTCTGGCGCCGTTGCCGGGGGGGATCAAATCAAGATAGTCTGTTGGCCACATGCGAATTTCTAGCACCGTTGCCGGGGAGGATCTTCAACATATACCAGGTTCCTAATCATAAATCTCATCTCCTCGCAATTTACATTATTTGCCATTTTCCTCTCCCCCACTTCACAAAAATTTACTGTTTTATTCGCCCTTCTTTTTCATCCGCTCTAGTTCTTTTCTTTTGTCGCGATGGCTGACCCCAAAAAGGCTAAGAGTTTTCTCCCAAGTGTTAATGCTTTGGATAGCCCCTCTATCCTCTCTAAGCTCGTATACAATGATGCTATAGAAAGGCTTACCAGGATTGTTAAGGAAAATTCTAACGATCTTGATGAAGATGATCCCAGAATTTTTCATTATTTGCTTCATGAGTCTTTGAAAGATGCTTGGGACTGGCTTTTGAGAATCCAAGCTAGCTATGTGCCACAATATCAGATAGAGATATACTTTAAAAGTTTTTATGTTGGTTTACCTTCTTCCTTTAAGCAAGTTTTGGATTCTATATTTGAAAACGGTTTTCTTGGAGGGGATGCCATTGATACTTATGAAAGGATGAAAACCATATTTGGGCACCCCAAGGAAAAGAATGTTGAACCCACTACCCTCTTGTATTTTTATCAAAATAAAATATTCAAAGAGATGAAGGCTAGTTTAGATACAAACTTTCGCAACGTACTTAATCTTAAATCTACTATCAATGGCCACATGCTTTCACAAAATATAAAACTAAATTCCATTGATAAGAAATTTTCTCTTTGCTTTCAAAAGGGGGGAGATGACAAAACTTAGATCCTTGCTTTATGCCTAGCTAGGGGCGTATAACTATAGCGCTTGTTGGGAGGCAACCTAATGAATAAAATTTATTTTTTCCTTTTGCTTCCTATTCTTGAGTGTTTGCACAATTATGCTACTGTTATGATTCTGTTTTTTGTGTTTTAATTAGTTTTTGTGCCAAGTAAAGCCTTTAGGATCTTCTTGGGTGATATTTATTTGATCTTGCTGAAAAAACAAAAACTTTTGTGCTCGCGAAAATAATTCTCATTTTTAACCAGAGAGCGATAAAATACCCATTCCTTTTGCAGTAGATAAATATACAAATTTCTCAGGTCTTTCTAATTTTTCAGAGTTTTTGCAGTTACAGAAGTATTCAAAACACCCAGATTACTACAAACTATTCTGTTTTTAACAGATTCTGCTTTCTTTGCGTTGTGTGCTTATTTTGATGGCTCTATGGTTTCCTTTGATGAGTTTTTGCCATAGAAAAGTTGGAATATAGTAGATATAATGCAAGAACAAAATATGAATTGGTTTGATACAGTACTTATAGTAGTGATTTATTTTCTTATACTAACGGATCCGACGAAGGTTTTGTTGAGTTTTGTGTGATTGAAGTTTTCAAGTTTTGGGTTATCTTATGATGGATGAAGGAATAAGGAGTAAGACGAGCCTAAGCTTGGGGATGCCCCGGCATCCCAAGCTATTATCCAAAAGAGAGCAAGCAACTAAGCTTGCGGATGCCCTGAGTGGCATCCCCTCTTTCTTCTAACGACCATCGGTATTTTACTCGAAGCTATATTTTTATTCGTCACATACTATGTGTTTTGCTTGGAGCGTCTTGTATGATATGAGTCTTTGCTTGTTTTATTTTGTATTTTAAGTCTTGATTCCTTGTTGAACACACCTATTTGACAGAGCCAAACTTATTTCATGACTTTTTAGAATTGCTCTATATGCTTCACTTAAATTTTTATGAGCTATGGACTTGCTCTAGTGCTTCACTTATATCTTTTTGAGCACGGTGTGCTTTCGTATTTTTGAAGGAATGCTCTCTTGCTTCACTTAGATTTATTTTAGAGTTAGTAAAAAAATTCAAGAAATTCTCTCTCGCTTCGCTTAAATTAATTTGAGAGAAAGAAAAACAAATTATGCTCATGATCTTCACTCATATTTATTTTGAGCTTGTCAAAAGCAACATATGAAAATTAGTTCCAAAGTGATAGAGATCCAAGAAGGATATAATAAAAACTTTCATGAAGATCATTGGACAAATTAAACTTGATTCTTAGTAATAGTTTTGAGATATGATGATGTGATATGTGAGTATGTTGATGAGTAATTATACTTTAGTAAGAATATTGCTATTAAGGTTTGTAATTCCCTATGCAAGCATGAAAGTCAATAATTACGCAATGAAATTATATCCTACTTGTGGTGCATTATTCGGTGTTAATTATGCTTAATGCTCACTTATGAGATTATTCGTTTCTTGGTTGGTCGCTTCTCAATCTTTTGCTACCCTTCATTTTGCACTAAGTATGATCACTACTTGTGCATCCAAAAACCTTTAAACCAGTTTTGCCACATGAGTCCACTATATCTACCTATATGCGGTATTCTTTTGCCGTTCTAAGCAAATTTGTATGCCATCTCTAATTTTCAAAATGAACTTCTCTTTTCTGTGTTCGTTCCGCTCGCAGAGCGGTGAGGGGTGGCTAATATTTCCATGCTAGATGTGTTATTCTCACGATGAGTGTTTATTCACTTGTCATTACACGAGAGTAAGGCAAAGGTATTAGGGATGCCCAGTCCCAAAATCAAAAATGATTTTACTTTATGTTGTCAAATATTAAATTCCTAGGAAAGTGTTGGTATGGAAGGCCCCGTGGATACAATTAGCCATGGAAAGTGAAAGTATGGTGGAAAAAAGAATAAACTTTATTTTCTGTTTGGGAACCGCCTATGACATATCTAGCATGGAAAGTGTTGGGAACTCTAAGTCGTTTTCGTTGGTGGGAACCATACACCTCCCAAAATGTTTTTATCTCTAAGTTTTTCGCTTTGAGCTCTGGTACCTCTACAAATCCCAACTTCCCTCTACGAAGGGCCTTTCTTCTACTTTATGCAATTTTTATTTTTGAATTTGAGTCTCCATCTCTCTTATAAAAGCACCAACTAGGAGGCAATATGATCGTACTTGATGATTGGATGTAGTTAATATGTGAATGTGTTTCATGAATGGATCAATGATTGAGCATGATGGGCTAGGGATAGCTTATTTTAGCATTGATATTTTGGAAGACATGGTTGCTTGTTGATATGCTTGAGTATTTAAGTTATCATGTCAAAACTAGACTATTGCTTTGAACAATATAAAAGTCCAAATGTCCATGCCATAAAGAAAAGAATGTGACATGACATGTTAGGCAGCATTCCACATCAAAATTTCTCTTTTTATCACTTACCTACTGAAGGACGAGTAGGAGTTAAGCTTGGGGATGCTGATACGTCTCCAACATATCTATAATTTTTTTTATTGTTACATGCTATTATATTATCAATCTTGGATGTTTTATAATCAATTTATAGTCATTTTATATCATTTTTGGTACTAACCTATTGACATAGTGCCAAGTGCCAGTTATTGTTTTCTGCATGTTTTTTACATCGCAGGAAATCAATACCAAACGGAGTCCAAATGCAATGAAACTTTATGCAGAATTTTTTGGACCAAAAGACACCTAATGGGCCAAGGCTGCGCTTGGGGGGTGCTCCGAGGAGAGCACAACCCACCAGGGTGCGCCAGGAGGCCCAGGCGCGCCCTGGTGGGTTGTGCCCACCTCAGGTGCCCCCCGGACCGCCTCTTTGCTCTATAAATACCCCAATATTCCAGAAACCCTAGGGGAGTCGACGAAAATCAATTCCAGCCGCCGCAGAGTCCAAAACCACCAGATCCAATCTAGACACCATCACGGATGGGGTTCACCACCTCCATTAGTGCCCCTCCGATGATGCATGAGTAGTTCTTTGTAGACCTTTGGGTCTGTAGTTAGTAGTTAGATGGCGCCCTCTCTCTCTCGTTTGATTCTCAATACAATGGTCTCTTGGATATCTATATGATGTAACTCTTTTTGCGGTGTGTTTGCTGGGATCGGATGAACTTTGAGTTTATGATCAGATCTATCTTTTTATATCCATGAAAGTATTTGAGTTTTTTTGATCTCTTTTATGCATGATTGCTTATAGCCTCGTATTTCTTCTTGGATATTTGGGTTTTGTTTTGCCAACTTGATCTATTTATCTTGCAATGGGAAAAGGTATTTTGTAGTGGGTTTGATCTTACGGTGCTTGATCCCAGTGATAGAAGGGGAACCGACACGTATGTATCGTTGCTACTAAGGATTAAACGATGGGGTCTATATCTACATAGATAGATCATGTCTACATCATCTCATCGTTCTTATTGCATTACTCCGTTTCTCCATGAACTTAATACACTAAATGCATGCTGGATAGCGGTCGATGTGTGGAGCAATAGTAGTAGATGCAGGCAGGAGTGGGTCTACTAATCTTGGACGCGATGCCTATATAATGATCATTGTCTGGATATCATCATGATTATTTGAAGTTCTATCAATTGCCCAATAGTAATTTGTTTATCCACCGTTTGCTATTTTTCTCGAGAGAAGCCACTAGTGAAACCTACGGCCCTGGGTTTCTTTCTCATATTATTTGCCTTTGCGATCTATTTTTCTTTGCTATTATTTTTAGATCTATTAAGCCAAAAATACAAAAATACCTTGTTGCGTTTTATAACTTATTTACTTAATTTGGCGTTCGATCTATCAATCTACTACAATTTTATTCACGTCCGTTTGCCCATCTTGGGGTGCTGCTACCCGAAAGGGATTGACAACCCCTTTTACACGTCGGGTTGCGAGTAGTTGTTACTTGTGTACAGGTGATGTTTATGTTGTGTTGCTTGGTTCTCCTACTGGTTCGATAACCTTGGTTTCCCATCTGAGGGAAATACCTACCGCCGATGTGCTGCATCATCCCTTCCTCTTTGGGGAAATACCGACGTAGCTTCAAGCGACATCAGGCACAACTTACGTGGGCGTGCCGGCACCCCTAGGCGCGCCTTGGTGGGTTGTGGTCCCCACATGGGCCCCTGACTTATCTATTCATCCCATGTCATCACCTACCTCCAGAAAAAAATCACCATTGCTCTCTCTCCTCTCTCTCTCTCTCTCTTGTGTTCTTGCTCTCAAACCCACGGATTTTGATCTCTATACTCGAAGCTCCATTTCTAAAACTGTCTCAGGGGATTGTTGCTTGGTATGTGACTCCTCCATTGGTCTAATTAGTTTTTGCTTTGGTGGTTTATATTTTGAATAATTAGTTACTCTTGGTGCTGCTGTAGATGAGCTTGCATGTTGAATTCTTAGAATTCTATGTAGTTTGAATGCTTGATATGGCCTCTATGCATCCCTATGAGTAGTTGCTATCAATCTTGTGAAGTTTTGTTAACAAAATTTTTGTGACCCAATTTTTTTCCAGAAAATTGTATGCAAATATGATGAACCTCTTTGGAAGAAGTTCTTAGAGGAGGAGGTCCTTGGAGGCATCTTCTAGTAGCAGCTTCGTTCGTGGGTCTTATGTTGAACCAAGTGAAAGTTCTATATGGGAAGCCACAACCAAATCATGTTCATGGCCATGCAATGATTATATGGTGCATGTGGGCATTAAAGAAGAATTTGAGCAATATGTTCACAATGTCGAGCTCAGTCCCTACATTTCTGATAGGTGCAACCAACACCTCAATCTCACTAAAACATTTACTATAAAGAATTTAAATTCCACCCTCGTGAGTCTAGGGTGTCATTTAAACTGTATAAAAAATCAATTTACCATATCCCTAGAGAGATTTGCTCACCACTCCAAAATTCCACTTTGGGGCTCGCTAGACGAACCACCTAGATCTGAGTATGAAACATTCTTGACTAGCCTCTCCTATGGTGAGACTAGAGGAGTGACACAAGGTAGAATAAAGAGCATTTATTTTCCCTCAATTCAATACTTTGCACTTTTCAATGGGAAATGCATTGTAGGGAAATGACACGTCTCCAACGTATCTACTTTTCCAAACACTTTTGCCCTTGTTTTGGACAACTTAAATGATTTGAATGGAACTAACCTGGACTGGCGCTTTTTTCAGCAGAACTGCCATGGTGTTATTTTTGTGCAGAAATAAAAGTTCCCGGAATGAACAAAAAATCCACAGAGACATGTTTTGGAATTAATGAAAAATATTGGTGAAAGAATCAGCATCAGGGGGCCCACACCCTGTCCACGAGGGTGCATGGCACACCCCCACTGGGGCATGCCCCCTCCCTCATGGCCCCCCTGTGACTCCACCGACCTCAACCCCAACTCCATATATTCACTTTCGGGGAGGAAAAGTTAGAGAAAAGGATTCATCATGTTTTACGATACGGAGCCGTCGCCAAGCCCTAATCTTCCTCGAGAGGGACGATCTGGAGTCCGTTTAGGGCTCCGGAGAGGGAAATTCATTGCCATCATCATCAACAACAACAACCATCCTCCATGCGTGAGTAATTGTCGGTGTCAAAACCGGCGGATCTCCGGTAGGGGTTCCCGAACTATGCGTCTAAGGCGGATGGTAACAGGAGGCGGGGGTAACAATGTTTACCCAGGTTCGGGCCCTCTCGATGGAGGTAATACCCTACTTCCTGCTTGATTGATCTTGATGATATAAGTATTACAAGAGTTAATCTACCACGAGATCGTAGAGCCTAAACACTAGAAGCTAGCCTATGATTATGATTGTTGTTGTCCTACGGACTAAACCCTCCGGTTTATATAGACACCGGAGGGGGCTAGGGTTACACAGAGTCGGTTACAAGGGAGGAGATCTGTGGCACCCCGATCCACATGGAGCAGGGGGCCTTCGTACGTCAGCCCAGGATAACACCTGACGCATGACAGGTCCATAATACACCATTCCAGGTACAAGAATATTCATCAAATACATGTATATGAGATTACATCATTGATGAATACAATCATCTGGAATAGCCCCAAGGCTAATAAATGACAGCGGAAGTCTGATTGAATGGCGGCGGAAGTCTTGGTTTGGCAGCATAACAACTCTGGCTGGGCTCCACAACTCACAGGACTGACAAGGTTACGGCCTAGCACGACGGATCAAGCGAACAATACGAGTATGACCTACAAAACTGGCATGACACGCCAGGTCAGTACATTGAATGTACTTGCAAGACAACCAAATACGTAGCATCCAAACAAGCAGAAGACAAAGCAAGAATCGAGCGCATGCAACAACCTATCTCATATTAATTACTAAGCATGGCATGACAAAGATCAACTAAACATGAAAGAAATCATAGCATCTGCTAACATGTCAATAACATGGCATATCAGATCATGCTTCTAACATGGCAAAGGTAAACATATCATATCAGCTCAATCATGGCATAGATTAACATATCAATCAAAGCATGGCATAGCATCATGAAATTATGCTGAAAATAAACTACCAATAATATCCAATGCAGCCATAGCATATTAACTTTATGCAATCATCTTCTGTTCTATCATGGTTCTCTAAATGCAAATAATGATATATTACTCATGCAATGTAACCAAACTTGTACACCGAGTCCCTCAGACTCTCTTATCAACGGGTTGCCTCGCAACCGAACAATGATCTTTCCGGCGATCACAACCAAACTACCATCATGGTCCTGACCAGAGTAACTTGTGATCCTTACGGCGATCACCACCAAAATAACGCGTGATCCTTACGGCGATCACCACCAAAATAACTCGTGATCCTTACGGCGATCACCACCAAAACATCGCCGTGACTTCTCACGACTATCTCATAGTCCAAGTCACCATATTTTTGTTATCACATATCTATTTACCCACTTAATTATTTTAGTTTATCCTCCATTTCGACCAAGACCTCATAGTGGGACCTACTACGAACTGTTGCTATCGATAGACTTTATACACTCTACAGAGGTAGCACACTGTACCCACACCACGGAACCTATGGCCTCGTCATCCCATTCGGGTGGACCAACGGCATTCCGACGAAACTGATCTACTACCATGACACTCTCCCGGCCACTCCGACCCAAATCCCCAATGGGCTGGTCCTGGGTGGCCCCATGTCTACCAAAGACACCCCGACCACCGTCGTGGTCAAAACACTCCCACTCGGGGACACTCCCACTCAGGGACTCAGTACCATAATCTCATCAATGAGCACACAAGGTTATGTCTGCCTACCTGATCATGTTAAGCACGCCCATAACCTTCCCTAGTTGGAGGCACCGACGAGAGGTCACGACAATAGCTCGCATTAAGGCCTTCCCACAAAGGCAAATGTGGCTACACTGAAAAAGTTCGATTTGGCGGCACTATGACTCGATCGCATCGATGACGGAGGAGGTTTGTTATTATTAAGTCATTTTATTTCCTTATCCATCATCCTGAACATATTTAACATGGATGCAACAATGAGCATGCAACATACAAATGCGTTGAAAAATATCGAACTCCTCAAGTGCACAACTATAACATAAAGAACATGACAATAGCATATCAACGGTGCATTACAATCCTCATATCATTTTATAATGATGACATGTAAGTAAAGTAGAGTAGTAACATGGCATTATTAATAATAACATTCTAATTAGCATGGCAAAAGATATCATGAAAACACAGGCATGCAAGACAGCATAACGGAATAACTGCAGATGAAAACAGTATGAAACAACTGCAACTACACACTCACAAGGTGCAAGCAAAGTCAACATGCAAGTTCGGGGCTCATGATAAGAGGTTGGCTTGCCTGGGGTCGACAAATACTCCGGGAAGAAATGGGAAACGATCACGGAAAGATTTGCCGGAAATAGTTCTCTCTCGAAGGGGGCTCTTTACGGGCAAGGGAAAAATGGTCATTTTCACTATGTGAAAACATAATGAAAATGATACCAACGGAAAGAGCTCGACGAACAGAGAACATGAGCGCTGGAATCACCTGATTCGGAGTTACGGGTAAAAAGATACAGACGTTTAAAGTTCAGGGACTAGTCTGTAAAAATACTTCTACACACAGGTCCCTGGTAGTTTAAACAGAACGTGTCTTTTCTGAAAATACGTTTTCCAGAAAGGGAAACGTATTCCCGGCCGAAGAAGAGGCAGAGTACGCTTTCCTTAAGCGAAGACGTAACCCACCGGATTACGCCTCCACTTATCCAGCGTGGCAAGGGCGGGGCCGGCCTCTGGGTCGATGACGTGTGGGTCCCACGGGGCTTCTCTCTCCTCCTTCCTTCTCTTCTTCCCGCTCCCGACGCGAAGAGCAGAGGAGCCCGGGGCCGCGCGAGCACCGGCGCGCTCCGGCGACTCAGGCCGGCTCCGGCCGAGCTCCGGCGACCGGCAGATGAGGAAGGGAGCCCCGCACCCAAGCAAGGTGCTACGGGCGTCGGGGAGACGTCGCAACAGCCGTAGCTGGGGCGCCCGCGGCGGAACAGAGGCGAGCTCCGGCGATTTGTCCAGCCAACTCCGGCCATCCCCGGTGGAGCTGGGACCACCGGTGGGCTAGGGAGGAGGTGCTGCGTCCATCCCGCAGCGAAGAGAGCACCGGGGAGGAGTCTGGCCACGGCGAGTAGGGCGACAGAGAGCTCTGCGGCGGCGACAGTGGCTCTCGGGGCGCAGCCACAGGGCACTCCGGCAGCGAGGGGAGGGAATGGGGGAGGTCTACGGGATCCGGGGAGGCTGCTGGTGGAGGAGAGAGGGAAAGGCGCGCCCGCCATTGCTCGAATTTGAGCAAACCAAGGCGGCGGCCATGGCGATGGGGAGGAGGCCAGAGAGGCTCCGAGGCAAGGGGGAGATCTGCGAGAGGTTGGGGAGGGTTGTTGATGATCTCCAGAGGCTTGAGGGCGGGCTATATATAGTCGGGGCAAAGAGGGGAGGAGGTGGCACGCGGCGGGCGACGTGTCCGTGCACCGGCGAGGGCACAACGTCGGCAGGCGCGGCCAAAGATCACGGGGAACGGCGGGAAGGCGACGAGGAGGACAAAGACGAGTGCCAGAGAGTCACGGAGATGAGGAAGGCGTGCGAACGAGTGGAGGAAGAAGACATCGGGGAGGAAGATGACGATGCACAGGAGCACACTATTCTGGTCGTTGGCACGGCTCGCCGGAGAAGGAAACGAAGGGGGGGCAGCGGTCCAGAGGGAAGAAGACGACGAGGGGGAGCTTGTGGACATTAATGGGGAGGCCAGAGACGGTCGGGGCAGCAATGCCGATGACAATAGTGGCTAGACCACCGTTTTGGCTGGTTAGACTCGTAGTCACCACTGGCATGGCGTGCTCTGCGGTTTTTAAGGCTGTTAGTCCATGTCTACCGTGTAGTTCTTCGAGCGTGGAGTATTAACATGGTGAAATGTCGGGCAGAGACAAATGGAGATGAGTAAATCAGGCTCCAGAAGTTTACTTCTGCAAACTTTACCACACTCTAGAGAGTAAACCAGAGATGGTAAAAGATGAACTTAATGTCTGGGAGGCTTGGGGTAGAAAAGACTACGGTCCTGGGAGTTTTGAGGTAAAATGGACAACTATTTATCATAGTTGTTGTACAACCACCAAAACTGACCCAAGAACTGAATCATGATGAAGCACTCACTAGGAGTGATGGATTAGGCTAAATCTTGGCAAAGCCTGATTATTTGAACATACCATGATTCTGTAAAAATTTCATACCAAATGGACTCACCAAAATGGTACTTCCTTCACACCTATCATTTCTGTCCAAAAACTTCAGAAAAATCCTCAGGGCAATTGGCCATATTTAATGAGCCCAAATCTTGTGTAGATATGTCATATAGATAGGAGAAGGCTTGGGAAAATTATCAGCCATAATGGAGTAAGATAAAATACACTTGCTTCACAAACTGAAAATGTGGACAGAAACGAATAATTGCTCCTGTGCTCACATAGTTCGATGGAATGAGATGGATCTTAGAGAAGTGTGATAATATGACCATTAGGGACTGATGGAAAATTTTCAGATCATTTTGATCATCCATGAGGGTACTTCCTTCACAGACAAGCAAATCTGAACAGAAACTTGAAAAATTGCCAAGGAAGATTGGATAGATGGATTGAGCTTATTTTTGGTATCCAGAGGGGATTTGTTATAGTTAATCACCCTGCCAAGTTATAGCTCAATTGGAGTTAGGAATAAAGTACTTCCTTTGAAAAATTTCAGAGAAGGCAGAAACTTGCATTGGATCATGTGCCAAATTTTTGAACCGAGGAACATGATATTAGGATGGGACTAGTTAATATATAGCCAAGACAAGCTCCACAAATTATGTGGGAATTTTCCCTGCTATAGAAATAGTAGTTCCTTTGGAAAATGGCAGAAATGCAATATTGGCATTAAATAGGAAAAAGGCAATTTTCCTTATTTAATTATGGCCAATATACTTGCCAGAGCTTGTATTAGTCATAAATATCAACTCCACTAATTCTCATGAATTTAGGAAATGACTAGCTATGCCTTTGGATTTTATTCCTCGGAAAGGCAAGAAAAGGAATAAATCATAATAAAAAATATTGCATGGGACTTGGCAATATTTTTGCATATCCAAGGTTCAGAAAGATAGGGTGATCTCTGGGAACAATTGGGAGGATCAACAGATAGAAGGAAATGATAGCTCCTTTGTAACCACAAAGGGCACCTTCAAATTCCAAAAATTTGGAATTAGGGTTTGAGAGGGTTTGGGATGATGCAAATGAGGTCTTGCCCACTGAAAAAGACATGATAAAGATTTTGAAAGGTTGAAAATGGAAAATTTTCTCAGAGTCACCCAGCAAACTCAGGAGAAAATTTTGAAAATGAGTGCCAGGAGAGAATAACAGCACAAAAATTGATAACCCAATTTTAGGGCTGTTACAAGATCTACATATCCGAATTGCCAAGCTTGCCTTCCATGCCAAGGAGAGTCTCACCAGGACACGGGACGAAGTCTTCAATCTTGTATCTTCATAGTCCAATAGTCCGACCAAAGGTCGGCTGTCCGGGGACCCCTAATCTAGGACTCCCTTAGTAGCCCCTGAACCAGGCTTCAATGACGATGAGTCCGACGCGCGGATTGTCTTCGGCATTGCAAGGCGAGTTCCTCCTCCGAATACTCCATATAAGATTTCGAACACAAGGATAGTGTCCGGCTCTGCAAAACAAATTTCACATACCACCGTAGAGAGTATAATATTTCCACAAATCTAATCTGCTGACAACTTTTCATAACATGACATCACGCCATGGCCCGGTCATTATTCGAACCGTTTTTCTCAACCAGCTATTGCACATATTGCGAGGCGGTTTTCTTGGCACGTCTTGTTGAAGCATAGATCGTGTCCCCTTATCATGGGATTCTCATCAATACGGGCGTGGGTAACCCAGTCGCGCCTGCTGGTATGGCTCCTTGATTTTAGGCAAGTTCCGAACGACCACGCGGAGGACGCTTGATATTCATCCTCTTTATAAAGGGGCCAAGGCCTGTCCTTTTCTTCTCGCGCTCGATCCTTCCCTTCCACCACCTCGAATTCCAACACCCAAGGCTCAGGCTAAGCGCTTCGGACCTTCAATCATGTCTGGATCCAACCTTCAAGGCCGGTGGATGGCCTCTTCTATCACAGAGGAGGACATCAAGAAGCTAAGAGAAGCCAGGTATCTGACCGCCAAAATTTCACACAGGCTGCCTGCTCAAGGGCAGGTCATCCCCACTCCCGAACCTAATGAGAGTGTCGTATTTGTTTCCCACTTCCTCCGAGGGCTAGGCTTCAGTCTTGATCCCTTTGTTAGAGGGCTTATGTTCTATTACGGGCTCGACTTCCATGATCTAGCTCCAGATTCCATCCTTCACATCTCGTCATTTATCGTCGTGTGTTAGGCCTTCCTCCGCATCACCCCGCACTTCGGCTTATGGCTTAAGACCTTCAATGTGAAGCCGAAGATGATCGATGGGCGACACGAAGAATGCAGAGGCGCCATAATAAGTAAAGGCGTCGATGCTCCATGGCCAAAGGGTTCCTTCTCAGAGATGTCCGACTTATGGCAGCGGGAGTGGTTTTACATCACAGCTCCCCGAAGTACTAAGTGGGTAGCTGCCCCGCCTTCCGTTCGGGCCCCCCGCCACAACTAGCATCATGGGTCAACAAGGGGCTGGACTGGGGGGCCAGTTAATGACGTTCCGACATTGCAGAGTTGCATCCGAGATTTCCTCAAGAGAGATGTTAGCCTTGTCAAGGTAATGCAAGTCATGATAGTTCGTCGGGTGCTGCCATGCCAACGTCGACCTCTCCGTATGTGGGAGTTCAACCCAGAAGGACCGCGAACTATTCAGCAATTCTTCAGTGTGACGCTCGAAGGATGTATGGATTGTTCTTTGGGTCACGAATAAAGTGTCCGGACACCACCAAGGATGCGGGTCTAAACTGCAATCGTCCAGATACCCACGTAAGTAATTCTGCGGCCGAACATGCCGTCTTTTCATTTGTCATAACATCATTCTGAAAAAATTGCTCTTGGCCAGGACTGGATAAGAAAGGCGAAGATGATCAGGTGTTCGACCCCCCTTCCCGAAGGCTCACCGGATCCTGTACTAGCCAGGATGCTTGAGCTCACACCTTATCAAGTGCCATCAGGGGAAGATAAAAGGGAGGAATAAAGAAGCCTAAAGCAGGCCTCACGCATTACTCATCCAAACCGGGGGAATTAGTGTCTCCGCGAAGGAGGATAACCGGGGAGAAGAATCTAAAATTCCCTCTCCCCAAGGAAAGAAGAGGACCGCCTCTGAAGACTTGGAAACAAGGGTTTCCAAATGAGGGAAGAAACCTTCGCTAGGGGGCCCTGCCCCGGAGGGAATCCTTACCGCACAGTGTCCGCAAGGGGATCAACCCTCCACCGAGCTGTAAGTGGACCAGAGTACTTTTAGTAAATATATCCTGCTTCATCTCCGAGGACAATAACCGAGACGTATGTCTTGTAGTTCGGATCGTAGCCCTTCTCGACAGAGTTCGTCTTCGGGGGATCTTCTTCTGGAGATGATGGAGAGCGAAACGCCTCCCCCTGTCTCCCCGCCTCATGAGGCGGACGGCCACGAGGTGTTGTCACGGAGGATTTCTCCTGATCCACCAAGGCCGGAAGGTAACCCTTCGGCCACCCAAAGTCCGGAGTATTCCGCTGCTAAGGGGAGCAACAGAAAGAGTCTGGGACTGTCAGGTGCACGACCGGACGCACTGATGGGTCTTCTGGAGCAAGAGGCTATCTCAGAGGCGCATCGTACTTTAATGGGTACGGTGGTTGAAAGGATTTCATCCGCCAAAAGTGGGTTGCATGAAACTTTTATGAGCCTGCTAAAACGCTTTGAGGTACGCAAAGTAATATATATATTTTTTGACGGTAACGCACACGCTAGGTGTGCCCTATACAGATAGTAGCCCCTAAGACTCTGGTTGCTGTCCAGAGGCGGCAAACAGAGGATCATAGTCCTAGGTAATGATCATGCTTCTCACATGTGCAGGCAGCTGAGGGTCTGGTGGCTGGCAGGACTGGTGAGTTTGCCGAACTGAGGCGGCAGCTTGATACAGCAGATGCCGATATCGTTTTTGTGAACAAGCGGCTTGACGAGGCACACGGTATGTATTCTCTGGTGGTCAACAAATATTAAGAGGAGCATGATGCTAGTATCTATAACATGTTGTGACTTCAGATGGAGCTGCCGCCGTGGAGACCCTTCGGGCAGAGCTTGCCCGAGCCAAGGAACAAGCCAGGAGAAGTGATGCGGCCGCCCAACACTACAAAAAAATACACTTCCATGATGATACGTGTTTGTCATAGTAGGTCGCGTTTTTTGTCATGCATGTACATCCATGACAAATTTATGACAGAATCAAGATAGTCATACATGTGCTGTCGTAGAAGTGTTCCATGACATTACCAAAATTATCATCATGGAAGTGTCCACTTCCATGACGATAAATCGAGCGCCACAGAAGTGCTTTCGTCAAGGGTGACCGACACGTGGCATCCACTGTAACAGAATGCTGTTAAGCTATCGGGTCGGGTTTTGGATCCGATAACCCGTTAACAGCCCCGACCAATGGGAAATTTCCACGTGTAAAATTCTTATTGGCCGGACGAAACACGTGTCAGCTCGTCAGTGGGTCAGATAGGCGCCTATGATACGTCGACACGTGGCACATCCCAACAGAGGCCCATTCCGGTGAAAAGGCCGGCCCGTTTGACTTGGTCAAAAGGTGGCGGGCCGGCCCATGGAAAGCCTGTTAACGGCATGTTCGCATATAGCCCATTTATAGCCCACTAACCCAAGGCCCGTTACGCCCTATCCGAATTAGGCCCAGCAGCATCATCTGGGCCATCCAATATGATTCCAGCCCGTTTTCCTTCTGGCCCATGTATGGCCCATGACGTCTTTCGGCCCATATGAGGCCCTATGTAACTCTTGGCCTATTAACGGCCCGTGGTGAAACTGGCCCGTAATGAACAGTGTATCACTTTACACCCATTAACGGCCCATGGTGAAACTGGCCCGTAATGAACAGTGTATCACTTTATACCCATTAACGAGCCGTTATTTCGTTGGGCCGTTTCCATCCCATGTTATCTTTCGGCCTTCTCAGAGCCCATTTATTCTTGGGCTCATTTCCAGCATTCGTTTCCTTACGGCCCATTACTGTCATTTTCTGCTTGTGGGCCAAATTCAGCCCGTGGTTACAGTCGGCCCGTTTGTGGTCCGTTAATACGTTGGGCCGTTTTCATAGCGTCATCAAATACGGCCTATTAACGATGGCCCATTATGGTCGGCCCATGAACGGACGATTCCAACTCTAGCCCGTTTACGGCATAATGCGGCCTCTTATTGGCCCATGTTTGGCCAATCGATCATACGACCCGTATAAGGCCCATTGATGATACGTCCCGTAGAAGGCCCATTGTTTCTACGGCCCATAGAAGGCCTACTGTTTCTACGGCCCGTAGGAGGCCCAGTGTCACTATAGTAAATATTAGCCCATGGTTATAGTGGCCTAGTTTTAAAAAATAGGTTATTGCAGCCACTAGTTAACCGCGGAAAAAGAACTGCAATGACTACAAGCAAACAAATAAACAAGACAACAAGGAAATAAATAAGCAAGCAACTAACGCTAGGCTATCACGGCTATTACACATATTACATCCACTGGGCATCAAATTTCGCCACCCGTGCAAATATAGGGAACAAAGCAGCATATCATATACACGGGCCGTCAAAATTGGCCACCAGTGCAAATAAACACGGCAGCAAAACAAGAGCATAACTGAAACAACTTCAGAAGAGCTCAAGAAACGTTATCCTGGGTATCCACCATGCTAGCAATAAGCTTAGCAAGCTGATTAGCTTTGTCCTGTTTGGCGCTAAAATCCTCCAACGCTTGCTGTTGCACCAGGAAGTATGTATCTGAAAGCTCCAGGGACTTCCGCAGTCCTTCCGCTTCTTGTCGCAGCACAGCTGATCGATGTCTTTCAGCTTGTAGTTGAGACTCAAGAAACCGAACTGATTCAGACAGTGAGTTTGAATAGCTTGTGCAAGCGGTAGTGGCCAGTAACTCCAACACTAAACCAAGACAGGATGTGTCACTATCCTGAACCTTATCTGCATTACTTCCTTTACCGTTGCTTAATAAGGCACTCTTCCCCAATATTCTGTCAGCATTCTAAAAGAAGAAACAAGCAGACACATAACAAGTTTAGCATGTACTAGTATATGAAACTCATTTCGGTGAACCAGTTCATTAGTAAGGTGGACATGATTAAACTACCAAGTCTTCTATTGCCAAGTACTAGTACATAATAAAAGCATCAAACAAACATATATCTATGTCCTATGGTAGCAATGGAATCTTAAATTAGAACAGTTGTTCTTCAGGTTTAGGCACTTGTTCTACATGAACAGAGTACAGTAAGACGCAAGAATATAATACTTAAAAATAGAAAATGAGCTCATAGACCTTACCACATTCTTGGTTCGGGACCAGTACAGAACAAGGCGTTCCCAGTCATCGTCTAGTAAATGTGTCTCAGGAGAACGTAAGGGAATTTGATGAGTTTCTTTGCCGGTGAAGTACGTTTTCTTCAGGTAATTCCGATACTGCCACCAAGCATTCTTGAAGATAGCAGAGGTATTAGCACAGGTTACCTCATCCCGAGTTTCCAAATCGGTCCTTCTCTATAGAGAAAAATGGGAAAATTTGTTGTATTATAACCATCATGGAGGTAGGATGTATGGGACGAAGCAAAGTAATTGCCATGAATAACATTACTTACACATAACTCCTGGACAAACACCTGCAACTGGCATTTTCCTTCATCTTCAGTATAATATTTCCAAGATGGGAAGATACGCACATACGATTTAACAACATCAAATGCGATAGATGCTAAACTACGACTAGCTGGTTGTGCTTCCTCCACAGGAATAGGCGTACTAACTGGTGGAGTTGGGGTTTGCCGTGATAGTACTGGCCCTTTGGGCACTGGAGCTTGCCTTACTAACTGCTCTTGTTTGGGAGCTCTGTGGTGGAGATGGTGCTGTGTCAACAGGAACTGGGTTACTATCGGCTGGGGTTGGGGTTAGATTGGGTGAAGCTGGTTCTCTGTCCATCGTAGTAGGGGTACAATCTGCGAGAGTTTGGGTTATGTGTGGTAGGGCTGGTTCTTGTGCATGTACAACCGGGGTGCTATCTCCACCAAGAGGTAGCACTGTTTTATTTGAAGACCGTGTTTTTAGTCCGCTAGATACTGGCATCACCCGCTCCAATTCAAATGGCTGATAAACAGGAAACATAGTTGAATGTACAGACATTGTATGAGAGACAGATGCAATAGATAGTGTGGAAAAAAGAGGGCATGAAATAGTTGACATGTATATTGTTTAACTAAAACGGATAGCATGACATAATTTCACATATATGATGTCTATCTAAACTGGATAGCATAGCATAACATAATTCAAAGATATGATGAATAACTAAACAGGATCGCATGACATAATTCACCTACATGTTATCTAAGTAATCAGGATCGCATCATTTAATTCACATATGTGATTTATATGCTAAACAGAGGGCATTCGATATGATGTCTGAACTAAGAACATGGTGTTGAATATTGTGTATATGATGTCTAAACTATGCAATGCAAGACACCGTATGCATGATATGAGCAGTATAACCGTGCCAAGTTAGAGCATACACCTCAGTGGGGGAATAGGACTGGTCATCTGTCTCTGAATCCATCTCTGAGGAGCTATCGGGACCCAACAAGAGATCTGCTTCGACAGGTAGCACTGTCTGCTCTGAAGGCCTTGTTTTCACTCCAGATTTTTCCATCTCCCACCCAAATGGCTGATTCACAGGAAGAGTAGTTTAATGTACAAACATTCTCGACAAATGGAAATGTAATGAAGAAAAGGATGGGCAAGATATCATTCAAATATATGATGCCTGGTTAAACAGGATGGCATTGCACATTTCACATATATTATGGCTGGCTAAAAGACATGAGACTGCATAATTCCCATATATGATATAGAAACTAAACAGGTGGCATTATAGAACATGTCTAAACTAAGCAGATGACATATATGATGTCAAAAGTAGGCACTGCAAGGCAACATATGCATGATATGACTAACATCATCATGCCAAGGTAGAGCAAACACCTTGGGGGTAAATAGGAGTGGTCAGCGGCGTCCGAATCCGCCTCAGAACAGATATCTTCCTCTGGATTACAATCTGGAGAGGGGGGGGGGAGGGTTTGCCATTGAACCCACCATGGAGCGATGTCTGCATGACATTTTATTGCCGCACAAAACTCTTATCTTTTTCTCTACATGTTCAGCATGACTGTGTACAATATCTGACATGCATACGAAAAAAATATGGTGAGATTATGTAAGGAGAGCATGCAGAAATTTAGAGTGATGGTAACAACCAGTGGATTGATGTTTTTCCGTTGAACCAAAATGTCCCTAATGGATCGACGAGAATGTATAGTAATAAGTGATGCAACAAGTGTACAACCTCTTTGCCGTAGCCGTGTCGACTTTAGCATCATTCGGTTGGTCGCTGAAGCAGTTGAGGAAGAGGTGGTTGTCGGAGGTGTGGAGGAAGATCTGAGGAATCTGTAGACGGCGTCCAGGGCACTTCTCTGTTGTGATGGATCGTTCTGTCGTTGGAGCAGCTCCGGTGAGCCATAAGACGTCAAGGCTGAAGCAGCACAAGACAGACATCGTCAATCTCTAGTGGGATTCTAATAGCATCTACAATAGATGATGTAAAATGGATGTAAAAGTAACATCACCAAAAACCACCTGACTACAACAGATGAGGTAAAGACTGTTGACTCTGAACTTAACTGTCGAAACTGAAATTTACTGTGGAATCTAAATGCTACTGTCGGAACTGAACGCAATGGTAGCAGAGAGGCACTTGACATGTAGTTTAGGGAGGGCCTGCAGTTCATCTTCAACCTGCACCCCCCTGAGCCGCCAGCCACCATCGGCCGAACCGCCAGCCCCAGCGCCGCCTCGCCGCCCCAAAACAACTCGCCATCGCCACCCCGGCCAGCCCTCTAGCCCCCCCGCCCCCACCCTGAACCCTAAGATAGATAGTGGGGTACCTCTCCGGCGCCCCCTGTCCCCGCTGCGGGTGGTTCTTCCTTAACTCCGGCGACCCCCCAACCCCTGAAAATCGACTGACCCAAAAGTCGATTCAGTCGACTAAAGTGTGGCTTAATCGGAGCAGAGTAGCAACACGAGCGAGGGGGAGAGCAGCAGCAGCTGCTGCTGGGCGAGCGAGCAATCGAGCGAGAGCTAGAGCAGCAGCAGCAGATCCGGCTGGTATGGACGCTGCCACCGAAGGGGCCTCGCACTGGGGGAGAGCCGCCATGGATATGTCGCCCGCGACGCCGGCTTCAAGGTAGCCGCTCCATGGGAGTGCGGGATGGAGCACCATCAGCGCCGGGAGGTCGAGTTAAGGAGAAGGTGCGATGCGACGAGTGTACAACCTCTTTGGTGGCGCCGAGTAGGCCTCGACTTCATCCGAGGAGTCGGTGAGGATGCTGCGATTCTGGTGGAGCAGGTTAAGGCGGCGCTGTGGGGATGGAGCAACCGTGATAGACGAGGCGATCGTCGGAGCAACTCCTTGGAGGTGGAGGACGGGGTGGCTGAACCGGCGGGACAGCGAGATGGACGACGGATCCTCATCCGGGGAGGTGGATGAGGGACGTCGAGCTGTTGCGATGGACGACGGAGGAGGGTGGGGTTTCGCGGCTGGAGCGGAGAGGTTATGGCGGCCTGGGATTTCGAATGGCGAAAAGGGGGCGATGGGAGGGGGTGAAGCATGACTTAGGAACGCGCTTGTCCAAAATGTAGGGTGTGTTACAAAAGTACCCCCCCACCGATTTGAACTAGCGGCCCTTTCGGCTCAGGGTTAGAAGGGGGATTTCGCGTGTCGGGATTTGGCAGCTGGAGGGAGTTTTCACGTGCGTTGTAATTTCAGGATAGCAAGGCGCGGGTTGTGAAGGCGCCAGTTTTGGGAGCACGATATCTGAATTTTCGGGATATAACAAGACACAGGTTGAATTTTAGGGACAAGCCTAATGTGTAGTAATATTGTACTTGTACGTACCAAATCAATTCGCACTTCCCTCAACAAAAAGAAAACGAAAAAATAGAACTATTCACACCACACAAAGAGAGAGTCTTGCCCCGTTTTACTATACAAATGCTATTCAAAGCTACTCCCTCCTTCCAGCTATATAGGGCCTAATGCGTTTTTCGATGCTAACTTTGACCAAATATTAGAGCAATGATAAATGACATGCAACTTACACAAAGCACACCCTTAAATTCGTCTATAAAAGGTTCTTTCAATGATATAATTTTCACATTGTGCATGTCATGTACTATTAATCTTGTCAATAGTCAAAGGCAGTATTAAAAATCTCATTATGCCCTATATAGATGGAAGGAGGGAGTATGAATCCATGTTATGTCCGATTAAAATTTTTCGCTTGTTGTATAATGCATGTAACCTACTCATACCAACATTTTAGTGCATTCCAAATGTCTATACTACTGCTGTAATTCGAACTAAATTTGAATTCGTTTATCTATTTCAATAAGAATCTACAATCATGATTGTTGGCAACTTCAACCATCATAGTTTCCTTGCTATCTGCCAGATATAAATCACACGGCCTATAATGCAGGATGGCAGGCACACCATCATCAACAACTCCGTTTTTTATAAGAGTAGAGATAAAATATATTAAATGTAGTATACCATGTTCATAACCACACCATGTGTATCACCGTTATATATATTCACACATCTGTCGGTTTGAAACACTATGATAAATTCTTCAAATATCCGAATTCGCTTTTTATAATGAAGTATATATGCTCTCTATTCGTCTTATACACCCACACAACCCTCTTATCTTTGTAGCTAGCGCTAACTTTCTCTTGTGCATGCACACGCCCGCATCCCTCTCACCCTCCCTCAGCATTCTCTAGCTCCATCGTGCAAATTCTTCTTTTCACTTTAGGTCGTTCACCCACGATGTGTGTAGGCCCCCCAGCTCCTTCTTTATGGCACACATCGATCGATATGCCTCTCTAGCGAGGTGTGCCTAGCAGAAACACAAGCTTCCCCTCTTCTCTTGTCACCGTCCATGCCTCACTCCCACCACTCTTTTCATTTTTCTCATACTCGCACACTCCTCTCCCTCGATATAGTATGCCTCTCGTACCACCACCTACATGCATCCCTCTCTCTATCCTTCTCCTCGTGCCTCATTTGCTTCTAACACACACATGCATGTATACCGATCGATCTCCCAACATATACCTAGATCGACTTTAACTACCCCCCCCATCGATCGACGTACCTCACAAGTTATGTCTCTCCTTTCTCTTACAAAGGGCGATTGGTCTTCCTATGTAGTTACGTCTTCTTACCATAGCCACATCATCCCCCCTCATCATTCGTGCATGCCTCCTGACCCGTCTCTCACACGCACGTGCACAGACAACAAGCAGCCATCTCCTCTCTTATTGATATTGCAGGCGTGCCCTCCGTTTGTCTAGCAAGCCTATCCCACCATTTGTTAGAAGCAACTCCACTACCACCCCCTCCAACACTCTAGCTCTGTCTCTCTCCCAACCTTATTCATCTCCTACACATATGCATGGATGCCGATCGATCTCCCTTAATACATGAGGCAGATCGATCTCCTTAATACATGAGGTAGGCCTCTCTCCTCCTCCACACATATACCAGCCATTGTACCTCTATAGTTAATTGGGCCTCCCTCTTCCCCCACCACACACCGATAGTCGAGCGCTGCAGGTATGTATCCATGCCACAGAGACAAACTGCACATGTCCCATCTCATGTTCCAGTAGGCCAGCCACTCTATATCTTTGACGTGGGCACACACAAATTCGATGGCACTCTTTATCGATCGCGCGCACGCACACACACACACATCATCCCTCTCTTCGATTCTATGGACACCTCAAGCCGATGATACCTCCACTCTCTTCTCGTGGATCGCCCCCTCTATATATATGTTATATCCAGGACTCTATTTCACACACATTGCATATGTTAAATTTTTTGATTGACCCCCCCACAAAAAAACTGTCAAGAACCCACACACTATATCTCTCTAGGTTTGTATCTCTCTCACACAACCCCATGTAGGTGGTGTACATATACAATAAGAAAATAGGTGCACCGTGCACGTACTGACGCTTCGTGCCCAGCCACACCCGCGCGGGTACACGATGCTCATTTCTCCGCAGAAGCTGAATTTATTTTTGAAACATCAAGTGGCCAGAGACTCGAAAACTTATTTGCCCATTAGTGACTTGTCAGGGCGGTGGATTTTAGTTTGTACGATAATGCTGCATCCACCTAAAGTAACGAAAGTTCTTACGTAAACTTCCTAGTAATTCCCTCTTCGTAGGTGCAGCATTACTCCTAACATTTGTAATATCAGTTTGAAACTTGTAATATTGCCATGTCCTATTCCTGCGTTTTCAAAATCCTGTGAATCAAACAGGTCCTGAGTTGGTGATGATGTTGTGCCTCCCATCTTTCACCAATAGCCGTCAGATCTAGATCTGGCGCATACAAACCAAGCTTCTCCATTTTTGCAAAAAGATGCCCGCACTTGTTCCCTATTTACAAACAACTCCTTGTCTCTCACAGTCAGCCTCATCTCCTCCCCACCACATTTAGGAGTAGAAGGCCGTGGAAAAATCTGGTGCAATGGCCGCTGCCGGAGCCGTCCACCCCCAATCTTGGTGTTCCGTGCAATGCACGGGCATCTACGCACGGGAAATTATGTCGAACAGGGCTAGTTGTAAGCAAGATAGCTCTACAGCCATGATGATAGTGACTGCAGACGGTGAGGCCGACTATGGTATGCCGAACACGGCGCCTATACTCAGGTGTCATCTCCGGCGCAGGGTCTTGTCACTTCACTGTGAGGAGCAGCACGTAATAATTTGACCAACGGGTAGTACAGTGCTAGTACTCCTACTACTACACTGGTAGTACTACTACTAGTACTAGTAGCACCACCGTCTGGATTTAGGAGTACTACCACGTCCATCTGGATTTTAGTATTTGACTAGCAATATCTAGTAATGCATGTCACCAAAAATGTACTACTCCCTCTATAAATAAATACATGGTGTTTTATTCCTATTGGCGAGAGAACTTAATGTTTTTTTGCTACTCCTAACTAGATTACTAATAGGATTACATGCAATGAACTAAACACTGCATGTCATGTTTGGTAGTCTGAAGTCATTGAAAGCATGCATGGCCCACATCTCTCATTGGTTGATATGTCACGAAATAAGAAACAAGGAGGGAGTTAATGCACCGTGCCTAAGTATTTTGGGATTATTTGGTTTTCGTAAGGTGACTTACACAAAAATTTTGTTTACATGCATTAACATTTTATTAGTTAAATCAAAGGTCAAAACTTGGCGCAAAATGCAAAGGGTACCAATAAACCAGTAAACATCAAACTTCTCTCGTTTAGCCCCAACTAGAGGTCCGATGAGATGACTATAATGCACCGACACGGAGGGGGACGCAGCTTCATTGACTTACGGCAACTGCCTTTGGGTGAATGACACGTGGCACTAGGGGGTGGCTGGCCCACCTATCATACAACCAAAGGCAGGTGCAGTAGAGGGCCAAGGAGTAGTACGAAATCCTACGCACCTACGCACGCTAACCAAGGGCTGAGTGATCACTCGAATCGCAAGATCAGTTGACTAGAAGCTATGCTAGACCCATGGAGGCGATGAGCGCGAGCATCAGCCGGCTGTGCCCGATGGTCCACGACGCCGGCCTGCGGCCCGGCACCAAGGAACGTCTCCAGGTAGTATTGCTTGAGGCCGCCAGGGCGAGGGGCCGCTTGGACGACAACTTCGTCTCCTTGTTCGATGAGGTCCTCGTCGGTTTCCTCGACAAGTTCACCGTCGTCAAGAAGCTTGCAGACGACTTTGACTCAAGCCTCCAGCCGACGCGCCCAGGCTCTGCGATGCCCGCCACCCTCAACGGCCACTATGGTAACAACCTCTTCGACGCACTGGAGGCGATGAGCGCGAGCATCAGCCGGCTGTACCAAATTTTACAAGTTACGAGTTTAAAAGGAAAAGCTTGCCGTGTTCGCGTCGCACCCCCACACGGTTGGTCCGGCACGCCGCTCAAGCGGGAATGCGTGTGGTTTTGCATTTTCACTTACAAGTGGGACCGCAATTGAGAAAACCGACTATCGGCAAACCCCCACCCCGCCCACCGCGCGATGGCTGAGAAAACAGGAGGGAGGAGAGATGGTCGTAGCACAGACTCCAAGAAAATTGGTGTCGGATGGGACTCGTGTGGCTGGCGTGTGCCATACTGCTAGACGTGAATGCTAGTTATGGCCCATGCCACCCCACTATATCGAGCCTATATCAAGGTACGTAGAACAAATTTCCTGTAGTCCGTGCTCAGCCCTCCTCTATCTCTCTTCTCAGCCAACCAGCGAACACGCGGAGCCCATCGTCTGTTTGCTCACATGCGGCCCCACATGTCAGTGAAAACGCAAGATGACCCACTGAACCTGCACATCTTTCACCTCGACGTGCTGGTGATGAAAAACAAATACAATAAAGAACTTCGGTGGCCGCTTTTGGAGTTACTCAAGAGTAGTAAGATTCTATTTACAGTTTAACCCAAGATGCACATCTCGTGGCTTCAACTACCACTCTATTTTCTTTCATGACACGACCTGGATGCTGGATGTCCCCCGTGTCAGCAAAAGGAGGAAGAACCCGACCGAATCTTCGGTTCTGCTCTCGGATTAGACTAGTTGTGCTAACTTAAAATTTTTATTGTGGAGTAGAATGGATGCAAGTTTTTGTATTGGGAAGAAGAGTACATCCATATATTGATAGAGCGCAATTTAGTAGATGTTCTATCACTTTTAGCTAGCACATATGCAAGATCGAGCCTCCGCAGATCAACAATGAATGCATCGAGAAGGCACTAATCCAACTTACAGGAGTAGTAAAATGTATTCTTGTGGTTCTAGTTTTCTTTGGTCTTGCTTTTCTTGTCAAAATTATCGTTGGAGTTCGTGCAAAATGGAGGTGCGTTTGGGGTCGTGCGTTGGAGTTGGCCTTACAAGTGGGACCACAGTTAAGGAAACCGACTATCGGCAAACCCCCACCTCGCCCGCCGCGCGATGGCTGAAGTTAGAGAAACGACGAGGTTGAAGAGATTGCTCTAGCACGGACTCCAAGAAATAATATGGTGTCAGATGGATGTCGTCGTGGTGGTGTGTACTATTGTTGATTGGCCTCATCCGATAACCTGTTGCAATGCACGTACAATTATGTATTCACAAAATAGTTTTTTGCCTCGTCGCACCACTCACTCAGAGAAGCGACTCGAAAGCCATTCATAAATTTAGTAAGTTTATCACAGGCATATCATATTATTACATACAACAGGTCATCAACCCACATCGACAACGAGGATACATTATAAATACTAAAGTTTTCACCACACAACAAATAACAAGCCATGAAATGAACTTCAACTCAACCATTCTGCGGCGTTGGAAACACTTGCTTTGAACTACAAGTGATTCTCTAGGACGGGCCATCCGTTGTCGATCTGGAGACCAACGCAGGACTGATCATCCAGGCTGAAGCGGCCTACTATATCAGTACCAGGGTAGGGAACCACCCAAATGTCCAAGGTATAGACACAGTTGCTTCTCATAAATGTGTCAACAGCAGTTGGATCGCCTTTCACCATCACCGGATAGTTTTGTCCAAGGAAGAGCGAGTTTTCTCCAAGACTATCAATTATGTGCCAGGGAGAAGGAGTTGGCGCTAGCACACTAGTATCCATCCCGAATACCATGCAACGGGTGTTGGAATAGGTCCGGAGAGTGCAACCATGGGAGACACCTGCTTCCTTAGCAGTAACATCATCAGTGGGCTGTATACACACAAGAAGAGGTGATCCATCGGAATTAGTTGCCAGGTGCCACAGAGTATATGGGCGCTGCTCGTGATCATCACCATCAGCATCTCCCCCTTGGTTATAAAATTTTTCAAGTATAGGTGGTGGGATGTTCACAGGACCTTGGAAACACAAGAAGAATGTTAATTAGTAAAGGGAAACTTGCTAACCTGCATGCATGTGGATGAAACAATTATAATTACGGTGGAAGACAAACGTACCGAAACTACTAAGATTCCATGCAAAAATAGTGCCACGAGTGGTGGCAGCAAACACAAGGCCCTCGTATTGAATTGCATCACAGTACTCATCCATGTACAGAAACTGATTTTTGAGCAATATCCATCGAGTCGAACCACGAAGGACGGCAACAAGCTTGTCGAAGATAGCAACAACTTGATAGTTGTTGTAATTCCAAGAGCGGTTGGGAACTCGACAAATTGCTATCTTCCGTAGAATACAGTCACCATGATCGTATTTAAACGTGCGTACATTATCGGTGTGCTCAACCTCTGGGCAGTGTGCTAAGATTTTTGGAAGTGGAACCCAGTGATGAGTGTACACATTCACAAGTTCCCACTCGCAGTTGGACCCAATGTAAACAACCCAATCTCCATTTGCGCCCGCCCAAGCCTTTCCCTCAAGCGATGGCATCTTAACATCATACGTATCATTATCAAGCGGCATCAACTTGCACAGGGCGAGGCCTCCGTCGTGCCGGCGCTAGTCATCAGGGTCACGGGGAAGAAGATGGGGGAGATCAAACCGCTCCTTGACTCTTGGGTTCTTTGTAATGATGTTATTAGTTGAGTCGAGAATGGGCTTGAACGAACCTGCCATGCTAGCCGAGGTGATGACGTCGCACCGATCAATGAGTTCCTCCACCATGTCATCTTTCAGAACGGAGCAAGAATAACGGGGTCGTTTCTGGCCTGTTCCCTCCATGGAGAAGATGATCGAACAATGGCAGAAGAAAGGGTGAAGGGCTGAAGGAAAATGGAGGAGGGGGAGGAAGAGCGTGCGACAACAGTTCCAAATCGAGAGGGAAAGGTGAAGAGTCGGTGGACGGTTGCGAGTTTGCCACGGTTCACGAAGAGGCGCCCCGGCCTACACGTCCGTTCGGAAATACTCCTACTACTCGCCGTCGTCTCACTAATATGTTGGAACGGGACCACATCTCAACGAAACATGGCGTGTAATTTCTCATGCAAAATGCGATCTGGCCGCGTTGGCCCTAGGTGCCGCATTAGTTATCGACCTTTATTTTTTTAATGGCGTGCAGATCAGTTTTGAAGCACGACTAACTGGTACTGTACATAGAGAAAATGGGTTGTATTTGTCCTCCACGGTTTAGAGGCTAACTTGTGGGCCTAGCAAGTTGACGCGTACACAATCAGGAGATGATTGTACGTGGAGAGGATGACAGCAGGGACCCGCCAAGGTCATGGCAGTACGCAAGCAAGTGCCTCCTTATTTCAAGCCAATAAATAAAATGGCTCTTCCTAGTGGATTTCTGACATCTGGGTCCCATGCCATTGTCAACGTAGTCAATAAATGAGAGAATTGCACAACGAGCGGCTGACACCAGGGACCCAGCAGCTCGCACAGTTATGTTTGTTTTGGGTTAATTTGATAAATGCCACTCCAAATATGGTGTATCCGAGAAATGCCACTGCAATTTCTAAACTTTGAAAAATGGCATTTCATGCCATTTCTAGTGGCATTTTTCGAAGTCTAGACTGGCGTTTTTCAAGGTTTGCAAACTGCAGTGGCGTTTTTCAAAGTTTGCAAAAATTTCAGTGGCATTTTTCATAATTTGGAAATTGCAGTGGCATTTTTATGAATCACCATAATTGGAGTGGCATTTATCTAATTTGTTTTTGAGACGGAAGCAGGGTGTCAACTAGGCTGTGTGGGACACTCTGGCCTGTCTAGACAGCCTTTTCTTTTATGTTTACCACAGACCAACCCAGTAGTTTTTTTTCTTTCTGAAAATGGCTAGCCCAGTTCTTTTGTGATTTGTCAAGTAAGTCGCTTTATCAAGCCTGTTGGGCTGCAAATCTTTCAAGACGAGGAGAGCTTCATTCGACTGGCCGAGAAAATGGCCTATCAGTAATGAGAAATGGGATGTACATTTTTAAAACACATCAAACCGGCAATTATTTTCAAATATCTTTTTTTCATTTCGAGATTTTAAACTGCATTATTTTTTTGCATGGACAATTTATAGGATTTTATATTGATATACATTTATTTTTAAAATCAGTCTGAATGTGACTCAAAATTTCGGGATTAAAAACAGTTCAGACCGCACCGACATATGCAAAATTTCGTATAATTTCTTAACCGTGGCCACAATATGGGCTGTAATGCTAACATAAAGAATATAGGCTCCAAAAAACCCGTAAGAATTAGCAAATGGGCTATAAATTATTTGAAATAATGGCAAATGGGTTGTATGCTGTTTTCCATAGATTTGAGGCTTTTCCACAGATGGCCTGTATACTGTTGGATGTCCATCCAACAGCCATCGTGCTTCTTCAATCTCTGCTCTTCCTGCTCCGGCCGCTCAAACAAGCGCCGACGGGAGTGCCTGCTCCCTCCTCCCCGCGGCCGGCTGTGCTGCCGCGCAGGCCTCACCGCCCCACCGTACTCCCATCGCTGGCCTAGCCATCCCTCTACTTACCCACACCAGCTGTTATTCTCCGGCGACGGCAGACGAACTAGTAAACCCTCGTACAGTCGTACTCCCCTCCGCGTGGGAAACAAAAACAACGACCGAGTCTTCCCTGCCTCCGTGTCGTTCCCTTCCTAGGCCTCGCCGTCGTCCACCGCCCTGGTGCTCTCGGCGTGGCATGGTCAGCATGGTCAACGACCGACATGCATCTGAAGTGGACTGTACGTGGAGAGGCTGACAGCTGGGTCCACAGCCGCACACAAGGAAATGCCTCCTTATTACACGCAAAATAATGATTTCCTCCACCTGACATCTGGGACCCACCGAAACGGCCTCTGTATTTCGCGAAAAAAATGTTACCGCTGTTGACAGCTCGGACCCACCAGCTATATCTTCGCACACAAGGAAGTGCCTCCTTATTACGCACAAAAAAATGAATACTCCCCCTGCTAGCTGGGACCCAGTATAGTGGGCTTACTAAGTTGACGGGGACGAAGTGCTTTGTCAACTTAGTCAATATGCACGATTCTAGCTCGACTGACCGTATGATGTCCATCCAACGGTCATAGTGCTTCTTCAACCTCTGGTCTTCTTGCTCCAGCCGCCCAAAGCAGCGCCGATCGTGCCGCCTGCTCCTGCCTCCCATGGCCGGCTATGCTACCGCGGAGGCCTCACCGCCCCCATACTACTCCCACCGCTGGCCAAGCCATCCCTCCACTCCACTCACCCACACCCCCTGTTATTCTGTGGCGACGGTAGCGCAGCCGAACTAGTGAACCCTCGTACTCCTCTCTGCGTGGGCATCCACTGCCGCGTCTTACCCGGCTCCACGTCATCCCCTTCCTAGGCCTCGCCGTTGTCCACCGCCATGGTGCTGTCGGCGGGGCGTGGTCAATGTGGTCAACGACCGAATTCCATCGGAAGAATACCGTACGTGGAGAGGCTGACAGCTGGGTCCACGACAGCCGCAGGGAAGTGCCTCCTTATTACGTGGAAAATAATTATTCCTCCACGTGACAGCAGGTACCCACCGGACGCCCACCAGTATAACGCGAAAAAACGTTTGCCCCTGACTGCTGGGACCCACCCGATGGGCCACCATATTTTTTGAAAAATACGTTCCCCCTGCTGTCAGCTCGGACCCACCAGAAGTGCCTCCTTATTACGCACAAAAAAATGAATACCCCCCTGCTAGCTGGGACCCACCTTGGTGGTAGGCTGACTTGTGGGCCTACTAAGTTGACTGGGACGGAGGGCTTTGTTAACTTAGTCAATATGCACGATTCTAGCTCCAGTGACCGTACGATATCCATCCAACGGCCGTAGTGCTTCTTCAACCTCTGGTCTTCTTGCTCCAGCCGCCCAAACCAGCGCCGGTCATGCCTCGTGCTCCTGCCTCCCGTGGCCGGCTGCGATGCGGCGGAGGCCTCACCGCTCCCTACTACTCCCACCACTGGCCAGGCCACCCTCTACTCACCCACACCCCCTGTTATTCTGCGGCGACGGCAGCCTCATACCGCAGTGAACCAGTGAACCCTCATACTCCTCTATGCGTGGGCATCCACTATCGCTTCTTCCTCGCCTCTGCGTCGTCCCCTTCCTAGGCCTCGCCGTCGTCCACCGCCCTGGTGCTCTCGGCGTGGCGTGATCAACATGGTGAAGGAACAGCTTCCATCAGACATGGACTGTACGTGGAGAGGCTGACAGCTGGGTCCACGGCCGCATCAAGGAAGTGCCTCCTTATTACGTGCAAAATAATTATTCCTCCACCTGACAGCGGGGACCCACCGGACGAGCCACCGTATTTCGCGAAAAAAACGTTTGCCCCTGACTTCTGGGACCCACCAGCTACATCTTCGCACGCAAGGGAGTGCCTGATAGTTGGGACCCACCTGGTCGAAGCGTACGTAGCGTTGTCATTCTGGTCGCGAACGTGTACGTACATATATACTGGTGGATGTATAGGTGCGCACGTGTCGTAGTAGAGGCGTGCACGTAGCATGTACACGTATGTACAACGGCCAGGGTGCAAGAAAGAAAACATGGCCACGTATGTGTACATACGGGCGGGGTCTCGAATGCCTACTCGCGCATACGTACGGCCAGGGCTCGTGTACATGGCCGGGTCGGAATGGAGAAACAACATCGTTGTCGTGTTCATGGGGAGGCAACGGAATGCGTCGTGTTCATGGGGAGGCAACGGAATGCGTCGTGTTCATGGGGAGGGCTTGGACGGAACATGCGATGGAAACGAGGCCTGGCGTATTGCAGAATGGAGGAAACGGCCTTGTGTTCGACCGGCCACATTCGAAATGGGATCCTGTTCATCGGGAGGGGTCTGGCGTACCACAAAACGGAGGAAACGGACCTCCTACGGTCGAAACGGGGGTCCTGTTGATCGGGGGGGGTGTGCGTACCGCAAAACGAACGAAACGGACTTGTGTTGGAGCGCTACGGTCGAAATGGGGGGTCCTGTTCATCGGGAGGGGTGTGGCGTACCGCAAAACGGGACTCCACGGGATACTGTTCATCTCCACCGTCGACCCCCTCCAGCCTTCACGAGCTACTGTTCATCCACCGTCGACCTCCTCCAGCCTCCACCTGCGACTGTTCATCCATGGGCTCCTGTTCATCCAGCCTCCACCGTGCGCTACTCCATCGGCTACTGTTCAACCAGCCCTCTCCACGGGCTCCTGTTCAACCAGCCCTCCACGGGCTACTGTTCATCCTGCCTTCCATCATCTACTGTTCATCCTGCCCTCCACGGGGTGGTCCTGTTCATCCAGCCCTCCACGGGGTCCTGTTCATCCAGCCCCAACCGACTCGATCGATCGGGGTCCTGTTCATCCAAAGGCAACACCACGGGGTCCTGTTCATCCACCCCCACCGGGAACTGTTCATCCAACCCCCCGTCCCCCCGCAACGCTCATTGTTCATCCAGAGGTAGCATCGATCGGCTTCAGTTAGCAACAGTAGCGAAGGAATCGCTCGATCGGGTTCAGTTAACAGCCATCGATCGATTGCTCGGGTTCAGTAACACGTAGCCTGCAGTGCAATCGCTCGGGTTTAGTTAGAGCCCAACGCCTCGCTTGGGTTCAGTTAGAGCCAACGCCTCACACACACGCGCGTACGTGTACTAGAGAAGCGCGCATCGCTCGGCCCCCGACCTCCCACCATAACCGGGAACTCCCCAAAATTTTCCTCCCCCTCGCTTCTACCACGGTTTTTCCGTCATGGATGGCCCAAAGAATGTCATGCAGCTGCGTCTCCGGCCCACCCAGGACGAAAAGCCCATTTTTTCATGATTTTGTGTCATAGAAGTAGGATCCCACCACATCTATGATGATACCGGGTTTTGTCACAATTATCGTCATAGAAGTGTCATATGTATGACAGAAAAAAATTCGTTCGGCCCAAAATGTCACGGATGTGTCTTTTTTTTGTAGTGCTAAAGGCGGCCGAAGAGTTAAGAGCCAAACAGGCTACTCATCGCCAGAGCAAAGATAAAATAGCCAAGATGGCTATTGGGCTGAAGGATGCCGCCGCCCGGGATGAGCTTCTTGAAAAGGAAAGCCAAGCGAAAATGGCGGACCTGAAGAAAGCCATGGTAGCAGCCAAGGAAACCCTCTCTAAAATCAGAGCAGTGAAGGAGGAGCTTCGTCAAGCCAGAGATATCACGGCTGGGAAGCCCTTTTTGTTGCGAATGAAGTTTGGAGATCCGAAGTATGCCCCTCTGGATCAATTATGGAGTGTTGTAGACGTGTACTTGGACATGGCAATGAGTGTTGCTGATGCGACTGAGTTTTTCAAAGATCAAAAAGATCACGAAGTGGAAAAGTTGTTCTGGTCGCAGTTCAGTGCTCCAACGCGTTCGCTGCTATTAAATCAGCAAATGACCGAGTGGGCTGAGCTCCATAGGTTGTCCGGGCTTTCCATGAGGTCTGTCGTGGATCATCTTTGGCCGGAAGGACCAAGGCCGAATAGTTATTTTGGTTTAGTGCAACGATTCCTTGGTGCTATGTCGCATATCAACGCTGTAAAGAGGTCGGCGTGCATAGAGGGTGCATGGATGGCTCTTGCCCGTGTTAAGACATACTAGGCAGAGATGGATGCCACCGCTATTGCAACCCGGGGTCCGGCCGTAGGCCAGGTCTCAACTGAGCACTATTTTGAAGAAGTCCTAGAAGGCGCTCGTTTAAAAGAGGCTCAGTGCTCGAAGAGTATCATGTTCGAGTGACATGTATCCCAATTGTAAAAACAATGCTGTTTGGATTATAAAGGCTGTGTTTATACTTTTGCCTGAAAGTATTATGATGCCTCCTATGCGGCCGTTTATGTATGTATATAACCTGAAAGTTTGCAGTCATTGGCTTCAGCCCCCACGCATATAATGCGGGGGTGTTCGGAAAAGCGCGTATTCACACTTGATCCAACGTCTTGGTCCATTAAGGAGGTGATAGCGCGGCGAACAAGGCAATCGAACTATATTGCTTTAACACTTTCACTTAGCCATAGGAGTTTGACAGTGGGGCTACTATATAGCCCCTGGTACTTCCGCGCTTATCCGAATACGGTGCGCGTACATACATGACCGTGAAACCGGTCCTTCGTTAATGCGGAGGAATCGCGAAGATTCCGCCGAGTCCTCGAGTGGTTGACCAGTCTCGCGCTTTATCATGACAGTCAGTTTTCGACTTTCTCTATTGAGGTGCTCATCCAGATGAACCAGGGCACAATCGTTGTAGTTCTCTTGGTGCCACCTTAGCCGATAGAGCGGAACGTAAGGTAGCAAAACACGGGAGACGGGCAAACCCAACTATTGACCAAAGACATGATTCGGAGCTGATGCATATAAGGCCAAACTCGCGACGTCGAACACTCCCTAAGGTATTCGGTCTTTACAACATATAATGGGCTGAGTAACACCCTCGATAATAAGCCCTGAATTTCCAGGTACGTGCATTAGTCTGACATGACGAAATGCCAATAACGCCATCATCCCTCTTGGTTATGTTGAGTATCGGGAGGGTGTGAAGCAACAAGGGACATTAAAAAAGGTTTACACAGGGTCTTAATCTAAAAAGAAACCTTTGAACGGGGCCCCGCTGCACGTCTGCGCGTGTGTCTCCGTTGTGCCGTATCCTGGAAGGGTGTAGCACGATGATCATCTGTAAGAGAGAAAAGCCCAGGTGAAAGTTTCCGTGCGAAAAATTGTTTATTCTTAATAAAGCATTAAAATTCAATCTAAATAAGGTCAAGCCGAACTGTAGTCCTTTTTACATGTGGGAAGCTCCTAGCACCACCTATTGGGGTATATCCATCGACCCAGTGTTAGGTTTATCTGAGCTGTTACAGCTAGTGGTGCGCCGGACTCGTCTAGCCGTGTCCGCGGTCTTGACGACCGATCATTTATTCTGGTTGGTGAGGCCGTTCATTGTTCGGCTGCTAAATCCGCCACAAATTCTTCCGCACGTAAGGAATGCTCTGTGTTTCCGCTAACTATGATGATGCCATGTGGATCAGGCATCTTAAGCTTAAGATAAGTGTAATGCGGTATTGCATTAAAACAAGCGAAGGCCATTCTTCCGAGTAGTGCTTGATAGCCGCTTTAGAATGGAGTGATGTCGAAGGTTAACTTTTCAATTCGAAAGTTGTCAGGAGAACCGAATACAACTCTAGTACTAGAGAGTGGGCCTCTGGGCCTGGTATTACTCCTTTAAAGGTAGTATTGCTTTGGCTGATTCCTGTCAGGTCTATCCACATTTTGCGGACTGTGTCCTGATATATCAGATTAAGACTACTGCCACCGTCCATAAGGAGTCGGGTGAGATGGTATCCGTCAATTATTGGGTCTAGTACCAAGGCAGCCGATCCTCCATGTCGGATACTAGTCGGGTGATCCCTGCAATCAAAAGTGATCGGGCAGGCCGACCAAGGGTTGAACTTGGGGGTGACGGGCTCCACGGCGCATACGTCTTGGAGTACGCGTTTGCTCCTCCTCTTTGTTACGTGAATCATGTTCACTGTTTTGACCTCTGGTGGGAATTTTTTTTCTGTCCCCTAGTGTTTTGCTGGCGAGGCTCATCCTCGTCTTCACTTGGTGTCTCCCTCCCCTTGTGTTCGGCGTTTAGCTTGCCGGCCTGCTTGAAGACCCAAAATTATTTGTTGGTGTGATTTGCCAGTTTGTCGGAGGTGCCATGAATCTGACATAATCTGTCTAGAATCTTGTTTAGGCTGGACGGTCCATCTCTGCTGCCTTTGAATGGCTTTTTTCGTTGACCGGGTCGAGAGCCCCTGAATCCGGCATTTACCACCATGTTGTCTGGGTTGTCTTCATTGTTTCGATGCTTGCTTTTATTGCGTCGTGGTTTTCCATTGCCATCCCTGACTTCGGATGTGCCTGGGTCGCAGGTGCCGCTACGAGCCAGCCAACTATCTTCGCACGCGCAAAAGCGGGTCATAAGGCTTGTTAGGGCTACCATTGTCCTCGATTTTTCCTGGCCGAGGTGTCTGGCGAGCCATTCGTCCCGGACACTGTGTTTGAAAGCCGCTAAGGCTTCAGCGTCCGGGCAGTCGACAATTTGATTCTTCTTCGTGAGGAATCTGTTCCAAAGCTTTCGGGCTGACTCTCCGGGCTCTTGAATTATATGACTTAAATCGTCTGCATCCGGGGGTCAGACATATGTCCCTTGAAAATTAGCCCTAAACGCATCCTCAAGCTCTTCCCAACTTCCAATTGAGCTTTCGAGGAGGCTCTTCAGCCAGTGTCGAGCTGGTCCTTTCAACTTGAGGGGCAAGTATTTGATGGCGTGGAGATCATCTCCGCGAGCCATGTGGATATGAAGGATAAAGTCCTCAATCTAGACCCCAGGGTCTATCGTTCCGTCATATGCCTCTATGTTCATGGGTTTGAATCCTTCTGGAAATTCGTGATCCAGAACCTCATCGGTGAAGCATAGGGGGTGCGCGGCACCCCTGTATTTGGATGTGTCATGGCATTCTGATGGTTGTAGTGTTCGGTTTTGATTCTATGCCGGAGCGCGCTCCCTAGATCCGTAGATGGACCTGGTCATACCGGCTTTTTGGTGCAAGTCTTCACGTAAATCATGTGCTGACTTATGTGCGACATTGTTAGCCACCCTATCGCGGCCACGGGGTGGTCGATCCGGCTGATCAGCCGTTTTATTTTTCGGCTGTATAGGCTCTAAAGCCTTGTCATTGAATTCAGGCAGCAGCTTGCGCTTTGGATAGCTCTTTGTGTGGCGGCTGCCACCGTATTTTTCTTCAGTGTCGAGCACTTTGTTCCATCTACTGTTGAGTGTATTTTGCGCGGCCTTAAGCCTTTGCTTCTGCTTCTTCAGACTCCTCGCGGTGGCAATAAGCCTTCTGTGGAGGTCCTCTTGCTTCAAGTGCCTTTCCGGGATGATGTGTGCATCATCGTCCGGACTGTTCTCCTCTCCGGAGACAGGTTGATGAGCTTTACCCTCGGCGTCGCCGTGAAGGGACAGCGGTTCCATACTATGTTCGCTGTCCGCTGGTTCATCCTGCTTTTTCACTAGGTCCATGTGGTCGTCGTTTGCTTTGGAGTCGACCGGGGTATTATTCTTTCTTGCGTTGTTATCGCTGTTTTTGCCGAGGCGGGAATTGGAGTGGCGCCTACGTCCTCGCTTTGGTTGCTTCTCGAGGGGATTATCCTTCGCTGCATCCTTCCATTCCTCGTCATTGTTTTCTTTGGGTGTATCCACCATGTATATATCGTGTGATGAAGTGGTTGTCCAGTGCCCTATGGGCAGTGGTTCCTGTTCCTCTCCTGCATCATCGTCCATACTGTCGATGTCTTCGGAGTCGAAATCAAGCATGTCGGTTAAGTCGTCGACAGTAGCTATTAAGTGGATGGTGGGTGGGGAATGAATTTCTTCTCGTCCGCTTCCTACTCCAGCCGGACAAAGTTCGTCCAAGGGCCTTCTAACAAGGAGAGAGACCTTCATGAATTCAGCGCGTCGCCCAGGGGCGAGTGCTGAAAGATATTCACAAAGGAAAACTCCATAATCGGCACCCAATCAGATTCGATAGGCATGGACGCAGGTGGTTCGGAGCCCGTGGACGGGGACGAATCGAAGGGTCCGGCAACACAGGTCTCGTAGGAGGTGAAGTCAGTATTCGGCTCTGTCACCGCTGAGTGTGCGGCCTCCATGGAGGGGTCCATCCACCCATCCTCGGACGGCACGATCTACTCTGGATCGAGGGCCGGAGTTGCCACATGTGTGATCTCCCGAACACTGTCCGGCGGCAGAGCTAAGTCATGCTCGTCGTGGCTGTGCGGCGCACCTGACACGGGCTCGAATACATCGAAGATCAAGTCTCCGCGGATGTCGGCAGTATAGTTTAAGTTTCCAAACCGACCTGATGGCCAGGGGCATAGCTCTTGATATTCTCCAGATGGCCAAGCGAGTTGGCCCACAGTGCGAAGCTGCCGAATACGAAGATCTCTCTGGGGAGAAAAACCTCACCCTGGATCGCATCGTTGCCGATGATCGAAGGATCCATCAAGCCTTCTGGTGACGACACAGTGGAACTCTCAATGAAAGCACCAATGTCAATGTCAAAACCGGCGGATCTCGGGTAGGGGGTCCCGAACTGTGCGTCTAAGGCGGATGGTAACAGGAGGCGGGGGACACAATGTTTACCCAGGTTCGGGCCCTCTCGATGGAGGTAATACCCTACTTCCTGCTTGATTGATCTTGATGATATAAGTATTACAAGATTTAATCTACCACAAGATCGTAGAGGCTAAACCCTAGAAGCTAGCCTATGATTATGATTGTTGTTGTCCTACGGACTAAACCCTCCGGTTTATATAGACAGCGGAGGGGGCAGGGGTTACACAGAGTTGGTTACAAGGAAGGAGATCTACATATCTGAATTGCCAAGCTTGCCTTCCACGCCAAGGAGAGTCCCATCCGGACACGGGACGAAGTCTTCAATCTTGTATCTTCATAGTCCAACAGTCTGGCCAAAGGATATAGTCCCGCTGTCCGGGGACCTCCTAATCCAGGACTCCCTCAGTAATCCCATTGTAGACTTGCTAGACGGTGATGGGTTGGATGAGATTTACCATGTAATCGAGTTATTTTTGTTAGGGTTTGATCCCTAGTATCCATTATGTTCTAAGACTGATGTTGCTATGACTTTGCTATGCTTAATGCTTGTCAGTAGGGCCCGAGTGCCATGATTTCAGATCTGAACCTATTATGTTTTCATGAATATATGTGAGTTCTTGATCCTATCTTGCAAGTCAATAGTCACCTACTATGTGTTATGATTCGGCAACCCAGAAGTGACAATAATTGGGACCACTCCTGGTGATGACCGTAGTTTGAGGAGTTCATGTATTCACTAAGTGTTAATGCTTTGGTACGGTACTCTATTAAAAGGAGGCCTTAATATCCCTTAGTTTCCAATAGGACCCCGCTGCCACAGGAGGGTAGGACAAAAGATGGCATGCAAGTTCTTTTCCATAAGCACATATGACTATATTCAGAATACATGCATACATTACATTGATGAACTGGAGCTAGTTCTGTGTCACCCTATGTTATAACTATTGCATGAGTAATCGCATCCGACATAATTATCCATGATTGAACCATTGCCTATGAGCTTTTCACATATTGATCTTTGCTTAGTTACTTTTCCGTTGCCACTGTTACGATTGCTACAAAAACTGCTATTGTTACTTTTGCCACCGTTACCGTTACTTCCATACTACTTTGCTACTAAATACTTTGTTGTAGATTTTAAGTATTTCAGATGTGGTTGAATTGACAACTCAACTGCTAATACTTGAGAATATTCTTTGGTGTTGAATCAATAAATTTGGGTTGAATACTCTACCCTCGAAAACTGTTGTGATCCCCTATACTTGTGGGTTATCAATACTATTTTCTGGCGCGGTTGCCGGGGAGCATAGCTCTATTCTTTGAGTCACTTGCGATTTATATATGTTGATCACTATGAGGAACTTGAAAGATGAAAGAACCAAGATTTTCCCTCAACTACGAGGGGAGGTAAGGAACTGCCATCTAGCTCTGCACTTGATTCACCTTCTGTTATGAATAAATTTGCGACACCTGCACCTGTTATTGATTCTGATATGTCGCATGTTATTGATGATGCCACTTCTGCTATGCATGATGCTTATGATGAAACTACTTCTATGCTTAATAATACTATGCCATTAGGAGAATTTCTTGATGAACAACTTGCTAGGGTTAGAGAGAATGAAATTATTGAAACAGATAATATTGATGAAAGTGATGATGAAGATTCTCCCCCTAGATATGAATTGCCTAATGTGCCTGAGGGTTATGTTATGGATGAAGAAATTGCTAGAGACCTTTTTGCTTGCAAAGATAGATATGTAAGAAACTGTTAGCTTCTGAAAGAAAAGTCTTTGAATGCTAGAATGAAATATGACTCTGCTTTCGCTACTTCACCTATCTGTATTTCTGATAAGGATTATGATTTCTCGGTCGATCCTGAGTTAATTACTTTGGTTGAATCTGATCCTATTTATGGCTATGAATCTGAAACTATTGTGGCACATCTTACTAAATTGAATGATATAGACACCCTATTTAGTCATGAGGAAAAAATTCGTTACTACTATATCCTTAAGTTATTTCCGTTCTCATTAAAGGGTGATGCTAAAACATGGTTTAATTCTCTTGCTCCTGGTTGTGTGCGTAGTCCCAGGATATGATTTATTACTTCTCTGCTAACTATTTCCCCACTCATAAGAAACAAGCTGCCTTAAGAGAAATATATAATTTTGTGCAAACTAAAGAAGTGAGTCTCCCACAAGCTTGGGGGGAGGCTTCTCCGATTACTTAATGCTTTGCCTGATCATCCTCTCAAGAAAAATGAAATACTTGATATATTTTATAATGGACTAACCGATGCTTCCAGAGACCACCTGGATAGTTGTGCTGGTTGTGTTTTCAGGGAAAGAACTGTTGAGCAAGCTGAATTACTATTAAATAATATATTGAGTAATGATAATGATTGGACACTTCCTGAACCAACTCCTAAGTCTACTTCGAAGAAAATAGGTATTCTATTTCTCAGTCCTGAAGATATGCAAGAGGCAAAGAAATCTATGAAAGAAAAGGGTATTAAAGCTAAAGATGTTAAGAATTTACCACCTATTGAAGAAATACATGGTCTTAATAACCCGACACAGGTAATAAAGGTAAATTTTCTCCATAGATTTGATGAATGTGATATTCCTCGTAATAAGTCTGCTAGCCAATGCTTGGATGAGTTTGATAATTTTATTTTTAAACGAAGAAAACTTCAATGCTTATGTTGGTAGACAATTGAATGCTTATATGGTTGAACACTTGAGTGATTATATGTCTAGAGTTAAAGGTGACCTTAAACTTATTAGTAAACATGCTTCTATGGTTACCACTCAGGTAGAACAAGTGCTTAAAGCTCAAGATGATTTGCTCAATGAATTAAATAATAACAAAATGATAATGTTGTTAGAGTTATGACTAGAGGGGTAGAATGACTCAGGAACCTTTGTATCCTGAAGGCCACCCTAAGAGAGTTGAGCAAGATTTTCATAGAACTAATGTTGATACACCTAGTCCTTCTAAGAAGAAGAAAAAGAAAAATGATAGGACTTTGCATGCTTCTAGTGAACCAGTTGTTGACACACCTGATAATCCCAATGATATTTCTATTTCTGATACTGAAACACAATCTGGAAATGAACATGAACCTAGTGATAATGTTAATGATGATGTTCATATTGATGCTCAACCTAGAAATAACAATGATGTAGAGATTGAACTTGCCATTGATCTTGATAACCCACAATCAAAGAATCAACATTATGATAAGAGAGACTTCATTGCTAGGAAGCACGGTAAAGAAAGAGAACCATGGGTTCAGAAACCCATGCCTTTTCCTCCTAAACCATCCAAGAAAAAGGATGATGAGGATTTTGAGCGCTTTGCTGAAATGATTAGACCTATCTTTTTGCGTATGTGTTTGACTGATATTCTTAAAATGAATCCTTATGCTAAGTATATAAAAGATATTGTTACAAATAAAAGAAAGATACCAGAAGTTGAAATTTCCACCATGCTTGCCAATTATACTTTTAAAGGTGGAATACCTAAGAAACTAAGAGATCCAGGAGTACCAACTATACCATGCTCCATTAAAAGAAACTATGTTAAAACTGCTTTATGTGATCTTGGAGCCGGTGTTAGGGTTATGCCTCTCTCTCTTTATATCTTAGACTTAATTTGAATAAGTTGACGCCTACTGAAATATCTTTGCAAATGGCTAATAAATCAACTACTATACTTGTCGGTATTTGTGAGGATGTGCCTGTTGTGGTTGCAAACGTTACTATTTTAATGGACTTTGTTATTCTTGACATTCCCGAGGACGATAGTATGTCTATTATCCTTGGTAGACCCTTTTTGAATACTGCAGGGGCTGTTATTGATTGCAACAAAGGCAATGTCACTTTTCATGTTAATGGTAATGAGCATATGGTACACTTTCCGAGGAAACTGTTGGGGAACGTAGTAATTTCAAAAAAAATCATACGCACACACAGGATCATGGTGATGCATAGCAACAAGAGGGGAGAGTGTTGTCCACGTATCCTCGTAGACCGAAAGCGGAAGCGTTAGCACAAAGCGGATGATGTAGTCGTACGTCTTCACGATCCGACCGATCAAGTACCGAACGTATGACACCTCCGAGTTCAACACACGTTCAGCTCGATAATGTCCCTCAAACTCCGATCCAGCCGAGCTCTGAGGGAGAGTTGCGTCAGCACGACAGCGTGGTGACAATGATGATGTTCTACCGACACAGGGCTTCGCCTAAGCACCGCTATGATATTATCGAGGTGGACTATGGTGGAGGGGGGCACCGCACATGGCTAAGAGATCCAAGAGATCAATTGTTGTGTCTAGAGGTGCCCCCTGCCCCTGTATATAAAGGAGAAAGGGGGGAGAGGGGGCGGCCAAGAGGAGGCGCGCCAGGGAGGAGTCCTACTCCCACCGGGAGTAGGACTCCCTCCTTTCCTAGTTGGAGTAGGAGAAGGGGGGAGAAGGAGGGAGAGAGGAACGAAAGGGGGGCGCCGCCCCCCTCCTTGTCCAATTCGGACTAGAGGGGGACGGGGCACGGGGCCTGCCCTGGCCGCCCCTCCACTTCTCCACTAAGGCCCATCTTGGCCTATTAAACCCCCGGGGGGGTTCCGGTAACCCCCGGTACTCCGGTAAAATCCCGATTTCATCCCGAACAATTCTGATATCCAAATATAGGCTTACAATATATCAATATTTATGTCTCGACCATTTCGAGACTCCTTGTCTTGTCCATGATCACATCCGGGACTCCAAACTACCTTCGGTACATCAAAACACATAAACTCATAATATAACATTCATCGAACTTTAAGCGTGAGGACCCTATGGGTTCGAGAACTATGTAGACATGACCGAGACACGTCTCTGGTCAATAACCAATAGGGAACCTAGATGCTCATATTGGCTCCTACATATTCTACGAAGATCTTTATCGGTCAAACCGCATAATAACATACGTTGTTCCCTTTGTCATCGGTATGTTACTTGCCCGAGTTTTGATCGTCGGTATCTTAATACCTAGTTCATTCTCGTTACCAGAAAGTCTCTTTACTCGTTCTGTAATACATCATCTCGCAACTAACTCATTAGTTGCAATGCTTGCAAGGCTTATAGTGATGTGCATTACCGAGTGGGCCCAGAGATACCTCTCCGACAATCGGAGTGACAAATCCTAATCTCGAAATACGCCAACCCAACAAGTACCTTTAGAGACATCTGTAGAGCACCTTTATAATCACCCAGTTACATTGTGACGTTTGGTAGCACACAAAGTGTTCCTCCGGTAAACGGGAGTTGCATAATCTCATAGTCATAGGAACATGTATAAGTCATGAAGAAAGCAATAGCAGAAAACTAAACAATCGTGTGCTAAGCTAACGGAATGGGTCAAGTCAATCACATCATTCTCCTAATGATGTGATCCCGTTAATCAAATGACAACTCATGTCAATGGCTAGGAAACATAACCATCTTTGATCAACGAGCTAGTCAAGTAGAGGCATACTAGTGACACTCTGTTTGTTTGTGTATTCACACAAGTATTATGTTTCCGATTAATACAATTCTAGCATGAATAATAAACATTTATCATGATATAAGGAAATAAATAATAACTTTATTATTGCCTCTAGGGCATATTACCTTCAGTCTCCCACCTGGACTTGATCCCGGATGGAGTTGAAGCATCTCTTCATGTGCTTGGTTATCTTGTGATATCTGGATTCCTTTGCCAAGGCAATTGCACCAGTATTGTCACAAAAGATTTTCATTGGACCCGATGCACTAGGTATGACACCTAGATCGGATATGAACTCCTTCATCCAGACTCCTTCATTTGCTGCTTCCGAAGTAGCTATGTACTCCGCTTCACATGTAGATCCCACCACAACGCTTTGTTTAGAACTGCACCAACTGACAGCTCCACCATTCAATGTAAACACGTATCCGGTTTGTGACTTAGAATCATATGGATCAGTGTCAAAGCTTGCATCAACGTAACCATTTACGACTAGCTCTTTGTCACCTCCATAAACGAGAAATATATCCTTAGTCCTTTTCAGGTATTTCCGGATGTTCTTGACCACTGTCCAGTGATCCACTCCTAGATTACTTTGGTACCTCCCTGCTAAACTTATAGCAAGGCACACATCAGGTCTGGTACACAGCATTGCATACATGATAGAGCCTATGGCTGAAGCATAGGGAACATCTTTCATCTTCTCTCTATCTTCTGCAGTGGTCGGGCATTGAGTATTACTCAATTTCACACCTTGTACCACAGGCAAGAACCCTTTCTTTGCTTGATCCATTTTGAACTTCTTCAAAACTTTGTCAAGGTATGTGCTTTGTGAAAGTCCAATTAAGAGTCTTGATCTATCTCTATAGATCTTGATGCCCAATATATAAGCAGCTTCACCGAGGTCCTTCATTGAAAAACTCTTATTCAAGTATCCCTTTATGCTATCCAGATATTCTATATCATTTCCAATTAGCAATATGTCATCCACATATAATATCAGAAATGCTACAGAGCTCCCACTCACTTTCTTGTAAATCCAGGCTTCTCCAAAAGTCCGTATAAAACCATATGCTTTGATCACACTATCAAAGCATTTATTCCAACTCCGAGAGGCTTGCACCAGTTCATAAATGGATCGCTGGAGCTTGCATACTTTGTTAGCTCCCTTTGGATCGACAAAACCTTCCGGTTGCATCATATACAACTCTTCTTCCAGAAATCCATTCAGGAATGCAGTTTTGACATCCATTTGCCAAATTTCATAATCATAAAATGCGGCAATTCCTAACATGATTCGGACAGACTTAAGCATCGCTACGGGTGAGAAAGTCTCATCATAGTCAATCCCTTGAACTTGTCGAAAACCTTTTGCAACGAGTCGAGCTTTATAGACAGTAATATTACCGTCAGCGTCAGTCTTCTTCTTGAAGATCCATTTATTCTCAATGGCTTGCCGATCATCGGGCAAGTCAACCAAAGTCCATACTTTGTTCTCATACATGGATCCCATCTCAGATTTCATGGCCTCAAGCCATTTTGCGGAATCTGGGCTCACCATCGCTTCTTCATAGTTCGTAGGTTCGTCATGGTCTAGCAACATAACCTCCAGAATAGGACTACCGTACCACTCTGGTGTGGATCTTACTTTGGTTGATCTATGAGGTTCAGTAACAACTTGATCTGAAGTTTCATGATCATCATCATTAACTTCCTCACTAATTGGTGTAGGTGTCATAGGAACCGGTTTCTGTGATGAACTACTTTCCAATAATGGAGCAGGTACAGTTACCTCATCAAGTTCTACTTTCCTAAACTCCTTCTCTAGAAAGGATCCAAATTTAGCAACAAAAGTATTGCCTTCAGATTTGTGATAGAAGGTGTAGCCAACAGTTTCTTTTGGGTATCCTATGAAGACACATTTCTCCGATTTGGGTTCGAGCTTATCAGGTTGAAGCTTTTTCACATAAGCATCGCAGCCCCAAACTTTAAGAAACGACAACTTTGGTTTCTTGCCAAACCACAGTTCATAAGGCATCGTCTCAACGGATTTCGATGGTGCCCTATTTAACGTGAATGCAGCCATCTCTAAAGCATAACCCCAAAATGATAGTGGTAAATCAGTAAGAGACATCATAGATCGCACCATATCTAGTAAAGTACGATTACGACGTTCGAACACACCATTACGCTGTGGTGTTCCGGGTGGCGTGAGTTGCGAAACTATTCTGCATTGTCTCAAAGGAAGACCAAACTCGTAACTCAAATATTATCCTCCACGATCAGATCGTAGAAACTTTATTTTCTTGTTACGATGATTTTCAACTTCACTCTGAAATTCTTTGAACTTTTCAAATGTTTCAGACTTATGTTTCATTAAGTAGATATACCCATATCTGCTTAAATCATCTATGAAGGTGAGAAAATAATGATACCCGCCGCGAGCCTCAACATTCATCGATCCACATACATCTGTATGTATGATTTCCAACAAATCTGTTGCTCGCTCCATAGTTCCGGAGAACAGCGTTTTAGTCATCTTGCCCATGAGGCACGGTTCGCAAGTACCAAGTGATTCATAATCAAGTGGTTCCAAAAGTCCATCAGTATGGAGTTTCTTCATGCGCTTTACACCAATATGACCTAAACAGCAGTGCCACAAATAAGTTGCACTATCATTATCAACTCTACATCTTTTGGCTTCAATATTATGAATATGTGTATCACTACTATCGAGATTCAACAAAAATAGACCACTCTTCAAGGGTGCATGACCATAAAAGATATTACTCATATAAATAGAACAACCATTATTCTCTAATTTAAATGAATAACCGTCTCGCATCAAACATGATCCAGATATAATGTTCATGCTCAACGCTGGCACCAAATAACAATTATTCAGGTCTAAAACTAATCACGAAGGTAGATGTAGAGGTAGTGTGCCGACCGCGATCACATCGACTTTGGAACCATTTCCCACGCGCATCGTCACCTCGTCCTTAGCCAATCTTCGCTTAATCCGTAGTCCCTGTTTCGAGTTGCAAATATTAGCAACCGAACCAGTATCAAATACCCAGGTGCTACTACGAGCATTAGTAAGGTACACATCAATAACATGTATATCACATATACCTTTGTTCATCTTGCCATCCTTCTTATCCGCCAAATACTAGGGGCAGTTCCACTTCCAGTGACCAGTCTGTTTGCAGTAGAAGCACTCAGTCTCGGGATTAGGTCCAGACTTGGGTTTCTTCTCTTGAGTAGCAACTTGTTTGTCGTTCTTCTTGAAGTTCCCCTTCTTCTTCCCTTTACCCTTTTTCTTGAAACTAGTGGTCTTGTTGACCATCAACACTTGATGCTCCTTTTTGATTTCTACCTCCGCAGCCTTTTGCATCGCGAAGAGCTCAGGTATTGTCTTATTCATCCCTTGCATATTATAGTTCATCATGAAGCTTTTGTAGGTTGGTGGCAGTGATTGAAGAACTCTGTCAATGACACTATCAACCGGAATATTAACTCCCAGTTGAGCCAAGTGATTATGATACCCAGACATTTTGAGTATATGTTCACTGATAGAACTATTCTCCTCCATCTTGCAGCTATAGAACTTATTGGAGACTTCATATCTCTCAATCTGGGCATTTGCTTGAAATATTAACTTCAACTCCTGGAACATCTCATATGCTCCATGACGTTCAAAACATCGTTGAAGTCCCGGTTCTAAGCCGTAAAGCATGGCACACTGAACTATTGAGTAGTCATCACCTTTACTCTCCCAGACGTTCTTAACGTCATCAGCAGCATCTGCAGCAGGCCTGGCACCCAATGGTGCTTCCAGGATGTAATTCTTCTATGCAGCAATGAGGATAATCCTCAAGTTACGGACCCAGTCCGTGTAATTGCTACCATCATCTTTCAACTTTGCTTTCTCAAGTAACGCATTAAAATTTAACGGAACAACAACACGGTCCATCTATCTACAATCAACATAGACAAGCAAAATACTATCAGGTACTAAGTTCATGATAAATTTAAGTTCAATTAATCATATTACTTAAGAACCCCCACTTAGATAGACATCCCCCAAATCCTCTAAGTGATCCAAATCAACTAAACCATGTCCGATCATCATGTGAGATGGAGTAGTTTCAATGGTGAACATCACTATGTTGATCATATCTACTATATGATTCATGCTCGACCTTTCGGTCTCAGTGTTCCGAGGCCATATCTGCATATGCTAGGCTCGTCAAGTTTAACATGAGTATTCCGCATGTGCAACTATTTTGCACCCGTTGTATTTGAACATAGAGCCTATCACACCCGGTCATCACGTGGTGTCTCGGCATGAAGAAATTTCGCAACGGTGCATTCTCGGGGAGAAGACTTATACCTTGATAATTTAGTGATATATCATCTTATAATGCTACCGTCAATCAAAGCAAGATAAGATGCATAAAAGAGAAACATCACATGCAATCAATATAAGTGATATGATATGGCCATCATCATCTTGTGCTTGTGATCTTCATCTCCGAAGCACCGTCATGATCACCATTGTCACCGGCGTGACACTTTGATCTCCATCATAGCATCGTTGTTGTCTCGCCAACTTATGCTTCTACGACTATCGCTACCGCTTAGTGATAAAGTAAAGCATTACAGAGCGATTGCATTGCATACAATAAAGCGACAACCATATGGCTCCTGCCAGCTACCGATAACTCGGTTACAAAACATGATCATCTCATACAATAAAATATAGCATCATGCCTTGACCATGTCACATCACAACATGCCCTGCAAAAACAAGTTAGACGTCCTCTACTTTGTTGTTGCAAGTTTTACGTGGCTGCTATGGGCTGAGCAAGAACCGTTCTTACCTACGGATCAAAACCACAACGATAGTTTGTCAAGTTAGTGTTGTTTTAACCTTCTCAAGGACCGGGCGTAGCCACACTTGGTTCAACTAAAGTTGGAGAAACTGATACCCGCCAGCCACCTGTGTGCAAAGCACGTCGGTAGAACCAGTCTCGTGTAAGCATACGTGTAATGTCGGCCTGGGCCGCTTCATCCAAGAATACCGCCGAACCAAAGTATGACATGCTGGTAAGAAGTATGACTTATATCGCCCACAACTCACTTGTGTTCTACTCGTGCATATAACATCCACGCATAAAACCTAGCTCGGATGCCACTGTTGGGGAATGTAGTAATTTCAAAAAATTCCTACGCACACACAGGATCATGGTGATGCATAGCAACCAGAGGGGAGAGTGTTGTCCATGTACCCTCGTAGACCGAAAGCGGAAGCGTTAGCACAACGCGGATGATGTAGTCGTACGTCTTCACAATCCGACCGATCAAGTACCGAACATACGGCACCTCCGAGTTCAGGACACGTTCAACTCGATGACGTCCCTCGAACTCCGATCCAGCCGAGATTTGAGGGAGAGTTGCATCAGCACAACAGGGTGGTGACGATGATGATGTTCTACCGACGCAGGGCTTCGCCTAAGCACCGCTATGATATTATCGAGGTGGACTATGGTGGAGGGGGGCATCGCACATGGCTAAGAGATGCAAGAGATCAATTGTTGTGTCTAGAGGTGCCCCCTGCCCCCGTATATAAAGGAGCAAGGTGGGAGAGGCGGCCGGCCAGGAGGAGGCACGCCAGGGAGGAGTCCTACTCCCACCGGGAGTAGGACTCCCTCCTTTCCTAGTTGGAGTAGGAGAAGGGGGAAGGAGGAGGGAGAGAGGAAGGAAAGGGGGGCGCCCCCCTCCTTGTCCAATTCGTACTAGAGGGGGAGGGGCCGCGTGGCCTGCCCTGGATGCCCCTCCTCTTCTCCACTAAGGCCCATCTTGGCCCATTAAACCCCCCGGGGGGGGTCTGGTAACCCCCGGTACTCCGGTAAAATCCTGATTTCACCCGGAACACTTCCAATATCCAAATTTGGCTTCCAATATATCAATCTTTATGTCTCGACCATTTCGAGACTCCTCGTCATGTCCGTGATCACATCCGGCACTCCAAACTACCTTCGGTACATCAAAACACATAAACTCATAATATAACCGTCATCAAACTTTAAGCGTGTGGACCCTACGGGTTCGAGAACTATGTAGACATGATCCAGACACGTCTCCGGTCAATAACCAATAGCGGAACCTGGATGCTCATATTGGCTCCTACATATTATACGAAGATCTTTATCGGTCAAACCGCATAACAACATACATTGTTCCCTTTGTCATCGGTATGTTACTTGCCCGAGATTCGATCGTCGATATCTTCATACCTAGTTCATTCTCATTACCGGAAAGTCTCTTTACTCGTTTTGTAATACATCATCCCGCAACTAACTGACTAGTTGCAATGCTTGCAAGGCTTATTGTGATGTGCATTATCGAGTGGGCCCAGAGATACCTCTCCGACAATCGGAGTGACAAATCCTAATCTCGAAATACGCCAACCCAACAAGTACCTTCGGAGACACCTGTAGAGCATCTTTATAATCACCCAGTTATGTTGTGACGTTTGGTAGCACACAAAGTGTTCCTCCAGTAAACGGGAGTTGCATAATCTCATAGTCATAGGAACATGTATAAGTCATGAAGAAAGCAATAGAAGAATACTAAATGATCATGTGCTAAGCTAACGGAATGGGTCAAGTCAACCACATCATTGTCCTAATGATGTGATCCCGTTAATCAAATGACAACTCCTATCAATGGCTAGGAAACATAACCATCTTTGATCAACGAGCTAGTCAAGTAGAGGCATACTAATGACACTCTGTTTGTTTATGTATTCACACAAGTATTATGTTTCTGGTTAATACAATTCTAGCATGAATAATAAACATTTATCATGATATAAGGAAATAAATAATAACTTTATTATTGCCTCGAGGGCATATTTCCTTCAGAAACAACCTCAAGTCCACAGTATCAATTCTATTGGAAAAATTTCAACGATTACTATTGGAGGTTTTGAATTCCCTCTTCCTACTGTCAAGAAGAAATATGATATTCTTATTGTTGGGGACATGCATATCCCCGGTGAGGTAACCTAGTGTTATTCGAAAATTCTCCAGTTTCATGTGATTCGGAAAGAGTTTGTTAACAAGACTTGATCATCCTTGCTACTGGATTCATTTTGATGAGCACGAGATGGATTAAGTTAGAGAGCACAACTCTGTGTACCCTCCTTTTACTTTCTGTTATTTAGATTAAATAAAGAAAAAAATAGTATTTTCTGTCTGTTTTCTGAATTATCCTTGCAATAAAAATACCCCAAAAATAAAAGTTCTCCAAACGTCCTGAAACTGAAATATATTTTTTGTATAATATTTAAGAATTTCTGGCACTGAGAACACACCAGGGGGGCCCACCATTTGGCCACGAGGGCACATGGCGCGCCCACCCCCTGGGTGCGCCCCCTGCCTCATAGGCCCCACATGGACCCCATCCACTTATTCCAGCACCCACTCACTTCGTCTTCTTCCAAAAAAAATCCTCCCATAGCTCAAACCTGTGTTCTAGCTCATCTTGCTGCCATTTTCGATCTCTTTGCTCAAAGCTCCATCCACAAAACTTTTTGGAGAGATTGTTCTTTGGTATGTGACTCCTCCAATGGTCCAATTAGTTTTTGTTCTAGTGCTTTATTTATTGCAAATTTTTGCTGCTAAGGTGACCCTATTCTTGATCTTGCATGTCAAATTTATATGGTCCAAAGTAGTTTTAATGCATGATATAGCCTCTAGGCACTTGTGGGAGTAGTTGCTATCAATCTTGTTGAGTTCGGTTCACTTTTATTTTGAGTCACTAAAAATTCAGAAATTTTTCAGAGAAAGAAAAATGCATAGGAAAATGTACCAAGGTGGTTCCTCAAGGAAGCAATGACCAAGGCTCGCGATACATGAGCCGAACGATGAACCATTGAGGGAAGCTCAAGTGCGGCCTTGTGAATGGCCGCCACATGAGTTTATGGTCCAGGCATGCATCAAGGATTAATTTGACGTGTATGTGTGTAATGTTGATCTTGAGGACTTCGTGTCAGATAAGTGCCTACAGTACCACTACCTAATTGATTCCTTTGTGAGGAGGTTTAAATTTACATCCTTGCGCAATTCTCACACTATTTTATTTGATCTTTATGATAAATCATATACCATGGACTTAGAAGATTTTAATACTGCTTGTAAACTCCCGTAGTGGGGCAATGTTAGTGAACCTTGCAAATCTGAATATAAAGACTTTCTTGCTAGTATCACTATGGGGAAATCTAGAGAAATCACACAAGCTACCATGGGGAGCACTCATTTCCCTTCCATACATTATTTTACTCTCTTTATAGGTAGATGCACTAATGGTAAAGATGAGGCTTGTCACATGTGCGTTCCAGATCTTTGTGTCCTCAAGAGTGCGGTATTAGGCGATAAACAATATAACTTGGGGGACATTGTGGCACGAAGGTTGCATCTTAACGGTATAAGTGGAGATTTTTTTGGTGGAATTTAGGCAACTCGTGTAGCTAATTATCTTGGTGTACCCATACATGGAAATGATATGGAGTTACCTCCTGCTTATCTAGATTATAGTGCCATGGTTCGCCATCAGTTTCTTGAGAGGAATGAATAGTTCCTCCAGTATCGACTAATCTTTGACAGACAACGCACTGTCCATGTTGCCCTCTCTGCTCCTACTTTCTTTAACTTTCAGGCAAAAAGGAGATATGATATAACCAGGGAGGAGGTGAACGAGTACAAGAGGAGGACGGAGGCAGCTCGCCTCCAAGCTGCAGCTCTTCAGGCAGTAGCTGCTGCATCTCAGTACAACCCCAGCTACGACTTTGTATATCCGCCAGGCCAGCAGTGGCCATAGACCAACTTAGGCCAAAAGCCTAAGCTTGGGGGAGTACGTATTTCTCACCGACATTACATTCATGTTCACACACTCATGCCAGTTGTCGGTGCTCATACTTTTTCATTGTACTATCCATGCTAGTTTATTTTCTTTTTTAAGCCTTCTTCTCATGTGTTTAAAAAAATCTTAAGAAAAACCAAAAAAATAGTTATAGCTTTTAGCTCGTTTACTTTCCGTGCCTGTAGTAGTGGTAATTAAAAGAAAATCCAAAAATATTTGTCGTTCTTCTTTTGCTTGTTGGGAGCTTTCCCGTGTAAATAGTTTTATTTGTTTTCTTATTCTTTGGGGGTCGAGAGGAGAGGACCATGATGAAAATGTTGAGTGGCTCTCATATGCATTATTGTTGATTTAAACAAGAGCCCATATTACCTTGTCTTCTCCCTTGTATTAAATTCTTGCAGATTCCAGCTTAGTCCAATGCACAAGCACTATTATTATTATTATCCACACCATTCGGTCGTGCGAGTGAAAGGCAATAATGACGATATATGATGGACTGATTGAGATGAGAGAAGCTGGTATCAACTCGACCTATCTTGTTTTTGTAAATATGATTAGTTCATCATTCCTGATTCAGCCTATTATGAATGAAACATGTTTGCAATGACAAGTAGAGATTATAGTTTCTCATGTCGTGCTTAATTTGCTAGGAGTTTATAATGGTTTACCTTGCGTGCCAACATGTTATTAAAATGGTTGTAATGTGGTATGATAGGTTGGTATCCTCCTTTGAACGATTCGACTGGCTTGACTTGGCACATGTTCACGCATGTAGTTGAAACAAAATCAACATAGCCTCCATGATATTTATGCCCATGGTGATTTATATCCTACTCATACTTGCACTCATTGTTGATTAATCTTAATGCATGTTCATGACTGTTGTCGCTCTCTAGTTGGTCGCTTCCCAGTCTCTTTCTAGCCTTCACTTGTACTAAGCGGGAATACTGCTTGTGCATCCACTTCCATAAAACCCCAAAGTTATCCCATATGAGTCCACCATACCTTTATATATGCGGTATTTACCTGTTGTTCCAAGTAAATTTGTATGTGCCAAACTCTAAACCTTCAAATGAAATTCTGTTTTGTATGCTCGAATAGCTCATGTATCAACTAGGGTTGTCTATATCTTCCATGCTAGGTGGGTTATTCTCATGATGAGTGGACTCCGCTCATCACTCACGAGAAAATGGCCGGTAACCGGGACGCCTAGTCCCATGCTCAAATCAAAATAATTGCAAACAAAACTCCCCCAGGATTGCTGTTAGTTGGACAACACCCGTTGTTTTGGACAAGCCATGGATTGATGTTTGTTGGTGGTGGGGGAGTATAAACTTTACCATTTTGTTTGGGAACCACCTATAATGTGTGTAGCATGGAAGAATCGAGATCTCTTGGTTGTTATGTTGATAATGAAAGTATGCCACTCAAAATATTATTTATCTCTATTTCAAAACTCGATCTCTAGCACCTCTGCAAATACCTGCTTCCCCCTTCAAAGTTCCTATCTATTTACTTTTATGTTGAGTCATCATCCTCTTATTAAAAATCACTAGTTGGAGAGCACCGCTGTCATTCACATGCATTTCTATTAATTTACATTGAGTATGGCTATGACTGGATCTCTTTTACCATGAATTACAATGTCTAGTCAGTCCTTGATCTTCAGGGGTGCTCTGCATTTATGTTTTGCGGTCTTAGAAAGGGCTAGCGAGATACCATCTTGTTATATCATGTTATGATTGTTTTGAGAAAGTGTTGTCATCCGAGATTTATTATTATTGCTCGCTAGTTGATTATGCCATTTATATGAGTAAACATGAGACCTAAATGTTATTGTGAATATGGTTAGTTCATAATCTTTGCTGAAAACTTGAATGTTGGCTTTACATATTTGCAGCAACAAGATCAAACAGAGTTTGTAAAAGTTTTTCTTTATCACTTTCAGTTTTTCAATTGAATTGCTTGAGGACAAGCAAAGGTTTAAGCTTGGGGGAGTTGATATGTCTCCAACGTATCTACTTTTCCAAACACTTTTTCCCTTGTTTTGGACTCTAACTTGCATGATTTGAATGGAACTAACCCAGACTGACGCTGTTTTCAGCAGAACTGCCATGGTGTTATTTTTGTGCAGAAATAAAAGTTCTCAGAATGACCTGAAAATCCACGAAGACACATTTTGGAATTAATGAAAACTATTGGCGAAAGAATCAGCATCAGGGGGCCCACACCCTATCCACGAGGATGCAGGGCGCCCCCTGCCTCATGGGCCCCATGGGACTCCACCAACCTCAACCCCAACCCCATATATTCACTTTCGGGGAGGAAAAATTAGAGGAAAGGATTCATCGTGTTTTATGATACAGAGCCGCCGCCAAGCCCTAATCTTCCTCGGGAGGGATGATCTGGAGTCCGTTCGGGGCTCCGGAGAGGGGAATCCGTCGCCATCATCATCATCAACCATCCTCCATCACCAATTTCATGATGCTCTCGGTTGTGCATGAGTAATCCCATCGTAGGCTTGCTGGACGTTGATGGGTTGGATGGCATTTACCATGTAATCGAGTTAGTTTTGTTAGGGTTTGATCCCTAGTATCCGTTATGTTCTAAGATTGATGTTGCTATGACTTTGCTATGCTTAATGCTTGTCACTAGGGCCCGAGTGCCATGATTTCAGATCTGAACCTATTATGTTTTCATGAATATATGTGAGTTCTTGATCCAATCTTGCAAGTCAATAGTCACCTACTATGTGTTACGATCCGGCAACCCTGAAGTGACAATAATCGGGACCACTCCCTGTGATGACCGTAGTTTGAGGAGTTCATGTATTCACTAAGTGCTAATGCTTTGGTCCGGTACTCTATTAAAAGGAGGCATTAATATCCCTTAGTTTCCAATAGGACCCCGCTGCCACGGGAGGGTAGGACAAAAGATGTCATGCAATTTCTTTTCCATAAGCACGTATGACTATATTCGAAATACATGCCTACATTACATTCATGAATTGGAGCTAGTTTTGTGTCACCCTATGTTATAACTGTTGCATGAGGAATCACATCCGACATAATTATCCATTATTGATCCATTTCCTACGAGCTTTTCACATATTGATCTTTGCTTAGTTACTTTTCCATTGTCACTATTACGATTGCTACAAAAACTGCTACTGTTACTTTTGCCACCGTTACTGTTACTTCCATACTACTTTGCTACTAAATACTTTTTTGAAGATATTAAGTCTTTCAGGTGTAGTTGAATTGACAACTCAACTGCTAATACTTGAGAATATTCTTTGGCTCCCCTTGTGTCGAATCAATAAATTTGGGTTGAATACTCTACCCTCGAAAACTGTTGCGATCCCCTATACTTGTGGGTTAGCAGGAAACATGATTGTAGTACACTTTGTGTTCCATACTTGAGCCTCATACGCACCGCTCTCATAGGTGACAAAAGTTATAACCTTGGAGCGATTGTTGCACGCAGGTTGCAACGTAACATTGGTAGTGGATATTTTTATGTTGGAATTTATGCCACATGCTTAGCAAGAGAGCTGGGTGTTTCACCTTTCCCTTATGAACCCATCCTACCCACGCTGTACTTGGACTTTGATGCTATGAAACGTCATAATATCCTTAGCGGCGAACCCCATGATTTCTCTTATAACATGTTCTTTAATAAAAGGTCTGTTGTGGACAATTTTTTGCCTGCACCTGCTCTCTTTGATGTTGAAAGCAAGGGAAGATATTATGTTTTTGAAAGCGAGGCCCGAGCACATAATGCGGCGGTTGTGGCTGCACGACGGGCTGAGGCATCTGCACCTAGAGCCTCCATGAGCTATCACTCCGACCACTATGCAGGCTACTGACGGTGATTACCAAGTTAGGCCAAAAGCCTAAGCTTGGGGGAGTACGTATTCCTGCCGACATTATATTCATGTTCACACATTTCATTCCAGTTGTTGGTGTCCACACTCTTTCATTGTATTATCCATGTTATATTTATTTTCTCGCCTTCTTCTTCTGTGTTTCAGAAACTCTGAGAAAATAAAAATATATTTCCTGCTTCTTTTTTATTTTTCTTCCTAGTGTAGTTAGTTGTAGTATTAAAAAGAAAACCCAAAAAGATTTCCTTGTTCTTCTTTTAATTGTATGGAGCTTTCCCATGTAAATAGTTTTTCTCGTTTTTTCCTTTTATTTGCTTGTTCAAGAAAAAACAAAAACTCCAAAAATATTTTAATGTGTTTATCTGAATTTCTTTTCCATTTTACTAAGTCATACCAAGGAGAAGACCATGACGAAAATGTTGAGTGGCTCTCATATGCATTATTGTTGATCTAACAAAGAGCCCATATTACTTGTCTTCTCCCTTTGAATAAAATGTTTGCAAATTCCATCTTAGTCCATGGTACTCTTGCACTATTATTTTCAAAGAGCCCATAATGACAATATTTGATGAACTGGCTGTTGCAGAGAGAAACGGGTATGAACTCAACTTGTCCTATTTTTGTAAATATGTTTAACCTAGTATCCATGATTCGACCTATTATGATCAAACATGTTTGCAATGACAATTAGATATTATAGTTCTCATGCCATGCTTAAGTGGCTAGGAGTTGATAATGATACATCTTAGATGTCAACATTGCGATAAAATGATTGTGATGTAGTATCATGATATGGTATCCTCCTCTGAATGTTCGAGTGGCTTGAATTGGCACATGTTCATGCATGTAGTTGGATCAAAACCAACATAGCCCCTATGATATTTATTTTCAGGGTGTTCATATCCTACTCATGCTAGTATCCAATGTTACTTATGCATAATGCGTGTTCATGACCGTTTTTGCTCTCTAGCTGGCCACTTCTCAACCTAATTGCTAGCCTTCGCCTATACTAGGCGGAATTACTGCTTGTGTATCAAAATCCTGAAACCCAAGTTATTCTAGATGAGTCCATCATACCTACCTATATGCGGTATTACCTTGCCGTCCTAAGTAAATTTGCATGTGCCACCACTAAAAACTTCAAATAAATACCCTTTTATGTGCCTGGATTGTTCATAGAGCGATAGGAGGTAGTCAGTATCTTCCATTCTAAGCGGGTTATTCTCATGATGAGTGTTTATTCACTCGTCCTAGCATGAGAGGGGCGGTAATAGGGATTCCCAGTCCCGAATTCAAATTGCTAATAATTAAACAAAACTCCCCCAGGACTGTTGTTGGTATGGACGGTACCCATTGTCTCGGACAAGACATGGAGTGTGATTGTTATTGGAGGGGGAGTAAACCTTTACTTTTATCGCTTGGGAACCACCACTAATGTTTTTAGCATGGAAGATACCGATAATTAATGGTCACGAAGTAAACAAGAAGGGTGCATTTCTCAAAAATTCATTTACCTCTATTTTTAAAACTTGAGCTCTGGCACCACAGCAAATCACTGCTTCCCTCTGCGAAGGGACTATCTATTTACTTTTATGTTGTGTCATCACCTTCTCAAATAAGCGCCAGAACCTGAGAGCACTATTGTCATCCTCATGCATTGTGTGTAGCTAATGTTGGGTGCATCATGACTGGATCTTTTCTACCATGAAATACAATGCTTAGTCCCTACTCGAACTTTGGAGGTGCTCTGCATTTATGTTTTGCGGTCTCAGAAAGGGCTAGCGAGATACAAATATTGTCATATTATATCATGGTTGTTTTGACAAAGTGTTGTTGTTTGAGATATCTTATTATTGCTCGCTAGTTGATTATGTCATTGATATGAGTTAATATAATTTTTAAGAGTTATTGTCGACATGGTTAGTTATAATCTTGGCTGAAAACCGGGGTGCCACTTAAGCTTATTTATGTAAACAAGAGCAAAAGAGTTCGCAATTTTTTTTCTTTTTCACTTTCAGTTTATCAACTAAATTGCTGGAGGACAACCAATGGTTTAAGCTTGGGGGAGTTGATATGTCTCCGTCATATCAACTTTTCCTAACGCTTTTCCTCTTGTTTTGGACTCTAATTTGCATCATTTGAATGAAACTAACCCGGACTGACGTTGTTTTCAGTAGAACTACCATGGTGGGTTTTTTGTGCAGAAATAAAAGTTCTCGGATTGGAAAGAAACTTTGCAAAGATTTTTATACAATAAAAAGGAATTTCTAGAGCCAAGAACCCCCTCCAGGCACGCCCAGGTGTTTTGTCCCCACCTGGTGGCCCCGTGGGCCTCAACCCTGATACTATAAAATCACATATTTGGAGAGAAAAAAGAGAGGAATAATTATCGTGTTTCACAAGATGAAGCCGCCGCCACCTCCTGTTCTTCATTGGGAGGCCAGATCTGGAGTCCGTTTGGGGCTCCGGAGAAGGGGATCTTCGATCTTCGTCATCACCAATCCTTCTCCATCGCCAATTCCATGATGCTCCCCACCGGGGTGAGTAATTCCTTCATAGGCTCGCTGGTCGGTGAGGAGTTGGATGAGATTCATCCTGTAATCGGGTTAGTTTTTATAGGGCTTGATCCCTAGTATCCATTATGTTCTGAGATTGATGTTGCTATGACTTTGCCATGCTTAATGCTTGTCACTTTGGGCCCGGGTGCCATGATTTCATATCTGAACCGTTTATGTTATCACCATTATATCTATGTTCTATATCCGATCTTGCAAGTTATAGTCACCTACTACGTGTTATGATCCGGCAACCCCGGAGTGACAGAAGTCGGGACACTTCCCGGTGATGACAGTAGTTTGAGGTGTTCATGTATTCACTATGTGTTAATGCTTTGTTCCAGTTCTCTATTAAAAGGAGGCATTAATATCCCTTAGTTTCCAATAGGACCCCGCTACCACGGGAGGGTAGGACAAAAGATGCCATGCAAGTTCTTTCCATAAGCACGTATGACTATTTATGGAATACATGCCTACATTATATTTATGAACTGGAGATAGTGTCGTATCGCTCTAGGTTATAACTGTTATATGATGAATATCATCCAACGAATTCACCAATCCAATGCCTACGAATTTCTCTTATATGGTTTCTACTAAGTTACTACTGATATTGTTACCGTTGCAGTTGCAACAAAGTCATTGCTATCACTGTTACCATAACTATTGCTGTTGCTACTACTATGAAAACTATCACACTACTATGCTACTGATCACTTTGCTGTAGATAATTAATCTCCAAGTGTGGTTGAATTGACAACTCAACTTCTAATACTTGCAAATATTCTTTGGCTCCCCTTGTGTCGAATCAATAAATTTGGGCTGAATACTCTACCCTCAAAAATTGTTGCGATCCCCTATACTTGTGGGTGTCTGTGTCAAAACCGGCGGATCTCGGGTAGGGGGTCCTGAACTGTGCGTCTAACGTCGATGGCAATAGGAGACAGGGAACACGATGTTTACCCAGGTTCGGGCCCTCTCTATGGAGGTAATAACCTATGTCCTGCTTGATTGATATTGATGAATACGAGTATTACAAGAGTTGATCTACCTCGAGATCGTAATGGCTAAACGCTAGAAGTCTAGCTTGTATGGCTATGGTCATCAATCTCCCTCTCTGGACTAAGCCCCTGGTTTATATAACACCAGGAGGATCCAGGGTTACATAAGATCGGTTACAAAAAAAGGAATCTACATATTTGATCACCAAGCTTGCCTTCCACGCCAAGGAGAGTCCTATCCAGACACGGGTGCAGTCTTCGGTCTTCGTATCTTCACAACCCATCAGTCCGGCCCATGGCTAACAGGCCGGACGCCGAGGACCCCTTTAGTCCAGGACTCCCTCAGTAGCCCCTGAACCTGGCTTCAATGACAAGGTATCCGGCGCATAGATCTGTCTTCGGCATTGCAAGGCGGGTTCCTCCTTCTGAACTCCAAGATAGTCTTTGGACGAAACAATCGTGTCCGGATCTGCAACACACAGCCGTAGAGAGTATAATATTTCACGAATCCAATCTGCTGACCACTTTAGTAACATGATGTCACGTCAGTCCAGCCATAATTGCAAACCGTTTTTCATCTGCCACTCCATGTTTTGAGACACGATTTCCATTGTCACGTCTTGTCAAACCAGAGATCGTGTCCCCTTATTGCGGGATTTTCATCAATTCGGGCATGGGTAACCCAACCGTGCCTATTTACACAGCCCATGGGAATAGGCGAGGTTTAAGGCGAGTGGGGAGGCATTCGATATTCACTACCTTTATAAGGGAATAAGGATTCCTTGTTCTTCTCCCACGCCTTCTCCTTCCTCTGCCCATGCATACTCGAGCTCCAGCACCCAAGCTCTAGCTTTCCCCGCCCGAAAACGCACTCCAATTATGTCCGGATCTGGAGCTGGAGGCAAGTGGATGGCCTCCTCCGTCAAGAAGGAGGACATCAGGGAGCTCCGAGAGGCCGGATACCTGGCCGAGGGGATCGTTTACCGACTCTCGGCCAAGGGACAAATCGTCCCAACCCTAGAGCCCCATGAGACGGTGGTGTTTCTCACACATTTCATCTGTGGGCTGGGATTCCCTCCCCACCCGTTTGTCCGCAGATTGGTGTTTTACTATGGGCTGGACTTCCATGATCTAGCCCCCAACTCTATCCTCAACATCTCGACATTTATTGTCGTGTGCGAGGCCTTTCTCCGTATCCCACCTCACTTCGGCCTATGGCTGAAGACCTTTAACGTGAAGCCGAAGGTGGTGAGTGGCCAACAAGAAGAGTGTGGAGGCGCCATGGGGGGCAAGATGGCGAATGTCACCTGTCCCGAAGGCTCCTTTGTGGAGACGGTGAAGGGGTGGCAGTCGGGGTGGTTCTACATCACTGAGCCGCGCAACACCAATTGGGCGGCGGCCCCCGAATTTTGATCCGTAGCTCCGATGCGGCTCACCTCCTGGCAAGAGAAGGCCTAACTTGGGGCTCTTCGAGCGAGCTGACTGGGCTCCAGACGTGCGTCCAGAACATGATAACCAAGAGGATCAAACTCGTCAACGTGATCCAGGTTATGCTCATTCGCCGGATCCTTCCGTGCCAATGCCGGACTTGCTATTTGTGGGAGTTCGATCCGACCAAGCACCAGACGCTACTAGAGCTCTTCGACACGACGCACGAAGACATCTGGAAAGTGCTCTTCAAGGCGGCGATACACCACCACCGACGACCGAGGATCGCGGGCTCAGCTTAAAACGCCAGGCCAATTTGGTAAGTTCTTTCATGTTTTCAAGGTATACCCTCTACTGGCATATTTTGAGGAAGGAGTCCAAGCCTTCCTACCAATTTTTCAGGCCTGGATCGATATAGCGGGGCGGATTAACTGTCCGGCTCCGCTACCCAAAGACCAAGAAACCCCAGTTCTAACGAAGATGCTGATTCCTGTGCCTTACGAGGTGCCGGAGAAGAAGGCCAAGAAAACAGCCAAAGGGGCCAGGAGTGGCCTTCGCCGAAAAGGTGCTTCGGACGTGACTCCGGAGACGAGACTCACCTTCGGCCGCCGAAGACGACAACGAAGAGGAGGAGGAAAATGACTCCCCCTTGAGGAGGGAAGGAAGAAAAGGGGGGCCTCCCCAACTCTGGAGGCAAAGGAGCCCAAGAGGGGGAAGGGATCCCTCGCGGATAACTCCACGTGGGATGTCGATAGCAGTCCAGAGCGAATGCCCCGGACCAAGCCACGGGCTGCCTCGTAGGTACAAAAAACCTTATGGACTTCTGAATGCCTAGCCTTTCCATATTTTGATATTAATATGTTTAAATTGTGCCATCACAGTCCAACCCCTGCGATCCTCGATAGAGGGTTCGCTAGATTCAAAGGAGATGGCCAGCGTGTCACCGCCGCCTGCTCGCTCCCCCAAGGACAAGGACAACGCAGAGGTGTTGTCCCGAAGGACTTTCCCGGGCGGGGAGAGGCTCAAGAGGCGCCAGAAGGCGATGCCTCCATCGCTGGACACCAGCGGGAGCCGGTCCCCATGGAGACTGGTGGTGAGGAGGGCCGCGTTCAGTCCGGCCCTCAGCCGGATTCGATTCCGGAAACCAATGCGGCTCCCGAATCCGGCACGCAACCTCCTTCGAAAGAAGGGGGTATGAGTATTCCGCCGGTGACCCCTGTCCAACCCGAGGCACCGGATAATCTGCTGGAAGCGCTGCGAGGCGCTTCCATTGTGGATGAGCATTGTGTCCTTATGGGCACGATAATCGAGAAGGTTCAGTCTGCCAAAAGCGGACTAACCGAAGCCTGCGCTAGCCTTTTAATAGGCTTTGAGGTAAGTAATGTAATTGTAGAAAGGATATCACAGTGTAAACAGTAGCCCCTGATGCTCTGTTCGGTATCCGTAAAGGGAAAGCCGAACAGAGGATCAAAATAATTGTCACAGGAGTCTAACATAAGATGTCTATGTGAATAAGCAGGCGTCACTGCTAGCTACTGCTGCTCATACTGCGGAGGTCTCCAGACTGAAGCAGAACCTGGAGCGGGCCAAGAAAGAGCTCGGCCTCGTGAAGAAGCAGCTGGAGAACAGCCAAGGTATGCAGTAACCTGCGTGTATATTTATGAAGGATGGATGGTTCGTGCTGACTAAAGTGCCATGAACTTTATTAGGGGCCACGACCGAGGTGGCGGCCATCAAGAAGGCGTTAGCCAAGGCTGAGGACAAAGAGGCCAAGGAACACACCGCGCGCGAGAAGCACGAGGCCCGAATCAACGAGGTCCAGCAAGAGCTCCAGGACACCGTCAAGAAGTACGAGTCCCTGGAGCATGATTCTAAGGCGCAAGGGTCCGAACTTGCGAAGGCCCGCCAGAGTGCACAAGATGCCCGAGCCGAAGCCCAGAGCACCCTTCAAGAAATCTAGGCGACCAAGAAGATCGCCGCGGGTAAGGCTTTCATTATGCAAAGCAAGTCTGCGAAGGAAACATTCCTTTTACTTACCCGAATTTGGAGCTCTCCAGAGGCGTTTATGGATTTGCCGCGTAGTGTATGGGATCCTGCCGAGTTCTATCGAGTCGAAGAAGGGAGTTCTACGGAGAAGCTGTTCTGGTCTCAGTACCTTGGACCAGAACATCCGGTGCTCTTCAGTGACCAGCTGAAACAGCTTGTCGAGTTGCATAAGGTGGCCAAGCTAGCCATGAAGGACCTAATAGTCCGACTATGGCCTGCTGAACCCATGCGCATCAGCTACTTCAGACTTGTGAAGCGGCTTGTGGGTGCCTGCCCACAGCTTGAGGTTATAAAGCGGTCAGTCTGTATCGAAGGTGCACGGATGGCCTTTGCCCGCGTCAAGATGCACTGGGCGAAGATGGATGCCAAGAAGCTAATGACCGAGGGGCCGCCTGAGGGCAAGGAGCACCACCGAGCCGAGTTATATTTTGATGTTGTCCTGGAGGGATCCCGCCCTGTGGCGGAGCAATGTACGAAGGATGTTATATTCCCATGAAAACATTCATATTATCCTGTCCTGTAATATGGAACAATGATGTTATGTAATATAATGCTTGTGATTTTAAGATTTTTACCTCCTGTGCGGCCGTTTATGAAATCTGAGGGTTGACCAGTCGTCGGCTTCTGCCCCCATGTAGATAGTATGGGGGTGTTCGGGATACTAAACACTCTTTACTCCATATTCTGGTCCTCAAAGGAGGTGTTTAGCGCAACAAACAAGGCAATCAGACTATACGGCCTTTATCTCCCTCACTTAGCCATAGGAGTTTCACAATGAGAATTTTGGTGACGCCCCTTGTATTCGGAAGGCCGAACTTGGGGCGTTACATGCACCTGGTCGGATAAGAAACCGATTCCTCGCATAAAGCGGAAAAAATCTCTAAGGATTTGAAACCTCTCGAACAACTGACCAGCTCTCGCTGCATCATGACAGTCAGTTTTCGGCTTTCTCTACTGAGGTGCTCGTCCGGAAGAACCGGGACACAATCGCAGTAGTTCTCCCTTTACTACCCTAGCCGATATAGCGGAACATAAGGTAGTAAGCACAGGAGCAGGGCAACCCAACTATTTACCAAAGACATGATTCGGAGCCGATGCATATAATGTTATAAGTTCGGGGTGCCGAACTGTACTGTAAAAAGTGTTTGGACTTTATTGCCGTACTGTGGGGCGTGAAAGCCCCTGGTGAAGTAAAATGTACCAGAGTGTACGTGTACAATGAGTAATAGATACAAAGGTAAGGAAAAAGGGAAAATTAAGTAATAAGCTGACGCTACCATTTATTTACCATTTGTAATGTGATTAATATGTTAAGGCGTACTTGTACAAGTAATGTGATAAGCAAGTAAGGCTATTTAACATGCCATGACCAAGAGCGAGCTGTGTGCGGGTATGTAAAACAGGTATAGCAATCATTAGCAGAGGCCACCTGGGGATTCCCTTGTACGCTGAAGCTCCTTGCCTCGTTGGTGTATCCGACAAACGAGTTGTCAGGAGAAACCTCGAAAAGAGGAAAACCTAAAATGAAAAGGAAAAGTAAAAGTGTGCGAATCCTAGGGTCGGTCGAGCCGCACTGTGGATTGTGGGCTAGCTGTGCCTCCATCGATGCCCATGGAATTTTGAGTGCGTAGTTATGTACGCGCGGTATGAATGCTGCCATTTGATTGGGACTGGGACGGAGGCCAAATTGCTAGTTAAGCTCTTGACGAGCCGGGCTATCTTGCTGCTGGATAGTCCGGACATGCTTAATGGTGTTCGGGGGCTCGGCCGCCTAATTAAGGTTCTGCTGGAAAAGGCCGCATTGTACTTCTGCTGCTAAGGTCGTGGTATGCTCCTCGGAACGAAGTGAGCGTTCTGTATTTCCATTGACTGTTATGACGCCACGTGGTCTGGGCATCTTGAGCTTGAGATAAGTGTAGTGAGGTACCACATTGAATCGAGCAAATGCGGTTTGTCCAAGCAGTGATAGCCGCTGCGAAAGGGGACGATATCTAAGATTAACTCCTCGCTTCGGAAGTTATCCGGTGATCCGAAGACGACCTCTAGCGTGATTGAGCCCGTACAATGGGCCTCCATGCCTGGTATGACTCCTTTAAAGGTAGTCCTTGTGGGCTTGACCCGTGATGGGTTACTGCCCATTTTGCACACTGTATCCTGATAGAGCAGATTGAGGCTGTTGCCACCGTCCATGAGGACTCGCGTCAGGTTGAATCCATCAATGATTGGGTCTAGGACTAGTGTAGCCGATCCACCATGTCGGATACTGGTCGGATGATCCCGACGATCAAAAGTGATCGGGCACGATGACCATAGATTGAATTTTGGGGCGACTGGCTCTATCGCATAGACGTCACTGAGTGCGCGCTTGCGCTCCCTCTTGGGGATGTGTGTAGCATATATCATCTTCACCGTTTTGACCTGAGGGGGAAACTTCTTCTGTCCCCTGTGTTTGGCTGCAGGGCCTCCTCGTCATCGTCCTAGCACTGCGATCCCTACTCCTTGTTTTCAGCATTTAACTTGCCGACTTGCTTAAAAATCAAGCAATCTCTGTTGGTATGGTTGGCTGGTTTGTCTAGGGTGCCATGGATTTGGCACGGACAGACGAGTATGCGGTCTATGCTGGATGGTCCCTGATTGTTTCTTTTATACGGCTTTTTCCGCTGACCCGGCTTGGAGCCGCTGAATCTGGCATTGACAGCAGTGTCATCGGTGTTGTCGCCATTGCTTGGGCATTTGTGTTTGCTATGTCGGAGCTTGCCATTGTGGTTCTTAACCTCGGAGGGACCTGCCTCGATGGCTGTGTTTTTGCTACAAGCCAACCAACTATCCTCACCCGCGCAAAAGCGGGTCTAGAGTGCCATGAGGGCTGCCATAGATTTCAGCTTTTCTTGGCCGAGGTGGCGGGCGAGCCATTCATCGCGGATGCTATGTTTAAAGGCCGCTAGGGGTTCGGCATCCGGACAGTCGACGATCTGGTTCTTTTTCGTTAGGAACCTAGTCCAAAATTTCCTGGCTGACTCTCCAAGTTGTTGGACTATGTGGCTTAAATCATCGATGTCTGGTGGCCGGACATATGTACCTTGGAAGTTGTTGAGGAAGGCTTCTTCCAAGTCCTCCTAGCTGCCGATAGAATTTTCAGGCAGGCTATTTAACCAGTGCCGAGCTGGCCCTTTAAGCTTTAGTGGGAGGTATTTGATAGCGTGGAGGTCATCTCCGCGGGCCATGTGGATATGGATAATAAATCCTCGATCCATACCGCGGGGTCGGTTGTTCCGTCGTATGACTCAATGTTAACGGGTTTGAACCCTTCAGGGAATTCGTGATCCATTACTTCATCGGTGAAGCAAAGGGGGTGTGGAGTGCCTCAATATCGGGCCACGTCGCGACGTAGCTCCGATGGAGTCCATCTGCGGTTGTCGGCTCGGGTGTGACTAGGTTTGTCACGTCCGAATAGGTAGCCATCATCATGTGTCGAGGAATATCCTCGCGATCCGTAAATCGATCGGGTATATCCTGCTTTATTGTTCAGGTCATGTCGAAGGTCACATGTATGACCGTGAGCTGATTTACCTCTGCCTTTGCGATGAAGCGGGGCGGGTTGGTGTTCAGCTTGAGTTGCCGCTTTGTCCCGTCCACATGGTGGTCGGTCAGCTGCATTGCGCGATAGTGGTATGTGTTCCGGCGCCTCGTCGTCGAACAGAGGTAGTAATTTGCGCTTCGGTAGCTCTTGGTCGGGCTCTTGAGGCCATATTCTTTGGCTGCTAGGACATCGGTCCATAAATCGTTGAGCAGATCTTCATTAGCTTGAAGCTCCTGCTGCTTTTTTTCAGGCTCCTTGCAGTGGCTATTTGCTGCCGCTTGAAGCGCTCCTGCTCAAGAGGTTCCTCAGGCACAATGAAATCCTCGGTGCTGAGGCTCGCCTCATCCTCAGAGAGTGGAAGATAATTACTGTCCTCCGAGTCCACGTGTGTGGCCTGTCTACCAGGGCTAACCTGCCCATCTTCCCATTCATCCCGTTCGGCAACGGGGTCTTCATTGTCTTCGACACCTTTCGGAGTGTTATCTTCTCCTGTGCTGGTGTTTCTATCTTTACCGCGGCGTGACTTAGAGCGGCGCTGCTGATGCCGACATTTCGATTGTATCTCAGAAGGTTTATCCTCAACTGGGTCTTCCATGTAATCGCTGCTATTCTCCTTTGGTGCATCCACCATGTACACATCGTACGAGGAAGTGGCCGTCCAGCGTCCGGTGAACGGCGGGTCCTGGGCCTCTTCTTCTCCGGCATCGTCGTCCATACCGTCGATGTCATCGGAGCCGTAATCGAGCATGTCAGTTAAGTCTTCAACAGTGGGTGGTGGGTGGGGAGCGAAATTCCCTATCATCAGCTTCTAGTTTGAACCGGATATAGTTCGGCTGTGAGTCCCCCACCAAGGACAAGTTCTTTATTGAGCTTAGCACGTCGCCCAAGGGTGAGTGCTGGAAGATGTCTGCGGCGCTGAACTTGAAGATCGATAAACGATCAAGTTCAGCATCCATGGACTCACATGGTTCGGAACTTACATCCAGAGACGAATCCGAGGCTCCGGTGACAAGAAGATTGTGTGAGTTTAAGTCGATGTGCGGCTACAACGCCTGGGAATCTGTGGCCTCCGTGGTGGGGTTGAACCTCCAGTCCTTAGATGGTGTCGTATGCTCCGGATCTATGGCCAGAGCAGTTACAGGAGCTATCTCCTGAATATGGCCCGATGAGAGATTTAGGTCATGTTCATCGAGGTGACCAGTAGCGATCACCGCGGTCTCGAATCCAGCGAAGATCATATCTCCACGGATGTCCGTGACGTAGTTCAAGCTCCCGAATCTGACATGATGGACAGGGGTGTAGCTATCGATCTGCTCTAGGTGGCCAATCGAGTTGGCGCGTAGCACGAAGCCACCGAACACAAAGATCTGTCCGAGGGGAAGGTTTCTCCTTGGACAACGTCACTATCGATGATTGAAGGGGCCATCGAGCCTTTTGTCGAGGCACAGTGGAACTCTCAATGAAAGCACCAATGTCGGTGTCAAAACCGGCGGATCTCGGGTAGGGGTCTCGAACTGTGCGTCTAAGGTCGATGCTAACAGGAGACAGGGAACATGATGTTTACCCAGGTTCGGGCCCTCTCTATGGAGGTAATACCCTACGTCCTGCTTGATTGATATTGATGAATACGAGTATTACAAGAGTTGATCTACCTTGAGATCATAATGGCTAAACCCTAGAAGCCTAGCTTGTATGGCTATGGTCATCAATCTCCCTCTCTGGACTAAGCCCCCTGGTTTATATAACACCAGGAGGATCTAGGGTTACATAAGGTCGGTTACAAAGAAAGGAATCTACATATTTGATCGCCAAGCTTGCCTTCCACGCCAAGGAGAGTCCTATCTGGACACGGGTGCAGTCTTCGGTCTTTGTATCTTCACAGCCCATCAGTCCGGCCCATGGCTAATAGGTCGGACGCCCGAGGACCCCTTAGTCCAGGACTCCCTCAGTGGGTTATCAATATTTATTGCATTATGGGATGTTAAGTCACGTTATGGTGCAATACTTATGCCTTTTCTCTCTTATTTTACAAGGTTTACACAAAGAGGGAGAATGCCGGCAGCTGGAATTCTGGAATGGAAAGGAGCAAATCTGAGATACCTATTATGCACCACTCCAAAAGTCCTGAAATTTTACGGAGAATTACTTTGGAATATATATAAAATATTGGGCGAAGAAAATACAGAAGGGGACCCACCAGGTGGCCACAAGCCTGGGGGGCGCCCCAGGGCTTGTGGGACCCCTCGCCATCGTTTGGTGCCCATCTTTTGCTATGTGGAGGTTTTTAACCTAAAAAATCAGAAGAGAGCTTTCGGGATGAAGCGCCACTGACTCGAGGTGGAACCTTGGCAGAAGCAATTAGGGCTACGGCGGAGCTATTCTGCCAGGGAAACTTTCCTCCAGGAGGGGGAAATCAATGCCATCGTCATCAGCAACGATCATCTCATCGAGGCATAGTCAATCTTCATTAACATCTTCACCAGCACCATCTCCTCTCATACCCTAGTTCATCTCTTGTATTCAATCTTTGTCCCAAAACCTCATATTGGTACATGTGGGTTGCTAGTAGTGTTGATTACTCCTTGTAGTTGATGCTAGTTGGTTTATACGGTGGAAGATTATATGTTGAGATCCTTTATGCACATTAATACCCCTCTGATTATGAACATGAATATGATTTGTGAGTAGTTACGTTTGTTCCTAAGGACATGGGAGAAGTCTTGTTATAAGTAATCATGTGAATTTGGTATTCGTTCGATATTTTGATGAGATGTATGTTGTCTTTCCTCTAGTGGTGTTATGTGAATGTCAAATACATGACACTTCACCATTACTTGGGCCTAGGGGAAGGCATTGATAAGTAATAAGTAGATGTTGAGTTTCTATAGAGTGACTGAAGCTTATACCCTAGTTTATGCGTTGCTTTGTAAGGGGCTGATTTGAATCCACATGTTTCATGCTATGGTTAGATTTATCTTAATTATTCTTTCGTAGTTGTGGATGCTTGCAAGAGGGGTTAATCATAAGTGGGAGGCTTATTCAACTAAGGACAGCACCCAAGCACTGGTCCATCCACATATCAAATTATCAAAGTAACGAACACGAATCATATGAGCATGATGAAAACTAACTTGACAGTAATTCCCATGTGTCCTCAGGAGCGCTTTGCTTTATATAAGAGTTTTCCAGGCTTATCCTTTGCTATAAAAAGGATTGGGTCACCTTGCTGCACTTTTGTTACACTTGTTACTTGTTACCCGTTATGAATTATCTTATCACAAAACTATCTGTTACCGATAATTTCAGTGCCTACTGAAAATACCTTGCTCAAAACCGCTTGTCATTTCCTTCTGCTCCTTGTTGGGTTCGACACTCTTACTTATCAAAAGGACTACGATACATCCCCTATACTTGTGGGTTATCAAGACTCTTTTCTAGGGCTGTTGCCGGGGAGTGAAGCGCCTTTGGTGAGTGGAATTTGGTAAGGAAACATTTATATGAAGTGCTGAAATTTACTATCACTTGTTACTATGGAAAATCATCCTTTGAGGGGCTTGTTCAGGGTATCTTCACCTCGACCAGAAGAATAAGAAGTTGCTCCTGAACCTATTGCACCTTCGGAAAATATTTATTATGAAATTCCTTCAGGTATGATAGAGAAACTGCTAGCTAATCCTTATGCAGGAGACGGAACACTAGATCCTGATATGCATCTAATCTATGTGCATGAAGTTTGTGGATTATTTAAGCTTGCAGGTTTGCCCGAAGATGAAGTCAAGAAGAAGGTATTCCCTTTATCTTTGAAGGGAAAGGCATTGACATGGTATATGATATGTGATGATATTGGAGCTTGGAGTTACAACCGACTGAAATTGGAATTTTATCAGAAGTTTTATCCTATGCATCTGGTTCATCGTGATCGGAATTGTATATATAATTTTTGGCCTCGTGAAGAAGAAAGTAGTGCTCAAGCTTGGGGGAGGCTTAAGTTAATGTTATATTCATGCCCCAATCATGAGCTCTCAAGATAAATTATTATTAAAAAAATTATGCTCGGCTTTCTCGTAATGATCAATCCATGCTCGATACTTCTTGTACTGGTTCTTTTATGAAGAAAACTATTGAATTCGAATGGGATCTTTTGGAAAGAATTAAACGCAACTCTGAAGATTGGAGCTCGACGAAGGTAAGGATTCAGGTATAAACCTTGAGTTTGATTGTGTTAAATATTTCTAGAGAAGTATGTATGTGACAGTATCTCATCCGATGTCTTTCTTGAATTTAGCACTAAATATGGACTTGACTCTGAGATAGTAGCTTCTTTCTGTGAATCATTTGCTACTCATGTTGATCTCCCTTTGGAGAAATGGTTTAAATATCATCCTCCCATTGAAGTAAAAGTAGTAGAACCCATTAAAGCTGAAGAAGAAACCATTACTTATAATGTTGATCTAGTTATTCCTACTGCTTACATTGAGAAACCACCTTTTCCTGTTAGGATAAAAGAACATGCTAAAGCTTCAACTGTGGTTCGTAAGAGTTATACTAGAACACCTACACCCCCTGAGAGAATTAAAGTTGAACCTAGTGTTGCTATGGTTAAAGATCTCTTGGGTGAAAATATTGATGGACATGTTATTTACTTCTGTGATGAAGCTGCTAGAATTGTTAAACCCGATGAAAAAGATAAACATAGACCTGTTGTTGGCATGCCTATTGTCTCTATTAAAATAGGAGATCATTGTTATCATGGCTTATGTGATTCGGGTGCTAGTGTGAGTGCAATTCCTTTTACTTTATATCAAGAAATTATGAATGATATTGCATCTGCTAAAATAGAAGATATTGATGTTACTATTAAGCTTGCTAATAGAGATACTATCACACCACTAGGGATTGTTAGAGATGTTGAAGTCTTGTGTGGGAAAATAAAATACCCTAGTAATTTTTGTAGCGATCCAACCTCAAACGGTAAAATCTCTGTGCTTCAGTGTCATCCCTGGATCAGTAATGCTGACACACACACAGTACTTGAAAGATTTATAATAGAGTGGCAATCACACACTTATTACATCGAATGCCTCAAAAGAGAACTTATTACAATAAATATGGCTTAAGGCCATCTAAAAGATAAGAACGGACGGCTTGGAAGGTAAAGTGAGTCCATCAACTCCAACGGCATAGCTGAGTGCACGACAACGACCTAGCGCACCTTACTCTTCGTCTGAAAAACATGCGACAAGATATGTTGCAGCCCAAAACAGCTCAACACATGGAATATGCTGGCAAGATAACACAGTAGAGCAATGAAACAAGTAAAAGCTATCACTACATGCAGATATGGCTGGTGGAGGCTCTATGGTTATAATGTTTTTGCGAAAAGTCAACTTTTTCCCTACAACAAAGGAATATATTTTATTTAACTATCATGGTGGTTGAAAAACATTGAGAATGGTAAAACCCCATCTCAATCCCAATTAAAAGTAATTAACATCCCAACAAATTAATTTAGGATGATGAGATCCACATGATAATCCAAGAACCAGATACTCAAGATGTCCATAACCGGGGAAACGGCTAACCATGGTTAGTTTGTACACTCTTCAGAAGTTTGCGCACTTTTTCCCACAAGACTCGATCTCCTCCGTTGGATTTCTCACACTACATGGTGCTTGAGAAACGGATGACTGAGACACAGTCTTTCAGAAGAATTAACTCTAACCCCGGGTAGACAGTACCAACCTACATCCCCTACATATGCTATCCTACCACTCAAAGAGGTCATGCAACTTACTCAACTATGCTAGAGCCCATAATAGCTTGTGGCTGCACACGGAAGTTTCTAGCATGAATAATCTTATGATCCCTTTGAGCCTGGGTGGCGAACCAAAAAGGACAGCACTGGTATATCCCCAGGTGCCCGCAACCAATCCACCCAGATGTGTCTTTAAGTAGCCACCTTAAGTAAACAATTAATTAATAATCTCACATCTGTCATGGATACACTCACACCCAATCCATGTCTACAATCATAGCATGGCAATATAAGCATAACATAGAAGCAACTCCCAGGGGATTGATAATTAAAGGCAATAGGTTCTACCTCATCAACTACTTCCCAAAACCCACATGTTAAGAGATCCTACTCATGAAATGGTCGAGGGTTGTAATTAATGCATAAAAATTGGGTAATAAAAGGGTATGATCAATGTGTTACCTGCCTTGCTGATGATCCCCAAAACCTAGTGACTCGTAGTAGCACGCTGTGCACTCCGGAAATTCTATCACAAACAAACAATAGCATACATAAGCACACAGGCAAAGATGCAACGGTAAAACTTTAGATAAGAAGATCCAAACTGAAAGTTCAACTGAAGAGGTTCGATTTGCAAAAAGAATCAATCAAATCAGAGGTACGGAACTGAAACTACAGTCAAAAGAACTTCAAATGCAAATCTGCTTGCAACCAAATTTTAATTTGTCTAAAACCCTATTCAAGTTGATTAAACAGAAAGAGGGGTTCGAGACGAAGATTTTGGCATTGGTTTCACTGGATTTGAACAAATAGTTAAGAAACGGCGAGGGTTTGAAGATCAGGGGCTAATCTGTGATAAAAATAATCGCGGATAGGTCCCTGGCCGAAAATAAAATAAAAAGAAAAGACTAACGAACGAATGTTCGCTGTCTGAACCTAACCGGCGAACAACGTTCGTTAAAATGAACAAACCGACGAACATCCGCTAAATAAATAAACCGACAAAAAACCGAACCGATCTATAAAAAACAGATCTAGGGTTTTTTGAAAAAAAGAGACGGTTTTTACCTAACCGAGCGGGCGGCGGCGGCGGCTAACTCCGGCGTGGCTCCTGCGGCGGCGACGGCGGCGCGGCGACGACATGGAAAACAAGGCGCGGCGGCGGTTAGGGTTTCAGGCGGCTTGGGCTGACGGGACGGTTGGGCCTCGCCTTTTAAAGGGACCGGCTGGTGAAGTCCCGCTCGGGCACGGCCCGTAGGTCGGTTTGTTTTAAAAAAAACGACGGTGTAAAATAATTAAAAGAAATACCAAACGAAGTCCAAAAATCCTGAAATAAATTTTCACGGTCCTCTAATAGTATTTCGGACAAAGTGAACATTTATTTGGGCTAAGAATGCAATTTTGAAAAATGCATATTTTTCTAATTCAAATAAAATAGCAATAAAATCCAGATAAAATACTTTATTTGATTTTAACATTTTCCCTCCAATATTTCTTTATTTTGGATAAGTCATATTATCTCCTCTCATATATTTTTAATATTGGAAATATTATTTGGAGAGAAAAAATAATTAAACCAAAGTGATCCCATTTTCCATATTTGAGAAAATTCAAATATGAAAATAATAAAATCCCCAACTCTCTCTGTGGGTCCTTGAGTTGCTTAGGATTTTAGGATCAAAAACCAGAATGCAAATAAAATATGATATGCATATGATGACCTATGGATAACATTCCAAATTGGAAATTTGGGATGTTACAAAGCTACCCCCCTTAAGGTGAATCTCGCCCTCGAGATTCGGGTTGACTAGAAAATAGGTCTGGGTGGTCTTTCCGTAGATCATCCTCTCGTTCCCAGGTGGCTTCATCCTCGGTACGGTGGCTCCACTGAACTTTGCAAAACTTGATAACCTTGCTGCGTGTGACTCAGCTGGCAAACTCAAGAATCTTGACTGGTTTCTCCTCATAGGTCAGATCACTATCCAACTGAATTGCTTCCAGGGGCACTGTATCTCTTAGAGGAACATCGGCCATCTCAGCGTGACACTTCTTCAACTGGGAAATGTGAAACACATCATGAACTCCTGATAGTCCTTCGGGTAACTCCAACTTGTAGGATACTTCTCCCATACGTTCCAAAACTTGGTATGGTCCTACAAATCTTGGGGCTAACTTTCCCTTAACTCCAAAACGTTTAACTCCTCGCAGTGGTGACACACGAATATATGCTCTTTCTCCGATTTCATAGACTACCTCCTTGCGTTTTGAGTCTGCATAGCTCTTCTGCCTGGACTGAGCTACCTTCAGTCTGTCTCGAATCAACTTAACCTTCTCTTCTGACTCTTTGATCAAATCTCGTCCAAACAACTGGCGGTCTCCAACTTCATCCCACATCAAGGGCGTTCGGCATCTTCTTCCATACAAAGCTTTGAAAGGTGCCATCTTCAGACTAGCTTGATGACTGTTGTTGTATGAGAACTCTGCGTAAGGCAAATTATCATCCCAACTAGATCCATAATCGAGTGCACAAGCTCTCAACATGTCCTCTAGAATCTGATTGGCTCTCTCGGTCTGTCCATCTATCTATGGATGAAAGGATGTACCGAACTCTAGCCTGGTACCCAAAGTCTAGTGCAGCCGGTGCCAAAACTTTGAAGTAAACTGTGTTCCTCTATCTTAGATGATGGTCCTCGGAACTCCTGCAGACATATGATCCTGGTCATATATATCTTGGCCAACTTCGCACTCATATAAGTGGTTTTCACTGGGATAAAGTGAGCCACTTTGGTCAAATGATCCACTACTACCCAAATAGAATCGTATCCCGATCGGGTCCTGGGTAATCCGGTGATGAAATCCATGCCAAGCTTGTCCCAATTTCATTCGGGTATCGGCATAGGCTGCAGTAATCCTGCTGGATTTTGATGTTCTACCTTCACTCTCTAACATACATCACATACGGCTACATACTCGGCAATATCCTTCTTCATACCAGTCCAACAGAAACGCTCCTTTAAATCCAAATACATCTTGGTGTTTCTGGGTTGTATCGAGTATGACGAGTCATGAGCATCCTGGAGTATCAACTTCCTGATCTCTGCATTATTGGGTACATGAACACGATCCTCAAACCACAAGGTGTCATGCTCATCCTCACGAAAACCCTTGGCTTTTCCTTTGCTCATTTTCTCCTTTATCTCTGCAATTCCCTTATCATCCTTCTGAGCTTCTTGAATTTTTCCCAATAATGTCGACTGAATTTCCAATGCTGCAACAAAACCTCTAGGGACTATCTCCAAACGTAGCTCCTTGATATCTTCTGCTAACTCCTTTGGCAATCCTCCGCTTATGAGGGTATTGGCGTAACTCTTCCGGCTCAAAGTGTCTGCTACGACATTGGCCTTGCCTGGATGATAGTGCAACTTCATATCATAATCCTTTATAAGCTCCAACCGTCTCATCTGCCTGAGATTCAACTACTTCTGTGTGAAAATGTGCTTCAAACTCTTATGATCCGTGTACACATCACAATGATTTCCAATAAGAAAATGTCTCCAGGTCTTGAGTGCATGCACTACAGCTGCTAACTCCAAATCATGTGTGGCATAATTTAACTCATGCGGTCAAAGCTGACGTGAGGCATATGAAAAAAATCTTCCGTCTTGCATCAGCACGCCTCCAAGTCCTAAGCGAGATGCGTCACAATACATTTGGAAAACCTTGCGTATATCCGGCAGAATCAGCACTGGGGCTGTAACCAAACGTTTCTTCAACTCTTGGAAACTTGCCTCACATTCATCTATCCACTTGAACTTGGTTTCTTTCTTCAACAACTCCGTCATGGGCTTCACTATCTTAGATAAATTCTCAATGAATCTCCGATAATATCCTGCGAGTCTAAGAAAACTGCGGATCTCTCCAATTGAGGTGGGTGCCAACCACTCGGTGACTGACTGAACCTTAGTAGGGTCTACTGCTATACCTTCTCCTGATATAACATGTCCAAAGAATCCAACTTCCTTTAACCAAAACTCACATTTGCTGAATTTGGCGTATAACTGATGTTCCCTGAGCTTCTCAAGAACTAAACGCAAATGCTCCTTATTCTCCTCTTCATTCTTCGAGTACACCAAAATGTCATCAATAAACACCACGAAAAATTTATCCAAGAACTCCATGAACACCTTATTCATCATACTCATGAAATAGGTAGGGGCGTTTGTCAGTCCAAATGACATAACCGTGTACTCATATAGCCCGTACCTTGTGGTGAAGGTTGTGTTGGGTATATCCTGTTCTTGGATATTCAGTTCGTGGTATCTTGATCGAAGATCGATCTTGGAAAATACTTTAGCTCCTTGCAGCTGGTCAAACAAATCATTGATCATCGACAGCGGGTACTTGTTCTTGATCATCACTTCATTCAATGCACGATAATCAACCACCATTCTCAGAGATTTATCCTTCTTCTCAACCAAGAGCACTGGGGCTCCCCATGGTGACGAGCTTTGTTGAATGTAACCTTTGTCCAATAACTCCTTAATCTGTTTCTTAATCTCCTCCAGATCATTCGTGGGTATCCGATATGGTCTCTACGATATTGGTCCGGTGCCTGGCAATAGCTCTATCAAAAACTCAATGTCTCGATCCGGTGGCATGCCTGGTAGTTCCTCTAGAAATGCATCCGGGTAATCCTTCACTACATGCACTTCCTCCTGAACAACGCCCGTGAGGGAGTTTAGGTGAGTCCTCTTTGGGGTATGCCTAGATACATACTTAATTCTTTTTCCATCCGGGGTGGTGAGTAGAATTGACCTACTAGCACAATCAATGTTTTCTCCATACTTCGATAGCCAATCCATACCCAGTATCACATCCAATCCTTGTGACTCCAAAATTACTAGGTCTGAGGGGAAAATATGGCTGCCAATGTTTAAGGGTATCCGGTCGCACCATCGGCTGGCCATATACTCTCCTCCTGATGAGCTTACTAACAAGCGTGTCCTAAGGGCTAAGGTGGGTAACTTAAACTTGTCCACAAATCCCCTTGAAATGTATGAATGCAATGCACCAGTATCAAAAAGAACGAGAGCGGTAAATGACTTAACCAAAAACTTACCGATAACTACGTCTGGCTCCACATTCACGTGGTTCACTTGGCCCTTATTGAAAGGGTTGGGCTTCTTCCAAGAGCTTCCATTGCCATTTCCATTCTTGAGTTCAGGACACTCATTAGCATAGTGTCCAGTCTTCCCACACTTGAAACAAGTAACATGACTTTGGTCTTTCTTGGCGGGTGTGCTTGGGTTAGAGCGATTCTGACTGCTTGCTCCACTCCCATTTCCATTCCTAGAGCCATTGTGGTTATGCGAACTTCCTCCATTGTGGTTATGGCCTCCATGGTTATGGGTATATCCTCCAAGTTTGGGGTGAACCGAAGTTTCTGAAGAGCTCCTGAATTGTACTTCCCTTGTCCATTCTTTCTTTTGCGGCTCTCAATCTGCTGCTGCTTCCCTTCAATCATAAGAGCCTTATCTATCAACTCCTGGTAGTTCTTAAATGTCGCCACCATTAACTGCATTCTCATCTCATCATTCAGCCCTTCCATAAACTTCTCTTGCTTCGCGGCATCTTTGGCTACATCGTTTGGGGCATAGCGGGCTAACTTACTAAACTCATCCACGTACTGCCCCATAGTACGGTTGCCCTGGCGTAAGTTGCGAAACTCACGCTTCTTCATGCTCATAGCTCCAGTTGAGACATGAGCAGTGTGGAACGCTTGCTGAAACTACTCCGAAGTAACATTGGCTATAGGGAAGGTGGCTGTGTAATTCTCCCACCATGAGGCTGCAAGTCCATCCAATTGGTGTGCGGCAAAATGCACCTTCTCAGCATCTATGCAACCTGCAGTGGTTAACTCCCTTCCAATTTTGCGTAGCCAGTCATCAGCAACTATGGGCTCGATGCTACTAGAAAACACCGGCGGTTGTAACCTCAGAAAATGGGCTAAGTTGTCAACTGGAGGGGTGGCGGTAGGTTGTTGTTATTATTGTTGTTGTTGCCTTGGTTCTGGACTAGCAATTGCATCAGTGTATTCTGCTATTGAATCAACTGAGTGAGCTCCGATGGGAAAGCAAATCCGGGGTCACGTCTCGGAGGCATTTGATGGGTTTAGAGAGGAGAGATTAGAATAGAATGAGGTCTAGTGAGAAGACACTACCCATATGCACATGAGACAAACACAAACATATCACTCCAAAACAATTTCAAGCAAGGGCATACAATCGATCTAACTATCGTTATAGTGCTCAGACTACTAATATATACATGGTGAAAATACTAATAGTATGGTGGTCTACTAGAAATTTTGATCGGTAGAAGACTCCATGATATCTGCTCCAGCTTCATCTTCATAATCATCATCACCGGGGTCGGAGTCAGTGTCGTCGATGATGATGTAATCCTTGGGATGGTCGTCATCTCCTCCTGGCGCAGGGTCTCCCATGAATACTCCTAGCTTCCTTGTCAGGTCGTCATTCTTCTCCACTAGTATTTGTGATTTCCTCCTCATATCCGTCGCGTGTAGACTTGAGTTCCTCTTCCAGCTCCATGTTCCTAGTCGTTAACTTCTTTAGATCTATCATGTTTGCGCACATTTGGTTCTCCTGGCGACGAATGTGCTGGTTTAAATCATGGATGTAACCTGCAATGGACCTGTCCTTCCTGGTGCTGATCATCTCCCATTGCTCATCTCGGCGCCCACATATCAGGTAGATAGTGTCCTTAAGATCCTTGTGATAAACTTCACCGATGCGTCCTATGGCGATGTGGGCTGCCATGCTCTTTCCTAGACTCCAGATTGGTGCACCGAAGGAAAATTCTATGGGTTCAGTTACTGGCGTGAATGTCCTTCCTGGAACTTGAACTCAAATCATCCAATGCTCTTCTTCTAGTAAAGTGGCGGTGTAGGTCCCGGTGAAGCTTGGTATTCCAATGTTCAGGTACCTAGTGACTTCCTTCAAGTGTCGTCCAAAAGGTGTGTCTTCATCCGGCTGTGTAAACTTGTTCCTTATGCCCGCCATCCTATAGAGTAAAAAATGAAGAGGAGTTAGAAATGGGTAAAGAAGAGTCACCTATGGCTCATCTTAGTGGTCGTGTCCTACATTCAGCGTGTGCTCTGATACCATCTTGTAGCGATCCAACCTCAAACGGTCGAATCTCTGTGCTTCAGTGTCATCCCTGGATCAGTAGTGCTGACACACACAGTACTTGAAGGATTTATAACAAAGTGGCAATCACACAGTTATTACATCAGATGTCTCAAAAGAGAACTTATTACAATAACTATGGCTTAAGGACATCTAAAAGATAACAACGGAAGGCTTGGAAGGTAAAGTGAGTCCATCAACTCCAACGGCATAGCTGAGTGCACGACAACGACCTAGTGCACCTTACTCTTCATATGAAAAGTCTGCAACATGATATGTTGCAGCCCCAAACGGGTCAGCACATGGAATATGCTGGCAAGATGACCAAGTAGAGCAATGAAACAAGTAAAAGTTATCACTACATGCATATATGGCTGGTGGAGGCTCTATGGTTATAATGTTTTGCGAAAAGCCATTTTTTCCTACAGCAAAGGAATATATTTTATTTAACTATCATGATGGTTGAAAAACATAGAGAATGGTAAAACCCCATCTCAATCCCAACTAAAAGTAATTAACATCCCAACAAATTAATTTACGGTGATGAGATTCACATGATAATCCAAGAACCAGATACTCAAGATGTCCATAACCGGGGACACGGCTAACAATGATTAGTTTGTACACTCTGCAGCGGTTTGCGCACTTTTCCCCACAAGACTCGATCTCCTCCATTGGATTTCTCGCACTACATGGTGTTTGAGAAACGGATGACCGAGACACAGTCTTTCAGAAGCATTAACTCTAACCCCGGGTAGACAGTACCAACCTACATCCCCTACATCTGCTAGCCTACCACTGGAAGAGGTCATGCAACTTACTTAACTATGCTAGAGCCCATAATAGCGTGTGGCTGCACACGGAAGTTTCTAGCATGAATAATCTTATGATCCCTTTGAGCCTGGGTGGCGAACCAAAAAGGACAGCACTGGTATATCCCCAGGTGCCCGCAACCAATCCACCCAGATGTATCTTTAAGTAGCCACCTTAAGTAAACCATTAATTAATAATCTCACATGTTTCATGGATACATTCAAAGCCAATCCACGTCTACGAGCATAGCATGGCAATATAAGCATAACGTAGAAGTAACTCCCAGGGGTTTGATAATTAAAGGCAATAGGTTCTACCTCATTAACTACTTCCCAAAACCCACATGTTAAGAGAGCCTACTCATGCAATGGTCGAGGGTTGTAACTAATGCATAAAAATTGGGTAATAAAAGGGTATGATCAATGTGTTACCTGCCTTGCTGATGATCCCCAAAACCTAGTGACTCGTAGTAGCACACTGCGCACTTCGGAATTCTATCACAAACAAACAATAGCATACATAAGCACACAGGCAAAGATGCAAGGGTAAAACTTCAGATAAGAAGATCCAAACTGAAAGTTCAACTGAAGAGGTTCGATTTGCAAAAAGAATCGATCAAATCAGAGGCACGGAACTGAAACTACGGTCAAAAGAACTACGAATGCAAATCTTCTTGCAACAAAATTTCAATTTGTCTAAAACCCTATTCAAGTTGATTAAACATAAAGAGGGGTTTTAGATGAAGATTTTGGCGATGGTTTCACTGGATTTGGACAAACGGTTAAGAAATGGCGAGGGTTTGAAGATCAGGGGCTAATCTGTGATAAAATAATCACGGATAGGTCCCTGATCGAAAATAAAATAAAAAGAAAAGACTAACAAATGATCGTTCACTGTCTAAACCTAACTGGCGAACAACGTTCGTTAAAGTGAACGAACGGACGAACGTCCGCTAAATAAATAAACCGACGAAAAAAATATACCGATCTTTAATATAACAGATCTAGGGTTTTCTGGAAAAAAACCGAGACGGTAATACCTAACCGAGCGAAAAGACCGGCGGCGACGGCTAACTCCGGCGGGGCTGCGGCGCCGGTGACGGTGGTGTCGGCGGGCGGCGGCGGCGGCGTCGGCGGCAGTGGCGTGGTGGCGGCACGGAAAACGAGGCACGGCGGCGGCTAGGGTTTCGGGCGGCGGGGCTGGTGGCTTGGGCTGGCAGGGCGGTCGGGCCTCGCCTTTTAAAGGGGGCCGGTCGGGGAAGTTCGGCTCGGGCACGACCTGTAGGTCGGTTCATTTTTTTAACGGACGGAGTAAAATAAATAAAAGAAATACCAAACGAAGTCCAAAAATCCCTAAATAAATTTTCACGGTCCTCTAATAATATTTCAGACAAAGTGAACATTTATTTGGGCTCAGAATTAAATTTTGAAAAATGCATATTTTTCTAATTCAAATAAAATAGAAATAAAATCCAAATAAAATACTTTATTTGATTTTAACATTTTTTCCTCCAATATTTCTTCATTTTGGAGAATTCGTATTATCTCCTCTCATATGTTTTTAATATTGGAAATATTATTTGGAGAGAAAAAATAATTAAAACTAAAGTGATCCCCTTTTCAATATTTGAGAAATTCAAATGTGAAAATAATAAAATCCTCAACTCTCTCCGTGGGTCCTTGAGTTGCTTAGGATTTTAGGATCAAAAACTAGAATGCAAATAAAATATGATATGCATATGATGACCTATGTATAACATTCCAAATTGGAATTTTGGGATGTTACAATTTTCTTATTCTTGGTTCCCCACAAGATGATTTTTCCCATTATATTTGGTAGACCTTTCTTGAGTATTGTTAATGCTAAGATAGATTGTGAGAGAGAAACAATCAGTGTTACTTTCGTGATGTGTCTCATGAGTTTAATTTCTCTAAATTTCATAGACAACCTCGCGATAAGGAATTGCCTAGTAAAGATGAAATTATTGGTCTTGCTTCTATTATCGTGCCTGCTGTTGATCCTTTAGAACAATATTTGCTAGGCCATGAAAATGATATGTTTTTGAATGAAAGAAACGAAATAGATGAAATATTCTTTAAACGAATACATGTTTTGAAACACAATTTTCTTGTTGAAACTCTTGGAGATCCTCTACCACCCAAGAGTGATCCTGTGTTTGATCTTAACCAATTACCTGATACTTTGAAATATGCTTATCTTGTTGAAAAGAAGATATATATATATATATTGTTATTATTAGTGCTAACCTTTCAGAGCAAGAATAAAAGAGATTATTGAAAACTCTAAGGAAGCACCGTGCCACCATTAGCTATACTCTTGATGATCTTAAGGGCATTAGTCCCACTCTATGTCAGCATAAAATTAATATGGAACTTGATGCTGAACCAGTTGTTGATGACCAGCGATGATTGAATCCTAAGATGAAGGAAGTGGTAAGAAACGAAATATTAAAGCTTCTGGAAGCAGGTATAATTTATCCTATTGTTGAGATGGGTAAGTCATGTTCATTGTGTCCCTAAGAAGGGAGGTATTACTGTTGTTCCTAATGATAAAAATGAATTGATTCCACAAAGAATTATTACAAGTTATAGAATGGTAATTGATTTTATAAAATTAAACAAAGCTACTAGGAAAGATCATTATCCTCTATCGTTTATCAAATAGATGCTAGAAAGACTATTGAAACATACACATTTCTGCTTTCTAGATGGATACTCTGGTTTTTCCCAAATACCTGTGTCACAAGAGGATTAAAAAACCACTTTTACATGCCCTTTTGGTACCTTCTCTTATAGACGTATGCCTTTTAGTTTATGTAATGCACCTTCAACCTTTCAAAGATGTATGACTGCTATATACTATGACTTTTGTGAAAAGATTGTTGAGGTTTTCATGGATGACTTCTCCGTTTACGGAACTTCTTTTGATGATTGCTTAAGCAACCTTGATCGAGTTTTCAGGGATGTGAGGAAACTAATCTTGTCTTGAATTGGGAGAAGAGACACTTTAGCTTTATCAACTTCAATACCTCTTTATGACAAGATTCAATAAAGTGTCTTGGGGCATAAAATCTCCGAAAGAGGTATTGAAGTTGATACCTCCAATAAAGTGTCTTGGGGCATAAAATCTCCGAAAGAGGTATTGAAGTTGATAAAGCTAAAGTAGATGCTATTGAAAAGATGTCGTGTCCTAAAGATATCAAAGGTATATGAATTTTCCTTGGTCATGCTGGTTTCTATAGGAGATTTATTAAATACTTCTCTAAAATTTCTAGGCCTCTCACTAATATTTCGAAAAAAGATGTTCCATTTTGTTTTTGATGATGATTGTGTAGAAGCATTTGAAATACTTAAGAAAGCCTTAATTTCTGCACTTATCGTTCAACCACCTAATTGGAACATGCCCTTTGAAATTATGTGTGATACTAGTGATTATGTTGTTGGTGTTGTTCTAGGACGAAGAGTTAATAAGAAATTAAATGTTATCCATTGTGCTAGGAAAACTCTAGACAGTGCTCAAAGAAATTATGCTACTACAGAAAAATAATTTTTAGCAGTTGTGTTTGCTTGTGATAAATTCGGATCATATATTGTTGATCCCAAAGTTATTGTTCACACGGATCATGCTGCTATTAAATACCTTATGGAAAAGAAAGATGCTAAACCTAGACTCATTAGGTGGGTTCTCTTGCTATAAGAATTTGATTTACATATTATTGATAGAAAAGGAGCTCAGAACCCTGTATCAGACAACCTGTATAGGTTAGACAATGTTCTTGATGACCCACTACCTATTGATGATAGCTTTCCTGATGAACAATTAGTTGTTATAAATACCTCTCGTAGTACCCCTTGGTATGCTGATTATGCTAATTATATTGTTGCTAAATTTATATCACTTAGTTTCACATACCAACAAAAGAAAATGTTTTTCTATGATTTAAGACATTACTTCTGGGATGACCCACACCTTTATAAAGAAGGAGTAGATGGTGTTATTAGATGTTGTGTACCTGAGCATGAACAGGAACAGATCCTATGCAAGTACCACTCCTAGGCTTACAGAGGACATCATGCTGGAGACAGAACTACGCATAAGGTATTACAATCTAGTTTTTATTGTCCTACTATCTTCAAAGATGCTCATAAGTTTGTCTTGTCATGTGATGAATGTCAAAGAATTGGTAATATCAGTAGACGACAGGAAATGCCTATGAATTATTCACTTGTTATTGACCATTTGATGTTTGAAGATTTGATTATGTGGGACATTTTCCATCCTCTAACGGGTATATTCATATTTTGGTTGTTGTGGAATACATTACTAAGTGGGTGGAAGCTATTCCAACTAGTAGTGTTGATCACAACACTTCTATTAAAATTCTTAAGGAAGTTATTTTCCTAAGGTTTGGAGTCCCTAGATATTTAATGACTGATGGTGGTTCATGCTTTATTCATGGTGATTTTCGTAAATTGCTTGCTAAATATGATGTTAACCATAGAATTGCATCACATTATCATCCTCATTCTAGTGATCAAGTAGAATTAAGTATTAGAGAAATAAAAGTGATCTTGCAAAAGACTATTAATAGATCTAGAAAGAATTGGTCTAAGAAACCTTATGATGCATTATGTGCTTACAGAACTGCTTATAAAAACCCTATGGGTATGACTCCATATAAAATGGGTTACAGAAAAGAATGTCACTTACCTCTTGAACTAGAACATAAAGCTTATTGGGCAATTAAAGAGCTCAACTATGATTTCAAACTTGTCGGTGAAAAGAGGTTATTTGACATTAGCTCACTTAATGACTGGAGAACCCATGCCTATGAAAATGCCAAGTTGTTTGAAGAAAATTTTAAAAAATGGCATGACAAAAGGATACAAAAGCGTGAATTTAATGTAGGTGACCATGTCTTGCTATACAACTCTCGGTTAAGATTTTTTGCAGGAAACCTTCTCTCTAAGTGGGAAGGTCCTTACATCATCGAGGAAGTTTACCGCTCCGGTGCCATCAAGATGAACAATGCTGAAGGCAATAACCCGAAGGTGGTGAATGGGCAAAGAATCAAACATTATATCTCAGTTACTAACATTAATATTGAAAACAATATTATTAATACCATAACACCGGAGGAGTACATAAGGGAAAACTACCAGAACACTCCAGAACCCTGAAAAGGAATCGGTATTTAAAAAATTAGGAAAATAAGAAGTAGTCCGTTTTGGAATATACCAAAACCGACTCCAAAACTTTCCCAAAAGCAATTTTACTCCGTTTTGGAATATTTAAAAAATTAGGAAAATAAGAATTAGTCCAAAAAGTGCACGAGGATGCGACAAGCCGTGGGGGTGCGCCCTACCCCCTGGGCGCGCCTCCCAAGCTTGTGGCCACCTCGTGTGCCCTTCGGACTCCGTTTTCTCCCAGAATACTTGTTTTGCATGGTAAAAATTCATTATATAATATCCCAGAGGTTTTGACCACCGTATCACGGTGATATCCTCTACTTTTTGTTTCGAGCTATTTTTCTAATAGATCTAGATCGCCATGACGTCCCCTAGCACTCCGAAGGACAAGTTCTTCGAGAAGGTCATCAACCCCTACCTTGCGAAGGTGCTGTAACACCCTCAAACCATTGAGATGCGTGAGGGGTGCTACCCATCCGGGATGTTCAAGGGCCAAGGGGGACCGGAAGCGTGGAGGAGAAGCTCGCAGCGATGGAGCAGCAAGTCTTCAAGTGCCAAGGGATGGTGGAACGCGGACTCAACACTAATCACTCCATGATCACAGAATTCACCCGTGACCACAAGCTGGACACCAAGGACATTGGAGGGGACGTCTTCAAGCTTCATGAGAAAAACGAGCATCTCCAAGTCAGATCTATGATCTGCAAAACCAAAACTATGAGTATCAATACAGATTTAAGAGGATGAGTTTGGATGCAGATTTGAGGATTCCGGAGACCCGTTCATCCTTTTATGATGGTGAGCCTATGCCTCGGAAGACGGAGGACAAGCCTTCCACATCATCAACCTCATCACCACCACCTCCGAAGGAGACTTGAGTACATGGGTATGGGCACTCTGATATGTCTCCAACATATCTATATTTTATGAAGTATGCATGCTGTTATTTTATCATTCTTGGGTCTTTTACAATCATTTTATAGCAACTTTATATCATTTTTGGGACTAACCTATTGATCCAGTGCCCAGTGCCGTTGCTGTTTTTTGATTGTTTTTTACATCGCAGGAAATCGATATCAAACGGATTCCAAACACCATGAAACTTTTTGGAGATTTTTTTTGGACCAGAAGGAACCCAATGGGCGAGAGCTGCACCTGAGGGGTGCCCCGAGGGAGGCACAACCCACCAGGGAGCGCTAGGGCCCCCTGGCGCGCCCAGGTGGGTTGTGCCCACCTCAGTGGCCTCCCATACCCCTTCTTTACACTATAAATTCCCAAATATTCTGAAACCCCTCGGGGTTAACCTAGATCAGAAGTTCCACCGCCGCAGGGCTCCATAGCCACCGAAAACCAATCTAGACCCATTTCGGTACCCTGCCGGAGGGGGGAATCATCTCCGGTGGCCATCTTCATCATCTTGGCGGCCACCATGATGAGGAGGGAGTAGTCCACCCTCGAGGCTGAGGGTTTGTACCAGTAGCTAAGTATTTAATATCCCTCTCTCGTGATCTATATAATGGGCTTTGTTAATATAGTTGGATTATATGATGTTTTTCCTCTCTATACCCTTGTTGTGATGAATTGAATCTTTACCCTTTGAAGTTTTGTCTTATCGGATTGAATATCTAGATTTGAGAACACATGATGTATGTCTTGCGGTATGAATACTTGAGGTGACAATGAGGTATCGTATTGATTCACTTGATATGTGTTATGGCACTCAACTTGCGGATTCCCGAGGTCATGTTGGGGTAACCTATGCATATGGGTTGATGCACGTTTTTATTATATTTTCTCCGATAGAAACTTTGGGGTCTCTTTGTACTTCCTTGTGTGGACTTAGTATTATGAATATGAATTTGCTTTGGTGTTATTTTAGTACGAACTCTAGGATAGATCGAACGGAAAAAATAGCTTTGTTTTATTTTAATACAAACTCTTGAATAGATCAAACGGAAAGAATAGCATTGAGGTGGTTTCATACCCTACAAACAATATCTATTTTTTGTTCTCCGCTAATAGGAACTCGGGACTAGTTCTTTATTGCAACTTGAGGGATAATCATATGATCCAACTATGTTAGCAATGCTGAGAGATTGCACTAGTGAAAGTACGGACCCTAGGCCTTGTTTTTAAGCATTGTAATACCGTTTTTGTTCCCGTTTACTATTTGCTACCTTGCTGTCTTTATTTATTCAGATTATAAAAATATATTTCTACCATCCGCATTACACTTTTATCACCATCTCTTCTCTGAACTAGTGCACCTACACTATTTTCCATTGTATTGGGTGTGTTCGGGACACAAAAGATTTCTTGTTTTTGGTTGCGGGGTTGTTTGAGAGAGACCATCTTCATCCTACACCTCTCACGGATTGATAAACCTTAGGTCATCCACTTGAGGGAAAATTGCTACTGTCCTACAAAACCCTATTCTTGGAGGCCCAACATGTGTCTACAAGAATAAAGTTGCATAGTAGACATCAAGCTCTTTTATGGCTCCATTGCTGGGGAGGTGAGTGCTTGAAGTTATATCTTTAGATCTTGCAATTGAATCTTTTAGTTTCTTGTTTCTCACTAGTTTGTTTTATAAAATAAAAATACAAAAAAATAAATGGAATTGAGGTGGTCTCGTATTATTCATCTTTATAATGTCTTTCGTGAAAATGATGGAAAAGAAAATTGTGCTCAATTGATAGAAGAGGAATTCTATAAAATGTTTGAGAAAAAAAATTGAATGATGAGCATGATTGCAATGTTGTTGGTATGAACTCTTTGAATATCCATGATGCTAACGATATGGAAAGCCATAAGCTTGGGGATGCTATATTTGATGAAGATGATATTTTTAGTCTCCCAAGATTTGATGTGCAAATTTGTTATAATGATTGCATGCCTCCTATTTATGATGATTATAATGATGAAAGTGGATTTGAAGAGGTCACGACTTTATTTAGTGATGAATCCACCATTTTGGAAGAGGTTTCAATTGATTGTGAGAACAAAGTTGCTACCTATGATGATTATGGTGATGACATATATGTTATAGAGAATAACTATAAGCATGAAACTTGTCATCATGATTCTTATTTTCAATCCCATGATAGTTATTTTGTTGAGTTTGCTCCCACTACTACTCATGAGAATAATTTTGCTTATATGGAGAATAATAAATTTTCTATGCTTGTAGATCATAAAAAGAATGCTTTATGTGATAGTTATATTCTTAAATTCATTCATGATGCTACTAAAAATTACTATGAGGGAGGAACTCATGCTTCTAGACATCTCAATAATATCAAGTTTCTTCTCTTTATGTTGAAAGTTTTGAAGTTGCGCTTGTTTTTCCTTCCTATGCTAGTTGATTCTTGCTCCCATAAATTGTTTGCTCACAAAATCCCTATGCATAGGAAGTGGGTTAGGCTTAAATGTGCTTGCACTACTGCAGGATACTGATGTCTAGTACACAACCTTCTTCTTGTAGACGTTGTTGGGCCTCCAAGTGCAGAGGTTTGTAGGACAGTAGCAAATTTCCCTCAAGTGGATGACCTAAGGTTTATCAATCTGTAGGAGGCGTAGGATGAAGATGGTCTCTCTCAAGCAACCCTGCAACCAAATAACAAAGAGTCTCTTGTGTCCCCAACACACCCAATACAATGGTAAATTGTATAGGTGCACTAGTTCGGCGAAGAGATGGTGATACAAGTGGTATATGGATAGTAGATAAAGGTATTTGTAATCTGAAATTATAAAAACAGCAAGGTAATTGATAATAAAAGTGAGCATAAACGGTATTGCAATTTGTGGAAATAAGGCCTAGGGTTCATACTTTCGCTAGTGTAAGTTCCCTCAACAATACTAACATAATTGGATCACATAACTATCCCTCAACATGCAACAAAGAGTCACTCCAAAGTCACTAATAGCGGAGAATGAACGAAGAGATTATGGTAGGGTACGAAACCACCTCAAAGTTATTCTTTCCGATCAATCCATTGGGCTATTCCTATAAGTGTCACAAATAGCCCTAGAGTGCATACTAGAATAACACCTTAAGACACAAATCAACCAAAACCCTAGTGTCACCACTACAGGAAACATGTAATTTGCCGTCTGTGGATTACAGACGGCAAAGACATAAATCCAGACGGCAAAGAGTTTGCCGTCAGTAAGTAGACGGCAAAGTCAGATGGCAAAGATTAATCGGCAAAGAATACTTTGCCGTCTGCTATTTTTTCTGGATGACGACAAAGATTTTGCCGTCAGTCTATAGCGTTTGCTGTCAACTAGACCGTCCAGACGGCAAAGAAAAGCAACCTAACAGACTAACGACCCTGACGGACGGCGTTAGTGTTTTGCCGTGAGCCAGACTACTTCTTTGCCGTTAGGCAGAAACATCACAGACGGCAAAGCATTCTTTTTTATTAAAAAAATTGGATCAACAGTTTCGTCATCGCACGTCCACATCATCTCGTCCAAAGCTCACCAGAGCAGAGATTCTTGCCGCCCGCACGCGCCCAACAGCCAAGCTGCACGCCATGCTGACCTCACCGGAGAAGAGATGTTGGCCGCGCCCGACCTCACCGGAGAAAAGCGCCGCTGCCGGAGGGAGGCCATGCTGGATGGAGGCCATGCTGGAGTGAGGAGGCGCCGGAAGGAGGAGGTCGCGCTACTTGCCGGAGTGAGGAGGCACCGGAGGGAGGAGCCCGCGCCGCGCGGCCCGCGCTGCTCGCCGGAGTGAGGAGGCCGCGCCGCTCACTGGCCCATGCTGCGCCGCCCACGCTGCTCGTCCGTGTGAGGAGGCGATGGAGGTAGGAACCCACGCCACTCGCGCTGCTCGCCGGAGTGATACAGCCACGCTGCTCGCCGGAGTGAGGAAGCCGCCATGTCGGTTGCGCTGTTCACGCTGTCTGCGCCGTGCTGCTCGCCGGAGAGAGGAGGCGCCAGAGGGAGGAGGCCGCGCTGCCTGGAGTGAGGAGGCGCTGAAGGGAAGGGGACGCGCTGCTCGCCGGCCTGTGCTGGGGAGCAGGCGGCGGGGTGGGGCGTTGGGGAACGGGCGGCGCCGCGAGGCAGGAGGACGGCGCCGGTTTCCATGGCGATGAGGGATGGGGCCAGCTCGACAGGAATGGGGGACGGGGCCGGCTCGAGGGAGGAGAGAGGACGGGGTAGTTGGAGGGGAGCGTGGCTCGGTGCCAGGGTGGCCGGCGGCGACCGGGACGGAGCTGCTGGGGAGTTACGGGAGAGAGAGAGAGAGATGCGTACGAGACAGAGAACGTGGGGGATAAGGGAGAGAGAACATGGTGGGGTCGGCTGAGGGGTGAGAGAACGTGGGGGAGAGAAAGAGATCGTGTTGGGGGCGTGGGAGAGAGATATAGCGTGGGGTGTGGATTGTGCCACCTCATCGATCCGCGAGGTGTGTTTCTTTTTTGCCGTCTGCCGTTTATATTACAGACGGCAAAGTTATTTGCCATATGCGGTTTTTACTACAGACGGCAAAGAGCACTCTTTGCCGTCTGTAGTAAAAACCGCATACGGCAAAGTTTTCTTTGCCGTTTGTAATAGAAATCATAGGCGACAAACTTTTCTTTGCCGTTTGTAATAAAAATAGCAGACGGCAAAGTTTTCTTTGCCGTCAGTCATTCTTTGCCGACAGCAGCTGACGACAAAAGTGCTCTTTCCCGTTTACCCCGATGAAAAGCTGACGGCAAAGATGCTCACTGACGGCAAACTAGCTGTTTCCTGTAGTGCACCTAGATACTCCATTGTCACCTCAAGTATCCATGGGTATGATTATACGATATGCATCACACAATCTCAGATTCATCTATTCAACCAACACAAAGGACCTCAAAGAGTGCCCCAAAGTCCCTACCGGAGAATCACGACGAGAACGTGTGCCAATCCCTATGCATAGGTTCCCAATGTCACGAAACCCGCAAGTTGATCACCAAAACATACATCAAGTGGATCAATAGAATAACCCATTGTCACCACGGTTATCCCACGCAAGACATACATCAAGTGTTCTCAAATCTTTAAAGACTCAATCCGATAAGATAACTTCAAAGGGGAAACTCAATCCATTACAAGAGAGTAGAGGGGGAGAGGAAACATAAGATCCAACTATAATAGCAAAGCTCGCGATACATCAAGATCGTGCCAAATCAAGAACACGAGAGAGAGAGAGAGAGAGATCAAACACATAGCTACTGGTACATACCCTCAGCCCCGAGGGTGAACTACTCCCTCCTTGTCATGGAGAGCGCCGGGATGATGAAACTGGCCACCGGTAGGGATCCCCCCTCCGGCAGGGTGTCAGAACAGGGTCCCGATTGACTTTTGGTGGCTACAGAGGCTTACGGCTGCGGAACTCCCGATCTAATATCCGTTCTGGAAGTTTTAGGTTACGTAGGTATATATGGGTGCAGGAGGTACGTTGGTGGACCGAAGGGGGGGCCACGAGGCAGGGGGCGTGCCCCCTACCCTCGTGAGCTCCTCCTTCATCTTCTGACATAGGGTCCAAGTCTATCCGGTAGGTTTCCTTCCAAAAATAACTTCTCCAGTTGATTTCGTTCCGTTTCGACTCCGTATGATATTCCTTTTCTTCGAAACACTTAAATAGGCAAAAAAACAGCAAATCTGGGCTGGGCCTCCGGTTAATAGGTTAGTCCCGAAAGTAATATAAAAGTGGATAATAAAGCCCAATATTGCCCGAAACAGTAGATAATATAGCATGGAGCAATCAAAAATTATAGATACGTTGGAGACGTATCAAGCATCCCCAAGCTTAATTCCTGCTCGTCCTTGAGTAGGTAAATGACAAAAAAGATAATTTTTGATGTGGAATGCTAGTTGGCATAATTACAATGTAATTCTTCTTAATTGTGATATGAATATTCAGATTAGAAAGATTCAAGACAAAAGTTCATATTGACATAAAAATAATAATACTTCAAGCATACTAACTAAGCAATTATGTCTTCTCAAAATAACATGGCCAAAGAAAGTTCATCCCTACAAAATCTTATAGTTTAGTCATGCTCCATTTTCGTCACACAAGAATGCTCTCATCATGCACAACTCCGATGACAAGCCAAGCAATTGTTTCATACTTCAGTAATCTCAAACTCATAAACTTTCACGCAATACATGAGCGCGAGCCATGGATATAGCACTATGGGTGGAATAGAATATAATGAGGGGGGTTATGTGGAGAAGACAAAAAGGAGAAAGTCTCACATCAACGAGGCTAATCAATGGGCTATGGAGATGCCCATCGATTGATGTTAATGCAAGGAGTAGGGATTGCCATGCAACGGATGCACTAGAGCTATAAATGTATGAAAGCTCAACAAAAGAAACTAAGTGGGTGTGCATCTAACTTGCTTGCTCACGAAGACCTAGGGCACTTGAGGAGGCCCATTGTTGGAATATACAAGACAAGTTCTATAATGAAAATTCCCACTAGTATATGAAAGTGATCACTCAAGAGACTCTCTATATGAAGAACATGGTGCTACTTTGAAGCACGAGTGTGGAAAAAGGAATAGTAGCATTGCCCCTTTTTTTATTTGGCCTTTCTTTCTTTTTTTATTTGGCCTTTTTTTGGCCTTTCTTTTTTTTGGCCTTTCTTTTTTTGGGGGGGGGGGACAATGCTCTATTAATGATGATCATCACACTTCTATTTATTTACAACTCGATGATTACAACTCGATATTAGATTAAAGTATGACTCTATATGGATGCCTCCGGCGGTGTACCGGGATATGCAATGAATCAAGAGTGACATGTATGAAAGAATTATGAACGGTGGCTTTGCCACAAATACGATGTCAACTACATGATCATGCAAAGCAATATGACAATGATGATGCGTGTCATAATAAACGGAACGGTGAAAAGTTGCATGGCAATATATCTCGGAATGGCTATGGAAATGCCATAATAGGTAGGTATGGTGGCTGTTTTGAGGAAGATATAAGGAGGTTTATGTGTGAAAGAGCGTATCATATCACGGGGTTTGGATGCACCGGCGAAGTTTGAGCCAACTCTCAATGTGAGAAAGGGCAATGCACGGTACCGTAGAGGCTAGCAATGATGGAAGGGTGAGAGTGCGTATAATCCGTGGAATCAACATTAGTCATAAAGAACTCATATACTTATTGCAAAAATCTACAAGTCATCAAATACCTCGGCACTACGCGCATGCTCCTAGGGGGATAGATTGGTAGGAAAAGACCATCGCTCATCCCCGACCGCCACTCATAAGGAAGATAATCAAATAACACCTCATGTTTCAAATTTGTTGCATAATGTTTACCATATGTGCATGCTACGGGACTTGCAAACATTAACTCAAGCATTTCTCAATTTCACAACTACTCAACTAGCACGACTTTGATATTATTACCTCCATATCTCAAAACAATCATCAAGTATCAAACTTCTCTTAGTATTCAACACACTCATAAGAGAATTTTATTATTCTGGAATACCTAGCATATTAGGATTTTAAGCAAATTACCATGCTATTTAAGACTCTCAAAATAATCTAAGTGAAGCATGAGAGTTCATCTATTTCTTCAAAATAAAACTACCACCATGCTCTAAAAGGTATAAGTGAAGCACTAGAGCAAATGACAAACTACTCCGAAAGATATAAGTGAAGATCAATGAGTAGTTGAATAATTATGCAACTACGTGAAGACTCTCTAACATTTAATAATTTCATATCTTGGTATTTTATTCAAACACCAAGCAAAGCAAAATAAAATGACATTCTAAGAATGGCAAACATCATGTGAAGAAGCAAAAACTTAGGATCAATTGAAACGAGCCGATAATTGTTGAAGAAGAAAGGTGGGATGCCAACCGGGGCATCCCCAAGCTTAGATGCTTGAGACTTCTTGAAATATTATCTTGGGGTGCCTTGGGAATCCCCAAGCTTGAGCTTTTGTGTCTCCTTAATTCCTCTCATATCAAGGTCTCCCTAAATCTCAAAAGCTTCATCCACACAAAACTCAACAAGGACTCGTGAGATAAGTTAGTATAAACCATTGCAAAAACCTTATCATACTCTACTGTAGCAAATCACTAAAATTATTATTGAACATTGCATACTAAATGCCTCTGCATATTTAATAGTCCTATCCTCAAATAGAATCATTAAAGAAGCAAACATATGCAAACAATGCAAACATAACAGCAATCTGCCTAAACAGGACAGTCTGTAAAGAATGCAGCAACATCCATACTTCCCTAGCTCAAAAAATTATGAAAGAAAATTCCCACTGTAGTAAATTTATCAGATCTTAATATGCAAAAGGTTTCAACATTTTATCGCATTCTGAATTTTCTAGGGAATTATTGCAACAGCGGTAAACTTTCTGTTTTCAAACAGCAGCATGTATACTTGTAACATAGGCATAGTAAAGGCTATCAATGCCACTTTTATTGAAATAAAAGATGCAAAATATTGTTCTAAATAACATAAAGCAAATCCTAACAAAATAAATTGACTCTCCAAGCAAAATACATATCATGTGGCGAATAAAAATATAGCTCCAAGTAAAGTTACCGATGAACGAAGACGAAAGAGGGGATGCCTTCCGGGGCATCCCCAAGCTTAGGCTCTTGGTTGTCCTTGAATATTAACTTGGGGTGCCTTGGGCATCCCCAATATTAGACTCTTGCCACTTCTTATTCCATAGTCCATCGAATCCTTACCCAAAACTTGAAAACTTCACAACACAAAACTTAACAGAAAACTTGTAAGCTCCGTTAGCAAAAGAAAACAAAACACTACTTCAAGGTACTGTAATGAAATCATTCTTTATTTATATTGGTGTTAAACCTACTGTATTCCAACTTCTCTATGGTTTATAAACTATTTTACTAGCCATAGATTCATCAAAATAAGCAAACAACACACGAAAAGCAGAATCTGTCAAAAACAGAACAGTCTGTAGTAATCTGGATCAAACGTATACTTCTGGAACTCATAAATTTCTCAAATAAATTTCTGGACCTGATTAATTTATCTATTAATCATCTTCAAAAATAATTAACTAAATATCACTCTCCAGTAAAAAATGGCAGCAATTCTCGTGAGTGCTAAAGTTTCTGTTTTTTACAGCATGATCACAAAGACTTCCCCCAAGTCTTCCCAAAGGTTCTACTTGGCACAAACACTAATTAAAAGTATAAAACCACATATAAACAGAGGCTAGATGAATTATTTATTACTAAACAGGAGCAAAAGGCAAGGAACAAAAATAAAGTTGGGTTGCCTCCCAACAAGCGCTATCGTTTAATGCCCCTAGCTAGGCATGATGATTTCAATGATGCTCACATAAAGGATAAGAATTGAAACATAAAGAGAGCATCATGAAGAATATGACTAGCACATTTAAGCCTAACCCACTTCCTGTGCATAGGGATTTTGTGAGCAAACAACTTATGGGAACAGGAATCAACTTGCATAGGAAAGTAAAACAAGCATAACTTCAAAACTTTAAGCACATAGAGAGGAAACTTGATATTATTGCAATTCCTACAAGCATATGTTCCTCCCTCATAATAATTTTCAGTAGAATAATGAATGAATTCAACAATATAACCAACACCTAAATCATTCTTTTCATGATCTACAAGCATAGAAAATTTACTACTCTCCACATAAGCAAAATTCTTCTCATGAATAATAGTGGGAGCAAACTCAACAAAATAACTATCATGTGATTGAAAATTAAGATCAAGATGACAAGCTTCATGGTTATCATTATTCTTTAAAGCATATGTGTCATCACAATAATCATCATAGATAGGAGGCATGCTTTCATCATAATAAATTTGCTCATCAAAACTTGGGGGAAAAATATCATCTTCATCAAACATAGCTTCCCCAAGCTTGTGGATTTGCATATCATTAGCATCATAGATATTCAAGGAATGCATACTAACAACATTACAATCATGCTCATCATTCAAATATTTAGTGCCAAACATTTTATAGATTTCTTCTTCTAGCACTTGAGCACAATTATCCTTTCCATCATACTCACGAAAGATATTAAAAAGGTGAAGCGTATGAGACAAACTCAATTCCATTTTTTATAGTTTTCTTTTATAGACTAAACTAGTGATAAAACAAGAAACTAAAAGACTCAATTGCAAGATCTAAAGATATACCTTCAAGCGCTAACCTCCCCAGCAACGGGGCTAGAAAAGAGCTTGATATCTACTACACAACCTTCTTCTTGTAGACGTTGTTGGGCCTCCAAGTGCAGAGGTTTGTAGGACAGTAGCAAATTTCCCTCAAGTGGATGACCTAAGGTTTATCAATCCGTAGGAGGCGTAGGATGAAGATGGTCTCTCTCAAGCAACCCTGCAACCAAATAACAAAGAGTCTCTTGTGTCCCCAACACACCCAATACAATGGTAAATTGTATAGGTGCACTAGTTCGACGAAGAGATGGTGATACAAGTGGTATATGGATAGTAGATAAAGGTATTTGTAATCTGAAATTATAAAAACAGCAAGGTAATTAATAATAAAAGTGAGTGTAAACGGTATTGCAATGTGTGGAAATAAGGCCTAGGGTTCATACTTTCGCTAGTGTAAGTTCCCTCAACAATACTAACATAATTGGATCACATAACTATCCCTCAACATGCAACAAAGAGTCACTCCAAAGTCACTAATAGCGGAGAATGAACGAAGAGATTATGGTAGGGTACGAAACCACCTCAAAGTTATTCTTTCCAATCAATCTGTTGGGCTATTCCTATAAGTGTCACAAACAGCCCTAGAGTTCGTACTAGAATAACACCTTAAGACACAAATCAACCAAAACCCTAATGTCACCTAGATACTCCATTGTCACCTCAAGTATCCGTGGGTATGATTATACGATATGCATCACACAATCTCAGATTCATCTATTCAACCAACACAAAGGACCTCAAAGAGTGCCCCAAAGTCCTTACCGGAGAATCACGACGAGAACGTGTGCCAACCCCTATGCATAGGTTCCCAATGTCACAAAACCCGCAAGTTGATCTCCAAAACATACATCAAGTGGATCAATAGAATGACCCATTGTCACCATGATTATCCCACACAAGACATACATCAAGTGTTCTCAAATCTTTAAAGACTCAATCCGATAAGATAACTTCAAAGGGGAAACTCAATCCATTACAAGAGAGTAGAGGGGGAGAAGAAACATAAGATCCAACTATAATAGCAAAGCTCGCGATACATCAAGATCGTGCCAAATCAAGAACACGAGAGAGAGAGAGAGAGATCAAACACATAGCTACTGGTACATACCCTCATCCCTGAGGGTGAACTACTCCCTCCTCGTCATGGAGAGCGCTGGGATGATGAAGATGGCCACCGGTGAGGGATCCCCCCTTCGGCAGGGTGACGGAACAGGGTCCCGATTGACTTTTGGTGGCTACAGAGGCTTGCGGCGGCGGAACTCCCAATCTAATCTCCGTTCTGTAAGTTTTAGGTTACGTAGGTATATATGGGTGCAGGAGGTACGTCGGTGGGCCGAAGGGGGGGCCACGAGGCAGGGGGCGCGCTCCCTACCCTCGTGAGCTCCTCCTTCATCTTCTGACGTAGGGTCCAAGTCTATCCGGTAGGTTTCCTTCCAAAAATAACTTCTCCAGTTGATTTCATTCCGTTTCGACTCCGTTTGATATTCCTTTTCTTCAAAACACTGAAATAGGCAAAAAAATAGCAAATCTGGGCTGGGCCTCCGGTTAATAGGTTAGTCTCGAAAGTAATATAAAAGTGGATAATAAAGCCCAATATTGACCAAAACAGTAGATAATATAGCATGGAGCAATCAAAAATTATAGATACGTTGGAGACGTATCAGATACTGCTAGCGCGACACTACGATCAGAGACCCTTTGCTGAAACTGTGTGCGATGCAATAATCACAAACGGTGGTGTTAAAAAACCATCGAAAACATGTAAAACGTTTGTGATGGAGGATGCATCAAACACGGTTCAGATTTTGTGTGCGATGCAGGATACACGGTTAACCCATTCTAAGGCAGAACAATAGAAAGGGCAGCCATAACAATGTGTGTGCGATGCAGGACACATGGCTAATCCGTTCGAACTATTTGCGATGAGGTAGAACAACAGAAACGGGAAGCCATATCAATGTGTGTGCGAGATATGACATACGGTTAACTTGGACGAACTGTTTTCGATTAGGGAACACAACCGAAACGGTTCAACTTAACAAGATGTGTGTGATATGCGGCATACAGTTCACATGGATGAACTGTTTGCGATGAGCCAAAAGAACACAAACGAGTCATGTAAAGAAGATGTGTGTCATACAGGGCAAACAGCCGACTCGGATGAACTGTTGCGATGAGAAATTACAACACAGACGGTCAATGCAGTTACTTCGTGTGCAATTCCGTGTGTACGTAAAACTTTGAAAAATGCAAACTAGTTGCTTGTGGTGGCAGAGTATCACACACAATGCATCTACGATTACTCGTGTGTGATGATTAGTATGTTACACATACGTTTCGTTATGTTAACATGTGTGTGCATTTGCAATATGGACAGTTAATCTGCAAATGCCTTCTGGTCATCGGGCACACGCTTAAACTCAATGAACTGTGCACGATACTAATGCTTTCCATGAAAAGTTATGAACTTGGGTAACAGCATTTGAGTAACATATATATAGGGCTATTCGACAATAGGAGGATCTTCGTAACACGGTTTTGACAACCATATGGTCCATATCTACATACTTAACATAGTAACAACCATCACGTTTTAAGAGGCTAAGGGCCGACAATCATATGGTCCATATCTACATACTTAACATATATAGTAACAGCTAGCACATTTTAAGAGGCTGAGGGCTAACAACCACAACTATCCACTGGAAGCAGCTTGATCACGGCGACTCGGCATCTCGTCAATGAAAAGGAAGAGCCCTCCTGTGCCTTGGTAGATCATGAGTAGAACAGTGTCTCCAATTTTCTAATATGGATGCATTGCCACGAGAAGCGAGAACTTGTTAATTTGAATGCTTCCATTTTTGCGGGAAATGCAGTACCTTGCAATCACTTTGGCGTTATTAGCAGGCACAAATGCAATTCAACCATGCCAGAAAATCGATCTAGGAACTGCTACATGGGGCAATTTTTGTTGACATGTAGAATAAAAACAATTGTAACATATCATTGAAGATATATATATAGTTTATGAGCATCAACATTAAACTAAGACTTTTTACCAGCGTTTTGTGCACACAATTGGTCTTGTTCAGTGTGTGCACCATAGGTCTAATTAATCCCATCCAAAATCCATCGTTCATACGCTGTGCTATCTCTGTCAGATTATCAACAAAGTTTATGACATGCTTCAAGTCCTTCCAGTGAAATTTGGTACGCTTAGTAACATACAGATCGTTCACTATGCATCCAACATATCCTACTTAAAAGGTGGAAAGGTATTATTTATTCAGAACATGGCAGAAGAATATATAGTACACATAAATTGGTAAATAGAATTTGTTACTGCATAGGAACGGAGTTAGAATATGATATCACAATTGGTTGCTTAAATAGTGATCAATTGGTTTCTTAAATAGTAATATGTTAGCAAGGAGAAAGTTGAAAGGACACTAACCTCGATCAGACTTTGATCGGCTGATGATGTTGGGTAAGCAAACATCCTTGTTAATTAGACCAGGTTGTGGTGCACGCACTATAATTTTATTGATAGCTTTCAGTTCATAACACTTAGACATTTTTCTCCAAAGGTCCGCATTAAAATAGGAGTGGCCATCTTTATCAACTTTTATGCTAACTGTCATTGTAAATCCATGTTGCGTTGTCAATATGACATCCTGAGAGTCATCAGCAAAGTAAAGCCCAAGATTTCCTTCTACTCCTGTTCTTGCAAAGCAAGGGATGTACTGCTTGAAATGAAAATTAAGACCGTAAATTATATATATTGAAATAACATGGCAAGATGCAAATATGGGAGTAACTGATAGAACAAATCCATATATATAGATAGATGAAAGCAAAGTACAAAAAATAGAATTAAAAATACAACGTCATTACTGACGATCGAAGGGGCCATCGAACCTTCTGTCGACGGCACAGTGGAACTCTCAATGAAAGCACCAATGTCGGTGTCAAAACCGGCGGATCTCGGGTAGGGGGTCCCGAACTGTGCGTCTAGGATCAATGGTAACAGGAGACAGGGGACACGATGTTTACCCAGGTTCGGGCCCTCTCTATGGAGGTAATACCCTACTTCCTGCTTGATTGATCTTGATGATATGAGTGTTACAAGAGTTGTTCGACCACGAGATCGTCATGGCTAAACCCTAGAAGTCTAGCCTATGAATATGGTAATGAGTATATGTGCTGTCCTTTCCGGACTATCCCCTATGGTTTATATAGACACCGAGGGGATCTAGGGTTTAGATGGAGTAGGTTACATAAGAAGGAATCTTCGGTCGCCAGGCTTGCCTTCCATGCCAAGTAGAGTCCAATCCGGACACGGTGCAGTCTTAGGCCTTCATGTCTTCACAGCCCATCAATCCGGCCCAAAGGATAATAGGTCGGACGCCCAAGGACCCCTTAGTCCAGGACTCCCTCAGTAGCCCCTGAACCTTGCTTCAATGATGAGGAGTCCGGCGCGCAGATTTGTCTTCGGCATTGCAAGGCAGGTTCCCTCCTTCCGAACTCCAGAATAGTCTTCGGACGAAGTAAGTATATCCGGACCTATGCATATAATGGCAGAGAATATAATAACTCACGAGCCTAACTTGTTGATAACTGTTCATGACATCATATCATGCCCGCTCGGTTGCTTATTTCCAACTATCAGCTAGCGAGCCGCCCCACGTCTCGGGGTGCGGTTTTACTGGCACGTCTCGTCAGGGCAGAGATCGTGTCCCTGTATTTACGGGATTTTCATTAATGCAGGCGTGGGTAACCCAACCGTCCCCCGGGTACAACTCCATGGTGATAGGTAAGTTTAGAGACCCTGGGAGAGACGCCCAATATCCGGGGCCTTTTTATAGAGAGCCTGTCTCTTCTTCTTCCTTGCGCTTGCTCCTTCCTCAACTCCAGCCACCCCAAGTTCCAACCCTCGGGTTCCAATCACCACCAGCCTTAGTCATGTCCGGATCCAACCTTCAGGGTCGGTGGGTGGCTTCTTCTGTCATAGAGGAGGACATTGCGGAGCTTCGCGCAGCGAGGTACCTGACCTCGGAAATCTTTCATAGGCTTCTGGCGCAAGGGCAAGTCATACCGACCCCCAGATCTGGCGAGAGGGTTGTATTTGTGTCTCACTTCCTTCATGGGCTAGGGTTTGCGCTTAACCCCTTTGTCCGGGGGCTCATGTTCTACTATGGGCTAGATTTTCACGATCTGACCCCGGACTCTATTCTCCTCATCTTGACACTTATCGTCATGTGTGAGGCCTTACTCCGGACTCCTCCGCACTTCGGCTTGTGGCTCAAGACCTTTGATGTGAGGCCGCAGGTGGCAGAGGAGGAGCAGGCAGAGTGCGGCAGCGTCATAATAGGCAAACTGGCCGGCGCGGTTTGGCCCGAGGGATCTTTCGCCAAATCTTCAGACCTGTGGTAGCAGGGGTGGTTTTATGTCAACGAGTCGTGGAGCTCCAAGTGGGAGGCTACACCTGCGTTCTGACCCGGCCCTCCAGTTCAGCTCGCGTCATGGATCAATAAGGGATTGGACTAGGGATCCGTCAATGAAGTGCAGACTTTGCAAAGTCGCATCCGAAGCCTTATCGAGAAGGGCATCGATCTTGTGAACATCGTTCAAATAATGCTAGTCTGCCGGATCCTGCCATGTCAGCGGTGGCCTCTTCGTATGTGGGAGTTTAACCCAGAAGGGCGGTGGACCCTACAACACTTCTTCGGCACTATGCACGAAGGAATGTGGAAATTATATTTCGGGGAACGAGAGCAATGGTCGAACACCACCGAAGACGTTGGCCTTGACTGCAATCATCCGGACACTTTGGTATGTATTAGGTATCCGAGCACCTTCCATTCGGGTATCTCTTAACAAGATATTGAACAATCCATCCCCATACAGGATTGGATAAAGAAAGCAGTGCTGATTTGGTGTCCGGCGCCTCTTCCCGAAGGTCCTACGACCGACCTGCTGACGAGGATGCTGGTTCCGACACCGTACCAAGTGGCCGCATTCAGGGAACCGAAGTCCTTTTGCCCAAGGGCAAGAGTGCGGAGGGGGTCCTCCAAAGCAAGAAGAGGGCCGCCTCTGAAGATCAGGAGGGGAAACCTTCCAAGAGAGGAAAAACACCGTCGTCGAGCGGCTTGGGCCGGGCGAGCGAGGCTGCCGTAGAGTTTGATGATGAGGACGAGCCTCGAGGTAGACCATAAGCGAGGCTGGGGTACTTTGAACGCACCTCATTCTTTTCCTATTAGTGAAGTAATCATCCGATATATGTTCATCCATGCAGGTTAACGTCTGGTGCTTCTCAATCGTCCTCTTCTTTGGGAGATCTTCTTCCGAGGATGATGGAGAGTGACACGCCTCCTCTGGCCGCATCGCCCAACATGGGAAATGATACCGAGGTGTCGTCCAGATGGGCTCCTCCTGAATACCAAGTAGTACAGGAAGCGGAGGAGGTGTTACCCGAAGGCGGTGCCTCTATCACTCGGGGTTCCAGGATCAAGATTGGCGTCTCCGAACCGTACAGTTTACAGCCGAAGATGATTCTGGAGGCAAGTAAGTGGGTTCCCTCACTAGAACGTCGTACTCTGGCGGTGTTGTCCGAAGACCCAAGAGCGCCGGACATGCTGACGGGCCTGCTACGACGGGCATCCATTTTAGAAGAGCATCGTTCCTTGATGGCTACGGTGGTCAAAAAGGTTCTGTCCATGAAGAGTGGATTGGACGAGGCCTTCACGGGCCTTCTGAGAGGTTTTGAGGTTTGTGATGTAGTTTTGTCAATTGAATTTTATTGACAGAATGCACCTGTTCTATATGCAGTAGCCCCTGAGAGTCGGATTGTCTTCCAAAGGAAGCGGTCGGAGGATCAAAGAGATATGCTCAGCTATTAACCTTGGTTTAATTTGAAATATAGGCTGTTGCCCCTCCTGTGGTTTCCCAGAGTACGGAAGTGGCCGAACTACAGCAAAAGCTGGATATTGCGGAGGATGACATTGCATTGATCAACAGGCGTCTTGACGATTCGTAAGGTACATATTTCGAGCATTCTTTACACCAGTGTGCTTGACGTAGGAAAGTGCTGTATATTAAATGTGCATACAATGCAGATGGTGCTACCACCGTGGAGGCTCTTCGGGCGGAGCTAGTCTGGGACAAGGAGCGGGTCCGGCTTAGTGATGCTGCTGCTAAAGAGGCATCGGTTGAACTGAAGGCCGAACAAGTTGCGTGATACTAGGGCGAGGAGAAGGTATCCACGACGACGCTCGCTTTGGAGAACGCTGCTGGCCGCTGGGAATTTCTTGAAAAGGAGAATAAAGCCTTAGTAGCTGAACTGGACAAGGCCCGACAGGAGGCGAAAGAAGCGCGATCAGAGTCCAGAGCACTTCATGAGGAAGTTCGGCCGGTGAAAGAAATAGTGGCTGGAAAGCCTTTTCTGCTGCAGACAAAGTTCGGCGACCCAGACTATGCTCAGCTGAACCAAGTATGGAGTTCTCCGGACGAGTATTTGGACTTGCCGAAGAGTTCTTCCGATGCAGCGCGGTATTACCAAGCGCGAGCTGGATATGCAACGGAGAAGCTTTTTTGGTCATAGTTCGGTGCGTCTAAGCGCCCGCTACTGCTTAATGAGCAGATGTCCCAATGGACCGAACTTCATAGGGTATCTGGCGCTGCCATGAAGGATGTTATAATCCGGCTGTGGCCAACCGAGCCTGCGTCAAGTAGTTATTTCGGTTTGGTGCAGAAGCTTGTCGATGTGGTGCCGCGAATCGATGCTGCGAAGCGCTCGGCGTGCATTGAAGGTGCACGGATGGCTCTTGCCCGAGTCAAGACATTTTGGGGAAAGATGAAGGTCGTCGACGTTGCTACGAAGGGTCCGCCCGGGGACAAGGACCGTTCGGAACCGGAGAGTTACTTTGAAGATGTCTTGGAGGCCGCCCGCTTGATAGAGGGTCAATGTTCGAAAAACATAATGTTCGAGTGAGGTGTATGATGATTGTAAAATACAACTTTATAGTTAATCTATTTGTGCTTTGCTCGAAAGCTTTAATTCCTCCTATGTGGTTGTTTGAATATAATTTGAAAGTTTTCCAGTCGTCGGCTTTAGCCCCCTCATAGGAAGTACGGGGGTGTTCGGCAAGGCATTTAATCACTCTTTATCCGATGTCTTGGTCTGTGAAGGAGGTGATAATGCGGCAAACCAGGCAATCGGACTATACGGCGTTAACACTTTCACTTAACCGTAGGAGTTTTATGGTGGGGCTACGACATAGCCCCTGGTGTGTATGCGGTGTGTGGTGCCTTGCATATCTGATCTGAGAAAGATCCTTCGTGTTATACGGAGAATCGCTAAGGATTGCAATAATTTGTCAAGTGGTTGACCAGCTCTCGCCGCATCATGACAGTTAGTTTTCGGCTTTCTCTACTGAGGTGCTCATCCGGTCTAGGCCAGGGCACAATCGCAGTAGTTCTCCCTTTTCTACCCTAGCCGATAGGGCGGGTAGGGTAGCAAACACAGGAGCCGGGCAACCCAACTATTGACCCAAGACAATGATTCGGAGTTGATGCATATAAGGCCAAACTTGCGACGCCGAAGTACGCTATAGAGTTGTTCGGACTTTTACTGGCAGCTCATTCGTTCCCATGCCGAGCCCCTGGCAGGGTATGCTGAGGTGTATCTGCAGAGCAGCCGTTAAGGCCGTACTTAAAAGAGTATGGAAGATCAGTTCGGATGAGACTTACTGAGAACGGAGCGATGTGCCAATGATAAATTTGTATATATATATATATATATATATATATATATATAATAAAGAAAAGACTACGGACCCGGCTTTTTGATATGCACGGGGTCGGGATCAGAGGAAAGATGGCATAGAACAGGCTCGGAATAAAGAGTGCGGTCCACAAAAAGTTATTTTTGGACCTCCTGTCACACGTCTGCGTCGCCTGTCCTCGGGGAGGGGTATCCTTAACGGAAGTAGCCCTTAGGTGAGCGTACGGATCCGGACTTCGATAGAATCCGTTGTAGATGATGTCCGGCTGGTCACCTGTTATTTAGGGATGATACATAAAAATAAAGTAAGCAGATAGAAAATGTTACGGGAATGCTTGCAGGGTCTCTGTATTATGCTTCCGTCGATGCCCATGGTCTCTTGAGTGCGTAGTGATGTGCATGTGGTGCAAATTTTGCCAGCACAGTACGTGGATGGTGGAAGATGGACTGCTATTCGCGTTCCTGGAGTAGTCGAACGTCGGAGGGAAACTGTTTCTGGCCCCTGGCGTTCTACTGGCGAGCCGATCTGTCGCCTTTATTGCCTGGCGGCCTCCAACCCTTGTGATCAGCGTTAAGCTTGCCTGCCTGCTTGAAGACCCAACAATTTCGGTTGGTATGATTAGATGGCATATAAGGTTGACTGTGAATCTAACAAGGACGGTCCAATATCCTGTCGAGGGTGGATGGTCCATCCTGGTTTTCCTTTAGTGGCTTCTTCCGTTGATGTGACGCCCGGATAATTAGGCTACAGTAATCTCACGATAATGATGCCACGTCACCATGGTTACTGTTGTTAATCTTGCGGTGTATCACGTCCCTTTCGAATTCTAACTTAAAATAAAGTTAAACGATAAAAGTTCTCTAAAAGTCAAATCTAAAATGTTCAAAGTGTAGCAAATAAATCATATATGATTAGGGTGGTGAACCGAAAATTTTATAAAATGCTTAGATGCACTAAATGATAGAAACATTAGCTAAATTATTTATTTAATTGTCATTTAAATGATTATATTATTGAAAACTACTTTTAATAAATAAAAGGATAATTCTGGCAGTAATATAATTACTACCACTAATTTAGGTGCTAGAATTATATTTCATAAAACTAAAATAATATGAATTAAAACTGTAAAAGAAAAAAGTTATAAACAGTTAAACAAAAAAAAGAAATAGAAGATCCCCCCCCCCCGCTGGACCATGGCCCAGCAGGCCATCGGGCCGCCAGGCCGGCCCAGCCGCGCCCCACTCCCTTATCCCCTGGTGCCGAAACCCTAACCCCCTAACCGCACCACTCCCCCCACTCCCTCGCCCCCTCCCGATCCAGATTGGATCGGGGCGAAACCCCCCCACTTCCCCCATTCCTCCCTCTGCCTCCCTCGACTCCCTCTGGATCGGGGCATGACCCAAACGAGGCCGCAACGCCGCCGCTCGTCCCCGACACCATGCCTCACCGCCGCCGCCCCGAAGCTGCCACGCCGTCGCCGGAACCACGCCGTCGACGCCCACCGTTCGACCCCGCCACCCTTGGATCCCGTCGCCGTTGTCCTCGTCTCCACCTCGCCGGACCGCCTCCCTCGCCGGCCTGCTTCCCTCTACGCCGTCGTCGCCATCACCCCCCTCGACCCCCGCTGCCCGGACCCCTATGCGCCCCGGTGAGGCCCTCGGCCTCCTTTCCTCTCACACCCGCGCGCACCCCGCGACGCACGCGCCCGGTCGCGCTCTGTCGCCCCCGCGCAGGTCCTGGACGCCCCCGTCCCCTAACCGTCTCCCTCACCGCCGCCCGCACCTTTCCCCCTCCTGCCGTGGCCGCATGCTCTCTGCTCCGGCCTTTGCGTGCCGGCTGGCCGCTCGAGGCCGCGTCGCCCGCGCGCCCGCCAAGACCTCGCCACACCCCCCTCGCTTCACCTGCTGCACGCGTGCACACCACCGCGGCCATCTGCACCCGCCTCCGACGCGCTGCCCCCACTCCAGTCCCTCCTTTCGCCGCTATCGTACGCCGTCGTCGGTAGTCGGCCACACCCGGTCAGTCCCGCTCCGGCCGCGGCTTCGCCTTGTCTCCCCCGGTCCGGTTCGGCCTCAGCGCGGGCGACGCCAACGCCCCTGTGCCCGTAACCACACCGGCCGGTGCCCGCTAAGGCCCTATGGGCCTATGACAGCTAGGCCCCACCCCCATGTGCCAATGACAGGTGGGCCTAGCCCCAGAATGAAAATGATTTATAAAAATATATATAATTAATTAAAATAATAATAAAACGATTAATTAATTAATTAACCTAATTAATTACAGTTAATAAACCTATTTAATTAGTTAGACTAACTAAACCTGGTTAGTTAGTGTTCTGCCTATGACATGTGGGACCCAATGGCCAGTTTGACTAGTCAAACAGTCAAAGCTGACCGCTGACATCACCCTGACATCTTGCTGATGTCATAATTGCATTTTCTAATTTAATTAATTCTGTTAATACTGAAAATGATTTAAATCTTTAAAAATTAATATCAAATAATCCATAACTCAGATGAAAATACTTTGTACATGAAAACTGCTCAGAACGACGAGACGAACCCGGATACGCAGCCCGTTCGTCCGCCACGCATCCCTAGCATAGCAAACACGCAACTTTCCCCCTCCGGCTCCTCCGCCCGAAAACGCGAAACACCGGGGATACTTTCCCGGATGTTCTCCCCTTCACCGGTACCACCTCGTACCTGGTTAGGGCACACCTAGCATCACGCTTTGTCATGTCATGCATCATCATGCATTTGTTTGCATTATATTTATTGTTTCTTCCCCCTCTTCTCTCGCTAGACACCGAGACTGACGCCGCTGCTACCCAGTACGACTACGGTGTTGACGACCACTCTCTCTTGCCAGAGCAACCAGGCAAGCCCCCCCCTTTGATCACCAGATATCGCCTACTCTCTCCCTACTGCTTGCATTAGAGTAGTGTAGCATGTTACTGCTTTCCGTTAATCCTATACTGATGCATAGCCTATCATTGTTGCTACAACTGTTGATACCTTACCTACAATCCTAAATGCTTAGTATAGGATGCTAGTTTATCATCAGTGGTCATACATTCTTGTCCGTCTGCCATGCTATACTATCGGGCCGTGATCACTCGAGAGTTGATCACGGGTATATACCTATACTTTATACATGATACATCTGATGACTAAAGTCGGGTTGGCTCGAGGAGTACCCGCGAGTGATCCACGGATTGGGGGCTGAAAGGACCTTTGTCCCGACGCCCTCTGGGTGGATCTTTGTGGCGGAGCGATAGGGCAGGTTGAGACCACCTAGGAGAGAGGTGGGCCTGGCCCTGGTCGGCGTTTGCGGTGTCTTCAAGATAACACATTTAACGAGATCTTGGTATTTGATCTGAGTCTGGCTACTGGCCTATACGCACTAACCATCTATGCGGGGACAGTTATGGGCACTCGACATCGTGGTATCAGCCGAAGCCTTCGTGACGTCAGCGACTAAGCGGCGCGCGCCGGATTGGACCGCGTAACGCACTTCCTTTGTATTGGAGGTGCTAGGTTCTGCTCACCGGCCGCGTTCGCAACGTGCAGGTGTGCAAAGGGCGATGGGCCCAGACCCCTGCGCCATAGGATTTAGACCGGCGTGCTGACGTCTCTGTTGTGCCTAGGTAGGACCGCGACGTGTTGATCTTCTGAGGCCGGGAATGACCCAGGAAAGTGTGTCCGGCCAAATGGGACCGAGCGTGTTGGGTTATGTGGTGCACCCCTACAGGGAAGTTAATCTATTCGAATAGCCGTGATCTTCGGTAACATGACGACTTGGAGTTGTACCTTGACCTTATGACAACTAGAACCGGATACTTAATAAAACACACCCTTCCAAGTGCCAGATACAACCGGTGATCGCTCTCTCACAGGGCGACGAGGGGAGGATCATCGGTTAGGATTATGCTATGCGATTATACTTGGAGGACTTCAGTCTACTCTCTTCTACATGCTGCAAGGCGGGGGCTGCCAGAAGCGTAGTCTTCGATAGGACTAGCTATCCCCCTTCTTATTCCGGCATTCTGCAGTTTAGTCCACATAAGATACCCCCTTTTTCATTTGATACCAATGCATACATATGTAGTGTAGCCCCTTGCTTGCGAGTACTTTGGATGAGTAAGCACGGTTGCTTTTCTCCCCCTTTTTCCCTTTCCTATATCTGATTGCTGCAACCAGACGTTGGAGTCCAGGAGCCAAGCGCCACCGTCGACGATGACTACTACTACTCGGGAGGTGCCTACTACTACGTGCAGCCCGCTGATGACGACCAGGAGTAGTTTAGGTGGATCCCAGGCAGGAGGCCTGCGCCTCTTTCGATCTGTATCCCAGTTTGTGCTAGCCTTCTTAAGGAAAACTTGTTTAACTTATGTCTGTACTCAGATATTGTTGCTTCCGCTGACTCGTCTATGATCGAGCTCTTGTATTTGAGCCCTCGAGGCCCCTGGCTTGTAATATGATGCTTGTATGACTTATTTTATTTGTAGAGTTGTGTTGTGATATCTTCCCGTGAGTCCCTGATCTTGATCGTACACGTTTGCGTGTATGATTAGTGTACGATTGAATCGGGGGCGTCACAAGTTGGTATCAGAGCCGACTGCTTGTAGGAATCCCCCTTCCACACTCCTTGATCGAAGTCGAGTCTAGTCAGTGAAAACTGTTTTACTAACATGGCTGTGCGGCCCATGGGCCCACGTCGTCATCTGGGTGGTAATAGGATCTTTTATTCCTCGTCTATACTCTGGGACTCTGTTCTCTCTTCTATTCGGGTTAAATGATTTTACTAACTACATTAGGTTCTCGTAACGACTTTCCCCGGAGAGCCCCTTCATTCCAGATGGTTGCCTGCATCACCAGAAGACTTCGAAGATATTCTCCGATCTACTCCCGAGAACTTGTGTTGATTTCTTTTGCAATCCCTTAACACCACTGAATCCTTATGGATAACTGTGTACCCTCACCGTTCATACTTTCATCCCTAGTTGTTCTTGTTATTACAAGATACCCGAAAGTATTCTCCGACTTTCGAGAATCCTTTTTCCGACTGCCTTGCAGGTCCTTGCCACCTGAATACCCCTTCGGATAATTGCTCGCCCTTATCGAGTATCCGCTCATCCCCAGTTGTTCAGCTGTTTCACAATTGTCCTCGAAGTACTATTCGATCCTCCAAAATTCCTCAGTAGCTTATTGCTCTGCAATACTTGTCTGCTTGCATTATGGATGCTTTCCATATGTCTGGCAATATTCGTTAGTATCCTTAGACACCGTCATTTTGATCCTATTGATTCAACAAGAGTGCGAATGAACACAATCATCACTTGATCCTTTTAAATTATCTTCCCGGCTTGGACGTCATTTTTGAACATAAGCTTGTTCTCGACCAGTCTGTTTGCCGTCAATTGTACCCTTAGGTCTATTGGACTTATCCACCCTTGATCAGAGCGTCTGCTTCCGATCATTCTATTTGGAAATCATAATTCCTTTGATATGTAAGCATCGAATCATTCAGGTGTCCTATAATCTGATGCCCTTGCATCCTTTCTTCAACTGACTGTATGCCGATGCTCACATCAGCTTCGCTATGGACCATCAGATCCTTTATTGGATTATTATTCGACAGTGTCCTCCTTATTCAATAACCTTGTGAGTTTTTCCTTGAATACATAATGCTTTTGGTAAATTGTATCCTCTATTTTCTCAACCATGCTCTGTTTTTGAGCTGGTGGTATTTACGATTGAAGCTAGTGGTATATGTTTCCACGATACCCTGACGGGTTGAACCTATGCCTTTCTTAATCTGTGTGAACCCGAAAGTTTTCACGGGTCATACTCCTCTGGTAATTAGGTAGGTTTTGACACTGAAATCATTTTATCTAGAGCAGTGAATGAAAGGTTATGCTTTGAAGAAGTGGGAGTTGACCTTGAACTTTGTGTTCATGCCCATGGACACGATGTAGATCTTATCATTAGAGCTTCTCTTAAATTAAACTTTCCCTTGGTATAAGTTCTTATATCTGGGACCCGGCCTTTTGCAATCGTGGTTTCGACCATATGTATTTCTTTGACCCATTTCACGGGCAAGTTTCAACACTTGTATTTTGTAGATCAATACACCAGTCCAACCTTTACTTTGATCTTCCGTCGAGTATTACACCATGGTACCTCGATAATATCAAGTATTACATAACCTCTTATGAGTTCTTCATCGAGTACTACATTCTCACTGATTCCAATTTTTCACGGGCTCTGAGTTTTCAAACACTCAAAGACCGATAACTGAACCGAGTCCACACTACGGTTCAACAACTATTATAAATCTTCTTTGCTTACGAGTTTGTACCCGATCACGTCCTACCTACCCTATTTGGCTATATCATTACTATGATGATTTTAACTGTGCTACCTAGTCCTTATTCCCGGAGCACAACTTTCGACGATGAGCTAAGCTTACGACGATCTTCCTCATCATACCATTTTTCCTTAAACAACGAGCTTGGTTTCGAGTTTGTGTCATACCCTTGGGTTCAATAACCTTTCGCTTCATCATTCCTTTGGCTTGATGTCATCGCCGACCGATTACATTTGCATGGAATCTCTCAACAATTGTGTCGTGATCATCATCGGCATTCTGAACTCTTCCAGGATGTCAATTGAGTTCATTATGAGAAATACCATCCTTGCCCTCAATGATCTGTGTTATCATCGACCACCTTATTGACTTCCCTCCAACACAAACTTATTCGTGTTTTGAGTTATACTTGGAGATCCTTGCTATCCAACATTTGTTCTTCTTTACCTTGGAGTATTACCATCTTTTATATCAAGGATGTCGTGCTTAGCACACCCGGACGGAGGCCCTATGGTTATAGATTCCTTTTCAGCAAGGTTATCCATTCTTCCATGAGGAAATTGTAAGACTTATTCTACAAGTTATTCCTGATGGATCCTTTGTGTTTCCAAAGTCTGACCTTTGACTGAATACCATATCAAAGCTATCTCAAAGCATATATATGGTACTCCAATTCTCAACAAGAACATTTAAAGCCTAATGTTAAATGTTTCCTGCTCAATTATCCAAACACCATTGTACGGGTAATGTCATGAAAATTCTCTCCCCTACCTAAAGAGTTTTCTACATTATATCCTGTCATGGATAATATGTTCTGCTTGTCCTTGGGAATAATATACCCTTGAAATATGTGTTTAAACACATTTTCCTTTCCATTGTTCTATTTAAAACCTGATAATCACTTTTCCTTTCCATTGGTTTGTTTAAACCTTCTTGTGATCTATATTGTATAAGCAGTAATATATCCTTGCTTATGTAAACACCTCATTGTACCACTCTGTTAGAATGATCCTGTTACTTTTGTTGATGGCATTCTGGTAACCACCGATGGACGAGAATCTTGCCTACTGGTCCGCCTCGTTCAACGAGCAGGAAAATGGTTCTCTCCGTCCCTCGCCCTTGGTACTGATGTGTTGCCGACATGACCGACAGACTATCCTCTGACATGCCTTGCTTACATGATCATGCAAGATGTCACCGTCCTTCCTACTTTTAACCACATGGTGGGCCCATAACCCACAGTTCCACAGGATCGAAACCTGACTCTCCTGTACACCTTGTTAACAAAGTTATCCCTTGCTCTTGGTTTCGTAGGTAATTCGCGAGCCACCTTCCTAGTGCTCCATTCTGGTATCAGACGCAATAATTACTCTCGCTGCTCTGAACCCTTTCTCACTATGGTTTAGACCTTGAGCAACTATCTATCCGCTTGGACCCTCTCATTGTACCTTCGTACCTTACTCTCGATGTATTTTATATGTTCAACTCGAGAGGTAGTCTTATGCTCATTCATGGGTTAACCCCCAGCTTGTTTCCCTCATAAGCATTCTGACGTAGCCAAGTTGCCTATTACCTATTCGTAAGTACGTTGGAGTTCGAAGAAAGGATGACGACTTGGTCATGGTGACTTAAATCAGAGAAAAGAAGACATCAACGAAAGGGATCAACCTCTTCAAGAAGAGCAACCAAGACCGAGAAGACTCGATAGAATTTCGTAGCCATGTCTTTCCCTTACTCCCCTCCTAAATCTCGGGACGAGATTTCTTGTAGTGGAGGAGAATTGTGACGCCCGGATAATTAGGCTACAGTAATCTCATGATAATGATGCCACGTCACCATGGTTACTGTTGTTAATCTTGCGGTGTATCACGTCCCTTTCGAATTCTAACTTAAAATAAAGTTAAACGATAAAAGTTTTCTAAAGTCAAATCTAAAATGTTCAAAGTGTAGCAAATAAATCATATATGATCAGGGTGGTGAACCCAAAATTTTATAAAATGCTTAGATGCACTAAATGATAGAAACAATAGCTAAATTATTTATTTAATCGTCACTTAAATGATTAAATTATTGAAAACTACTTTTAATAAATAAAAGGATAATTGTGGCAGTAATATAATTACTACCACTAATTTAGGTGCTAGAATTATATTTCATAAAACTAAAATAATATGAATTAAAACCGTAAAAGAAAAATGTTATAAACAGTTAAACAAAAAAAGAAATAGAAGATCCCCCCCCCCCCCCCGCTGGACCATGGCCCAGCAGGCCATCGGGCCGCCAGGCCGGCCCAGCCACGCCCCACTCCCTTATCCCCTGGTGCCGAAACCCTAACCCCCTAACCACACCACTTCCCCCCCACTCCCTCGCCCCTTCCCGATCCAGATTGGATCGGGGCGAAACCCCCCACTTCCCCCACTCCTCTCTCTGCCTCCCCCGACTCCCTCTGGATCGGGGCACGACCCAGACGAGGCCGCAACGCCGCCGCTCGTCCCCGACACCATGCCTCACCGCCGCCGCCCCGAAGCTGCCACGCCGTCGCCGGAACCACGCCGCCGACACCCACCGTTCGACCCCGCCGCCCTTGGATCCCGTCGCCGTCGTCCTCGTCTCCACCTTGCTGAACCGTCTCCCTCGCCGGCCTGCTTCACTCTACGCCATCGTCGCCATCACCCCCCTCGACCCCCGCTGCCCGGACCCCTACGCGCCCCGGTGAGGCCCTCGGCCTCCTTTCCTCTCACACCCGCGCGCACCCCGCGCCGCACGCGCCCGGTCGCGCTCCGTCACCCTCGCGCAGGTCCTGGACGCCCCCGTCCCCTAACCGTCTCCCTCACTGCCGCCCGCACCTTTCCCCCTGCTGCCGTGGCCGCATGCTCTCTGCTCCGGCCTTCGCGTGCCGGTTGTCCGCTCGAGGTCACGTCGCCCGCGCGCCTGCCCGCAAAGACCTCGCCACGCCCCCCTCGCTTCACCTGTTCCACGCGTGCACACCACCGCGGCCATCTGCACCCGCCTCCGACGCGCTGCCCCCCCACTCCAGTCCCTCCTTTCGCCACTATCGTACGCCGTCGCTGGTAGTCGGCCACGCCCGCTTAGTCCTGCTCCGGCCGCGGCTTCGCCTTGTCTCCCCCGGTCCGGTTCGGCCTCAGTGTGGGCGACGCCAATGCCCCTGTGCCCGTAACCACACCGGCTAGTGCCCGCTAAGGCCCTATGGGCCTATGACAGCTAGGCCCCACCCCCATGTGCCAATGACAGGTGGGCCTAGCCTAGAACAAAAACGATTTATAAAAATATATATAATTAATTAAAAAAATTGATTAATTAATTAATTAACCTAATTAATTACAGTTAATAAACCTATTTAATTAGTTAGACTAACTAAACCTGGTTAGTTAGTGTTCAGCCTATGACATGTGGGACCCAACGGCCAGTTTGACTAGTCAAACAGTCAAAGCTGACCGCTGACATCACCCTGACATCTTGCTGATGTCATAATTGCATTTTCTAATTTAATTAATTCTGTTAATTCTGAAAATGATTTAAATCTTTAAAAATTAATATCAAATAATCCATAACTCGGATGAAAATACTTTGTACATGAAAATTGCTCAGAACGACGAGGCGAACCCGGATACACAGCCCGTTCGTCCGCCATGCATCCCTAGCATAGCAAACACGGAACTTTCCCCCTCCGGCTCCTCTACCCAAAAACACGAAACACCGGGGATACTTTCCCGGATGTTTTCCCCCTTCACCGGTACCACCTCGTACCGCGTTAGGGCACACCTAGCATCACACTTTGTCATGTCATGCATCGTCATGCATTTGTTTGCATTATATTTATTGTTTCTTCCCCCTCCTCTCTCGCTAGACACCGAGACCGACGCCGCTGCTACCCAGTACGACTACGGTGTTGACGACCACTCTCTCTTGCCAGAGCAACCAGGCAAGCCCCCCCCTTGATCACCATATATCGCCTACTCTCCTCTATACTACTTGCATTAGAGTAGTGTAGCATGTTACTGCTTTCCGTTAATCCTATCCTGATGCATAGCCTATCATTGTTGCTACAACTGTTGATACCTTACCTGCAATCCTAAATGCTTAGTATAAGATGCTAGTTTATCATCAGTGGCCATACATTCTTGTCCATCTGCCATGCTATACTATCGGGCCGTGATCACCCGGGAGTTGATCACGGGTATATACCTATACTTTATACATGATATATGTGATGAATAAAGTCGGGTTGGCTCGAGGAGTACCCGCGAGTGATTCACGGATTGGGGGCTGAAAGGACCTTTGTCCCGACGGCCCTCTGGGTGGATCTTTGTGGAGGAGCGACAGGGCAGGTTGAGACCACCTAGGAGAGAGGTGGGCCTGGCCCTGGTCGGCGTTCGCAGTGTCTTCAAGATAACACGTTTAATGAGATCTTGGTATTTGATCTGAGTCTGGCTACTGGCCTATACACACTAACCATCTATGCGGGGACAGTTATGGGCACTCGACGTCGTGGTATCAGCCGAAGCCTTCGTGACGTCAGCGACTGAGCGGCGCACGCCGGGTTGGACCGCGTAACACAACTTCCTTTGTAATGGAGGTTGCTAGGTCTGCTCACCGGCCGCGTTTGCAACGTGCAGGTGTGCAAAGGGCGATGGGCCCAGACCCCTGCGCCATAGGATTTAGACCGGCATGCTGACCTCTCTGTTGTGCCTAGGTGGGGCTGCGACGTGTTGATCTTCCGAGGCCGGGCATGACCCAGGAAAGTGTGTCCGGCCAAATGGGGTCGAGCGTGTTGGGTTATGTGGTGCACCCCTGCAGGGAAGTTAATCTATTCAAATATCCGTGATCTTCGGTAACAGGACGACTTGGAGTTGTACCTTGACCTTATGACAACTAGAACCGGATACTTAATAAAACACACCCTTCCAAGTGCCAGATACAACCGGTGATCGCTCTCTCACAGGGCAACGAGGGGAGGATCATCGGTTAGGATTATGCTATGCGATGCTACTTGGAGGACTTCAGTCTACTCTCTTCTACATGCTGCAAGACGGAGGCTGCCAGAAGCGTAGTCTTCGAAAGGACTAGCTATCCCCCTCTTATCCTGGCTTTCTGCAGTTCAGTCCACATATAATACCCTTATTCCATTTGATACCAATGCATACATATGTAGTGTAGCTCCTTGCTTGCGAGTACTTTGGATGAGTACTCACGGTTGCTTTCTCCCTCTTTTCCCCTATCCCTTCTACCTGGTTGCTGCAACCAGATGTTGGAGCCCAGGAGCCAGACGCCACCGTCGACGACGACTACCTACTACACTCGGGAGGTGCCTACTACTACGTGCTGCCCGCTGACGACGACCAGGAGTAGTTTAGGAGGATCCCAGGCAGGAGGCCTGCGCCTCTTTCGATCTGTATCCCAGTTTGTGCTAGCCTTCTTAAGGCAAACTTGTTTAACTTATGTCTGTACTCAGATATTGTTGCTTCCGCTGACTCGTCTATGATCGAGCTCTTGTATTCGAGCCCTCGAGGCCCCTGGCTTGTAATATGATGCTTGGATGACTTATTTTATTTGTAGAGTTGTGTTGTGATATCTTTCCGTGAGTCCCTGATCTTGATCGTACACGTTTGCGTGTATGATTAGTGTATGATTGAATCGGGGGCGTCACAGTTGACCGGGCTTTGGATTGTGAAATCCGGCATTCACCGCTGTGTCACGTATATTATTGCGACTGTTTGTCGTGGCTTGCCGTTGCCATCTCGGATTTCGGAGGTGCCCGGGCTGCTGACGTCATTGTTTTTACGAGCCAGCCAGTTGTCTTCTCCCGCGCAGAAGAGGGTCATTAGAGCGGTAAGGGCTGCCATGGATTTGGGTCCTTCCTGGCCGAGGTGACGCGCTAGCCATTCGTCCCGGACGCTGTGTCTGAAGGCCGCAAGGGCTTCTATGTCTGGACAGTCGACAATTTGGTTCTTTTTGACTAAGAACCTGGTCCAGAGCTCCCTGGCTGACTCGCCGGGCTCCTGGACAATGTGACTTTAGTCATCGGCGTATAATGGCCGGACATATGTTCCCTGGAAATTGCCTCGAAAGGCGTCTACCAAATCTTCCTAGTTGCCAATGGAATTTTCTGGCAAACTGTTTAGTGATGACCCACAAGTATAGGGGATCTATCGTAGTCCTTTCGATAAGTAAGAGTGTCGAAACCAACGAGTAGCAGAAGGAAATGATAAGCGGTTTTCAGTAAGGTATTCTCTGCAAGCACTGAAATAATAAGTAACAGATAGTTTTGTGATAGGATAATTTGTAACAAGTAACAAGTAACAAAAGTAAATAAAGTGCAGCAAGGTGGCCCAATCCTTTTTGTAGCAAAGGACAAGCCTGGACAAACTCTTATATGATGTAAAGCGCTCCCGAGGACACATGGGAATATCGTCAAGCTAGGTTTTATCACGTTCATATGATTCGCGTTTGGTACTTTGATAATTTGGTATGTGGGTGGACCGGTGCTTGGGTGCTACCCTTACTTGGAGAAGCATCCCACTTATGATTAACCTCTATTGCAAGCATCCGCAACTACAACAAAAGTATTAAGGTAAACATAACCATAGCATGAAACATGTGGGTCCAAATTAGCCCCTTATGAAGCAACACATAAACTAGGGTTTAAGCTTTTGTCACTCTAGCAACCCATCATCTACTTATTACTTCCCAATGCCTTCCTCTAGGACCAAATAATGGTGAAGTGTCATGTAGTCGATGTTCACATAACACCACTAAAGGAGAGACAACATACATCTCATCAAAATATCGAACGAATACCAAATTCACATGACTACTAATAGCAAGACTTCTCCCATGTCCTCAGGAACAAACGTAACTACTCACAAAGCATATTCATGTTCATAATCAGAGGGGTATTAATGTGCATATAGGATCTAAACATATGATCTTCCACCAAATAAACCAACTAGCTAGCATCAACTACAAGGAGTAATTAACACTACTAGCAACCCACAGGTACCAATCCCGGGCCTAGAGACAAGAATTGGATACAAGAGATGAAATAGGGTTTTGAGAGGAGATGGTGCTGGTGAAGATGCTGATGGAGATTTCCCTCTCCCGATGAGAGGAGCATTGGTGATGACGATGGCGATGATTTCCCCCTCCCAGAGGGAAGTTTCCCCGGCAGAACAGCTCCGCCAGAGCCCTAGATTGGTTCCACCAAGGTTCCGCCTCGTGGCGGCAGAGTCTCCTCCGAAAAGATGGCTTATGATTTTTTTCCTCATCGAAAGACTCCATTAGTAGAAGATGGCCATCAGAGGGCCACCAGGGGGGCCCACGAGGTAGGGGGCGCCCCCACCCTCGTGGGTAGGGTGTGGCTCCCCTGGTGAACTTCTTGCGCTCAGTATTTTTTATATATTCTGAAAACGTCTTTCGTGAAGTTTCAGGAATTTTGGAGCTGTGCAGAATAGGTCTCTAATATTTGCTCCTTTTCCAGACCAGAATCCCAACTGTCGGCATTCTCCCTCTTTATGTAAACCTTGTAAAATAAGAGAGAATAGGCATAAGTATTGTGACATAATGTGTAATAACAGCCCATAATGCAATACATATCGATATAAAAGCATGATGCAAAATGGACATATCAACTCCCCCAACCTTAGACCTCGCTTGTCCTCAAGCGAAAGCCGATATCGAAAAATATGTCCACATGTTTAGAGATAGAGGTGTCGATAAAAATAAAATACGGACATGAGGGCATCATGATCATTCTTAGAACAACAACTTATGTAATTATTGTCATATGATCTCCTATGCTAGAGTAATAATTCAATCACAATTTCAAGTATGAATCATAAACTTCATTAACAACTAACAAACTATAATCTCAGTCATTGGAGCAATTGCAATTTATCATAACATAGGAAAGAGTCAACATAAGATCTTTTCAGCAATTCCACATACTCAACTATCATATAGTCTCTCACAATTGCTAACACTCACGCAATACTTATGGGTATGGAGTTTTTAATCGGACACAGAGAAAGATAGGGGCTTATAGTTTTGCCTCCCAAAGTTTTACCTCAAGGGCAATGTCAACAATAATAATTCATGAAAACTCACATCCAATTAGCCATATATACCAGGATCTTTCCAACATGTTGTGCTTGCCAAAAGATAAAATGTAAAAAGGAAGGGTGAGGATCACCATGACTCTTATGCAAGGTAGGAGATAAAAGTAAAAGATAGGCCCTTCGCAGAGGGAAGCAGAGGTTGTCATGCGCTTTTATGGTTGGATGCACAAAATCTTAATGCGAAAGAATGTCACTTTATATTGCCACTTGTGATATGGACCTTTATTATGCAGTCTGTCGCTTTTATTTCTTTCATATCACACGATCGTATAAAGTTTATTTTCTCCCACACTAATAAGTCATACATATTTAGAGAGCAATTTTTATTGCTTGCACCAATGACAACTTACTTGAAGGATCTTATTCAATCCATAGGTAGGTATGATGGACTCTCATGGCAAAACTGGTTTAAGGGTGTTTGGAAGCACAAGTAGTATCTCTACTTGGTGCAAAGAATTTGGCTAGCATGAGGGAGAAAGGCAAGCTCAATCATGTTGGATGATCCAAGACAATATAATTTATCTCAGATGTAAGAAAACATAACCCATTACATTGTCTTCCTTGTCCAACGTCAACTCTTTCGCATGTCATATTTTAATGAGTGCTCACAATCATAAAAGATGTCCAAGATAGTATATTTATATGTGAAGACCTCTCTTTCTTTATTACTTCCTATTAATTGCAACGATGACCAAAAATATGTTTGTCAACTCTCAACAACTTTTATTCATCATACTTTTTCTATGTGAGCTCATTACTCTCCATAAGATCCACATGATCTCTTTTATTCTTTTTTCATTCTTTCTCTTTTCTTTTATTCACTTAAGATCATGGCAAAATAATCAAGCCCTTGACTCAACACTAATCTTTATCTATCTATACCTATACTAATTATAGACTCTCAAGTAATTACCACTTTAATTAGAAATTAGGAGCCGTTCATCCGCGGTGGGACCGAATTATTACAGTGTAGATTAACCTTCGTAAAAAACATGAAAAAAATGGCATCCAACAACCAGCTGCGTATGAGATATCCACGTACGAAACTACAAGATGCCTCTGGCCGCTTTCGTTTGAGCGCCATGCGCCGGCACCATCGCCGAAGTGCCCTTCAAGAAGCCGCCATGTACAACCATCAAGTCTCCATGTTGTCTGCAACTCCTTTCATGTCGTCCCTCCCACAAGCTATGGTCTCCTCTTCTCCTTTTTTAGATGAAGGTGTCCTCTTCTTCTTGCTGCTAGGATATCAGATTGGTTCAATAAAGGATATGTGTGGATTAGAGAAGTACAACAAAAATATGTGTTGTACATGGTCGCTTCTCCCTTCACATATATGAAATCAAGAATAGTGAAGGTTTGCTTAATGTGATCTTTCTATTGATGGTTTGAACATGCCACAAATATCGTATGTGATTTTTATATGACAGGTTTTATTTATATTGGCATGGCGCCGCACGTGTCAGCCGACGAATATGACGTAGATTGAATCCTGCAGTACGTGCTCTATTGGCTAAAAGACCATGCTAGATAACTAGCAACCACAAGCTGCCCAAATGCGCACGTATTACCCGGCAACGGCGATGTATATTGAATCCTACAGTACGGGCTCTATTTGCTAATAGGCTATGCTAGCTAGCTAGCAACCGGTGAATTCCCCACACTTGATCGATTCCTAATAAACTTTATCAACTTTTATATATTCTTCCCATGATTATCTAGATAATACTAACTGTTGATGTTTCTTTCATGCATACATAGTTTTGCTAGGTGTTTTTTCACATGTGAGGTCTGAATATGATGAACATAAGGATAAATCTTATAGCAGATTAGAATCATGGTTCATGCAAAAAAAGATCAGAATCATGGTTCTGCTAATTCCGTAGCGGCCTCATAATGGTTTGTGTTCTTTTATTCTAATGAAAAAAAATCCAACTGGTAAAGTAGTAGCAGGATTATCCTAGAAGCTGAGCCAATTTTCCATCAGTTAATTACATAGTAAGGTAGTGAATCATCTTTGTAGACTTTACCGTGGCTAGATTGGTTCACTTGGATCATGTGCAAATCTTAACCTTTTAGGCAATTTTCAGTTTCTATGCTACGCTCGAATTTGAAGATACAAGTTGATTTATGTCTTGGGTCAGTGTGACCAAAAAAAGAACATTCACTTTGTCCAATCAGAATAAAAGCGAATGATGTTTCATTGTGACTATTGGTTATATGCCAGGTTTTATTTATATTGGCACGGCGCGGCATGTGCCGCCGACGAATATGACGAAGCAAGCTGCCCAAATGTGCACGTACTACCCGGCAACGATGACATAGAATAAATCCTGTAGTACGTGCTCTATTTGCTAATAGACCATGCTAGCTAGCTAGCAACCACAAGCTGCCCAGAAGCGCACGTATTAATAGACAACGACGACGTAGATTGAATCCTGCAGTACATGCTTTATTTGCTAATATACCATGCTACCTAGCTAGCAACCAGGTAAATTCCCCACACTTGATCGATTCCTCCCAAACTTTATTAACTTCTATATGTTCTTCCCATGATTATCTAGATAATAGTAACTGTTGATGTTTCTTTCATGCATACACGGTTTTGCTAGGTGTTTTTTCACATGTGAGGTCTGAATATCATGAACTTAAGGATAAATCTTATAGCAGATTAGAATCATGGTTCATGCAAAAAAGATCAGAATCATGGTTCTGCTAATTCCATAGCAGCCTCATAATGGTTTGTGTTCTTTTATTCTAATGAAAAAAATCCAACTGGTAAAGTAGTAGCAGAATTATCCTAGAAGCGGAGCCAAATTTCCATCAGTTAATTACACAGTAAGGTAGTCAATCATCTTCGTAGACTTTACCGTGGCTAGATTGGGTCACTTGGATCATGTGCAAATCTTAACCTTTTAGGCAATTTTCAGTTTCTATGCTAAGCTCGAATGTGAAGATACAAGTTGATTTATGTCTTGGGTCACTATGACTAAAAAAAGAACATTCACTTTGTCCAATCAGAATAAAAGCGAATGATGTTTCATTGAAAAGATAACTACAATATATATGTGAGGTAATCTCTTGCTACCTTTATTCATTGTGTAAAGTCTGAGGATATTTCTTTGTTATGGAGGAGATGATGATTTATGTACCAAAAAAATAAATTCTTGGAAGCACGGTATTTAGATCACTAGAGTGAGTGACGGATAATATCTTTAGGGACATTAGAAGTTATGCACATCACTCATAGCTCATCTATTTCTAAATAATCAGTACCAAGAAAAATCCCAAAAACAACTGCACGTGGAGCCTATATATGCTATTCTCTCAATGGGGGAGGAAAAACTGCTTTGAAAATTTTGACCGCTCAAGATCGTAGAAGGTAAGAGATGTTTCACATATCCATGTTGTTATTCACTTTTTTCTGAGTTTACATAAAATAATTAGTGCAGTTATGTGTCTTTCTCCTTAAGTTCATAATATAGCCTGAGAAAGCAATAGCACTGGAGGCCTGGCGCTCTGGACATGAGGGGTATGGAGAGTTGGAGACAAGCAGGCATTATTCAAGGCAGTGCTGCCGGACACGCAGTTCCGCAAGCCACGCATGCTTCTAATCAGTTCAATAGATGAGGAAAACCAGGAGTATCATATATAGATACATGTTGAGGTATGCAATCATCTATTATACACAAATTATATTCAGAATGTATATAACAATTTTGACTGAACAATACAAGCACAGCTGTAGACATACACAGACATAAATATATGCGTGAACTAAAGTATGTGTTGATTCCTCTAAGAAGGGTTCACAACACAACAGGTACATTTGAATACACATAAAACAATTTGCAGCTTACTTTATCACAATCTTTCCTTCATAGAAAATAAATTAATCCCCCATCTATCGTCTCATCTCAATATCTCATACGTTCAAGCTTTATCTGTGTGAGTTAATGGATCTCTGTTCTCTTGAGTTGTGGCGGTTGTTGCGCGTTTGAGCAGGAGTAGCCCAATCTTCTGCAGTACAGGATGCGTGGTAGCGTAAAAGCAGCTTCAATCGCAAACAATAGGCTCACATCCATGGCCATAGCATAAATATCATGCATGTTTGATATATGTGCCTGATCAGCAGACTAGAATCTTCAATGCCCACAGGTTAGTATTGATTGGTGCAATCATATCTTTCTACTGATCTATATATCCTCCACTGTGACATTTATCTCTTCCACCACACGGACGTGAGGTTCATTTAAAATCCATGTGGCGATGATGATACTGAATAAAGTCGTGTAATAGTTGGATTATGGCAGCGTATATGCATGATATAAAATTTAACATAGATGAAAAGTCTTAATATGAAAATTAGTATTGGCACATGTTATTTGCTCTCTTATATCTGTTCTTCTCATGTCGAAGGTTTGAACCTACCAAAATCCTAATGTAGTTTTGTTCTATGGTTACTAACCTATACAATCAATTTGCCACCATGATCATGTCTAGACCTAATTTGTCCTTGATGTACATTGGTTTATGTTTCAGAGTCTAGAGGAGCATGTCTAATTGTGTACAGCAGGTTTGATCTCAGGATCATTACATTTTTACAAAATTTTCTCATTGACTTTTTTAAACCGGATGGATAGAAGGTACCAATGGAAGTGAAGGACACCATTGAAGTTGTGTCTTCTTTTGTTTCTTATTGAAGTACCATAATGTTGTTATTGAACTATAAGAACAAATGTTTGTCATCATCAATCAACTTTAGAAATTTGAATAGTAGAACATATATACTTTACTTCATCATGATTGTTGCAGGATACCATGGTACATGTTTTTTTTAAAGCACCACGTCAGAAATATATATTTTTCCTTAAAGCATGGCCCAGTATAATTATTTAGCTTGCTTTCGCTTCCATTTTCTTGGTAATAATATGAACTCTAAACTATCAATAGTGTTTGTGTTGAGAAAAATATGTTGGACTATTCTATTCCTACATGTTGGCTACGTTATTTTCCGTGTTTTCTTAGGATATATATATATATATATATATATATATATATATATATATATTTGCAGTTATGCATGCATGATGCATGATGTTTAAGGCCTAGGTATGTCTATTTTCAAATTTTATTTGGAACCATTACAATATAGTATTTGGAGTTTTCTAAATATTGGTTTCTTTATTTCATTTAGGACCTGACAACTGAAACTCCTCGGCTGTTGAATCCTTTGCTCTTGGTGCTTTAAATTCTCAGATGCATATTGTCACAAACAAAAATGACTTAGTAGTTCTTTGCTACATGAAATGAATTCTTAAATTCTGAAGTAAATGTCAAATAGATATAAACTCTGCAGGAAAAGGGATCTATAAATCTATGTACGTCCACCTCATGTTTTGCACCATTTTAAAGTTGGGTTTTTTCTTCTTCTTTGAGATCAAATAGTTGGATGGTTGTTGCAAGTTAAATAATTCTCCCTCCGTAAAGAAATATAAGAATGTTGAGATCACAAAATAGTCATCTAAATGCTCTTATATTTCTTTACAGAGGGAGTACATATTAGTTTAACGCTGCAACGCCGAACATGTAAGAATTTTATTAATGTGAATTCATAAATGATTCTTTTATATGAAGTTGTTTTTAAATAAATTTGAAAAATTACAATACAATGATATCTGAATTACTTTCTTAAAGTAGCTTACAAATTAACAATCTCATATAAGTCATGCATGCATAGAAAATAGAAGGAAACACAAATGGCAAAATAATAATGTTTTGCAGAACCGTCAAGACTAGCCCGGGCGAATGCACGGGTTGACGACTAGTTATATATAGCTCATGGACTCGATTACATAGAAGGATCATAATGCAAAACTCACAACTAGATCATACTAAGAACTTTTATTCTACTAGATCAAAATATTATCAAAAGGATCGAACTAAGAAAAGCGCTAAAGATAAAAGTGATGGTGATACGATACCGGGGCACTCCCCCAAGCTTGGCAGTTGCCAAGGGGAGTGCCCATACCCATATGATTATGTCTCCTTTTTCGGGGATGGTGATGTGATATTCTTGGCGATGATGCCCCTCAGGATACGATTCTCCTCCTCAAGCTTATTGACTTGCTGCTTGAGGTCCATTATTTCCTTTCGAAGTTTTCCTGTAATAGCCAATGTTCCCTGCACCCAAGGGTGCTGCATAGCTGCGGGAGAACCAGGGGCACTCTTTTTCATATTCTCTTAAGAAAGAAATCTAACATTGGAGGGATAACCGAGTTTGGAATAGCCGAGACCTGCAGTTCCCCCATGGTGAATCCAGCTCGGAAGCGAGAAGTGACTTCTTGATCCTCCTCCATGGCATCTATTCTCTTTAAATCAGCCTCCATCTCTTCCTCCGTTGCTGGCCCAAAGTGGTCAACATTGTTGTTTGTCATTGATCTCGGTGTCGGATGAGACACCCGGCTCTCCCTGACTGACTCTTGCGAAGACATCTTGTTCTAATCTGCAACAGCAACAGCTCGAAACACAAACAGAGGAAAATTGCGTGATACGGGAGTCAAAACCTTCAGGAGGGTATATAATGAATTTTTACCGACCAAAATATGTGTTGTGTACAAAAATGGAGTCCGGAGAGCACACGAGGTGCCCACGAGGTAGGGGGGGTGCGCCCAGGGGGGTAGGACGCGCCCTCCACCCTCGTGGAGCCCTTGTGTCCTTCCCGGACTGCTTCTTATTTTTCTATTTTTCTAAATATTCCAAAACGGAAGAAAATTGCCATTAGAACTGTTTTGGAGTCGGTTTACTTACTGTACCACATACCTATTCCTTTTCGGAGTCTGAAACGTTCCAGAAAGTGTCCCTTATGTATTCCTCCGGGGTTACGGTTTCAATAACATTGGTTTCAACATTTATAGGATTACCTGAGATATAATGTTTAATTCTTTGACCGTTCACCACCTTCGGATTTGTGCCTTCGAAGTTGTTGATTTTTATGGCACCGAAACGATAGACCTCCTCGATAACGTAAGGACCTTCCTATTTAGAGAGAAGTTTCCTGCAAAAAATCTTAAACGAGAGTTGTATAGAAATACATAATCACCTACATTGAACTCACGCTTTTGTATTCTTTTGTCATGCCATCTTTTAACTTTTTCTTTAAATAATTTGGCATTCTCATAGGCTTGGGTTCTCCATTCATCAAGTGGGCTAATATCAAATAACCCCTTCTCACCGGCAAGTTTAAAATCATAATTGAGCTCTTTAATCGCCCAATATGCCTTATGTTCTAGTTCGAGAGGTAAGTGACAGGCTTTTCCATAAACCATTTTATACGGAGACATACCCATAGGATTTTTATATGCAGTTCTATACGCCCATAATGCATGATCAAGTTTCTTGGACCGATTCTTTCTAGATCTATTAACAGTCTTTTGCAAAATTAATTTGAGTTCTCTATTACTCAATTCTACTTGACCACTAGACTGCGGGTGATAAGGAGATGCAATTCTATGATTAACATCATATTTAGCAAGCATTTTACGGAAAGAACCATGGATAAAATGTGAACCACCATCAGTCATTAAATATCTAGGGACTCCAAACCTTGGAAAAATAACTTCTTTAAGCATCTTAATAGAGGTGTTATGATCAGCACTACTAGTTGGAATAGCTTCTAGCCACTTAGTAACGTAATCAACATCAACTAAAATATGTGTATATCCATTAGAGGCAGGAAAAGGTCCCATATAATCAAAGCCCCAAACATCAAATGGTTCAATAACAAGTGAATAATTCATAGGCATTTCTTGACGTCTACTAATATTACCAATTCTTTGACATTCGTCACAAGACAAGACAAACTTACGGGCATCCTTGAAGAGAGTAGGCCAATAAAAATCGGATTGCAATACCTTGTGTGCAGTTCTATCTCCAGCATGGTGTCCTCCATAAGCCTCGGAGTGACACTTGCGTAGGATCTGTTCCTGTTCATGCTCAGGTACACAACGTCCAATAACACCATCTACTCCTTCTTTATAAAGGTGTGGGTCATCCCAAAAGTAATGTCTCAAATCATAGAAGAACTTTTTATTTTGCCGGTATGTGAAACTAGGTGGTATAAATTTAGCAACAATGTAATTAGCATAATCAGCATACCATGGAGCAGTGTGAGAAGCATTTATGACATTTAATTGTTCATCAGGAAAGCTATCATCAATAGGTAGTGGGTTATCAAGCACATTTTCTAACCTAGACAAGTTGTCTGCAATGGGGTTCTCACCTCCCTTTCTATCAATGATATGCAAATCAAATTCTTGTAGCAAGAGAACCCATCTAATAAGTCTAGGTTTAGCATCTTTCTTTTCCATAAGATATTTAATAGCAGCATGATCCGTGTGAATAGTTACTTTAGAATTAACAATATAAGGTCTGAACTTATCACAAGCATATACAACTGCTAAGAATTCTTTTTCAGTAGTAGCATAATTTCTTTGAGCACTGTCTAGAGTTTTACTAGCATATTGAATAACATTTAATTTCTTATCAACTCTTTGCCCTAGAACAACACCTACAGCATAATCACTAGCATCACACATAATTTCAAAAGCTAAATTCCAATCAGCTGGCTGACTAATAGGTGCAGAGATCAATGCTTTCTTAAGTATTTCAAATGCTTCTACACAATCATCATAAAAAACAAATGGTATATCTTTTTGTAATAAATTAGTCAGAGGCTGAGAAATTTTTGAGAAGTCCTTAATGAACCTCCTATAAAAACAGGCGTGACCAAGGAAACTTCTTATACCTTTGATGTCCTTGGGACATGGCATCTTTTCAATAGCATCAACCTTGGCTTTATCAACTTCAATACCTCTCTCAGGAACTTTATGCCCCAAGACAATACCTTCATTAACCATAAAGTGGCACTTTTCCCAATTCAAGACAAGATTAGTTTCTTCACATCTCTGCAAAACTCGATCAAGGTTGCTTAAGTAGTCATCAAAAGAGGATCCGTAGACGGAAAAATCGTCCATGAAAACCTCACAAATCTTTTCACAAAAGTCAGAGAATATAGCCATCATGCATCTTTGAAAGGTAGCAGGTGCATTACATAAACCAAAAGGCATATGTCTATAAGCAAAAGTACCGAAAGGGCAAGTAAAAGTAGTCTTTGATTGATCATTGGCTGACACAGGTATTTGAGGGAAACCAGAATAACGATCTAGAAAGCAAAAATGTGTATGTTTGGATAATCTTTCAAGCATTTGATCGATAAAAGGTAAGGGGTAATGATCTTTTTTAGTAGCTTTATTTAATTTGCGGAAATCAATTACCATCCTATAACCTGTAATAATTCTTTGCGGGATCAACTCATCTTTATCATTAGGAATGACAGTAATACCTCCCTTCTTAGGGACGCAATGGACAGGACTTACCCACTGACTATCAGCAACGGGATAAATTATACCTGCCTCAAGAAGCTTTGGTATTTCCTTTCTTACCACTTCCTTCATCTTAGGATTCAGCCGTCGTTGATGATCACGAACTGGTTTGGCATCTTCCTCTAAATTTATTTTGTGTTGACACAGAGTGGGACTAATGCCCTTAAGACCATCAAGAGTATATCCAATAGCAGCATGATGCTTCTTCAGTGTTTTCAATAATCTCTCTTCTTCATGCTCTGAAAGGTTAGCACTAATAATAATAGGATATATCTTTTTCTCATCAAGATAAGCATATTTAAGAGTATCAGGTAACGGTTTAAGCTCAAACACGGGATCACCCTTAGGTGGAGGAGGATCCTCTAGGATTTCAACAGGCAAATTGTGTTTCAGGATGGGTTCCTGTTTAAAGAATACTTCATCTATTTCCCTTCTTTCATTCATAAACATATCATTTTCATGGTCTAGCAAATATTGTTCTAAAGGATCACTAGGAGGTACGGCAATAGAAGCAAGATCAATAATTTCATCTTTACTACGCAATTCCTCTTCACGGTGTTGTCTACAAAATTTAGAGAAATTAAACTCATGAGACATATCACCTAAACCAATAGTAATAACATCCTTGTTGCAGTCTATCCTAGCATTAACAGTGTTTAAAAAGGGTCAACCAAATATAATGGGACAAAAGCTATCTTGTGGGGAACCAAGAACAAGAAAATCAGCAGGATATTAAGTTTTCCCACACAAGACTTCAACATCTCTAAAAGTTCCCATTGGTGAAATAGTATCTCTATTGGCAAGTTTAATTGTGACATCAATATCTTCTATCTCAGCAGGTGCAATATCATGCATAACTTCTTTGTATAAGTCGTAAGGTATTGCACTAGCACTAGCACCCATATCACATAAGCCATGATAACAATGATCTCCTATTTTAACAGAAATAACAGGCATGCCTACCACAGGTATGTTTTTATCTTTAGCACAAGGTTTAGCAATTATAGGAGTCTCATCAAGGAAAAGAATAACATGCCCATCAATATTATCAGACAAGAGATCTTTAACAATAGCAATATCAGGTTCAACTTTAATGTGCTCAGAAGGTGTATAAGTTTTAATATTGCTTTTACGAACCATAGTTGAAGCTTTAGCATGATCTTTTATCCCAACAGGAAAAGGTGGTTTCTCAGCATAAGCAGTAGGAACGATAGGATCATTATAAGTGATAGTCTTTTCTTCAACTGTAATAGGTGCACCTACTTTTACTTCTATGGGAGGATGATATTTAAACCACTTCTCCCTAGGGAGATCAACATGAGTAGCAAAAGATTCACAGAAAGAAGCTACTAGCTCAGAGTCAAGTCCACATTTAGCGCTAAATTTACGGAAAACATTGGTATCCATAAAAGATTTAACACAATCAAACTTAGGTGTCATACCTGACTCCTTACCTTTGTCGAGGTCCCAATCTTCAGAGTTGCGTTTAATTCTTTCCAATAAATCCCATTTGAATTAAATAGTCTTTGTCATAAAAGAGCCAGCACAAGAAGTATCGAGCATGGTGCGATTGTTATCAGAAAGCCGAGCATATAAATTTTCAATAATCATTTCTCTTGAGAGCTCATGATTGGGGCATGAATATAACATTGATTTAATCCCCCCCCCAAGCTTGAGCGATGCTTTCTCCTTCACGAGGCCAGAAATTATATATATAATTACGATCACGATGAACAAGATGCATAGGATAAAACTTCTGATGAAATTCCAATTTCAATCGTTTGTAGTTCCATGACCCCGTATCATCACATAGCCTATACCATGTCGATGCATCTCCCTTCAAAGATAAAGGGAAGACCTTCTTTTTAATAAGCTCTCCAGGCACACCTGCAAGCTTAAATAATCCACAAACTTCATCCACATATATTAGGTGCTCATCAGGATGCTTTGTTCCATCTCCTGCAAAAGGATTAGCTAGCAGTTTTTCTAACATACCCAAAGGAATTTCGAAGCAGACATTTTCATTTTCAGTAGGTTCAGTAGGTTGAGGAGCAACTCTTTGCTCTACTGCTCTGGGTCAAGATACCCCGAACAAGCCCCTCAGAGGATTACTTTCCATAGTAACAAGTGACAGTAAATTTCAGCACACTATATAAATTTTTCCTTACCAAATTCCACCTACCAAAGGCGCTTCACTCCCCGGCAACGGCGCCAGAAAAGAGTCTTGATGACCCACAAGTATAGGGGATCTATCGTAGTACTTTCAATAAGTAAGAGTGTCGAACCCAACGAGGAGCAGAAGGAAATGATAAGCGGTTTTCAGTAAGGTATTCTCTGCAAACACTAAAATAATAAGTAACAAATAGTTTTGTGATAGGATAATTTGTAACGAGTAACAAGTAACAAAAGTAAATAATGTGCAGCAAGGTGGCCCAATCCTTTTTATAGCAAAGGACAAGCCTGGACAAACTCTTATATGATGTGAAGCGCTCCCGAGGACACATGGGAATATCGTCAAGCTAGGTTTCATCACATTCATATTATTCACGCACGGTACTTTGATAACTTGGTATGTGGGTGGACCGGTGCTTGGGTTCTGCCCTTACTTGGACAAGCATCCCACTTATGATTAACCTCTATTGCAAGCATCTGCAACTACAACAAAAGTATTAAGGTAAACCTAACCATAGCATGAAACATGTGGGTCCAAATCAGCCCCTTACGAAGCAACGCATAAACTAGGGTTTAAGCTTCTGTCACTCTAGCAACCCATCATCTACTTATTACTTCCCAATGCCTTCCTCTAGGCCCAAATAATGGTGAAGTGTCATGTAGTCGACGTTCACATAACACCACTAGAGGAGAGACAACATACATCTCATCAAAATATCGAATGAATACCAAATTCACATGACTACTAATAGCAAAACTTCTCCCATGTCCTCAGGAACAAACGTAACTACTCACAAAGCATATTCATGTTCATAATCAGAGGGGTATTAATATGCATATAGGATCTGAACATATGATCTTCCACCAAATAAACCAACTAGCCAGCATCAACTACAAGGAGTAATTAACACTACTAGCAACCCACATGTACCAATCCCGGGCTTAGAGACAAGAATTGGATACAAGAGATGAACTAGGGTTTTGAGAGGAGATGGTGCTGGTGAAGATGTTGATGGAGATTGCCCTCTCCTGATGAGAGGAGCATTGGTAATGACGATGGCGATGATTTCCCCCTCCCGGAGGGAAGTTTCCCCAACAGAACAGCTCCACTAGAGCCCTATATTGGTTCCGCCAAGGTTCTGCCTCGTGGCGGCGGAGTCTTGTCCGGAAAGATGGCTTATGATTTTTTCCTCATCGAAAGACTCCATATAGCAGAAGATGGCCATCGGAGGGCCACCAGGGGGGCCCACAAGGTAGGGGCGCGCCCAGGGGGGTAGGGCGCCCCCCACCCTCGTGGGCAGGGTGTGGCCCCCCTGGTGAACTTCTTGCGCTCAGTGTTTTTTATATATTCTGAAAACATCTTCCGTGAAGTTTCAGGACTTTTGGAGCTGTGTAGAATAGGTCTCTAATATTTGCTCCTTTTCCAGCCCACAATCCCAGTTGCCGGCATTCTCCCTATTTATGTAAACCATGTAAAATAAGAGAGAATATGCATAAGTATTGTGACATAATGTGTAATAACAGCCCATAATGGAATAAATATCGATATAAAAGCATGATGCAAAATGGACGTATCATTTAGCCAGTACCGAGCCGGCCCTTTAACCTTGTGAGGTAGGTATTTAATGGCGTGGAGGTCGTCTCCACGGGCCATGTGAATATGAAGGAGGTAATCCTCGATCCATACCGCGGGATCTGTTGTTCCATCGTATGATTCGATGTTGATGGGTTTAAACCCGTCTAGGAATTCGTGCTCCATTACTTCGTTAGTGAAGTAGAGAGGGTGTGCGGCTCCTCTATGTTGGGCCACACTATGAAGCACCTCCGGCGGGTTCCATTTACGGTGTATGGCCCGGGCATGGTCGGCTTTATAGCGTCCGAATAGGCGACCATCATCGTCGGTCGGGATATATCTTCGTGATCTGTACATCGATCGTGTACGTCCTGCTCTACCCTCAATGTATTCGTTGATATCGCGGGTATTCCTCCGAGCTGTTTTTTTACGGTCGGATGTGTTGGTATGGTGCTCTGCTTGGGCTGCTGCTTTGACTGGACCGAACTGTGGTCGGCCTGCCGCGTTATTCGATGGTGGTATGGGCTCCATCGCCCTGCCATCGTATTGAGAGGGCCACCTATTCTTTGGGTGGCTTTTGACTGAGCTGCTGAGGCCGTGTTCTTCAGCGGCCAATACCTCGGTCCATCTATCATTGAGCCAATCTTGGCTTGCTTGAAGCTACAGCTGCTTCTTTCTTAGGCTCCTTGAAGTGGCTATAAGCTAGCATTTAAAGCGCTCCTGCTCGAGAGGTTCCTTGGGCATGATAAAGTCCTTGTCGCCGAGGATCTCCTCTTCCTCGGAGGGTGGGAGATAATTGTTGTCCTCCGAGTCCCCATATGTGGTCTGTTCATCAGAGTTGTCCTGCCCGCCTTCCTGTTCGTCCTGCTCGGATTCTACCTCAGCAGGGTCTTTGTTGTCCGGGGTCTCGTCTTCTCTGGTGTTGGCAGTGTTTTCTCTTGGGCGATGTGTCCTAGGGCGCCGATTTCCGGGCTGTGTACCAGGCGGTTTGTTCTCGACATGATCCTTCTTGTCATCCTCGAGAGCGCCGTGAGGTGTGTCTTTCATACACATGTCATACCAGGAAGTGGTCTTCCTGTGTCAAACGGGTAATAAGCTCTGGCCTTCACTACAAAAAAAGACACATCCGTGACATTTTGGGCTGAACGAAAAAAATTTCTGTCATAGATATGACACTTCTACGATGATAATTGTGACAAAACCCGGTATCATCATAGATGTGGTGGGCTCCTACTTCTATGACAAAAAATCATGACAGAAAATGGGCTTTTCGTCCTGGGCGGGCCAGAGACGCGGCTGCATGACATTCTTTGGGCCCTCCATGATGGAAAAAACCATCGTAGATGCAAGGGAGAGGAAACTTTTGGGGAGTTCCCGGTTACGGTGGGAGGTCGGGGGCCGAGCGATGCGCGTTTCTCTCGTACACATACGCGAGTGTGTGCAAGGCGTTGGCTCTAACTGAACCCGAGCGAGGCATTGGGCTCTAACTGAACCCGAGCGATTGCACTGCAGGCTACGCGTTACTGAACCCAAGCGATCGATCGATGGCTGTTAACTGAACCCGATAGAGCGATTCCTTCGCTACTGCTGCTAACAGAAGCCGATCGATTGGATGAACAGTGAGTGTTGGGGGGGGGGGGTGGATGAACAGTGAGCGGTGGCATTGCCTCTGGATGAATAGGACCCCGTGGTGTGGAGGGCTGGATGAACAGTAGACGGTGGAGGGGTGCCCGTGGAGGGGTGGTTGAACAGTAGCCGGTGGAGTAGCGCGCGGTGGAGGCTGGATGAACAGGAGCCCGTGGAGGCTGGAGGAGGTCGACGGTAGCCCGTGGAGGCTGGAGGAGGTCGACGGTGAAGATGAACAGTATCCCGTGGAGTCCCGTTTTGCGGTACACCACACCCCTCCCGATGAACAGGACCCCCGTTTCGACCGTAGGAGGTCCGTTTCATCCGTTTTGCGGTACGCCACACCCCTCCTGATCAACAGGACCCCTGTTTCGACCGTAGGAGGTCCGTTTCCTCTGTTTTGCGGTACGCCGCACCTCTTCGGATCAACAGGACCCCCATTTCGACCATAGGAGGTCCGTTTCCTCCGTTCTGCGGTACGCCAGGCCTCGTTTCCATCGTCTGTTCCGTCCAAGCCCTCCCGATGAACACGACCACGCATTCTATTCCGACCCAGCCGGTTGGCTCCCACACGTTCTGTTGCCTCCCGATGAACACGACGCTTTCCGTTGCCTCCCCATGAACACGAAGCATTTCGTTGCCTCCCCATGAACACGAGGCATTCCGTTGCCTCCCCATGAACACGACGACGACGCTGTTTCTCCGTTCCGACCCAGCCATGTACACGAGCCCTGGCCATACGTATGCGCGAGTAGGCATTCGAGACCCCGCCCGTATGTACACATACGTGGCCGTATTTTTTTTCTTGCACCCTGGCCGATGTACATACGTGTACATGCTACGTGCGCTCCTCTACTACAACACATGCGCGCCTCTACTATGACACGTGCGCGCCTCTACATAGACCAGTATGTACGTACACGTCCATGACCAGAATGACAACGCTACGTACGCTTCGACCGGGTGGGTCCCAACTGTCAGGCACTTCCTTGCGTGCGAAGATGTAGCTATTGGGTCCCAGCTGTCAAGGGGGCGAATCGTTTTGTTTTTTTGCCCGGGCGGACTTCCTTGCATGTGAAGGTGTAGCTGGTGGGTCCCAGCAGTCAGGGGGGAAACGTTTTTTTGTGAAATACGGTGGCCCGTTCGGTGGGTCCCCGCTGTCAGGTGGAGGAATAATTATTTTGCACGTAATAAGGAGGCACTTCCTTGATGCGGCCGTGGACCCAGCTGTCAGCCTCTCCACGTACAGTCCACGTCCGATGGAAGCCGTTCCTTGACCACGTTGACCACGCCGCTCCGAGAGCACCAGGGCGGTGGACGACGGTGAGGCCTAGGAAGGGGATGACGCGGCGCTGGGGAAGACGCGGCAGTGGATGCCCACGCGTAGAGGAGTACGAGGGTTCACTGGTTCACTGTAGTGTGAGGCTGCCCTCGCCGCAGAATAACAGGGGGTGTGGGTGAGTAGAGGGATGGCCTGGCCAGCGGTGGGAGTAGTAGGGGGCAGTGAGGCCTCCGCCGCATCGCAGCCGGCCACGGGAGGCAGGAGCACGAGGCATGACCGGCGCTGGTTTGGGCGGCTGGAGCAAGAAGACCAGAGGTTGAAGAAGCACTACGGCCGTTGGATGGACATCGTACGGTCACTAGAGCTAGAATCGTGCATATTGACTAAGTTGACAAAGCCCTCCGTCCCCGTCAACTTAGTAGGCCCACAAGTCAGCCTGCCACTATACTATGTCCCAGCTAAAAGGGGGAGTATTCATTTTTTTGTGCGTAATAAGGAGGCACTTCCTTGCGTGCAAAGATATAGCTGGTGGGTCCGAGCTGTCAGCGGCGGTAACGTTTTTTTCGTGAAATACAGAGGCCCTTTCGGTGGGTCCCTAATGTCAGGTGGAGGAATCATTATTTTGTGCGTAATAAGGAGGCATTTCCTTGCGTGCGGCCGTGGACCCAGCTATCGGCCTCTCCACGTACAGTCCACTTCAGATGCATGTCGGTCGTTGACCACGTTGACCTGGCCGCGCCGAGAGCACCAGGGCGGTGGACGATGGCGAGGCCTAGGAAGGGAACGATACGGAGGCAGGGAAGACTCGACAGTTGTTTCCCACGCGGAGGCGAGTACGACTATACGAGGGTTTACTGGTTCGTCTGCCGTCGCCGTAGAATAACAGCAGGTGTGGGTGAGTAGAGGGATGGCTAGGCCAGCGATGGGAGTACGGTGGGGCGGTGAGGCCTGCGCGGCAGCAGAGCTGACCATAGGGAGGAGGGAGCAGGCAGTCCCGCTGGCGCTTGTTTGAGCGGCTGGAGCAGGAAGCGCAGAGATTGAAGAAGCACGACGGTCGTTGGATGGACATCATACGGTCACTGGAGTTAGAATCGTTCATATTGACTAAGTTGACAAAGCCCTCTGTCCACGTCAACTTAGTAGGACCACAAGTCAGCCTCCCACCATGGTGGGTCCCAGCTAGCAGGGGGTATTCATTTTTCTATGTGTAATAAGGAGGTGTGGGTGAGTAGAGGGATAGACAGGCTAGGGATGCGAGTATGATGGGGCCGTGAGGCCTGCCCGGCAGCACTATCGGCCACGGGAGGCGGGAGCAGGCGGTTCCGACGGCGCTGGTTTGGGCGGCTGGGGCAGGAAGATCAGAGATTGAAGAAGCACGATTGCTGTTAGATTGACATCTAACGGTCTGACGCTGGTAGAGTCGATTGTTGACTAAGTTTCTTTTTTGAGAAACCTTGTGTACGCATGAACTTAGTAGGCCCACAAGTCAGCCTCCAAATCTGTGGCAGACAACATAAAGACCATTTGCTATTTTTTATAATTTTCAACCCATTTGCTAATTCTTAAGTAATTTATTACAACCCATTTTCTGCCCAGGACCATGGTCAAAAAGTTCAACCTTATTTTGCATATTTCGGTGGAGTCCGAACTGTTGTAATCCCGAAATGATAAACATTTCTTAAGAACTTATTTATTTGCCAAAAAATCGTTTTGTTTTTGTAAGCAAATAAGACGTGGGACAATTTAGTTGGTTTAAGGGAAAACCAGTTGTAAAAAAAATCAACGCTGGGTGGGAAAAACAACAAAAATAAGGTTGTAAATATGAAAAGGGAATTTTATGTGTTTTCAATATAATGATATGTGTATATGAACTAGTAAAACTATAGGTAGAGATTAGAAAACGGATGTAGGACATGCGTTTAAAGAGGAAAATAGAACTGGGTTGTGTGTTTGATTCAGTAAAAAAATTGCCTGCGGATGTTGTATGACAAAATATAACTAACGCTGGCGGGTCAGAGGCCAGTAGATACCTGCTGGATCTTTGTGCCCCGTTGTCGTCATGGGCTGGGCCTGTTAAAAACAAAACCAACCCTGGGCAGTCTACAACCTAGTTGAAACTTGCTCGACCTGAAAAAACAATATACGTGCTCAATAAAAGAGAGAATTCTGCAAGTACAGACTAATAACTGGGATGCAGCAGGAATATTTTTTTATCATGATAATAAGTGCATGCACTTGTTTCGAAAAAATTGGAGAACTGGGAATTCGAACAGCGGATGCTTATGCTACCCATCAAATAAAAATCAGGTGCCTGAAAATTCGTTTCAAAACAAATGATTCAGCTTTATATCCACATCGACCCTCGGCATGATGGTTGGAAGCAAATGCAAGTTCATACCAAAAGATCGTTAACAACAATACCAACTTGCGGACGACAAGGTAGTACAACTACCAATACCAAACTAACTTATAATCTTTTTACTCGTGGCCCTAGTGTTCGTCTGGTAGAAAATCTTGCAGAGGACCAGCTCCCGCTCCTTCTCTTGCTCCAGGTCCCTGAGGTGGTACTCGTGCATCACCCAGTTGGTCCTCTGCTGGTCGAAGTTCTTGTTGGTGTGCAGCACTAGAACCTTTTTGCTGCCCGTCTGCCGGCCGTTGACCATCACCGGCAAGGTATTGTCGGTCTTGTGCCACATCGCGTGCATGCCGCACTCCGGCTGTATCTTGCAACGCGTCCACGTGCCCCTTTTGAACGCCCTGGAATTGCGCTGGAAGAAATGCTTCCTTAGGCCACTCAGTGTGATACCTGTAGAATTGTGGAATACAGGTTTTAGTGTACCTAGTTGGCATTTTCATAACATCTTTGGCATGTTGCAGTCACTTGTTTCACTTTTTATTAATTGTCAAATTGCAATTGCTTCACCAAGTATGCGTCTAAAAAGAAAAATAGAGCTATAAACAAAGGAATATGTTTGTGCAAGTAGACGACCGATCGGTGTCTTACCTGGAAGTTTCTCAGGTTGGGTGTAGCATATGCCGTGCTCGCTGTTGATGGTTGGTATGAACTAATCGATGAGAGACTGAAATCTCGCGCTGCCAGCACTCACTTTGGCCTCAGTGTGCTCGATCAGCTCCTGATCCGTGGGATCGAACTTGACGCCAGCCGGCAGCACCGGCCAATCCTTCTTCGACTTGCATCGGTAATTCCAGTTATATGGTACTCAATGTATGATCAATCGACTGTTTTAAGTGAATGATGAAAGATTTCGACAGATAAGTGGTACTCCAAATATGAAGTCCAGAATACCCGAACACGCCGCCGGGATTCTTGTGTCACCTCACATGCAGTGTGTTGTCACGTCAATTCAATGTGTGGACATGATGGATAATTTGACCGACGTATACTAGTACTGCTACTGTACTATTTACTAGTCGTATTTAGTGTCACAATGTATACATAGGTTTAACTAACAAGTACGCACTTGAAGCCTAACTGATATATATATGGCTTCTGCACAGCATCTCCATCATCATTATCAGTACATCCTATGTAGGTTAGTTAGGATGCACTTGATCCTAGGAAGGTATCTATCCTTCAAACCAGAGGAGTGCTTCAAACTAACAACAGTACATAATATCCAACAAAAGAGGGTCATGCTACAGCAGCAAAATACATGGCTCAGTCTAGATATCAGCATGAATCAAGTTGTGCATATTTGTTGTTGGCATGAACCACATCGCTGCATGTCGGGTTTGCAAAAGCCATCCATCGCATGGAAGCTTGATGCCTTTCACACACTGAAGATTATCTGGCAACAAGCTGTGTCGACGAATCTCTGGATATGGTGATTCATGAAACCTATGGTATGATGTGTAAACACACCCCCCCCTCACGGATGGAAGTTGCATAGCATAGTAATCATTGCCATTGATATGATCGATGATTGGTTGGATGTTCGGATAATTGAGCCCGAGGAACAAGGAGTGGTTGCCGAGGTTGTAAACCCGCCTCCAGTTGAATACGCCTGGCCCAACGGAGCTGGGATCTTTCTCGAACATGAAGCAGCCATAGCCATCAATGTCACGAACGCCCCACGCATTGTACTGCATGTGGTTTGATGTAATGGTTTGGTCAATTTGGTACGTGCGAATGAGCATCAAATGACCGCCGTCAGCTAAAAGAGCGATAAACCACCACCCATCGGCTGGTATGATTCCAGGTCCTGGAATCATGAAGGCCAGCGCATTTGCGTCTGCTGCAACAATTCAAATTGGAGACCAAAAGGACAAAAATAAACAATCATGTTTAGAGCATGTGTGGAATTAAGATTATTATAACAGTGACACATACCATAGACAGAGAATTGCAATGCCGTGGTCATAATCATACCCCAAGTTAAAAAAAATAAGCCAATGGCTTTCATATTCTAGCAAAATAGTCACTATGGTTTATGGTTTCGACTCTCCTAAACAGGTCACGACCAATTGGATCAAAATGGTCATAGATTTATGACGATTTCTTTCACGGTCACTACCAGAAGGTCATAATTGAGCATATTTCTTGTAGTGCATGGTTCAAACATCATGTAACAATGAGAGGAAAGCAGCTATGACAGCGCCTACTCATATTCTACCATAGCACTTACTAGTACTGTTCTCATATCAACTCTAAGCAATAACATGCGTTGTTATAAAAATCTTGTAAATGAGAGTAACATATAGCAATCATGATGTTATGCTCATAATATGTATTCTAACAATCATTAGATGCCAATTGTTCTCATATCAACTCTAACAATAACATGTGTGGTCATAAAAATCTAGGAAATGAGAGGAACATATAGCAGTGATGTGGTTATAGACATGCTATGCATTCTAAATTTGTAACAAATGAACAGGCAGTCGTATTCATAAGGTAAATATGAGATGATATAGAACAATTACACGACAATAGATTCCACCAGTATAGGCAGCCAATCTGTGCGTCGAACGCGTAAACGATGCCATCGTGCACTATAGCATCAGACAGAAATGTTGCCTCAACAGGATTGATGATGAGCCATAACCATGTATGGCGACCGGATTCCAGATAGACTAATCCCATGTTGAACAAGGCAATGAGCTTGTAATCCATGTAGTCTTCGGATGGTGTGGGCACTTCGCAGATTACAACTTTCTGCAAACAGAGGTCGAGCCAAAAGCTTGATGCGTCTCATGCATAGTAGGCAGGAGTGTCCGGCGGGCCGCGAGGCTCGATGGTGGTGGTATCCAATGATGGAATGGTGATGTATCGCTGGGTGTAGATATCCACGAGACGCCACGGACTACCGGTGTGGTGGATGTGGACGATCCAGTTGGCCTTCATGCCCGTCCAGTAGTGGCCGCGCATGAAGGACATGTGGACGGGTAGTGGTAGCATGTCGAGGGGCACCACGGCAACCTCCGTAGGATTGTCAAGTCGGCGTCTGGGCCACTTGCGAGGATCGGGCATCAGCAAGCAGGGTGTCTTGAAAAGAGCCGACCGGTTGCAGACATGTAGACGGTACAAAGACACCAAGCATGCGGCCAGACGGACGGTGCTGAGTAGGTCCATACGACTATAGATCTGCTCCAAGAGAACATCGGGGAGGGAATTCCAATCGCGGCTCTGCATGTCAGTCGGTTCTGCCATTGGGGTTTTTGGTGCCAGCGAGCCATCGGGGAAGTGGATTTGGGCGGGCAAGCGAAGAAGCTTCTCCTCGTGTGGCCGAGCAGTGAGCGGGGGGATATGGTACGCGTGAGCTACCAAGGAAGATGGCGCGGGCGGGCGAGCAGTGAGCGGGGGTAAATGGTGTGCGGCCGACAATGGGGAAGAGAGGAGGAATAAGAAGAGAGGAGGAAGAAGAAGAGATGGCAGTACTGGGTAAGGCTGATTTATTAACACCAACACGTTGGTTCAGCTTATTAATTACGTGTCCCATCTGCTGCAGCGTGTATTGTCACTTCATTGCGAAGACTAGTTGAATAGTTCTCTCTGACCGAGATGGGGAATAATGGATGCGAGGACTTCCTTTCTACAGTATCCCTATGCCTCTACGCTCACTTCACTCATTTTGCTCCGTACCTAGTCACTTGTTGAAATCTGTAGAAAGACAAATACTCCGTATTTGGGAACAGAGGGAGGCTTTTACTCTGTACTATTTGGGAACAGAGGGAGTATCACCATATGGAGGGAATAGAGGAAGCTTGAAATATGAACATGTCAATGGGAGGGAGTAAGCCCCATGCATGCAAGATGCAACACTCACACATACACATGGACGCACGCAACACTCACGCACCCATGCGGCACACAGCACACGATGCAACACACACGCTCACGCTCAAGTGCTCAACCTACTCCCTATGTTCGTGAAAGACTATACATTTAGATATTTACACATTGACCAGGGCATAATTAACGCCCAAAAGTAGCAGACTTATGTGTGTATGCGACCATTGAGATAAGAAGATTAAATGAAGGCCGTTGCATGCTGTAATTAAGGATAGACATGTATCCTATACCTACAACACAAGTTGGTGCATTAGTCAATCAATATTAATTTAGATTAAAGGCTAAATGCATTGGAAGTGTAGATGTACATCATGTACTAGACTCTTTGTTTTATAGCCGATGTACACTCTTTGTTGGAAGACCGAGGGAGGACACATGCATGCACTCACATACACAGCAAGGGCGGTTCGCGCACAAGGGTTAGACTCGTGTCGCGCCTGCGTAAAGTTTTGTTTAACTGATTTCTTTGCTCTGCCAACTGACAGGTGGGACCCAGAAACCAGATGACAATTTAACAAGTCAACAAAGTGCCACGTCGACTATGTGGCCGGTCAGTAGGGTGCAATACGGTGCTCTACGATGAGCTAGTGATCGTATAATCGCTGCAAAACTATATATAGTGACCGTAAAGAGCGTATTGTTACATACGTTGACCGCCAGTGTATTTTTCTCATTTCAAATTAAGCCATATTAATCGGAAAGGACGCAGTATGGACTACTACTAGTAGTACTAGTACTGCTTTGATGTGTCCCATCAACTCGCCGAACGAGGAGAAGCTTGCTTACTACGCCTCTCCCTCGCCCACGCGCGCGGTGGTTCACAGGATGAGGAGAGGGTTTTGACTATAGCGCCCTCTCCCTATCCATCTCCCTCTCCCTCGCCCTCGGCCTCGCGGTGGACGTGCAACAGTTCAATCGGTGTCAGATTGCCAGAAGCATATTGTACTGTAGTATCATCATTGTTGGACCTTCCGAAGAGGCGAAGAGCCAAGTGCAAGGTTCACACGAGTACGAACTGTTGAACCTCCCGAAGAGGCAAAGAGCCAAGCACAAGGTTTTATAGGAGTTGTCGTCCTAGTAGGAGTATACTACAACTATAGCGAACGATGCTACTGTATGATGCCGCCACGTCACGTATATCCAAAGTTGTGCCACCTTTTTTTTCTCAAAGAGCGTGTTGGAGCCCGTGCAACAACCACACAAGTTGCATGTACACATAACACATTTACTAGTAATAAATTCTAAAGGACAAATGCCAGTATGCCACACAAGTTCATCTCCAATTCATGTGATAACTTTGTGCACGACTAGTCTACATATATTCACAGCACTGCCGTTCACAATTACCGTACTCCACTTACACGTTATAGATGGGCTACATGTCCTCCTCCAGGTTCCAGTCCCAGGTGTTCTTCATGGATGGCACGATCCATAGCAGTGGGCAACGGGAATCATTGTCGCAACTTTCTAGTCCGGTTCCACACGATGGAGACTCATCCAAGCTGAAGCGGCATAAATCAGGGATAGCGTGTCCCAACATGTCGTTCATCCAGCGGTGCGCACTGAAGACACAACCATGCTTCATGAACGGCAGGCCTTCCGTGTCGTGCACGGAAGGTGGCATCCGCTTCACAATGGGGTAGTTGTCCCCGATGAAAAGCGAGTACTCTCCAAGAGTGTTCCTCGGCACCCACGTAGCATCACGGGGGTCGAACTCGGCGCCGTTCATCTGGTACACGTGGCATCCCAGATCTGGACACATGGTGACGTGCATAGTCAAGGTCCATGCATAATAATGGTGTGCTCAAATATGGCGGTCACTAATACTGTGCAGCAAATAGTACTACTCCGGTATAGAGGAAGTAAAATAACCGGCTTATTATATATAGCCACTCTTGGCTACATGGATGAGATAGTAAGACATGGAAAAACAAAAATGGTGGCAGCAAGTGGGTTCAAGCCTTCAAGGGCCTAGCTAGCTATACGCGTCCTCCAAGGTAAAAAGTACTCCTACTAGTATACAAAGTATACTACTAGTACAACAATGAAAGAGAAGGCGAGAGGGTTAAAAATGGAATAGCTAGGTAGATGGTGACGATCCGATCGTGGTAGATTGTGTGACCATGTTGCACATCAGTGGTACCATGGGTAACAACTGCTAAGATAGTTGATCCCAATATGCCAAAGTCAGCTACAAGGTTCCAGGTTAGACCGAATCGCGGATGCAAATGCACATCCAGGATCGGCGATCTTATTTGGATCAGAGGATGACTGGTCCCTACAAAATAATGGAGTACCGTTAGGGATGCAAATGATGGTTTGTGCATTCCGTTTGTAATCTCCCATACCATAGGATGGCAACCAGATGAAACAAGTCCCCTGGCTTGTCACCGCGAAGATGCGGCCTAGATGGCGCACGACGTCTTCGAACGTGTAGGGGTACAAATCTACCGCCGCCAACATGCGCCAGCCTCTGTCGTTACTGCCTCTTGCATTGATGGCAATCCTTATGTCGAACACCGGATGAGATAGTAATCGTCGTAGCCGCGTCACTTTGTCAGCGGGTCCGAAATTTCTATCTTCTTCAATCTCATGTAGTGTAACGCCCACGATGCGGCTATATCTCCCAGGTGTCGACGCACGACTTAGAGGCATAACCGCATTGTAAGCAATGTCGCAAGAGGGGTAATCTTTACACATCCCATGTACTGAATAAGAAAAGAGGATACATAGTTGGCTTACAATCGCCACTTCACACAATACATGAATATAGCATTACAACATCCAGATACAATTAAGGTCCGACTACAGAACCAAAATAAAAGAAGACCACCTCCCATAGCTACAGATCCCCGATCGTCCCAACTGGGCTCCACTACTGATCAACTGAAAAACGGAACAACATAACAAACACGAACTTTGTAGAGCTCCTCCTTGAGCTCAGTTGCATCACCTGCACGGTATCATCGGCACCTACAAACTAGTTTTGGAAGTTATCTGTGAGTCACGGGGATTCAGCAATCTCACACCCTCGCGATCAAGACTATAAGCTTATGGGTAAGGTAAAAGGTATGAGGTGGAGCTGCAGCAAGCACTAGCGTATATGGTGGCTAACATACGCAAATGAGAGCGAGAAGAGAAGGCAAGGCACGACCGAGAAACTATGATCAAGAAGTGATCCTAGAACAACCTACGTCAAGCATAACTCCAACACCGTGTTCACTTCCCACACTCTGCCGGAAAGAGACCATCATGGCTACACACGCGGTTGATCCATTTTAATTAAGTTAAGTTTCAAGTTTTCTACAACCGGACATTAACAAATTCCCATCTGCCCATAACCGCGGGCACAACTTTCAAAAGTTCAAAACCCTGCAGGGGTGTCCCAACTTAGCCCATCACAAGCTCTCATGGTCAACGAAGGATATTCCTTCTCCCAGGAAGACCCGATCAGGCTCGGAATCCCGGTTACAAGACATTTCGACAATGGTAAAACAAGACCAGCAAAGCCTCCCGATGCGCCGACAATCCTGATAGGAGCTGCACATATCTCGTTCTCAGGGCAACAGCGGATGAGACATCCTACGAGTAAAACCAACCCTCAAGTTTCCCCGAGGTGGCCCTGCAGTCTACTCAGTTCGGACCAACACTTAGAGAAGCACTGGCCCGGGGGGGGGGGGTTAAAATAAAGATGACCCTTGAGTCTGCAGAACCCAAGGGAAGGTGGTAGGTTGTTAGTGCAAATGGTAAAACCAAGGTTGGGCCTTGCTGGAGGAGTTTTATTCAAGGCGAACAGTCAAGGGGTTCCCATTATAACCCAACCGTGTAAGGAACGCAAAATCAAGGAACATAACACCGGTATGACGGAAACTAGGGCGGCAAGAGTGGAACAAAACACCACGCATCAGGCCGAGCCTTCCACCCTGTACCAAGTATATAGATGCATTAATTAAATAAGAGATATTGTGATATCCCAACAAATATCCATGTTCCAACTAGGAACAAACTCCAATCTTCACCTGCAACTAGCAACGCTATAAGAGGGGCTGAGCAAAGCGGTAACATAGCCAAACAACAGTTTGCTAGGACAAGGTGGGTTAGAGGCTTGACATGGCAATAATGGGATGCATGATAAAGCATGTGGTACGTATCGTAGCATAGGCATAGCAAAAGAGCGAGCAACTAGCAAGCAAAGATAGAAGTGATTTCGAACGGATCCTCACAAATGTGACGTTATCGGAACCAACCCGAAGAAGCAACACCGGAAAGAAGCAAACAATCATGGTAAACAACCACCACATGAACATGGAACGATGCACAATCAAGTATGATGCATGTCTGCTTTAATGCGGCATGGCATGGCAAAGGGCACAAACAAAACTACAAGTTAAGTGGAGCTCAATATGCAAAGTGTTGCATATTGACGGAACACCACATTCAAGTTATTTAGTTTGATCTCGTCTATGTACCCAACAATATTAAATGTTGATTAACATGGCAAGAGATGAAGCATAAGAAATAATCTATTTAGGCAAGTTTAAATGAGGCCGGAACGCCAAACAACAATTCCATTAAATCCCCATATGCATTTATCAATTTGGTTCAACAAGAATTTTAAAGATTTAAGTGTTATTATCATGATGCGAATGACATGAACTAGTTTATGCAATTTTTATTAAAAGTTGACAAGAGCATTATGAAGCATTTGTCACCGTGGTGGAAAGGAAAGGGGTGCCATGGTAACGATAACGAAAATGGTGCCATGACAGCTTTCCGGTTCCGGTAACTCGATTGAGATACTGATGCAAAGGAGAAGTGTGCGGATGCGTGCAAAAGATGGTGGGGCGATCCCGTATTCCGGGTGTCCCACGAGTTGGCGACAAGGAAACGAGTGACAAATTGGACACGGTGCAAACGCGAGCATCTCAAATATCGCAAGCACGTTCACGGACGGTCGTCTCGGGGTTATACCTTTGAAGCATGCATTATCGGAGGGGTTCGAGTTTGATGCGGTGTAGGGGAAGTAGACGTTCTCGGGACGTTCGTAGTGGAAGTAGTCGTTCTCGCATGCTCTAGGGTCGAGGGTAGCGGTTCTCGCGATCTCGACGACGGTAGTGGTACATGTTTATCGTAGCACGAGTTTCCGTAGATGTTCATGTCATTGGTGTCGTGGTACTTGGGGTCTTCGGACTTTCCAGTCCCGTTCTTGCGACGGTAGTCGTTCAAGTTCGTTTAAGAGAGGTACTTGATGACTCCAACGTCTTTGGGGCGACGGTAGTTGTACACGGTCCACGAGACGTTGATCGTTCAGGGTCCGACTTGCGGGTCTTGCCGACATGAGGCGTTTTTGTGTAGACGAACTTGGTGCATCCGAAAGGTCACACTTGTCGTCGTGAGAACTTGGTGAATCCAAGGTCTTCGAGGTCGACGGTAGTTGTACATCTCATAGTGGAACTTGACGAATCAGACGGACTCTGGGCGTCGTGGTACTTGTCATGTTCCGGAACCGAAGTGGTACTTGGCAATATTCAGGACGGTCTTGGCGATTCCAGAGACACGGTTTAGGTACTTGACGCAACACCGCGTAGTCGTCCTTGGGGCATCAGAACTAGTTGGACTTTCCGGTCTTTATGATCTGAAGAGCACTTGGGTTTTCGGTCACTGGTGCTTGGCAGGTCGTTGAGGTGGAGCAGGGGGTCAAGGCCATGGCGCGCGGAAGGAGAAGCAGGGCCGGGGCACGATGGGGAATGGACGGAGGAGGTGGGCTCACTGTTGGAGTCGTGCTGGTGGTTCTCCGGCGACGAGGTGCGCCGGGGCGGCGCTGCTGCCATCTGCAGGTGCTAGTCGTCAGCGGCGACCGGTAGGGAAGGGCTCGCTGGAGGCGCCGTTGGCTCAGGTTGGCGGCCTGCGGCGCCTGGCGGAGGAGAAACTGCAGGGGCGTGGTGCCTCGCTCCTCTCTCTGGCGAAGGAGGGAAGGAGGGGATCGAGGGAGAGGGCACTGTGAGCGAATGGAGATGGAGATCGGGCAGTGCGTGCGAGGCTGGCGGCGGAAGGGAACGAGAAGGAGGGATCGGGAGAGAGCGAAACTCTCCTGTGGCGGCGCAAGTGAGAGCGATGGGATCGTGGGAGTGGGGATCGGGTGAGGGAGCGCTAGGGTTCGGTGGCTGGGCTGCGGGAGGCCTTGGTGGGCCGGCGCGGGAGGCCCGGTTGGGTGGAGGATTGGGCCTAGAGAGGCCTGTTGGCTAAGCTCTCTCTCTCTCCCTTATTTTTTAACTATATAATAGAAAAGAAACTTGAAGAAAGGCCGAGAGGGATTGCAGTGGAGTTTGGACATGAAGTAAATTTTCTCAGAGTCACAAAAATGAGCCTGATCCAAGAAAAATGGAAATGAACATGTGGGTGAAGTTTGAAACAAACTCATTTGAATTTAATTCAAATGGTTTTGCATAGGAATTAGGTTATAGGGAGGTCCAAAAATGTTGAGATTTTTGGTGGAGCTCCGTAATAATGTAAAAGAATTATCGACAAAGTTGAGAGTCAAAAACCGGAAGAAGGAAAGGTCAAGGATTTATCTAGCAAGTGTGTTGCGGATAATTCCAAATTAATGGAATACTTTATAATAGCTCCCTAAAATATTGGTAGGATATGATATATAGAGAAAACACCATGTGAGTTCCCTCGATTTAAATGGACCGAAGATCCATGCAATTTATTTAGTTGAGTTGCAAAAGATTTATGAGATGATGGCATGATGACATGATGCAATGGAAAATTAAAAGGGCAGACCCAAAAGAAACACACGACGAAACCCGGAACATATGGAAGACATCTGAAGCTCCGGTCTTGGGGCGTCACAACACTCCACCACTACGAGAGGATCTCGTCCCGAGATCTAGGATGGCACCGGAGGGAAAACCGGAAGAGGGAGATGAGAGGTAAAAACTAAGTTGCTTCTTTGTTAAACGAGTGAAACCATGAACCTTGAGAGGTTGAACCACTTGAAAGGAATAAAACCACGGAGGTGATTGAAGTTGAAAACACTCCGTTAGAAAAGAGAAACAAGGAAGAAAAAATTCGAGCAGCACTCCGGTTGAAAAGAGATGCAAGACTTGATAAGATAAAAAGAACTTGAGCGGAGGACACAACACTCCGGTTAAATTGATAAGCATGAAAAGAACACGATCCTCACCATTCGAGATGATGAGAGAAAAGAGCAACATCACAAAGCCTCCGGATGAAGGAATAAAAGGTAGATCGTCGGAACAAAAGAACGAAGAAGAAAAAGACAACTTCTAGCACAAATGGGCTTGGAAAACATCCTTGCAAGGGAGGATTGCACGGGGTTGTTGGGAAATCAACAACGAAAAGAATAAGCTTGTAGTGGGCTTATGGAAACAACACGTCGATATTTTGAGGAGAAATTCTGCCACTAACGGAAATAATAGACTGTATTGAGATGAACAAGGAGACGGGAAACTTATTTCACCCGAAGGATAAATGAAGAACTTGGGTGATTCATAAGAACGATAAATAGCAACAATCCTTAGGGAAAGCTTTAGGTGAAATATAACCCAAGATAATTCCAATGACGAGGTTGATTGGTTGAAAAGATGTCTTGAGCGAAGAGAAAATGATGGATTTAGATATGTCACTCTTGAAAAACTTGCAAATCGTAAAACACGAAGGGAAAATTATCAATAATGACATAACACCACCTCAAAAGATAAGATAGAACGAATTGTACTTCGAAACGCAAGATGAAGAATACTTGAAGTATAGGTTGACGGATCATAGCTTCGAGAGATATCTTGAAGAACAATTGAAGAGTGAAAAAGGATCCTTGACGAACCACCATGTAGCCTCCATGAACAACTCCGGTAAAAAAAGGATGATCAAACGGAAGGAAAGAGAGGTTGAAAACACAAAGTGAAGCCTTGCCATGATTAGATGGATCTTCATGATGAGAAAAATTGAGAAAGCTTGGAACTCCAGGAAAAGAAAAGGATGAAACAATTGAAATAGAGAATTTGATGAACCTTCGGAATAAGGAATAGAATTTACTCGATGAAACAAGAATAAGAATTACATTATGCTTATCCTTCACCAATTTAAATTGATGACAAGCAACAGATTTGGCATACTACTTATTCTCGTAGAAAAGATTAAGATAGATATAGCGTAAACTTGAGAAGGTCTTCAATGAACCACCGGTAGGATTTAAACAACGAATAATTAGTATGATAACGAAGGGAAAGAAGTCTTGAATGGACCACCATAAGAATTGAAAACGATTGAAGAAAAGATAAAGAAGCACCGGGAAGAATAAGAGAACAAATGAAGATACCTAAGAGAATTTAGATACTAGAGAATGAAGAGATCCCGAACTGATTAAAGAATACTTGAATGAAGTGCTGGTAAGATTTAGAGAAAGAAAGCTGAAAGATGAGAATGAATAAGTCTTCTGAAAAGATGGGCTCCGGAGAATCAAATTGAAAAGAATCTTGAATTGCTCCAGATAGGTGAAAAGAATTCTCACAATCAAAACAATTAAGAGAGGATGGCAACAAGCTAGAATGATGAATCTTTGAGAGAACGGATAAGATTTGGAGGAAAAACTCTTCCTCGGTCTTCAAAATCTGAGAATTACGACGAGAAACACCACCATGAATTATTTAGACACTCCGGAAGAATCAAAAGCGAAGAGGTTGATCCAACGATGAAAAGAATTTGTCCGATCTTGGAGAAACCATCTGACTGATCATAACTCATTCTTACGTCGAACTTTGAATGAATATGAAAATAACTCCGGGAAAATTAGAAGAGTCACATAAGATCCTGGAAAAGACCTGTGGGTTAGGGCCCACTCAAAAGATACACCATTGAAGAGGTTGCTTGAAAAAAAATGCACCGGTTGAATTAAATGGCTTGAATGAGATAGCATCCTCAAAAGAGCTGGAATGAAAGCTGAGTGGAAACACGAATCTTCGAGATATCTTCAGCACTCCGGAATAATTGAATAGTGAGAGGTAAAAGATTAAGAATTGCACCGGCATGAGAAAGCATTTGAAACGAGGAAAAGGGGATATGATCAACACCAAAAGCTTGATTTGAATCCACCGGAGAATATAAAAGAAACGAAGAATGATGAACTTGAAGAGCATCTTCAAGAGAACCACCGGGTAAGAACATTGATTGAAAAGGACGAAGAGACTTCCCATCAATAAAGAATACTTGATTAAGAAATCTGAGTCCTCGAAGAAAAAGGGTGGGAGGGTGGGAAAAACAAAGGCAACTTGGGGACGGATGAAGCAAACACCATTGAGAAGACTTAGAATTGATCTTGCGGATGGCGAGAATGATGGGATCATCTCGAAGAGAAGCACATCGGTTGGAAATAGAATTGGGATGAAAATCTCGATAAATAAGAAGGATTAGTATTCACATAGAAATATGAGAACACCGCTTAGGAAAGGTATGGAATCAACATTTGACTTTGAAGCAACTCGAATACCACAACTAAAACAAAAAACAAAGGATTGGCTTGCAAAATAAGCTAGAATAAACATATGATAGAGATTCCGTTCGAAGTTTTTGTGGTGGGGCCCACATGGGCTCGATCGTACAACACCATCATGTACAAGGCAGTGCACATGACATACGAAGCGTCCCCGAGTCAGCATAGCCAAGGACTCTTTAAGACACAATGAGACCACTGTAAAACCAACCGTGGGTAGGCGGACCACTAGACGTCGAACCCCAATTTCATATCATACATCTGTCGGAAAGATATCCTAGGATCTACTTGAATTCCCACTTATAAACTCCCGAAACTTTCCGGTTATGCAATCAGGTGTTGGGGATACAGGGGAAGCATAATATCTCACCCAAAACTAGCAATCCTTCATCCAGCTGTATCCATCCTTCAACACATAACCAAGAAACCTTCGGAAATCATTTACCTCAACCTTCGAAAAGCATCCGTTATACGAGTTATGGCAATACTCCCGAACTCCCGCCCCAGTACTAGGTGGCATCAAGGTTATCTCACCAACAACTGCATAAAAGAGATTTTCGATGTCGGCGAAACTCAGGTATTCCAGAACTGCAATGATAAAATTGTGACGACAACACCTCGGAGCTCAACTCCCCGGGACACTGCCACAACCCCTAAATGTCAGGAGGCACCAAGAACAATGTTCTCATCACAAAACCATCGGAACGATTCCAAGATACTCGCGTGATCCTAATTTTTTTTAATGAAATTTGAGAAGAGAAGAGTCAAAACTATATGTCAGGAGGCCTCACCATAGCGACGAAGGGACTGAGGAGTAAAAAGAATACTACTCTCTGATATATATAATCCTATAAGACTCAAAACATTTTTCTAGAATCAACAACGCCAGCGATTCGATCAAGCAGGGGGCTCCTAAGTCGGGGAAGGCTCTGATTACCAACTTGTAACGCCCACGATGCGGCTATATCTCCCAGGTGTCGAAGCACGACTTAGAGGCATAACCGCATTGTAAGCAATGTCGCAAGAGGGGTAATCTTTACACATCCCATGTACTGAATAAGAAAAGAGGATACATAGTTGGCTTACAATCGCCACTTCACACAATACATGAATATAGCATTACAACATCCAAATACAATTAAGGTCCGACTACGGAACCAAAATAAAAGAAGACCACCCCTAATGCTACAGATCGCCGATCGTCCCAACTGGGCTCCACTACTGTTCAACTGAAAAATGGAACAACATAACAAACACGAACTTTGTAGAGCTCCTCCTTGAGCTCGGTTGCGTCACCTGCACGGTACCATCGGCACCTGCAAACTAGTTTTGGAAGTAATCTGTGAGTCACGGGGACTCAGCAATCTCACACCCTCGCGATCAAGACTATTTAAGCTTATGGGTAAGGTAAAAGGTATGAGGTGGAGCTGCAGCAAGCACTAGCATATATGGTGGCTAACATACGCAAATGAGAGCGAGAAGAGAAGGCAAGGCACAGTCGAGAAACTATGATCAATAAGTGATCCTAGAACAACCTACGTCAAGCATAACTCCAACACCGTGTTCACTTCCCAGACTCCGCCGGAAAGAGACCATCACGGCTACACACATGGTTGATCCATTTTAATTAAGTTAAGTTTCAAGTTTTCTACAACCGGACATTAACAAATTCCCATCTGCCCATAACCGCGGGCACGGCTTTCGAAAGTTCAAAACCCTGCAGGGGTGTCCCAACTTAGCCCATCACAAGCTCTCACGGTCAACGAAAGATATTCCTTCTCCCAGGAAGACTCGATCAGGCTTGAATCTCGGTTACAAGACATTTCGACAATGGTAAAACAAGACCAGCAAAGCCGCCCGATGCGCCGACAATCCCGATAGGAGCTGCACATATCTCGTTCTCAGGGCAATACCGGATGAGACATCCTATGAGTAAAACCAACCCTCAAGTTTCCCCGAGGTGGCCCCGCAGTCTACTCAGTTCGGACCAACACTTAGAGAAGCACTGGCCCGGGGGGGGGGTTAAAATAAAGATGACCCTTGAGTCTGCAGAACCCAAGGGAAGGTGGTAGGTTGTTAGTGCAAATGGTAAAACCAAGGTTGGGCCTTGCTGGAGGAGTTTTATTCAAGGCGAACTGTCAAGGGGTTCCTATTATAACCCAACCGTGTAAGGAATGCAAAATCAAGGAACATAACACCGGTATGACGGAAACTAGGGCGGCAAGAGTGGAACAAAACACCAGGCATAAGGCCAAGCCATCCACCCTTTAACAAGTATATAGATGCATTAATTAAATAAGAGATATTGTGATATCCCAACAAATATCCATGTTCCAACAAGGAACAAACTCCAATCTTCACCTGCAACTAGCAACCTATAAGAGGGGCTGAGAAAAGTGGTAACATAGCCAATCAACGGTTTTCTAGGACAAGGTGGGTTAGAGGCTTGACATGGAAATAATGGGAGGCATGATAAAGCATGTGGTAGGCATCATAGAATAGGCATAGCAAAAGAGCGAGCAACTAGCAAGCAAAGATAGAAGTGATTTTGAAGGTATGGTCATCTTGCCTGAGATACCGCAAGGAAGAAGAACGAGTCCACGAAGAAGACAAACGGACATAGACGAACGGATCCTCACAAACGTGACGTTTTCGGAACCAACCTGAAGAAGCAACATCGGAAAGAAGCAAACAATCATGGTAAACAACCACCACATGAACATGGCACGATGCACAATCAAGTATTATGCATGTCCGGTTTAATGCGGCATGGCATGGCAAAGGACACAAACAAAACTACAAGTTAAGTGGATCTCAATATGCAACGAGTTGCATATTGACGGAACACCACATTCAAGTTATTTAGTTTGATCTCGTCTATGTACCCAACAATATTAAATGTTGATTAACATGGCAAGAGATGAAGCATAAGAAATAATCTATTTAGGCAAGTTTAAATGAGGCTAGAACACCAAACAACAATTCTGGTAAATCCCCATATGCATCTATCAATTTGGTGCAACAACAATTTTAAACATTTAAATGTTATTATCATGATGCGAATGACATGAACCAGTTCATGCAATTTTAATTAAAAGTTGACAAGAGCATTATGAAGCATTTGTCACTATGGTGGAAAGGAAAGGGGTGCCACGGCAACGATAACAAAAACGGTGCCACAGCAGCATTCCAGTTCCGGTAACTCGATTGAGATACTGATGCAAAGGAGAAGTGAGCGGATGCATGCAAAAGATGGTGGGGCTATCCCAGATTCCGGGTGTCCCACGAGTTGGCGATAAGGAAACGAGTGACAAATTGGACACGGTGCAAACGCGAGCATCTCAAACATCGCAAGCATACATTCACGGATGGTCGTCTCGGGGTTATACCTTCGAAGCATGCATTATCGGAGGGGTTCGAGTTTGATGCGGTGTAGGGGAAGTAGACGTTCTCGGGACGTTCGTAGTGGAAGTAGTCATTCTCGCATGCTCTAGGGTCGAGGGTAGCGTTTCTCGCGATCTCAATGACGGTAGTGGTACATGTTTATCATAGCATAAGTTTCCGTAGATGTTCATGTCATCGGTGTCGTGGTACTTGGGATCTTCGTACTTTCTGGTCCCGTTCTTGCAACGGTAGTCGTTCATGTTCGTTTCGGAGAGGTACTTGATGACTCCAATGTCTTTGTGGCGACGGTAGTTGTACACGGTCCACGAAACGTCGATCGTTCGGGGTCCGACTTGCGGGTCTTGCCGACATGAGGCGTTTTTGTGTAGACGAACTTGGCGCATCCGAAGGGTCACACTTGTCATCGTGAGAACTTGGTGAATCCGAGGTTTTCGAGGTCGACGGTAGTTGTACATCTCATAGTGGAACTTGACGGATCCGAGGACTCCGGGCGTCGTGGTACTTGTCGCGTTCCAGAACCGAAGTGGTACTTGGCGATATTCAGGACGGTCTTGGCGATTCCGTAGACATGGTTTAGGTACTTGAGACGCAACACCGCGTAGTCGTCCTTGGTGCATCGGAACTAGTTGGACTTGCCGGTCTTTATGATCTGAAGAGCACTTGGGTCTTCGGTCACCCGTGCTTGGCAGCTCATCAAGGTGTAGCAGGGGGTCAAGGCCATGGCGCACGGAATGAGAAGCAGGGCTGGGGCGCAACGGGGAATGGACGGAGGAGGTGGGCTCGCTGTTGGAGTCGTGCTGGTGGTTCTCCGGCGACGAGGTGCGCCGGGGCGGCGCTGCTGCCATCTGCAGGTGCTAGTCGTCAGTGGCGACCGGCAGGGAAGGGCTCGCTGGAGGCGCCGTTGGTGCAGGGTGGTGGCCTGCGGCGCCTGGCGGAGGAGGAGAAACTGCAGGGGCGTGGTGCCTCGCTCCTCTCTCTGGCGAAGCAAGGAAGGAGGGGATCGAGGGAGAGGGAACTGCGAGTGAATGGAGATGGAGATCGGGCAACGCGTGCGAGGCTGGCAGCGGAAGGGAATGAGAAGGAGGGGATCAGGAGAGAGCAAAACTCTCCTGTGGCGGCGCGAGGGAGAGCGATGGGATCGTGGGAGTGGGGATCGGGTGAGGGAGCGCTAGGGTTCGGTGGCTGGGCTGCGGGAGGCCTTGGTGGGCTGGTGCGGGAGGCCCAGTTGGGTGGAGGATTGGGCCTAGATAGGCCTGCTGGCTAAGCTCTCTCTCTCCCTTATTTTTTTAACTATATAATATAAACGAAACTTGAAGAAAGGCCGAGAGGGATTGCAGTGGAGTTTGGACATGAAGTAAATTTTCTCAGAGTCACAAAAATGAGCCTGATCCAAGAAAAATGGAAATGAACATGTGGGTGAAGTTTGAAACGAACTCATTTGAATTTAATTCAAATGGTTTTGCATAGGAAGTAGGTGATAGGGAGGTCCAAAAATGTTTTGAGGTTTTTGGTGGAGCTCCAGAATAAGGTAAAAGAATTATCGACAAAGTTGAGAGTCGAAAACCGGAAGAAGGAAAGGTCAAGGATTTATCTAGCAAGTGGGTTGCGGATAATTCCAAATTAATGGAATACTTTATAAGAGCTCCCTAAAATATTGGGAGGATATGTTATATAGAGAAATCACCATTTGAGTTCCCTCGATTTAAATGGACCGAAGATCCATGCAATTTATTTAGTTGAGTTGCAAAAGATTTATGAGATGATGGCATGATGACATGATGCAATGCAAAAATAAAAGGGCAGGCCCAAAAGAAACACACGGCGAAACCCAAAACATATGGAAGACATCTGAAGCTCCGGTCTTGGGGCATCACATGTAGGCATCATCATACGTATTCAAGCCCAGCCAGTCCAAAAGGCCGATCCCAATGGTGGAGAAGGGGTCTACCAGAACGGCCGCACTGCTGTGGATGTTGTGCAAAATGATGGTGGTATCCGGCCGGAGGTATGCAAGCCAATATTCGTTGGCACCGACCCAGACCTATATATAAGACGGTGGGCAGCGGAGAAATAACGGGATGGAAATGGAATAACTAAGTACTACATGATCAAACTCCATTACTGACCTGCTCATCGGACAAAATCCGACTACCTCTCAACGTCGGCAGCTCTAGTGGAGTCAACGTGCAACCATGGCCCGGGAGCGGTGGACTGTTCGAAGGATTGTCCCATAGAAGAACCTTCTCCTCAAGGACGCATGGAAGACCAAAAAGCATGGCCTTTTCCCAAGCCTATTTAGGAAGCGTCTTGAAAACGTTGGTGCAGGAAGCACCGAGTCTTGCGGCGGTGAGGACGTCGGAGCGGCGTGCATTTTCTCCCAGAGGATCGTCGTCCAAGGTCTCCCAGCCCCGACGAGGAGGAGTACCGCCTGGCGAATCCATGGGAGCTGCGACGAACTGCCTTCTCTTCGGGGGGAGGGGAACTGGCGAGGAGGAGATAAGAGTGTAGTAACCGCAGGGCCTCGTCCCTTCCAACTGTAGATCGTTCCTCAGCGAAGGGGTGAGGATATTATTTACTACTAGTGCTAGCATTATGGAACGTTATGGGATTGCATTATACTATAAATATTAGCACTAGTAAGAAATTTTTGGCACTATGTAGTAGTTTTTGGCGTGGATTAAGAAATTTTGGGTATGTTTTTGCTATTTTTTGTACACGCCAACTAGTGTCAAAAAACGTCTTACATTATGTGACGGAGGAGTACGTACTCGTACTGTAGCAGTACTAGTACTACTTTTCTCAACTAGTAGTGTGATGTACTGTACTTCTAGTCTAGTCTGGTATAGTGCACCAGTTTTGAACTCTTGAATCTCAGGGCCAAGGAGCTACAGTTGGAAGTGGAGGGTACTACTGTTCTCTAGAACCATCGCTGTACTATCAATGCAGGGGAAGTACACCTGCGTAGTGGCCTAGTGGGTACTCTCGGTGCTCTATTCAGCAACTCCTCTCACGTAGCTGGCCTACTCAGCCGCTCCTCTCACGCACACACTAGCAGTCTGTTTATCAGCGATAGTTACTGCGGGGGCAGAACATTTGAGTTATTTGATACAGCGAGACTAGGCTTTTCGCTTCCATTTGTGGAGGTGTAATGGATCTCGTCGAACTTTGTTAGTAGTTCCTTCTTTATGAATGAGATGAAGCAAAGCTTTTGCCTCCGTTTCAAAAAACACGTCAAGAGAAATTTCTTTTATAGTAGAGCCAATAATGGAGTGAAGTCCATGCGTGCAACGCCACAAGCTACAGAGTAGTAGTAGAGCACTCTACGTACAGAGCCATATTGCACAGTTCCCAATGCCCCAACAGGCTTTTCTGGCTCCTCGGGCTTAATTGGGAGGCGCTAGTTTAAATATGCTACTAGCTGATGAGGAAGCTGCAAGCGAGGTGCGGCTAGGGCGAGCACGCGAGCCACGGGATGCTGGGAAGGAAAACCCGTTCACGTGGCTAGGCTGTCCAGTGCACCCAGATTGTGGGGCCGCACGTCCGTTTGACTTCAAAACTCAAACTACTTGTGTAAAATATTGGCTCGCGGCGAAGTGTAGTAGTACTATCTTTTTTTAAATAGGCCGCCATGCGTTCGGCCAGTATCGAACCCACAAAATGAGGTATACACTCCCGCGACCACTAGTAGTACTCGTTGGAGTACAACGCAACCTAGAATCGCCTTTTGTTGCTAGTAGTACGTACATTGTTCCTTACAAGAAACCCCTAAGAGCATGGTTAATAGTATAGCCAGCTGCTGGCTATAAGCCAGTGCCATGTCATCTACAACCCATCTTATAGCCAACATGTACAATAATAGATCAAAATAGTGTACTACTTTTTTATTATGTGGCCCACTTCTCATTCTCACAAAGTGCCTAGGAGCACATGCTAGAGCTGTCTCTTCACGAAGAGCCCGCTTACCTTCTCTCTCCTCTTCTCTTTCCTCCAAATAAGCAAAAATATACTAGTTTATTTCTTATAGACCGCTGACTCAGCTCTATTGTACTTGCTCTAATAATGCAAGAAACCACTAAAATGCCAAGAAACTACTACCACTTGCATACATGGCAGGCTTAAGATAAGACTACCTTATCAACCATTGTACATGCTCTTACCAACAAAAATCCTTGAGTGACCTCCTACCTCTGGCCCGTCCACCTAGTCATCCTCGGCCATGGGACACAGCTACTGCCGCCGGCAGAAGGCGAGGTCAAAACCGCTGGCGGTGCGGAGCCCATGTTGCGGCAGCCCAGATGCCAGCTTTGTCCAGCGCTCGCGGCTGCTAGCTAGCCAAGATAGCTCCGTCCAGCTGCTTGTCCGCAAGGTTTGCTAGCTAGATTGGCACGGTAGCACGGCGCTTGCTCGAGCGCGCCGCGCTAAGGCCAGCCATCTGGCTCGAGCGAAGGCCAACGCGGTGGCTTGCTCGCTCGTGAGTCACGCTCGGCCCATCCTGCCAACCCGTGCGGAGGCCAGCGCGGCGTCCGGCCCATCCGGCGGAGCGGCGGCCAAGTCGCTCATCATGGCGCCACCGACGAACACGCATCAGTATCGTTTGAAGTAATGTTTAGGAAAAATAATGATTTGAGGGGGAATAATAGGATAGAAGGTCAGATGTGGGTCCCTCGTGTCAATGGTCAAATAAAATGTGTTGGTTTAAGCTGCCTCGTCAGCACGGACGTGTGGGCCAACCCTGTCATAAATGGGTTTAAACGAACCTAATCGGTAGGAGTACTAGGTAGTTTTTGGCATGGATTAAGAAATTTTGGGTATGTTTTTGCTATTTTTTGTACAACAGATTCTTCATAGGGCTGGTTGAAAGTGGTAGTTTTTTGTTAAATACTCTACAAATTGTAAGTAGGAGTGGAAGTTAAGCTTTGGAAGCCAATAAGCAAGGCTAGTTACATAGTGCATATGTGTACATGATTGAAAGTAAATATCAACCATGAGTGACTAATATCTTGATGGAAAACTCGAAACTATGGAATACTAGGAAAAAATGCATGGTTGGAAATACTAGCAATGTTCATGTCCGTTGCAACGAATCATAATTAGAATAATACTTATTCACAACTTGGTACAAAACACTCTAATTTTGATATACATATGTCACTAGAGATATATTATGTTTCAATTAGAATATATTCCTTGGGCTGTTTTGGTGAGGTCAGGGAGGGATGTGGTTGGTTTTAAGATACTAATTATGGGTTTTTCTGCAAATTGGTAGACAAGTGGGATGTTGGTGAGAAAAGGCAACAACTTACCTCACAATCGTTAGATGTAGATCTAATGGTCAGAAACGACGGATGGCAGACACACCAGCATCACCAACTTAGTCTTGTGTAGGAGTACTAGCAAGATCCGTGCATTGCACGGAACATCAAGATGCATTTTTTTATAAAACACTTGTTGTGATTGACCCTTGCGGGAGTAATCCCATGTGTAAAAACTAATGATATCTCGAGAAATATGAGATAAGGTGAAGAGGAGTGGGGTGTGGTGGTGGTTGGTGGTCGGACTGAGCGGAGGCATGGGGATTGACGACGCCGGCAGCGGCCACCAGGCCAGTTTGTTCCAGAGGCTTCCTTTCTTAATTGCTCAACAATGAGGTTTGTTGGAGATAAGGATGAACGAGGGAAGGCCTTGTCTGCAAATGTGGAGAGGGGTGCGGGTATCTTTTAGTTTAATTTCCATCCGTCAGATATAGATCGGACGGTCTATATTGCAAGATGGCACACGTACCATCATCACCAACTCGGTTTTTTATAAGAGAAGAAATATAAGTATGGAGATACAAACGTATTATCGATACTTGCTTCCGTAAACTAGCATCTACATTCTATTCAACGCCTCGGCATGTGGGGCCTTAGCACAATGACTTCTCGACTGTGTAAAACAAAGATTTTCCCGTCGCCGACAAGGAGGGGGTGACGGCGGCGCGCTTTTTGGCTTGCTCTAGTCCTAGTAGTCATACTAGGTGGTCTAAGCACGTGTAGATTTATTCTTTTTCATGTCTCGTGTTCGCCGTACTGCCACGACTGTTGATGAATAGACGGTAAGTTATTCACGGGGAAACCCTTGTTGAGCGTGTTTGCGAGAGAGAGAGAGACAGTGTGCGTGTGTGATATGTTAGAGACTGAGGCAATGATAACAGATTCTTTGTGTCTATGTGTGTGGAGGATAGAGAGAGACATGTACATGGGGCTTTGTGTTGTGTAACATGGAGACACATATACATAATTAGAGAGTGAGTGTGTGAGATACACATGCGGACATGAGGAGAGATGAGGATCCAGATAAATGGGTGTTTGTGCGTGTCTGTGTGTGTTTGTGCACGCGTTTGTGTGTGAGAGGGAGAGAGTGTATGTGGAGTAGAGAGACCACTGATGATGTAAACCTAGTATAAGGGAAGGGGGAATGGTGTGACATGTGTAGTAGCGAGATAGCACGGGTGCGGGCGGGGGGGAGCAGACTATTTGGAAGAGACATCGAGTGTGTGTGTGGGAGAGGGGTGTGAGAGCGAGAGAAAGAGAGAGCTAGCGACAGAGAGAGAGAGGAGGAGAGGGGGCGAGAGGGGTCGTTTGTGTCCATAAATGGCGTATAGATAGGGAGACAATGTTGATGTTGTCCGAAATTGGCCTATGAACGGAGACGCAAGGGAAGCGAGTCATCGTGTGTGTGATAGGGACTTCATGAGAGATCTAGAATAGATGGTGTAGAGAACAATGTGCGAAATCGAGAACGATTATACATTAGGGAGCTATGCAAAGAGTCACGACATATATGTATACAGGGAAGGAGCTGGGGCGGGTCCGCATGTGGGAGAGATAGAAAGAGGAGAGTGGTGCACAAGGAGACAAAGTGTGCTTGTTTGCAGTGGGGGTGGTGTGTGAGGTGAGTGCGCGAGAACCACATAACTAGGGAGATAGACGTTTGGGGGCGACGTTTTGTGTGTATGGGAAATATACACTCTACATAGTGCGTGTGCTTGGGTAAGAGAGATAGCGGGAGACCTAGAGAGTGAGGGAAGAGATGTGTGCATGCCCGAGAGACAAAGTGATAGAGACCTATGTTGGGGTCCGGACTTTACAAGAGAGAGGGGTGTTAATGTGCTCGTGTGTTGGTGTTTGGGGGAGAGAACGACTTCTCTATGTGTTGTGTGTGTGGTGGTGGTGGGGGGGTTGACTTCAGATAAAGAGTGAGGTGTCTATATTTGAGGGACTTTAGCGTAATTGAGATATTGTGCACTCATGGTTGATCAATTTGTTTCACAGTTTGTACTATGAGATAACGATACTTTTGAACATGCGTGATATACCTTGATGTACCAGAATTACAAACCTAAGATTGGAATTTTGGAATTCGACTCCATCATTAGCTTTTGTAATTCATTTAAACGGAGGTACATTTTTTAAGCCGGGATTTCGTGATTTCAAATTCATATATCAAACCTAGAAATATACACATACGGGCATGTTCAAACTTTATAATCATCCACTTTATTCATACACATACACATTTTTGCTTTTGCCATCATATTTAGGATAAACACATTTGGAATTTCATTTGAATTGGACCGTATGATGGTATTTGCTTGTAGTAGCTCAATGATCCATATTTGAATTGAATGGACAATCTAAGTTTCGAGTTGGAGACATTGATTTTCAAAACTTGCACTTTTTTTCGTGCAAAACTAACAAATTGTCGGCCATGATATCATAGTCGGCCGTACGAGAGCAGAATACTTATAATTTTAGGCGCCAAAAGCTTTCAAACTTCCCGCTCACATTGAAATATCATGCGCCCAAAAATTTAGCCCTGCGATATTCCTGTTTTACCCCCGCCACATGAACGGAAAAGGGCTACTTTGGTAACTCCATTGTTTTCCCCTCTTTGCCCCCAACATTCTTCCCCAGAGCCCCTCCCCTTCCCCTCCCCGACCCCCCCAACCACGGCAAGCTGCCGAGTCTAGTCCTTCGCCATAGCGGTGGACCTCACACCCCGCCGGATCTACCTTCCACACCTTGGAACCCCCAACTGCCAACTCACCACTTCACCGGAGCCGCTTCAGCGACTGGCTTGTCCACCGCTCCAGATCTCCTTGACCGCCATCATGGTCCACCGCACCGGATCTGCTTAACCGGCGCCCTCGTCCACCATAGCGTAGGACCTTCACTTACTCCCTCGTCTGCCCCTTCGCTAGCCCTTCATACAAACCCTCGTCCGCTGCAACAGATCCGCCTCACCGAAAGCACTGTACAACGCGCCCGCCAAAGCCTTCGTCCACTGCACCGGACCCGCTCCACGGACGCCATATTCAACTCCACTGGCCCTGCTTTACTGACGCTGCAGCCTCATCGGGTTATTCCGATTTGTACTCATTCGGTTTTTCTATTTATCGTGCAACTATTCACTTACCACAGATGAGCTTTCTTGTATGTCGACAGGCGCCGCAACCGTAGCACCGGAGCCGCTTCAGTGACGGTGACAGCCGACCCAAACTCAACCGCAACATGAGCACCATCAACGATCCTTAGCAATCAAGTATGACAACGATACCCATACGCCGCCGAGAATCAGGTACTATTATCCAACGACCGGCTCCTACGTTCACTTTCCTAGCATAAGCACCGCACCTTTGAATTTCTTCAGGGCATCATTCAATTTTTCATGAGACGCGTTATTCTGCTTGCACCTGTAGGGCCATACTTCTAGCAGTGAACATGTTACATGTGCTAAATTACATACCAGCGCACATGTAGTTAATATGCTTTAGTTTTGTTCTGATGCCACCTGTTGGTTCCATCAGACTGCTTAATGTTCTCTATGCTTAATTACACATCAACAAACTAGCATGTGGTTTCACTGCTTTTTGTTCGTTTTACCCTACATTTTCTGATGCTAGCTATTACATCACTGCTCCAAGCCTCTGTTCATTACTTGTTTGTGTGTTCTTGATCTTCCCAAGTTGCATGACTAATTTGATGCTTCTATTAATTATGGAGCTGCCAACCCCATCAAGAAAAATATTTGTTCTTTTGGGGCTGGCACCTCGAACAAGCATAAAAATAGAGGGAAGCAGATATATTGTCGTGTATGCACACACCCTTCTTTCATTAGTTTAGATGAACCATTGATGATCAATTTGGACCAGTGCATGCGATTAAAATTAATTTTACCTAAATAGATGGTGCTGAATAAACTACAACAACTAGATTTGCAACCACAGGATGCTGATGATATCTTCAAAGAACATTGCAACAGCAGCTAGGCTTCACAGCAACATATGGTAAGCCAGTGTGTTTTAGTACATGTGAAATGTAATGCAAGTGGGCTGCTTTCTTAGCTTGTGCCCTCAACGTGCAACCCTACCGAATTACAAATAGTTCAGTTGTCTGCTTTGCTGTATTGCTTGATTCGAATGCTTATTTGTTGTTATGCTATACCTGAGTTGGCCAATATGTCAGCAGTGCCTGATGTACTATCATAAAGAAATGCATGCCTATTTCATTTGAGTCCTTAACTTTTCCTCTCAACTTGATCACAAGACTGTCTTCGTAGTTTATATGAGGCCACACTATTAAGTGCTTTCTCAGATTATTTCAACTGCTTAGATGCCTTGGCAACTTAAATATAGCGATTGTACACTCCCTTTCAACTAGGGATGTCAACTGGGTCCCGATTAAAGTCCACTAGTGGTATTATATATAGTTCAAAAGAGTTTTTGTTTTTTGAGGAAAATGAACTAGGGAGGTAGCATATCCTATTCACCCATCAAGGTGCTTGCTCTAACTTTGCAAAGTTGTATTGGTCGCACATATTTTGCATCTGACCTCTTGCATTACTTCTACTTTGTTACACCATCTGCTTAGTTTAAGCATCATATATGAGTATATGCCATACCTATCCATTTTCTGTACCTATTCCATGTGTCGTCACACTATGTTTTTCCAGTCAAATGTTGTTCTTTCGTAATAGATGTCCAAAAGGAAGAGGGTGAGTGCAGATCCTCAATGAGTACAAACTAGGTATTTGGAAAAGGTAGTGATACCTGTTAAATCAGATAGATCAGCAGCCACAGAAAACACAGGCCCAAATGTACCACACTTTACCCCTACTCCAGTGGCCAAACCCTATTAGAACTGCTGGGAGCCCAGCGTCAGGTACTATCTATGATATCAATTCAAAATTTGAACTCCTAAATTTCTGCTTGTGCCTTACCTTCTCTCTTGTATCAAAACTAATTTCAGATGAATCTCCTTGCCCAAAGGATCATACGATCTCAAAACAATAATGGGCTTTGCATTGCTCTTGTCGGTACCTCTCTCCCTTTTGCCGTGTAACGCTATACTTAATTAATTGCTATTTGATTATGTATCATCAGCCTGCACCTGAGCTTCATTATCCTTTGTTTCTTCCAATATTATTTGATCTATATTTACTCTTTGCAAAATGCAGAATAATGGCAACACTTATAAAGAATTTTCTTTGGGGAATTTATTGAATTATCCTTCCATCAACATGGAGAAGGGCTTTGTCCATCCCGTGTTAACATGTAATGTAAGTTCATCCTTCTCAAGCCTTCAAACTTTGTTCTAGTATAGATTTGGATAGGCATCATTTCCTCCACTGTTGTTTGCTTTGCTATTTACATCTGATTGGATGTGTGCAACAACTACCAGTTTCAAATTATAGTTGTAAAAACATGTTCCTTATGCAGAACAGATCCATTTATTTGCTTATATAATTGTGAAACCTGTTACGGGTCTCCTTGTTTCTCTTTCAGACTCGTATCTCTTATGCTAGGCAGAACTTTAGGGAAGATAATGAGCCAAACCATCTTTAGGACAGCGAGATGACCCCAAGGTCCTGTCTTGATGAAGATAGTGAGTTGAAGCTACTCACCAGCAGGTGTGAGACAACCTCTGTGCAGTCACTGCCTCAATCAGTTCGACTTCTTCAGTCTCAACTTAAAGCAAAAAGGCTTGCTTCAGCTCAGCTCTGACTTGAAGTCAAAGATGTAATGAAGATGTCAGAGGACTACCGTGTGCACCATCATGCCTTAAATCTAGTGTTGATGCATCTATCGTTGACACAACTGAGGTCTACTCAGCTTCTTCAGCTGTTTGGGGGGCCCGACCTGGCCAGGCCTAGTGCCTTTTGAAGTGCTCTCAGTTTTGTATATTCTTTTTTCGGCGCGTTTATTTGCACTGGTGGCAAACTTTGATGCCCAGTGGATGTAATATGTGTGATAGCCATGATAGCCTAGCGTAAGTTGCTTGCTTATTTATTTCCTTGTTGTCTTGTTTATTTGTTTGCTTGTAGTCATTGCAATTCTTTTTCTGCGGTTTGCTAGTGGCTGCAATAACCTATTTTTTAAAACTAGGCCACAATAACCATGGGCTAATATTTACTGTAGTGACACTAGGCCTCCTACGGGCCGTAGAAACGGTGGGCCTTCTACGGGCCGTAGAAACAGTGGGCCTTCTACGGGTCGTAGAAACAATGGGCCTTCTACGGGCCATAGGAACAATGGGCCTTCTACGGGCCGTATCATCAATGGGCCTTATATGGGCAATATGATCGATTGGCCAAACATGGGCCAATAACAGGCCGCATTATGCCGTAAATGGGCTAGAGTTGGAATCGTCCGTTCATGGGCCGACCATAACGGGCCATCGTCAATAGGCCGTATTTGATGACGCTATGAAAACGGCCCAACGTATTAACGGACCACAAACGGGCTGACTGTAACCACGGGCTAAATTTGGCCCACAAGCAAAAAATAACAGTCATGGGCCGTAAGTAAATGAATGCTGGAAATGAGACCAAGAATAAATGGGCTCTAAGAAGGCCAAAAGATAACATGGGCTGGAAACGGCTGTCGGGACCTCGATCCTAAGTCACACCGATCTAGCATGTAACACTTCATATCACTTTGCGGCCTCACGCACGGTATTCCCACGGGTGCCACCTTACCTAGCCCGGGACCGTTTGTGCCTTTTGGCTCACGTATATGATAGTGTCGCTAGCATCCATATCACAGAGAACCCAGGCCAACATGACTAGTCGTGAACCCAAAGTGGCACTAACTTACAGGGATAGGCATACATGAATCAACCACGAGCATGTCGGTCAACAGCGTATGAATCCGGGCTGCAGCACTGGGCTAACAGGACTCCGAGAACCTGGGCTGTAGCAGGCTAGGCAGGACTCCGGGTGTCACCGCGTGACATTTCCTGAAGGGATAGACACAGGAACGAAGTGATTCACATGCCGGCCAGTCAAGTGTTCCGGAGCAGTAGTGCTGGGCTAGCAGGACTCCGGTGAACCGGGCTGTAGCGGACTACTATGGCACATGGAAGCACAAGACCACATTTCCCCATAAGAGAGGCTACCGGAGGTAAACAACTAGGTTGACGGATCCCACACATAGCAATACACGTTACACGTACGCATAACATGCAAGTATGTGTTGTACAACATGGCATCACAACATAACTCAAACTCATATAGATAAAGGCCCAGAAGAGCCACAAAGTATCAATACAAACAGGGGTCTCATGACCCATCATTCACAGCATACGAGCAACGGAAGCATTACATGTCTGAGTACAGACAACTACAAAAGTAAAAGACTAGGAAGCCTGACTATACACGACCCTCCCAAGGGTACAAGATCGTAGCTGGGATACAAGCTACTCGTCGAAGTCACTAGTGTAACCAACTACAAAACATAAATAAGCAAACGTGAGTACAAAGGTACTCAGCAAGTCTTACATCAGAACTATCTACATATGCAACATTATCAACAAAAGGGGTGGTGGTGGAGTTTTAACAGTAGCAAGCCAGCTTTGACTCAGTGGCTAATCTATACTATGAGTATCAGAAACTTCTTTGAGGTGAGAAGACGCACACGAGTCCACATGTTCACCATATCAATACTCCACTATGGATCCGTTCCCGTCTTCCTGCGAGAAGGCCATCCATAGCACTCACGCTTATCTTGCGGATTTTAGAGTATCCACTTCAAGTTGTCTATGTACTACATAAGTTCTCCAAGTTTCCATATCGGAGGAAAACGGCTATTCGAATAGATAATGTTGACCCTGCAGGGGTGTACTTCGTCACACACGCTCTCGCCACTTATAGCCATGTACACGTCATGTACCTCGGCAACCTTCAAGCGGAAGCCGGGCAAGGGTGTCGGCCATGACCTGACTAACCACACAAGTCTCTCGTCCAGGTTTATCGCCTATTCGGGTTCCATCCGCAAGGATATCCGGCCGGGGTGTCGCTCACGGCCCCAAACGATGTGTGCAGGGTTCCCAAGCCCACCATCCGGGTGCCACTTGGTACACCGTGCCACGGTGCCTAGTTTGTCCCAAGCCCGTCCCGTCGGACACCACCTGGTAGACAAGTAGCACTACCTACAAATGCTAGAAACTAGTTGCAACTCCTGGACAGAGATCAAGCGGATTAATAAGCTGAGAGGGGCCGGATAACCGGAAGCCAATGTGTGGTAGTAACTGGACTTGGATAACATACACAGAACTCAGTGCTTAGGGACGGCTCCAATGAGACAACCCACCATGTACTCCTACATGGCCTCTCATCGCTACCTTTACCAAAACGTGTTCACACACTTAGCCTTTACCGGTAGGACATGTTCACCACTCCGATTCATTCCCGATGAATCAGACCTGACACAACTCTAAGCATAGCTGGCATAAAGAAAACAAGCATGGATGCGCAGGCACATCAAGGCTCAAGCAACTCCTACTCATGCTAGTGGGTTTCAACTATTTACTGTGGCAATGACAGGTCATGCAGAGGAATGGGTTCAGCTACCGCAGCAGAAAGTAGCAGTTTTTGAATCGTTGTTGTCCTAATGCAGTAAAAGGAGCAGGAGCGAGAGAGTGGGATTTATCGAGATGCTCAAGGGGGTTTGCTTGCCTGATAGATCCACGAAGAAGCACTGCTCCTCAGACAGGTACTCGGGACACCTTCCAGAGTAGAACCTATCGGGAGGGGACGATGCCGGCAATCAATAAACAACCATATGCAACAATATGATGCATGAAGATGACATTCCAAAGATGCTATGATTTGCCCTAATGCATCTAGCATCAATTTGGTTGAAGTCCATATGTACCAAGGGTTCATATGCAAACCCTAAGTTAAATATATAACATGCCATTATTACGTTTTCACTTATACAGCAAGTATAAGTTGGTTTTTCATGCATGAAACTAGCATAAATGGATTCCTTGCATTTTTCTGATGATTTTTCATATATAATTTATTTCATTCTGAGCTACAGTTTAATTTCTATGATTTTTAGAAGTTTTAACTATTTTCTGAAATTCTCTGAATTATTTAAATTCCAGAAAAACAATACTGCGTCAGCACGACGTCACAGAGGCGTTAGCAGGGCTGACCAGGTCAAACTTGATGTGTGGGGGCCACACGTCAGTGACACTGGGGTTAACCCCGGGTCAAACCCGCACTGACTAGGGTTGACTTGGCTCTGGGGCCCACTGTCAGCGGCTGGTGGGGTGGCTAATGGTGGGGATTAGCGCTAATTAAGCCACCACGTCAGCCTCACCGGAGTTCGGCCGGCGACGACCAAACCACGCGGCGGCGCTTCGCCGGAATGGGCAACAGGCGGCGGAAAAGCGCGCGGAGACCACCGGGGCGTAGCCCGTCGTCGTCCGCATCCAGTGGAGCATGTGGGATGAGCTGGGGAGGCCGGAGCTCGCCGGAGCGGAGCTCAGGGTAGCGGCCGGAGCTCGGCCTCGAGTGGGCGCAGTGCTGCGGTGCACGGGAAGGAAGGGGAGAAGGGTGGACCGACGCGAGGCTCACAGTGGACCGGAAGAGCAGCTCAGCGGGCTCGGGGACGCGCTGACGGCGGCGAGCAGCGACGGAGATCCACGGCGGCCGAGAGGTTGAAGATGACGGAATTGATGGCGAAGCAGAGCTCCTGGCGATGTGTGGCTCGACGATGAGGACGAAGGCGACGAGGCGAATCCCTGGGGCACGTCGGGGAGGCGAGAGGGAGGCGGTGGCTGCGGCTATGGCGAACGGCAGTGACGGGCTCCGTTCGGAAGTGAGCAGAGAAGGGGGGAGGAATCCAGAGCGAGAGGGGAGGGACGCAGGGGTCGAAGGAGGTGCGTGGCGATGCGAGGGAAGGTCCAGGCGACGGGAGGATAGCCAGGCAGTGTGGAGGTGGCGCGCGGTGGCCGCGCGCGTGCGTCGTGCCCGACTTCTCCTCTGCCTACTGGCAAGAGGTAGAAGACGGGGATGCCCCTGGTGGGCTGGGCCGCCAGGTGGGCTGGCCAGCTGGGCTGTAACAATGCTAGGCCTCAGGTAAGCTTTTCTTTTTTTGTTTTCTTTTCTCTTTCTGACATTTGTTTTTTTGGTTTAAAATAAATACTAGCACAAAAATAAAAATGTTGAGAGTCCTTGTGACCACTAGTTATAATATACCAGAGGCCCTCACCAAATTCCAACATTTTTGGAGCCATTAAAATATTTATATAATTTAAACAGCTCCAAATCAAATATTTATGCATTGATTCAAAAATCCAAAATGAGTAGCAAAAATGTGCATCACCTCTGGTTGTTGTTCCCAACATTATCCAAAGAGCATGAACATTTTTGAATAGCATTTTGGGTTCATTGAGAATCCATTTTAAAGTTGTACCTATTGGGAAAAAACTTTGGTGCTAGGGTTTGCAACATCCCCATTTCAATTTCATTTGAAATTTAAACATGATGCACAAAGCAAGCCTAGGATCATACCAGAACTAGGGATGTGACAACGGCCCAACGGAATAACGGGCCGTTAATGGGTATAAAGTGATTTACTGTTCATTACGGGCCAGTTTCACCACGGGCCGTTAATGGGTGTAAAGTGATACACTGTTCATTATGGGCCAGTTTCACCACGGACCGTTAATAGGCTAAGAGTTACATAGGGCCTCATATGGGCTGAAAGAAGGGCCTCATATGGGCCGAAAGACGTCATGGGCCATACATGGGCCAGAAGTGAAAACGGGCTGGAATCATATTGGGTGGCCCAGATGACGCTACTGGGCCTAATTCGGATAGGGCGTAACGGGCCTTGGGTTAGCGGGCTATAAATGGGCTATATACGAACATGCCATTAATAGGCTTTACATGGGCCGGCCCACCACCTTTTGACCAAGTCAAATGGGCCGACCTTTTCACAGGAATGGGCCTCTGTTGGGCCGTGCCACGTGTCGACGTATCATAGGCGCCTTCTGTCCAATGAGTGGATGACATATGTCCCAACGATGAGCCGACACGTGTTTCCTCCAGCCAATGATGATTTTACACGTGGAAAATCCCCATTGGTCGGGGCTGTTAACGGGTTATCGGAGCCAAAACCCGACCCGGTAGCTTAACGGCATTCCGTTACGGTGGATGCCATGTGTCAGTCACCCTTGACGAAAGCACTTATGTGACGCGGGATTTATAGTCATGGAAGTGGACACTTCCGTGATGATAATTTTGGTAATGTCATGGAACACTTCTATGACAGCACAGGTATGACTATCTTGATTCTGTCATAAAATCGTCATGGATGTACATGCATGACAGAAAATGCGACCTACTGTGACAAACACGTATCATCACGGAAGTGTATTTTTTTGTAGTGCTTGCCCCTCATCGTCGTAAAACCGTCGATGTCTTCGGGGCAGGGGTCGGGCGTGTTGGTGAGGTCTTCGACAGTGGCTATGAAGTGGGCGGCGGGTGGGAAACAAAATTCTCCATCGTCCGCAGCAAGTTCGAACCGAACATAGTTCAGTGACGGGTCGCTTGCCAGTGATAGGTTTTTAGCGAGTTTAGCATGTCACCCATGGGCGAGTGTTGGAAGAAGTCTGCGGCACTGAACTTGAGGATCGATAACCGATCGTGTTCAGTATACGCGGGCTCGCAGGGTTCGAAGTTCGACATTGGAGGCGAGTCCAAGGTTCCGTTGAAGCGGACACCATATGTAGTGGAATCTGCGTGCGACTCCAGCGCCGCGGAATCGGTAGCCCTCGTGACGGGGTCGAGCTTCCCGTCTTCGGGCGACTTGATCTGCTCTGGATTTAAGGCCAGAGCTGTTAGAGGAGCTATCTCTTGGATGTGGCCCGATGACAGGTTTAGGCCATGTTCATCGATGCGATGGGGAGCGGTTGCCCCGATCTCGAATCTGTTGAAGATCAAATCTCCACGGACGTCTGCGATGTAATTCAGGCTTCCGAATCTAACCTGATGGCCAGGGGCGTAGCTGTCGATCTGCTCCAGATGGCCAAACGAGTTGGCCTGCAGTGTGAAGCCACCGAATACGAAGATCTATCCGAGGAGAAAGGTTTCTCCCTGGACAACATCATTACTGACGATCGAAGGGGCCATCGAACCTTCTGTCGACGGCACAGTGGAACTCTTAATGAAAGCACCAATGTCGGTATCAAAACCGGCGGATCTTGGGTAGGGGGTCCCGAACTGTGCGTCTAGGATTGATGGTAACAAGAGACAGGGGACACGATGTTTACCCAGGTTCGGGCCCTCTCTATGGAGGCAATACCCTACTTCCTGCTTGATTGATCTTGATGAATATGAGTGTTACAAGAGTTGATCTACCATGAGATCGTAATGGCTAAACCCTAGAAGTCTAGCCTATGAATATGGTAATGAGTATATGTGTTGTCCTTCCAGACTATCCCCTATGGTTTATATAGACACCAAGGGGATCTAGGGTTTACATGGAGTCAATTACATAAGAAGGAATCTTCGGTCGCCAAGCTTGCCTTCCACGCCAAGTAGAGTCCAATCTGGACACGGTGCAGTCTTCAGCCTTCATGTCTTCATAGCCCATCAGTCCGGCCCAAAGGATAATAGGCCGGATGCCCGAGGACCCCTTAGTCCAGGACTCCCTCAACGGAGATGAATCATGTGCGATAGTAAATCACCGAGATTGAATGGAAATCCAAATTTCCTTTGTCCTTCATCCATGAGTTTTTTTCTACGATGAACATAAACCCTGCTAATCACCGTGTTCAAATTTGACACTTTTCCGGGTTCATTTACAATATTTAGGGGATTACGTGCATTTTGTAGGCATTAATGCACGTAATTCAAATTCAAACAACCGGTGCATGAAAGGGTGCACAAGAACGGTCTGGAAAATAATGCTCGTGTTATTTAGTACATTCTCATGCCTTTTACAAGGAATGGGCACATATTTCAAGGAAATGTGTTGCAATAGTCAACCATAAACGTGACGTTTACTGGGTTAACAACTATACCAAAATGAAATACATGCTTGGAAAACACATGACACCCGGTGTGGTGCCATGGTATGACCTTACCGTGCCCTAGTAAAATGTTGTCATGCACGTCTTTCATAAAACGAACCATCACCGAGGAAGTTTCATGGTTTCGAGGGGGAAATCACCAAGATTGAAGGGGGTCCAAATTTCCTTTGTCCTTTGTCCACGAGTTTTTTCCTATGATGAACATACAACCTGCAAATCACTGTGTTCAAATTTGGCAATTTTCCGGGTTCATTTGCCATATTTAGGGGATTATGTGCATTTCCTAGGCATTATTGCACATAATTCAAGTTCAAACAATCGGTGCATGAAAGGTTCCACAAGAACGGCCTGGAAAACCATGCTCGTGCCATTTAGTAAATTTCATGCCTTTTACAAGGAATAATTGATAGGTATTTCGTTGAAATGTGTGGCAATAATCAACCACAAATGTTTGTTTGTTGGGTTTTCAACTATAGAAAAAATGAAATAAATGCTTAAAAACATGACGCCTGGCATGGTGCCATGGTATGACCTCACCATGACCTGGTAAAAATTTGAGAAGGTTTGGCTTATGTTGTCATGCACTCCCTAATCGAACCATCACCGAGGAAGTTCCATGCTTTCGAGAGGGAAAATCCCCAAGATTGAAGAGGAATCCAAATTTTTGTCCTAGTTTGTCATTCAGTTTTTTTCCAACGATCAACATACCGCCTCAGATGCAACGTGTTCAAATTTGACATTTTCCCGGGCTCATTTACCATATTTAGGGGATTGTGTGCATTTTCTAGGCATTAATAGACATAATTCAAATTCAAACAATCGGTGCATGAAAAGGTGCACAAGAACGGTCTGGAAAACCATGCTTGTGTTATTTAGTACATTCTCATGCCTTTTACAAGGAATGGACATATATTTCAAGGAGATGCGTGGCAATAGTCAACCATAAATGCGGTGTTTACTCAGTTAACAACTATACAAAAATGAAACACATGGATGGAAAACATGACGCCTGGCGTGGTGCCATGGTATGGCCTCACCATGCCCTGGTAAAAATTGGAGAATGTTTTCCTTATGTCGTGATGCGCTCCTTTCATAAATGGAACCATCACCGAGGAAGTTCCATTGTTTCAAGGGGGAAATCACCAAGATTGAAGGGGGTCCAAATTTCCTTTGTCATTTGTCCTTTGTCCACGAGTTTTTTTCTATGATGAACATACAACCTACAGATCACCGTGTTCAAATTCGGCACTTTTCCGTGTTCATTTGCCATATTTAGGGGATTATGTGCATTTCCTAGGCATTAATGCACATAATTCAAGTTCAAACAATCGATGCATGAAAGGGTCCACAAGAATGGCCTAGAAAACCATGCTCGTGCCATTTAGTAAATTCTCATGCCTTTTACAAGGAATGGACAGATTTTTTGATGAAATGTGTGGCAATAGTCAACCACAAATGTTTGTTTGTTGGGTTTTCAACTATAGAAAAAAATGAAATTAGTACTTCAAAAATGACGCCTGGCATGGTGCCATGGTATGACCTCACCATGCCCCAGTAAAAATTTGAGAAGGTTTGGCTTATGTCGTCATGCACGCCCTTCATAAATCGAACCATCACCGAGGAAGTGCCATTCTTTAGAGAGGGAAATCCTCAAGATTGAAAGGGAATCCAATTTTTTTTCGTTCTTTGCCCTGGAGTTTGTTCCTACGACGAACATACACCCTGCAAATCACCGTGTTCAAATTTGGCATTTTTCCGGTCTCATTTACCATATTTAGGGGATTATGTGCATTTTCTAGGCACTTAGCTCATATAAATCCAATACAGCTACATGTGCACGGGTGTGATGTGAGGGACGTGGATTGTTGTTTGATCGCGATGCATCCAATGGTGCACACGCGCGATCCACGTGCTGGGGTTCCGGCCGATCATAACGCAACACACAATAGGCTCAGCACACACTATTTCCGGAAGCGACGGAGAAGAACCGTGTGTGATAATGAACGAGCAAAATTGTAAGGGAAGCCAAATTTCTATTGTTGTTTGTTGTTGAGCTCTTGAATACCACCACACTGTACGGCTGCCTGGCCCCTCCATCCCCGAGCTCTCTCCAAGTGTCGTCCATGGAACCGCGGCGCACAGTAACTGGTAAGGAAGCAATGCCATCCCGCCGCGCCGCGTTCCTCGCCTCCCGCGACTGCACACTTGGTAAGGAAGAGATGGCATCTTGCTGCGCCGAGTTCATCACCGCCGGCGGCCAGACAGTTACATGGGCGGACTTAGAGGCTGCCATGGCCAAATGGGTGGTGGATCTAGAGGCGGCCAAAGCCACACAGAAGGAGAAGAAAAGGCAGAAAGCAGACAAGAAAAGAGAGTCCCGCCGCCGCAAGAAAAAAGAGGCCGCACGCCATGGTGAGGAGAGCTTGGCGGAGATCGAAGCACGGTGGGCTGCCGCCTACAAGGCCGGGAAGGAGAACACCGGCGTCTGGCCAGCATACCTTGATGGCAGCATGTGAGAAGTAGTTTAAGTTTGTAGTATTAAAGAAAATTACTAGTAGTACTTTAAGTTTGTAGTATTAATGTACAATGTCGGTAAGAACATCCTTTGACGGCTTTGAGCGTTGATTAGCATGTGCGCCCGTGGTTTATTTTTTCGTTAATCATTACAAGATCACAAAACACATGGTTTCTATGTCGTACCCCTCTGTGTTGTTTTGCGTTAATGACCCATAAGTCAGTTACCTGTGCGATATTTCCTAATAAACCAGGCGTACCATTGACCCAAAAAAATCAAGTACATGTGTACATTTTTTGGAGATGGGATCTGCCAGCTTTCTTTTTTCTCGCACACGAGTATTTTATGCGCTTCGTCTGCATTGTGTGTTTCCCCCACCCAAGTTTCAAGTTTCGCACTGAAACTTTCATTAGGCGCACGATTTTGGAATTTATTCCTCTAGCCATATCCCCTTCCCCTCAGTATCCCGCCCCTCCCCCTACCGGCATCGCAAACCGCCGCCGCCACCGCAACCACATCTATGTTCTGCTCGGATCCAATCAGGTAACCCACCGATCTCTATCATGTCCCTGACCTGATTGCTTAAATGGCGCCTACGAAACATCCTCATGCCTCAAAATCCCCCCCCCCGCCAGGAGCTGATGGCAGTCGATGGCGCGATTGCCGCTATGCGTGTTTACCCGGAGGAACACCTCGCCTCCGCCGCCGCCGCCGACATGGTGCAGGCTCTGGCCCATATGAAGTCCCCCAGCGGCTACCCCCCAGGACTTAACAGGTAAGATCTGACCAGCTAAATCTTACCAATACCACTTGCAACAACTATGATTTGTACGGTTGATGTATTAAGCATGTTCATGCCTTGTTTATTTCAGTACTGCACACTGTGTGATGTTCAAATATTACCGCGTCCAGCTCAATTTCACCAATACCAGCAACAAACATACAATACATGACTCAGGATATCACTAGCGATGCTGCCCATTTGCTATTTTTAGTGGATGCTAACCATGTTGTACTTAACATGCATGTACATGTACTTACGCAGGGTCATAACGACCGATGCTTTTGTTTGCCGTTGAGGTGAGCTGCATCCCATGTCTTACAGTATTTCACATAATTTGTGCAATTGCAGTTTAACGTCTACCGTTTACTAGTTGCCTGTAGGTACACATGCCAGTGGCACTGATCCACGCTTCGACCCGGAGGAACAACTCTCCTCCGCCGTCGCTGACTTTGGGCGAGCTCTGGCCAAGATGAAGTGCCCCAGCAACTACCTCTTAGGACCTACCAAGTATGTACTCACTAGTTCAATCTTACCAATACTAGTTGTGATTGATGGCTATGTTTTGTATGGTCGATCTATTAAGTATGTTCTAGTAAACATGCCTAACACATTTTTGCTACTTTCCCTACCTTTTTATAGACATCTGGGCCATTCTCTGCTCTGGCAGCACCTGCCTTGTGATGTTTAACTATGCCAATTGCATTTTTATCAGTACGGGTTTCAATGTTTATTAAGCCTGTTGCAATTAACAGTTGAAGCCATTTTTAAACAGTTGTATTTCAATGACTACAAACTTACAAAACATGACTTAGGATGCTGTTAAGCCTGTTGCAATCAACAGTTTGTCGGTGTCAAAACCGGCGGATCTCGGGTAGGGGGTCCCGAACTGTGCGTCTAAGGCTGATGGTAACAGGAGGCGGGGGACACAATGTTTACCCAGGTTCGGGCCCTCTCGATGGAGGTAATACCCTACTTCCTGCTCGATTGATCTTGATGATATGAGTATTACAAGAGTTGATCTACAACGAGATCGTAGAGGCTAAACCCTAGAAGCTAGCCTATGATTATGATTGTCATTGTCCTACGGACTAAACCCTCTGATTTATATAGATGAGGAGGGGGCTAGGGTTACACAGAGTCGGTTACAAGGGAGGGGATCTACATATCCGAATTGCCAAGCTTGCCTTCGACGCAAAGGAGAGTCCCACCCGGACATGGGACGAAGTCTTCAATCTTGTATCTTCATAGTCCAACAGTCCGGCCAAAGTATATAGTCCGGCTGTCCGAGGACCCCCTAATCCAGGACTCTCTCAGTAGCCCCTAAACTAGGCTTCAATGACGATGAGGCTGGCGCGCAGATTGTCTTCAGCATTGCAAGGCAGGTTCCTTCTCCGAATACTCCATAGAAGATTTTGAACACAAGGATCGTGTCCGGCTCTGCAAAATAAATTCCACATACCACCGTAGAGAGTATATTATTCGACAAATCCAATCTGCTGACAACTTTTTATAACGTGACGTCCTACCATGGCCCGGTCATTACGAACCGTTTTTCCCTGCTTGCCACTGCACGTGTTGCGAGGCGGTTTTATTGGCACATCTTGTCGAAGCAAAGATTGTGTTGCCCTTATCACGGGATTCTCATCAATATGGATATGGGTAACCCAACCGCGCCACCAGTCGTGGCGCTTGGGGAATAAGCGATTTATGGGGTAAGTAGGGAGGCGCACAGTTTGTACTGCCCTTATAAAGGGATAAGGACTCCTCTTTTTCACCTACGCCTTCTTCTTCCCCTGCCCATCCATTCTTGCGCACTCAAGCTCCAGCGCCCAAGTTCTCATTTTCTTCGCAAAGCCATTCCAAACATGTCCGGAGCGGGAGGCTAGTGGATGGTCTCCCCCGTTACGGAGGAGAACATTACAAAGCTCCGGGAAGCCGGATACCTGGCCGCGGACATCACGCACCGGCTCCCAGATGCGGACCAGATCGTCCCTACTCCAGCACCCCATGAGAGGGTTGTATTCCTCACCCACTTCGTCTGCGGGCTGGGATTTCCCCTCCACCCGTTTGTCCGTGGACTCATGTTCTACTACGGGCTGGACTTCCATGAACTGGCCCCCAATTTCATCCTCAACATCTTGGCATTTATCGTCGTGTGCGAGGCCTTCCTCTGCATCAAGCCCCACTTCAGCATGTGGCTGAAGACCTTCAACGTGTAACCGAAGGTGGTGGTCGTTCAGCAAGCGGAGTGTGGAGACGCCATGGTGGGAAAAATGCCCAACATCACCTGGCTCGAAGGCTCCTATGTGGAGACCGTGAAGGGGTGGCAATCGGGGTGGTTCTACATCACCGAGTCGCGCGACACCAAGTGGGTGGCGGCCCCCGAATTTCGATCCAACATCCCCATGCGGCTCACCTCCTGGAAAGAGAAGGGCCTATCCTGGGGTTCACTGGTGGAGCTGACCGGACTTCAGAACTGTGTTAAAAATATGATAAGCAAGAAAATCAAGCTTGTTAATGTGGTCTAGGTCATGCTCTTCCGCCGGATCCTTCTGTGTCAAAGACGGGCATTCAATATATGGGAGTTCGACCCGGCCAAGCACCAGACGCTGCGAGAGCTTTTTGACACGACGCACCAAGACGTCTGGAGGGTGTTGTTCAAGGCCGCCGACGTACCTCCTCCCCTTACCGAGGATCGCGGACTCAGCGCAAAGCGCCCTGCCAATCTGGTAAGATCTTTATATCTCATATGATGTTCCTTTCCCAGTATAATCATGTGAGGGATCTGAACCACCACGCCATTTTAACAGGACTGGGTAGCGACAGCGGAGCAGATCGATTGTCCGGCCCCACTGCTCGAAGATCCAGCAAGGGCTCTCTTAACGGGGATGCTGGTTCCGGCGCCCTATGAGGCGCCGGAGAAGAAGGCCAAGAAGAAGGCCACGGGGACCAGAAAAGGTCTCCGGTGCAAGGTTGTATCGGAGTCATCGTCTGAAAACACTGAGGCGCACTCCTCCCACGAAAACGAGGAGGAGGAGTGGAAAGTTCTCCCCCCCAGCCGGGGAGACAAGAAAAGGAAGGCCGCCCCATCTAGGGAGGCCGAAGGGTCCAAGAAGGGAAGGACCCTCCTTCCGGACTGCTCCAGAACAGCCGCTTACAGCGACGAGGAGTGTTTGCCCAGGGACAAGCCCCTGGCGAAGTCGTAAGTATCTGGATACTATAATAGTTCTGGTATGTTTTGTTTTATTACTTCTTATCATGTCAAACATGATCATGCAACCCATCCAAAGCCCATATCGACGTATCCTCTTCGGATGAGTCCTTGGGCCAGTCGGCAATGAACAGCGATTCACTCCCGATAGCCAGCTCCCCCCGGCCTACGGACGACATCGAGGTGTTGTCTCAAAGGGAACCGATTGGGCGCATGGGGGGAAAGACTCCCGTGGGCTCTAAATTCGGGGGCCGCAGCAAGTTTGGCCCCCAGTCGGATACTGCGCCAGAACCTCTAGTGGTTCTGGATTTTTTCAGGCGACCCCTCGCTACGGGGGGCGAGCCGTCTGTGCTGATGGCCTTTTTCCATCCAGAGGCATTAGACAACTTGCTGGAAGCGCTTCACGGCGCTTCCATTGACGAAGAGCACCACACTATCATGAGTGCAGTGGTCGAGAAGGTTCGGTCCGCCAAAAGCGGACCGACCGAAGCCTGTGCCAGCCTCCTAACAGGCTTTGAGGTAAGTAATCAAATTATGAGAAAATATCACAGTATAGACAGTAGCCCTGATACTCTATTTGGTGTTCGCAAAGAAAGGTTGAACAGAGGATCAAATAACAATCACAGGAGTCTAATCAGAATATGTCTATGTGAATAAGCAGGCTTCGCTGCTGGCCGTTGCCGCTTGTACTGTGGAGGTCTCCGGGCTGAAGCGGGACCTTGAGCAGTCCGAGGGAGAGCTCGGCATTACCAAGAGGCAGCTCGAAGAGAACAAAGGTAAGTGATACCCCATCTGTATATTGATAAAGAAAAAAAAGAGGGGTTACTAGATCATTGGATCATCATGAATTTTGCTAGGGGCCACGACTGAAGTGGCAGCCCTGAAGAAGGCGTTGTCCGAGGCCGAAGATGGAGCGGCCCAGGAGCGCATCGAGCGCGAGAAGCAAGAGGCCCGAGTCGGTGAGGTTCAGCAAGAGCTCCAGGATTTCGTCAAAAAATATGAGTCCTTGGAGCATGACTCTAAGACACAGGGGTCCGAGCTTGCGAAGGCCCTCGAGAACGCACAAAATGCCAAGGCCGAAGCTCAAAAGGCCCTCCAGGAGATTCAGGCGGTCAAGATGATAGCGGCGGGTAAGGCATTCATTATGCAAAGCAAGCATGTGAAGGAAACTTTCCTTTTACTTACCCGAATTCGGAGCTCTCCAGGAGCATTCGCAGATCTACCCAGCAGCGTATCGGATGCCGCGGAGTTCTACCGGGCTGAGGAAGGGAGCTTGACGGAAAAGTTGTTCTGGTCTCAATATACTGGGACCGAACATCAGATGCCCTTGAGCGACCAGCTGAAGCAACCGGTCGAGCTTCACAAGGCGGCCGAACTGGCCATGAAGGGTCTCATAGTCCGGATGTGGCCTGGCGAGCCCCTGCCTGGCAGCTACTTCGACCTGGTAAAGCGGATTGTGAATGCCTGCCCACGGCTTGAAGTCATAAAGTGGTCCGTTTGCATTGAAGCTGCGCACAGGGCCTTTGCCCGTGCGAAAGTGCACTGGGCGAAGATGGACGCTGTCAGCGGGAACGACACCTATGGGATCACAAGAATCCCTACTATGGTTAGCGGGGCGCGGGGTCGTGAGAAGAGCGGATCTAATAGGTAGCACACGGTTCGTTTATCCAGGTTCGGGCCGCGAGGATGCGTAAAACCCTACTCCTACTTTGGTAGATTGTATATTTGTGTTCTTGAGCTAGCTATGGGGCGTGAGGAGCTCCAAAAAGCTGAATCCTTCCTCTGGTCGCCTCGGGCCTCCTTTTGTAGAAAAAGGGGTCGCCACAGTGGCACACAGGAGGTGGAAAGGGTCCGTGATGCGAGGTTATCCCTCACATTACATGAAAAGGCGCATTTAATGCTTCTTGCTTAGGTATCCTTGCTTTATCAGGGATGGGGGAGAAACCTGTCTCGTCCGTCGCTGCTCCTTCTTGTGTCGACACGTGCACTGGCCAGTGATGCCTGCGATGCCATGTAGGTAGGCAGGCAGCTGAGGTGGCGCAGTGGTGGGTCTTCACGAAGATCTGCATGCCGCCACGCAGGTGCCTGCCCAGCTGGTTGGGTCGGCAGCTGCATGCGAACGGCGGTGGAGGTTTAGTCGGCGTGGGCCTGATGGTGGCCCTGCGGGTGTCCTCGGCAAGGGCCTTGCCGAGGCGCCTGCTGTCATCCCCGGCAAGGCGCTTGCCGGGGGCCTTGTGGTCTTCCTCGGCTGGGATCGTGCCAAGGGTTGTCGTCTCCTTAGTGTGTATAAGATCTTGAATGTCTTCACAAAGATCTGCATGCCGCCATGGGGATGTCTCCCGAATCCTTGCCCTTTGGGGGCAGTGGACTCAAGGGTGGTTTGCTCCGTAGGCGCGGGACGAGTCGCCGCGGCAAGGGTCTTGCCGGGGCTGCTAGAACTGTCTCCCGGCAAGGATCTTGCTGGGGGAGTCCACTTCGTCCACTTTGCTCTTCGTGGTCTTGGCCTTGGTGTTGTTCTAGTTCTGTTGAGCTTCGGTCTTACTCTGGCTCACCTCCCTTGCCTTGCTTGGTGTGGTGGTGCCTGTGGCTCAGACTGCCCGTGCACAGTTATAGGGGTAAAAAAAGTGTACCCCTCTTTTTGTACACCGACAGGAGCCCCCGGGCCTGGGCCACAGATAAGCCCAACGCGTTGTTGGGCTAGGCCCAAAAACGGTGCGCGGGCAGGCGGGGCGTTTTTTACCGCGGTAAGATTCTTCGCGCGCTGCACTTCCCACGACTCCCGCGCGTGGCGCGGCGTGGGGAGGTGCGTGTGACATGGGCAGCATGCGTGGGGTTGGTTCCCGCGGGCATGCATCACACCACAGTTAATGTGATAGGAGGCGGCCCGTGTTTTCCCCCATAAAAAGGAATAATCGCGGGCGCGCTGCTCACTTCTCCTCTTTCCTCGTGCCTTTTCCAATCTCAGAGCCGTCGTTTCCTCTCTTCCTTCCTTCCTAAGCTTCTGCCGTCACCCGCCGGCGTTGCTTTGCCATCCCCCTTCCTCAGCTCTCTAAACTTCTTGGCCGCCATGGCACCCAAATCCGTCAAGGGTAAGGGGGTGGCTAAGGGCGCTGGGACTGTGGAGCCGCCGCAGAGCGCACTATCGGGGGACCGGACGAAGTCTGCCTTTTTCTTCCGCTCGACAGTTGATGTTCATGAGCTCCGGGCCTCCTTCAGGCCCCTATGGGGAGCGAAGACGAGGGGAGAGAATTCGGGACACACGGCGACGCGCGTCATTCCTGCTGCTTGCGCCGATCCTGCTCCAAATCGGTATCCCTTTTTCGTCGATTATCTTTCTTGCGGGTTATGCCCCCCTTTCTCCGATTTATTCTGCGACATTATGCACACCTTCGGCTTTCGCCTCTTGGATTTTACTCCGAATGCGGTGGCGTGCATGGCTTTCTTCGCGCATCTTTGCGAAAGCTTTGCCGGGGTGCAGCCCAACATGGCGCTCTTCCGCCATTATTTCTTCCCTCGGATCCAGCCGGGAGGTGCCGTCTCTGGTTGCGTCACCTAGATCCCAAGATCCAAGGGGGCGTTCCCGGATGGTGCCGTGAAGGAGAGGTGGGAGGAATGGCGTGGCCAGTGGTGCTGGATTGAGGATGAAAACCCGCCGGAATTCTGCAAGGTCCGCCGAGTGCCGCCGGTCCGTGGCAGTGATTGGAGCGATGTCGACGCCGCCGACGGGAGGCTCACTGTTGCCACTACTAGGATTCTCCGGCTCACCCGGGCCGGACTCACCCTTGAGATGATCGGGGCGGACTTCATTCGCTGCCGGATCGCCCCGTTGCACAACAAGGGGAGGCCAGCTTGGCTCTTTACGAATCCGGATGACATTATGCGACTCCGCCCCGGCCTCGATCACAACTTCATAGTGCTGGCGCATGCCCACTTCTACCAGCGGCTTTTCTAGCTTGATGTGGGTCGCGATGGCGAGGTCGAACGGACCAGCAAGGCTGCGAGGGCTGCCGCAAAGGTTGGCAAGGCCCTCAAGGGGCCGTTTTTCAAGCTGCCAGCGGGGGTGGTCCCGTTGTGCAACAATTCACGTCAGTCCGAGATCATTGCTATGATGCCGGACTGTAACGCACACGGCCCTGTCCCGAGCTGGAAGGAGCCGAAGGATGCTGATGTGCAGCAATTCTTTGACACCCTGATCGAGGTGTATGTCAATGCTGATGCCGAGAGGTGGCTTGTCATGGACACCACCCAGGCAGAGTTGGACTACATCGCCACTAGGGCGAGGGAGGCACAGCTTGCCATGGAGGCCGGCAGCGCCGGGGGTGTGGAGGACAAGGCCGCAACGGTTACGGGGGAAGAGGAGCTCACCCGGTGGGCGGCGGCCTCCGGGGAGGTCAGCAGCGCCGACACTGGAGCTCTGCTTGTTGAAGGCGCGGCCGACGAGTCTTCGGAGGAGGGGGACGTGGCGGCGGGCTCAACACCAACCAGGGGAAGAGGGCGAGTCCTGCGGCGGGCTGGCTCCGGCGAGCCGGTCCGGCCCGACAGGGCTACGCGGCCTCAATTGACCCTGGAGGGGTCTGGGCATCACACGAGGGCCACGGCAGCCAAGAGGCTCACGAAGGCCGCTGAGAAGAAGAAGATAACAGCCCCTTCCTCATCTGGGCGTGCACAAACCCTGCCGTCTTCGCCTCCTCCGGCAGATGTCGACTCGGATGTTGACGCAGAGGTCACTTTTGATCTCGGGCCTCTCAGCCCGAAGAGGAAAAGGAAAGTGGTGGAAGAGGAGGAGGTGGATGACGAGTAAGTACTCCGTTCCTTACTGCCATTTCCATTCCTCTGAATTAAGTCACTCATCTTGATCCGTTTTTGCTTTTGCAGGGATGCAGAGACGTTGGCCCAGAGGGTGAAGAGGGCGAAGGCCTCGGCGAGCAGTCATCCCCCAGCTGGGGCTTCAAAGACGCCACTGGTGGTGTTGAGCAGCCCGGATAGCAGCCCCCGGCACAGCCCCCAGCGTAGGTTCGTCACCCTCCTCTTATTCGGCATGCGGTAGGCGTTCGATGCTACGGTGTTGACCTTGTCGGGTTTGCAGGAGGGGAGCGGCAGCAGGAGGAGCCACAGAGGGCTACCCCCAACACACCACCCCCATCGACTACGCCGCCGCGAGGGGCGTCCCCGGCAAGGGCATTGAGCATGGAGCCCACACCCATGGAGGAAGAGGGGAACTTGGGCGCTGGTGACTCTGCCACGGCGCTGGATGCTGGCGGGGAGGGGACTTCTGCTTCACAGCCTGGCACTGGTGAGTCGCCTGTCCTCCGTCTCTGTTTTTCCCTTATTCTTTTTCTTGGCTTCGATGCTCCCATTACTACCCAGGCCCTCCTTCAATATGTATGGAGGACGTGGATACTGTTGTTGGGAATATTGCTGAGGAGGCCACGGCGGAGGTCCACAGGATTGCTGCCGAGGCCGCCGCCAGGGATGCTGACGAGGTCCCCGCTGATGAGGCCGCCAAGGATGCTGCCGAGGACACCGCTGTGGGGGCCGCCAAAGCGAACGGCGAGGCTTCTGCCGAGGGCGCCAACGGTGGGCCTGCCGGGGAAGCCGGCAAGGCCACTACCGAGGAAGAGGTGGTTGATGATCAGCCTCCCTCCTCCTCAACCTCGGGCCCCGGCAGATATATGAAGGTGGTCGACGATCTTTTCGTCCATCTCCCAGGGGCGTCAAGTTCCCGAGCGCCCGCTGAAGGGGAAATCTTTGACGGCGAGGTGCTTGCCGCCACCGGGCTCGAGGTTGTCGCTGAGCCGGGCGTTGGCGGTGATGGTTCTCCAAAATAGCAGCTTTTTCGCGCTATGGGGGCCAACTTCCGAAAACTCCAGGCGCTCTACCGTGTCCGTCTGGACAAGGTTAAGTCCAGGACGGCAACGGTGGACCAGGCGGAGGTGGATTTCAAGGCGCGCGTTGCTAAGATGCAGACCTGGTTCCACCAGACTCGCGAGGAGCAGAGGGCCTTTCAGGAGGAATTGGCCAAGCGCAATGTTGTTCTCACTATGAAGATGGCTGACATCGAGAAGGCCCAGGAATAGGCGGCGAACTTGGCTGCCGCGGCCGAGGCCGTCCGGAACCAGCATCAAGCCGCACTAGATTCCCAGGAAGAGGACCTCACCGTGCGTGAGGCGAAGCTTGTCGCAGCGCTCCGTGGCAAGGATGAGGAGCTCGAGGCCCTTGTCGCGCGGCGGACTCGCGAGCTGGAGCAGAGGCACAAGGAGGCACTCGATGCCCAGGCTCTGGCCCATGCCGGCAAAGTAAGGGAGTTGGAGGTGGAGCGGGACGAGCTGAAGGAGCAGGCCCTCAAGCTGTCCAACGAGAAGAGCACGCTCAAAAGCGCCTTGGTAGAGGCGCAAGGAGCAGTGATCAGCAGGGCTGGGGAGCTCTCCGAAGCGCAGGACTCCATCAGAGATCTCAAGCTAAAGCTGGAGGATCTCGAGAAGATGTTGTCGGAGAGCAGGCTCGGGAGGAGACCTTGACCAGGAGTCTGGAGGAGGAGAAGCAGCTGCGGGCGAACGAGGCCGCCTCCCACCAGGAATATGTGGCGGGCGAGAACAGATGGATCAGCCGTCTGGAGGACGTCGCCGGCAGGGTCACCTCGCAGTTGGCCACCATGGGGATGCCAAACGTGAGGTATGCCCCTGAGCGCAGTGGGACCGTCAACGCCAAGCTGACCCAGTTCTTCGAGGGCGTCCTTGGAGCCTTGGCTTATCTTCACTCCATCAGAGCGGCCACGTTGTCCAGGGAAGCCCGGCGACTTCGCCGGGGGGTCATGACCAAGGTCCTCACCAAGATGGCGTACTGGAATCCCGACCTCGACTTCGACGCCGCGATGGATAGCTTGCCAGATGGTACTGACCTCACGGTGCTCAAGGAGGGCATCAAGCCCGTCATCAGCAGCATCGACGAAATCAAGAGGGTGGAAGGCCAGCGCCGAGATTAGGCATCCCGTTCTTCACCGCCGCTGCAGGTTCACGACCAAGACAAATTTCATCTTTAGTTAGAACCGCATCAATGATGTGATGTAATATAACTTTGAGGTACTCTTAATTTCATGCACATTATTTCCCCGTTCAATTCCTCTTTGTATGCGTGCCCTATGTCGATTTGGTAGGCTCGCCGGCGCGGAAGCCCCTAGCGGTGTTTTGGGGATGGATCCTCATGGGCCTGCTGGGTACGCATGCTGCCAGACGAGCCACCTTTCCGTTCTGAACACGGCCGCTCGAACTGTCGAGCTTGACTCGAGTCAGAATCGAGAGTGTTGTTGATCGCGGAAGGCTACTCTACCATTCTCGACGCAGCCGCTTGAACTGTTGAGCAGACTCGAAATAGGGCAAGGGCGTTGCCGATCGTGGGAGAGCCCCCTGGCGTGCAGGTTTCTCATACAAAGGCGTGACATCTCCGGGGGGA